>NC_031984.2:28262411-28876578 GCF_001858045.2 Oreochromis niloticus
TTGGCAAACGTGTAAACAACTACACAGTGGAGCCACTAAGAGTGTCAATCAAAACATTAACATCCCAGAGTCCAAAACCGGTGGATGACATCATGGTGCTGATGCAGATCACTACTGTCTATTCTTTTAAAGCAGCGACTGACTTAGTGTTTGGTTTCAACTAGAGCTGGGCGATATAAGATTTTTTCATATCACGATATGTTTTTTTCATTTCAGGCGATAACGATATATATCACGATATAAGCCAAATAACTATATTTGTAAGATTTAAATGTGCCATTGCTCACAAGTAAAATGTGAAATAATTAGCAGCTTGTTTTAATTAAAATATTTATTTCCCATAATAAGTTCAACAGGGCAGATGTACTTAAGGAACATGAGGCTTCAGTTTCAGATAAATAAAGGCAAATATTGCAAACTACACAAAGGGCAGCCGCTAAAGCGTTTAAGTTTCAAAATAGAACAAACAAAACAGACCACTAAATTGTCAATTCCACTTAGAAACAAAATATTAATTCTAAAAATAAATCTTAGTTTGTTTTACAGAAGAACAGACAAAATTGACTAACTTTTGTCAATATCAAATAAACTGAGAACTAAAAGGAAATTCTCAATCTCTCCTTGTTGTATAGCTTAGCTTTTCAAACAGTTTTAACAGTGACTTTAGTCTGACAAAAGCCGAATGATGAATTAGCGCTTTCAGTCAGAGACTGAGCATGCACCGCTTTATTGTATTTCCAGACTTGCTTTCGGCACAATTTACAGTGCGCGCTACTCTGTTTTTTGTCAGACTTGAAATAGCCGAAATACCTTCACACTACAGAACTTCTGTGGCCCTTCCGTTCGACAAGCTCTCCGGCATTGGAACCATCATCTGTTTTTTCTTCGGTAACCTTCGCTCACACTCTCGGTTGATTTTTCTCTAGTCGGCAAACTCCTTTCCTTCATTACCCGGGCTGCACGGCTGCAAAAACAAATACACATGTGCGCCTTGGCGCTTGTGCTGTACGTAACAAGTCACGTGACGTGACGCTGCGGCTATGATTGGTTCGGCTCTGCGCTACTTAATTTGGATTGGCTGTTCTTTTTTTCTTTTTTTCTTTTTTTTTTCTTAAGAGGACAAGAGAGATGAGGCCTATCGCAATAGTTTAATTTTTCTATCGAGAAAAAGTTATTTCGCAATACATATCGTTATCGTTTTATCGCCCAGCTCTAGTTTCAACTCAGCTTTTTTTCTGGAATGAAAAAGCTCTTGATGAGCCATCCTCATCTCATGGTGAACAAACTGAAGCAGCCTGCAGGAACACACCCCAGGAAATCTTGGCCTGAAATACCCTCCCCAGAGGATATATCAGCAGACTCTGCAACTGGTTCACAGATTGATCTCCTACTAATAAGAAAGCAGTCCAAATGGTGCTTGCGTGAAAGTACGACTATATGACTCTGGATGATTAGAGAGGTGTATTTATATTTGGGAATCCTTTCAACATGTGTTAACACCTTGAGACTGTACATACATGTGTCTGATCGGGATGTGTAGCGGTCCTGTGATTGAGAATCTAGGGCAAACCCCTTAAGTGGAGAGATGGGGAGACGGAGAGAGAGACAGAGAAAGGGAGGGAGGGAGGGAGATCATCAGAGCCATTACTGTGTGATAAATGATTTGCTAGCTGGTGAGTTGCCCTGAGGGAACCAGTGGGGCAGAATGTGTGTATGCATGTGTGTATGTGTGTGTGTGTGTGTGTGTGTGTGTGAGGCAGGAGGGGCGGTTAAACCTGTGGCTTACTTTTATCAAGATCCCATGGCACCCACGTACTGCTAATGCAATCTGGTTTGCTACAAAGGGAAAAGGGAGGTTGAGGGTACAGCGCACACACACACACAGAAATGAACTCCAACTGACTGAAATCAAACTTTCTCAAACACACACCCACCCGCACACAAAGGGTGAACTCAACTATGCGCACTTTCTATCGCACAGAAGCAGAAGCACACAATCAAACTTCTGCTCATAGGCGCACACACATATTATCTCACACTCGCGCTCTTACACTCTCTGCAGGCAGTCACATCTCAGGGGAAAAGGAGCTGGAGCCAGGGCCAAGCTCAGAGGAGGAGGAGGAGGCAAATTAGTGCAGAGTTTAAAGAGCAGAGTGGTCGACGAAGAGAGAGGGAGAGACCGGGGGAGTTAGAGCAGACCAGAGTGGAGGAACAGTCCGACTGCTTGAACAGGGGTGGAAGATGTGTTAGGTATGAAGATGGTAAAAGGTAGAAAAGATGGGAGAATGGAACAGGAGAGGGATGTAGCAAAACGATCCAGGTGCAGTAAGTAAAATAGAAGGATTAGAAGTTAAGAGCTTGAAAAGGGTGAATGAACAGAGAGTGAGAGAGAGAGGGAAGAAAACACAGGGGAGCTGGAATGACAGCGAGGAGAGAGACAGCGAGAGGGTAATGGCTGGTGGGAGAGGTGCGAGCAGCTTCTGCCAAGATAGAGGAAGAACCAGAGTGGGAAAAGAAAGAGAGAAATTGAGCAATGTAACCCCCAAGACCCTGCTGTCTTCACAGGAGAGTGCTGTGTGTAGGTTGATGTGTGTATCTACATTGGTACTATAGTGCACTCTGCGCTGGCAGGTCTGAGAGCGGGTGTCAGGCTCCTCAGGTTGTCCGTGGTTAAGATTGGGAGGGAGGGATTTCTGGTGCGATAGCCCCAAGGGGAGCTCTTCTTGCTGGGGTAAGACAGCCTGCCTGCTTGCATGTGTGCCTGGGCTGCTGGCTCCAAACTTTGGATGAAGCCCAGGAAGTGAGGCGCAGCTGGATGAGCTCTGGCACCAACTCTAACTACCAAAATCACCAGGCAACACCATCCTGAGGTAGTATGCTCACACACAGGTGGGAACATTAAGAACCCAAAAGCATGCAGCAAAATCGATCCACGTCTTTCTGACATTTTGTAGGCAAATATTTCCAAATTAAAAAGTGTCAGAAAGGCTGCTAATGAAAATATTCATTACCTGTAGCCTCTCCTGTTTGGTGTCACTAATGGTCTTCATGTCTACTAACTCATGTAACAAAAAATAAAAAAAAAGTTGATTAAGAAATGTTAACAACCTCCATTTATTACAACTGATGAGCAATTATAATACAGCACATTAAAATTCTCCTAAAACCAAACCTCCATTAGAAAACATGAAGCCGAGTGCAGGCTAATACTGAGCTGCCTGGTGTTATGCTGACCTTTATCTGACATTACTTCCCTTTTTTTTCTACAACTGAGTGTTGTCAAGGCTGGAGTATTAACAGTAATCCGTGCCAAGAAAGCCCAAGGAACCACCAGCAAAAATTGCTCGTATACGGTAGTGCTGGTTCGGATGAATGTGCCTGTGGACAGAGGGTTGTTTAAAAAAAATAGAGTGGACTGAGCGTCGGTTGGGGATCGTGGTGCGGGTTTTCGTGGTCTGCAGCAAGTGCTCAGAATTCAATCCAGCTGCGTGAGAAAATACCCCTTTTTAGTAATTTTTAGCTCAAAAATACACTCTGTGTCACCTCTTATTAATACCAATAAACACAGAGCTATGTCACTCCAACATTACAGCCTGAAAAAGCCCAGATGTCTGACCTTGGCTCGCAGCAGGATTTGGCTTCAAAGCCCAAATAGCTGATGATGCAAGACATAACTTAGAGTAAGCTTGATCATCCGTTCAGCAGAGTTTATCTTTGCTCAGTCCCATATCCCCGGGTCAATAATGTTGACTCATCGACCACTTCTTCCTCTGTTGTCGATAAAGCACACTACAGCCTTTTAGCTGCTGCTTTGGCTCTGTAAAGAAGAAACAAAGCAAATGACCCCCAAGGACTGATCAAGACTGAGGAAAACTGAGGCTGATGCTGATGATAAAGTCCCATTCACGGGCCAACGCTAACTGTATTCTTGTGGTCGTTTTCCTTCTTAAATTCACAGAAATCATGCTGGCATTTAAGGATAAGATGTGAAAGGGGATTACGAAGGCAATATTTGCACGTGGAAGTACTTAGACCACTGATGAGATAAAGAAGGAAAAAAAGAGAGATTTGGGTGCACGCTCTTTAAAATCATTCCAAATCTCTAGTGATTTGAGATTTTCTCTTTCCTCACACTGCCCTCTATCCTATTGATCAGTGCATCGGCTGCCTAATAGACAGGTAGTGAAAAAAGCAGGGAAAGGGAAGGCTTGAGGTGAAAGAGTCACAGAAACTGACCAGAATATTGAAATGGTCAATTAAAGCAGTGCTTCTTGGAACAGCATGAGGACAGCCTGAGAGTCACACAGGCCTCTTCAGGTGGGGGGAAAGGGAAGGATTATTATCTCCCCGAGACTGAGGCGCGCACAAAATAATTCACCTGGAAATCAATTTCCATCACGTCTATTACAGACCACCGATGGACCGAGAAAGAAAGAGAACGAGAGAGACAGACCAAGAGAGGCTCTCATTTCCCCTTTTCATCCTTGTTGTATTTTTCTTCCCTCTTTCACTGCCCAAACCATTTCCACAGCAGAGTGCACTGGCCGCAAAAAGACATCTGCAGTCGATCATGATAAACAGTCCGCATCTCCCACATTTGTTTCCCTTAAAAACCACAGAGCTGCATGAGTAAAAGCTACAGCTGCTGCCTCTTCATGGACTTCCTTCTGCATTAAATCATGACGTAAGGGGATAAAACTCCAGAAGTGCAGCTGCTGATGGATTGGTGCCGTTGTTTACAGTGACACAAATTTCATTAAAGGAGGCACGCCCATTTTGATACGGGAAATTTTTTTCAGAAATTGGCCCGTAATGAAGAAGTGAATCCTATTTTTATTACTCATTTCTGTTTGCAGCTCAAAGAAGTGTCCAAAGCATCTTCATTTTCATTTTAGAATCTGTTCTCTGAAACCCAAACAACAATTTCAATATCTTAGCTGCAAAATATGCAAAAAATGTTTTCCTTTCCTTTAAAACAAGAGCAGGTCATAAGAGCTACCTTTCTTTTTTAACAGAAATTGAGTCCTTGACTGAAGAAAGAATGTGCAAAACGAGCATCGGGTTCGCCACTTGTCTAAAACCTAAACCGTTTCTTTTATTCTAACAATGGCACCAACCCACAACCCTCATTCACCATCCAAACCTCCAATTTCTGCAGTTTCCCTCTGCCGGATCCTCATTATCAACCAAGGAAAACAGAGAGGATGTGCCTTGGTGTGTGTATTTGTGGAGAGGGGAGCTGGTAGATAGGAGCAAACGACACGAAGCAGAAGCCGACGAAGTGATGGGTGTGACTGAAGGGATGGGGGTTGTCAGCATTTGTAGGTCAGCGTAAATGTTTAATGCTTTATGCTGATGAGCTGACATTCTTATCTGTCTCTCTGGTTCTCTGAAAAAGAAAAAGAAAAAAAAAGACGCACTCTGATACCCACCGCCGCTTGCACACACGCGACTGCCACACATTTGCAGGCGTAAGCCACCCACTTGTGAGCCCCTGCTTATACTCACCCCGACCTCTCGGCACGCCAATTAAGCAGGTATGTGACAAGACAGCCAAAAGTTCCAATTAGACCAATCTACCTCTGCGACATGTCCCCTTATACCAGTCTCCCCATGGCAGAAGCAGCAGGCTGCACCTTCCTTCCCCCCACTGGTCCTAAATGGTTTTCCATGCCTCACTCTCTCTTCCAGCACTCCTATTTACCCCAGTTACATCAGAATGAGGAGCCCAAATAATGCAACTTTAATAGAGCCACTTTAGCATTCAGTCTTAAAGCGGGGGATAGATGTCTCAGTTATGAGCATGCATAATTATTAGGCCTGGAGTACACATTGTAATTGAAAGGGTCTGATAACAATGCTGCCTTGTTACATGCAATACATTAGGAAATGGGGAGATGGATTAGAGCTACATGACAGGGAGGTGGGGAGAGAGACTCCATTCAGTTTGCAAGGTTTAGTAAAGAAACCCATAATGGCCTGTTTATCTTATCAATTAGGGAGCCATAATATTTTTTGAAATGAGAAATGGGGCTTGCCACGGGGCACAATCACCTCATAAATAAGGCACCTTGCTAAATAAATCCCCTAACCAATTTATTCAATTTACCACACAATGGCTTATAGCTTAATTTCAGTGATAATGGGAGCACACACTTGAGGAAATTAAACTGGAGAAGTTGAAATTTCATGAGTCATTTCCAAATGACCCCCAAAGGATGTTAGAGAATCAGGTGACAGGAATGTTCAGACAGCACAGTCTGTCTGTCTAATAAATGCGGCTTCGTTTTTTTTTAAACAGAGAGAAAGCCAAAGGGCACGGTTTGCTTCTTTCTTTCTTTTTTTTACCGTTTGATCAACAATCATTTCAAATACTGGTGCAGTTCTGGACACATTATTTTCAACACGTCGTCATTAAGGATTCAGTGGAAGCCTGGCCGTTAATGGCTTTTAGATGCTGCCTCCCACACCCTACTTGATGGGGCATGCTTTCCATTAAAGTAAAAGTATTTTGGATGCTTACAGTTCGATCATAAAGCTCCATATGTTGCGTTGTTATTTCTCCGGCTCTGTCACAAACAAGCCTCCTCGCTGTTACAGCGTGGGGAGACGGCGCTGCATGAAAGCCAACGTGTCAAAATCAAAATTCATCACTGTCAATGACGGTAATTGGTCTTGAAAAAGAGAAGAAAAGCACGTTCTGTGCCACTGGGCTGATTAAAGGCATCGCACACGCAAGCATACACACAGTCTGTTACTTGGGGCAGATTCTTTTCTTGCTTGAGTTTTAAATGTAGCCACATCTTATTGTTTGAATGTCAAAAAAGATCCATCGCATCTCTCTTTTAATATAGCACACAGTGTGCGCAGAGCGTTGGGCCGTGTTTTGGTGCTGAATGGTGTTTGTGGAGGTTTAGCTGTATAGAGTGGCCTAAAGCACTGCTGGGACAGACAAGACAAAACTGGGTGTGGCCTGGATTCACACAAAGCCCCCAGTGGGTGAACGCCTAAGGAGAGTGTCTGTGCATGGATGGATGGTCAGATAAGTTTATTGGGGACACCAGAGTGGCTCCATGGTGAGTAAGGGATAACAATGGGGAGCCGGAGGAGTGGCAGATGGACATATGCTAGGACAGATATGGATGTGGGTCTCGGTTAAATATAAAACACATCTTAGAGCTTATTCGAGAATATGTTATCAGTCATGTGGGGGCCAAAGCAACACTAACAAATATAGCAGTGTATCAACGACGTGTTACAGAACTAATCAGTATCAGCATGTTTCACAATCTCACATCTTACACTCATGTGTCAGGATATCCAACAATGGATGAGATGTAAATTACATTTCCCTCACTAAACCGATGATTTTGGCTGAAATCCACTTCCACGTGGAAACACATTATTACCCCATGTGGACTAAGAGCAACCCCTAACACTTTAAGCCCTCCCCCATCTAAATCCACAGATGACACTATCGCTTTTAACTCCCATTTTTCTTAAGCGCAGATCCCTCAATGCAACACCACTGCAACACGTCGGGGTCGGGGCCGCTAATGGAGCCCTCACCCCGTGTCTCTCCCATGAGGCTGTCTGTCCTGAGGAGGAAATTAGGTGGTGTTGGGAGGGGGTTATGTAGTGAGGGTGTGTGTGTGTTTTGACAGGGGTGGTAAGAATTCTGGGTCAGGGACTCAGTGGAGGCCTCTTAATCTGGAGATGGACAGGGTGGGGTGTGGGTAGACTACACACACGCAGACACACACACATCAGATGGGACCCCCTACCAATTTACATTTACCTACTTAGCATGCCCCTGGGCACGTGCACGCTCTTATCCCTTCACTGCAGCCTTCTGCATATACAGCAAGTGCGATCATGGGTAAAAGAGATTATTTTACCCTAACCCAGATATTCTAACCCCACATGACCTACTGGGTTACAACAGCATCAGTTCTTCTGGCAACACAATAACCCCAGAAGCGCACCACATTGATGAAGCTGACGCTGCATTGGATACTCAGTCAGTAGGATGACATGGGTTGATGCAACAGCAGCTCAATGATAAAAATGATAAATTAAATATGAATGTGCATGAACCCCCCCCCCTTTTCTTCCTTTAACGATCAGAGGCATTGAGGATGCGGCCATAATATTTCTGGTACAAATCCTTTTCACGGCCTCCCTCTCTCATTCTTCATTCCTGTCACCCATGGCTGTGTTTCTCTTTCTAAAGAGCAGATGCACTATTAAAAAAAAAATCATTAAACTAAAATACCTCTGTGACAGCACATTTTGCCTGAGCTGCAGTTGTTATTCATATGAAGAGTACGCATCTGAATGATAATGCCCTCCGTCTGCCTTGACCCCTGTTATGTAAAACGCTGATGAGTGTGACCCCAGAGAGAAGAAGGAAGACAGCTTCCGGGCTGAGGTCAGGTTTGGACTCTCCAGACCCTTGGAATGAAAAGGTGAGCAACTGGAAAAGCCACCTCCCTACACTCAGTCTTGGAGCATTTGTGCCCCCTAGTGTACTTACTTGTCCAAGCAGCTTCAGGCTGGAAGTTTAAAGGCTTAAAACCACTTTTGACTCAAACACGAGAAAACACTGGAGTGCATGAGAAGGTGAAATGCAAGAGCAAACAGTTTCATATATTTGTGTCAGTGAGAATGAAGAAGAAAGCAGCACTTTATCTGTGGGGAAGTCACTGTGGGACCCTGTGAGCATATTCAGAGTTTTGTATAAGCTGGAGGAGGAAAGGCTGGTTCTTTAATCCAAGAAAAGTGCTCTTTAGTGACCCACATACTGAATGCATCTCTACAAAAGAGAGCTGATGAGCTCATAGACACTCTGGGGGTTCAGACACATAAGGGCTCCTTGAGAGCAATAACAAAGACTGCAGAAAAAAGGTTAGATCCAGACCCAGCTGGGAAACCCATGAGGGCACTGTGGCCGTTTTCATCTTCGTCTACTTCTTCTTCTTGTATCATGTTTCAGTCATACACGTATTACTTCCTTAGATGAAATCGCACATTTGTTGAGATGCTCAGGTTAACAAACATTCGCATTAAATGGAGACTATTTGGAAAAAAATTGGGCTTAAACAACAGAATCATGTAGATCTGATCTGAACTATAATTCATTACTGTGTGTCCTACATGAGAAAAAGCAAATCAAAGATGCAAACTCCATTACAGCCACAGCAAGCAACATAATAACACGAGACATTCAACTCCAATTCCCATCTACTCAATCTTCTCCGATTGCTGTACTGCAGAGTTTAACAGGTAACAGTTGTACTGTGCAGCACACAGCCATTAGATGGCAGCAGATTCAAGGAGTAGCTCCTTTGTGTTCATTTATACTATCAGTGCCCAAAACCTCGCACAGACAGAGAGAAAAACAAACATTTTAATCACTCTGTAGAATGACATCTTATTTACTGTATGAGTAAGACTGATGAACACATAATTAAAACGCTGATAAATCTATGATGTTCAAATGTCAACACCCTGCATGTGCTGTAAATTAGAGCTATGACATTTTAAGTAAAGTGCTAATGATGTACTAACCATTTCCCATAAAAGACCACACATTTCGAACTGATTAATGTTGTTTGTCACAATATGTGCAGTCGGGGTGAAGCCCTCATCTATGATCATTATTTGAAACACTATAAATACTTCTAGTGAGTTATTTCTGTAAATAACTGCTTCCAATTCTAGTTTTTATTGTAACACTAAAATTAGCATTACACCTGGCATGTGTCATGCTATAGTAAAATGAGTTATCTAGCTGATAGCCAAAGTCAGACTCAGATGTAATCCATTTACTGAAAGTTCTCGGTTTTTGCTTTCTGGGTAAACGCAGAGCCACAGAACACTACAACAGTTGACAGCACCAAAACAATTTACTGACTCGCAAACCGCAGGGTTGGCACGGGCTCCATAAAGTGTTCCACACACCTTCACATTCGCCTGTGAGCCATTTGTTTACAGCAGGTCCGAGCAGAAGCAGACAGAGGTTAATAATGCACAGTGTGGGAATAACTATGACTAACAAGCTTGGTCATGAGACAAAGTTCAATAGAGCCATGAAGATAAGACGACACATATGGTCCAGAAATCACTGCAGAGAAGAAGAGAGAAAACACAGCTGAGGTGCTGCCTGTATCTGGCTTTAGCAGGAGATGATGAGGTTGAACACAGAGGATTGTGTTCATTCCCATCGGGGGAAAGAGTGCATTGGATCATTTCAAGGACTCTTGGTCATGTTCCAACAAAGTCGATTAAGTTGCACAAGATGTGTGTGCGTGCATGTGTGTGGAGAATGAATGAGAAGAAGAAGAGAGAAAGGAGATAAGAAGAAGAAGAAAACTCTGACTGAGAGGTAACAGCAAAGCTGCCAAAAAGGAAACGTGCATCTTAATAAACATGCCCCTGGGCAACAGTAAGCTTACACACAAGTCGTGTCACAGCTGTCGATCAGGAAGCACACACATTACTCAGAGACACCAAAGCTCTGACTAAGAACTGAAACTGATGGAATTTTACGTTATGCATTGTACATCATATGAATTTTAAATTTTAAATTTTAAAGAAAGCGATCTCCAACTGCACCAAAACTTAACAAGCTCCTCTATTTTTCTAAGATTTGCCTCGGTAGTTTTTGCATAATGTAACTGAGAGACAGAAAAAACATATGGACAGACAAACACGCGGCACTGTTATCATATCAGCTAATATAAGATGACAGATGCTTTGTATTTGCATTCTGCTATTCCAAATATTTCAAACCTGTTAAGCTGACCTAAACTGAGTGACCACGACTGTTTCATATTACCCAAATCATTGCAGCTAAACAAAATAAACTTCTGTAACCATCGAGAGCGCCTTTCATGTTGTTACCGCACAGTTGGTATTTGCCAAAGTGCTGAGAGACAGGGAGTTGTCAGCCTTGCCTTGCTTCGCGGCACCAAACATATGCTGCTGAGAGTTTTTGCTCTCTATGCAAAGCTTACTTTCTGCTGGAAATAAACACTCAGCCACAGATTGAGTGAAATAAACACTCGTGTGAGCCCATGCGCCTATGGAAATAAACACTCTTTTGGAAAGAAAAGCGTGCACATACCGGTGAGCAAGAACTGACATGAAAACCTCTAAAGGCCCAGACACCTTAAAATGGATACAGCACATGCACAAAATAAACTAGAAATATACTGACATAGATAAATCCCGGAGAACTAGGACAAACTAAAAGAACAGACAAAGATAAAAGTTCATGCCTTTTGAAAGTTAGAGGACAGCATTGCTATCAATGGGTAATGTTTTTAGGGCCACATGTCAGTCTGTTTGAGAACAACACCCTTAAAAGATAATGCAAAGGATGTGAAGGATGATACTCTTGGAGCAGCCCATTAACTATAGTAAACAGTTTACTTTTTCCATTGGTGGCAATTGGTGTCTGTTATGAGTTTAAATTTCCAAGACCTGAATGACAGAATGAAAGATGTTGTTACACACAAACAGACTGTGCAACTTTACCTCCACATTAGCAACCGGGATGTGTGAAAAATTCTATTTAAACGACAAAGTCCTGCACTGAATAACACATGCCGAAGGCTGATTTTGACCAAAGGTACAGTAAAGGACTCTATTCTGCTACACAACAGTCATTCCAGCACTTTACATAAACAACAGCCGACTGTAGAGCAGCGAAGACAACACAGTATATAGTGTATTTAGCTTCAAAACACCAGCACCTAAACAACACTTTAGTAATGATGGCTTTCCCTAGCATTGCATAAGAGGCTGTTCTTCACTGTGGGAGATATAATGATAACAACAAAAGAACAGGACACTCCATTCAGACTTTTAATAAGCGATTCATGGATATACGCATATCAACAATGAAAAATCACTTGTTTAGTCCTCGAGTTTCTGCGCAATTTCAAGAGGATATTGAAGGAATAGCTGAAACAGAAGGTCAGGATGGCCCTGAATTCAGGGAGGGCTTTTTGACTGGTACCTCCCATCCAAGAATGAGCTCCCTATGACCTCAGGGAGAGAAGGAAGAAAGGATGCAAAACCAGATAAGGAATGAGAGGACCTTGATAGGGGGTATTCCCAGTGATAAACAGACCATGATGACAAGGACAATATGAACTTTGAAAAATGTTAGTTTTGAAAGTTAACCTGTTTTG
Organism: Oreochromis niloticus; assembly: GCF_001858045.2. NCBI lineage: Eukaryota > Metazoa > Chordata > Actinopteri > Cichliformes > Cichlidae > Oreochromis > Oreochromis niloticus. The sequence continues at coordinate 28,274,612 of NC_031984.2, forward strand.
GAAATGGCTATTTCACTCATGTTATCTCTACATCTGATATCAGATGCCATACAATTTATTCCTCCTCACTGAGACTATCTAACATGTCCTCAGGTGGTCATCTAGTTTTCTACGTATTCATAAAATGCTTCAGTCCTTAAGCAACTATCTCCAACTCTTTAAGCCAAGTGGTCATTTATTTCTAACCCTTTCCTTTCAACAACGCTAGAAAACCTCCAAGGTCCTGATGAAAGAGGCCAAAAAGAAGACCTACAGGTTCTCTAGCCGGTAGCTATCGATTGTGTCTGTGCAAACAATACAGTGGTAAAGCTATACAGAAGTGAAGGAATCTCGTGGCCACTTATCCACCTGTACAATGAACGCTATTACTCATGCAGCTTATCATTTAAAACTAATGACATCAATTCTCTCAGGGACAAAAACCTGAAGAGCCACAAGCTACAGGCCTTAACCCTGTAAATCTCATTACTGCACAGACTGACCTCCCAAATCAGACAGCAGGTAATTGCACACTCTTGCATCTGAAAGTCACATTAAAAGCCCGATAATGGCTCTCTGACTCAGAATAAAAGGAAACACCAGAGCAGACAAGAAGAACAACGAATCTCTCTTTGGCAAAGAAAGGAAATTGGTACCTGCTTGATTCATAGTTAGGTCCACAAAGGATGCACTCTCCAGATCACATTCGTTGTTAATGGTGTGCTACTTGTGAAAAGGGCAAAAATACCTGTTTCTTGATGAATAGGGCTGCTTGAGAAAAATGCTGGTGTGGAGATAATGAGGGTCCGCCGGTGATAAAAACCCACACAGTTCACAGCTGAATGGGCTATTCATGTGCTATCAAGCACTGTGATGAAGCAATAAGAAAAACATTTTGTCTAACAAAGCAGATGGACTGAGGTCCAGTAAATGGTCAAATGTAACACAAGTTAGGAAAAATAAAACATATGATGGACAAGGTTCTTTTGCTTCATTTGGATTTTGGACAAATTAAAATCAAGCAGAAAAAAAGAATTGAACGTGACATATAAGACACACTATGAACAATTCAAAGCACACAGAATGAAATAAACCAGAAGAAAGATGCTGTAGTAGTAGTAAGAACCCAACAGGCCCCACAGAAACCCAGTGGGATCAGTTGGGAATCTGAAGTAGGCGTGCCAGATCTCCATATTTAGAGTGATTAAAAAACTCTGCTGCATTTGTTTATTCAGGTTAGTTCAACTAGGCCAGTTTGAATGTTGTCATTAGAAGCAAAAGCCCCTGCATCCCTGCATTGTTTCTATGCAGTCTTTGGATTGCAACTAATTTATATTTTACATAGTTCAAAGAGGCATGTGCTGTATCGTACACCATAATGTTATTGTCTCAAGCAGAGTTTAATGAGACTATAAAAGCGTCACAGCAAAGAGAAGAGCAGGATAGAAACAGCAATGACAAATTCTGGCTTCTGTGAAAACCCTGTAGTTCAGCCTCATTTGGGAGTAGGCGATATAAGTTTTAGTCTCAGCTGTCACATGTGCTTGTTTGCAACAGCTTTCTTGAGCTGGCTTGTATAGCAGTTAATGAGATCCCGAAGGAAACCGGTGTTAAGCAGGTCACAGACTGTTGCAAGCACCAGAGCATTCATAACCACACTATGGATGACCTTTGACCTCACTCCTATCCTTGTGCTTGCTATATAATTTTGTGAAAGTCTAAAGCCTCACTTGAGGGTTACCCAAGCGAGGCTAACCCATATTCATGCACAGCCATCTGCGTTTTTTTTCCATGCATGTGGAAATTACAACTGAATGTTGTAATGCTGTTGCTGCCAGACATTAGGACTATTTAACTGCCCTGCTTGCTTTAACCTGTCCAGCTGTCTATACAGGCCGTGTAAGTGGCTGCTTTACTTGCATCCTGAAGCACATTTTTAAGCTTCCAGTCTATAATCCTGCAGTGACAAGCCAAAATGACTGGCCTGTCTGTGTAGACAGCACAGGCATTACATCTTTTTCTATCTATATGCGCAGCTTGACACAACAGTAGCAATCTACGACACCAGCCGCATCAAATTACAAACATATAACATGCATGAAATGAAAGACTGAGGCCCTTAAATCTGTCAGTAGGTAAAATTACCAGGTACAGAATAGCAAATTGCAGAAATGTTGTTCACCCATGCAACAGGTGAGCACAGTCACAGCACCCTGGTCCCTGTAAGAATGTATGCACAGCTTACATTCTTACAGGGATATGAAAAAATGGGATACGGGACAGGATAATCCTTGTCATATTAAATCGGATACAAGTTACTTTACCATTCATGCCTCTGACTGATAAAAGTTGTCATTGCCAGCCTGTTTTTTCCTCAGTGACAAAGACCCTAAACACACTTTGAATTCTTAAGGTTGCACTTTAATGGTATTGTCCTTTTACTGCTTTTCTCCAAAGGACATATGAAAATAAATCAGCTGGGAGCAAAGAAGCCATAGATAAGCAGCTACTTACCTGCAACAATATATTTGTGAGCTTCAGTATGCAAAAGAGGGAGAAAAGAAGGAGGAAAAAAGCAGTAAGTGATTAGATTGCAAGCCAAGCATAAATTCCATGCTTTTTTTGTATGTGTGTTTTTTTAAATGGATAAGCCTAAGGTGGATTAGTGTCATGAAGCTGATGAATGAGAATGATGATGAGTAATAAGTAAGTAATGCCCACTGTTTATGGCAAAACATGCATATCAGTCTTAGTGGAAACAGATGCCAAGAAAGTTCCAGTATATTGAATGATGCGAATCTTGCATGTACTTTGAATAAGCAGCACAAAGCTTTGGGCCTTACACTGTCAGCAAAGTCCAACAATCACAAGAACAGAATGCCTGCAACAACCCACCTTACTCATGAGCAAATCACTAGAGACATGCAAAATAATACATTTTACTCATCTCCTCTATCTTGCACACATGGGCTCACACACAAATGTCAATCTGCTGTTTGCCCAGCTGATGCAGATTGAGGAGGAGCAATGTTGACAAGGTCTATGAGAGGCTCATGCATAAAAGATGGGCTGAGCAAGGCTGGAAGAGGGAGCGACTGACTGGGGAATAGCACAGAAACCACAGCTCCCTCCATCGATTACTAGCCAGGCACTCATGGAGATATTCCGTCCGTGTCTGAACTATATGTTGGCATCAGATCAAATTATGTTCTCTTCCAGGAAACATAGACAAAATGGCCCTGTTTGTGGGTCACGACCTTTGCACTAAGCATGCGTTGCGCCTTTTGCAGTGTCACCACATTTTTGGAAACATAGTTTTAGCTTAGACAATTATCAAAATATAAAGTGATAATTTAACTTTTAAATGCTAGGCAGCTGTCCCTGTTGCAGTATTTGAAACACTCTTTGTGATTGGACACTCACTGGATGGTGGATAAAGCGGCCACCATCCAAGCTACCAATCAGGCAACGAGGCTATTTCACTGAAGGTTGTTTAACGATGAACCCAATAGCACACAGCTACAAACAACAACAAAAAATGCAGCAGTTATTCTGCAGACAAAACAGGTGTTTTGATGGGTTTTGTCCTGGGGCTGGTATTAGGAAAGTGCCGGCTCTCCTCCTCTGTTCCGCCCTCTTGCATTTCTCTTATCCTACTTTCTCTACTCTCGTCTTGATCCTCATTATTCCAAACTGGGGTCTTTGTGGGAGCAAACGGTCTATTATCCAAAGATGGAGCTTAGGACAACTTAAAGCTTTGGAGGAGTGGCTATTTATTTGGGTTGAAAGACAGAGAAGAAGTGGGGGAGTGTGTGTCTGGCCTGGCATTCCCATATCACTTAGGCTAATGTGATTAAGGGCGAGTGAGAGAGGGAGTTCATTTAGCTCAAAGTGTGTTGTTACTAAGTGATTCACGTCAGGGAGATTCAAAGGGGGAGAGGCAGGGATACTGCCAGTCACTGGACTTCCTTGAACATACACATATGCATGGACGATCAAATAAGAATAGCAGTATGCTGCATTTTTAGTGCCTGGTGCTGAAATTAGCACGCATGAATACACACACAAAAATGCTCATTGGTACCACCCAAGGTCAGAAATGAACAAAGTCCCCATTATTCCGTTTCTTTCTCTTTTTTTTCCTTTCTTGTTTTTCATTTAACTCTTAACACTCCCAGTTGCCCTCTGACTTACCACAACAGCTCAGCGAGTGTTTCTTTAAAATAGATGATCTGTTCCAAGCTAAAAACACAACATATATGAAGGGTAAACAGGACGACAGACTTATTTAGGCAGAAGAGGTAAGAGGTGGTGGATGCAGTGTCTCAGTGGGTGCATGAAACACAGCAGATGGACCTGCTGGACTTTTGAATGGCTTTTTGCATGCTGCCACCCACATTCACATTACACTAACAGACACTGCCTGTCAGTGGCACTTCGAACTGAGCTCTCACACAGGGAGAGAAAGCCATTCCATGTTAATGAGAAGAGACATTGATCTCTTTTAACTTAAACATCTGAATCTGCTGATCTTCTATTAAATATCTCCAAGTATTTTACATTATAGATCTTTTGCTTTTAATATAAAATGAATATCAGACTCAAAATCAACTGAAGCAACAATTCTGCCTAAACTCCAACCAGTCCACCAGCAGAAACAGTGCACCTACTTGCCCTCTACACCCTAAGGTGTAAGCTCAAGCATGTTGGTGCATTCTTGTAATGGTTCTAGTCGATTAAAATAAAGGCATTTTGACACTTGTTAAAAATACAGATACATTGCCTGGACATGGATTCGGATAATTTTCTTTTTTCCTTTCTTATTCCCCGTCCACGTGATTTAAGAAAACACTAACATTGAGGAAAATCTCCTTCCTATAGTATCTTAATAGAGCGACTGTTTAACTTCTGTCTGTCAGATTTATCTGAAGCTTTTAAACAAGATTACAGTGAAGTTTGTTTTTAACCCTTTCACGCATAGTGGTCACTACAGTGGACAGCGATTCAAAGGCTGTTTTCTTGTATTTGTGTCAGTGTTGATGGTATACTTGCACTTGCACTGATGTGTCACTCCATATACATTAGTTGTCCACCTAAGTGGACATGTAAAAAACTCTTTGAAAAGTACATGTTTAAAAAGAAGAAGTTCAAAAATCTTTTTTGCATGTCTAAAGACGAATAAAAACACTTAAGAAAGAAAAACCTGATCGAGGTTGTAAAAGTAAAACTTATTATTGCAACTTGCCTATAAAAAAACATCACGTACTTGCAACTTTTTAAAAATTCAGCTGCAAGACTTGAGACAAACAACCAAAAGCCCACATCGCCCAAGTTCTTCACTTTCTCCTGGTTGCAATATGCCACAGAATTGATTTTAAAGCCATATTATTTATTTATAAACCAGGGGATACCTTTACACCAATGAGGAGAGGACTGCCAGTGGTGCTCAGGGCAAAAGTGAAAACAAGAAGAAGCTGCTTTTAGTCATTACGCAGCACAATGCTGGAACCAACCGCTCGGGAGTCTTATTCTTTTTTTTTAAACAGACTAAATCCTAACTAAATGCTTTTAAACACACCATTATCATTCTGTCAGTAAGATTTATTTTTCACCCATGTATTTTATTCTTTGATTTTATGTATAGTTTTTTTGCTTCTGTTGTCTCTTGTTTAACTTTTGAATTTTTTTTTACTTTACTTTTTTTACTTTACTTTGCTTCTGCCTGTTTCATCCCATTTTAATTTCAATGGCGCATTAAATCAACACGTGTATATAAATCCTGCTTTATGAATAAAACTGCATAGTTTTCCCTGTGAAAGAACATGTCATACATCTTATGCTATAATAGTGTTTTTCTCTTAATGCTGTAAATTACACTAGTGAATACACAGGAAGGCCTGTGTCAACATTTGTGTATTTGTCATGAGGGAAGTGAGTATTTGGTACTCAGCTGAGATCCGCTCCACCCACCACCACCAAGGATACTGTCCATTCTCAAGAAGACCACCCTCCCACTCCCCCAAACAGGAAGGAATTTACAGACAGGAAGAAAAATGTGTCATCCCTCCCTCCTCCTTTCTTGCTCTTTTGTACCCTATCACATACCTCCCTCCGTTTTCACATTGGTCAAAAAGCGGGAAATGGGAAAATACGAACTGTAACTATGAACTGGTATGTTTGTATTAAACCCAAGATCTTAACCACCTTTCCAGATGCTGATAATCCTCAAAATCTTGCGCACTCTCCTTCTTCGTCTTCAACTGGAAACCAGTAGTGGACATCATCAGAGAGCGAGAATGAAAAGAGCCTTTTGAGATTCTTGATTCGAAAAGACCGTTTTTGGAGATGCAGACAACATATGTGAATCTGGACCCAAGAGAGCCTTTAGGTCAGCCACAAAAAGGTCCGAGAACTGGGAAAAGGGGGAGATTTCTAAGGGACTTGGACCAACGACTGCACTTTCTCACACGCGGGACACTGTGGGTGTAAAAAGTCCTATCAGTTTCCAGCTGTGAGGTGTATACAACCCTTTCACCGTCCCCTCCTTTTCTTCAGCACTTGAATAAATAGAGGCTGAGAAATGGGCCGGAGGGGAAGAGAGCAGGGGAAAAAAAGGAGGGAAGGATCCCTTTGGTACTTGTTTACCTCGTGCAGCCCATCCTTCATGTCGCCCCAATTTACGTGGCCTTGGCAGACTTTGCCAAACAACTGCTCGCCAGAAGAATAAGCAAGAACTGCATTGGTTATTTTCACTCTGGTGGATTTACCCCAGCTGATTAGGAAGGGATGTCAAGTGAGTTTTACCATCTCCGACTGTCCTCGCGCCGGACCGTTTAGAGTTCTTAATGATTTATCTCTTAGTTAATGCATTGGAGTCGTGTTGGACGAGAGAATCAAGCACGTAGGCTTGTTTTCCCTGTGCACAGCGGCCACATAGGTTTCGCAACAAGTCATTTGCATATGCAGCGCTGTGATTATATATAAGAGAAGATAGAAATGCAAAGAGGGGTTCCCTTCGCTCAAGCAGAATCTTTTCACAATAGCGCAATTTCACGCCATGCAAATCTGCAGCTCCTCTGTGGGCCCGGGCTGCCTTAATTTAATTTTGTGTGAGGGGAGAGATTAAACACCCACAACCACACATCAAGATAGACAGCCAGGACTGACTAAAAAGCCACAAAGACAAGAAACTGACACATTTATACCAGGTGGATTTTGCCAGTTTTGTTCAGTTACATCTCCATTGTCTGACTTGGCAGATGCAACGGGCTGCATATACTCCGTCTTCAGAAATATTCGTTTGAAAGTGCAGATTATGCGATTTTAGGAGATGCCTGACAGAAACTTTCTGGATAAATGAAAACGCTTCAATCTTTAGGACTCATCTTGTTTCAAAACAGGAGACAGCATTAATTCAGCTCTTTATAAGGACAGAGTGTTATCTTTGGTTAAAGTAGGGTCTAACTCCCATCCTCCTACCAACATTGTGCTCCATGTTAGGACGCGCCGTGTCAGCACTATTCCTCTGTGGTCCATTTACATCTACGCCTGACAGCCCCCAAACGTTCCTGACATTCCAGCTGTAGCAAGACATGACCGCCTTTGCTTAAACTTTTGCACTGTACGACTTCAAGATGCAGCCTTATGTCCACCGAAGGCTAAAGCTAAAACCGAAACTTATAAACCCCTAATTTACTGAGAGCATCGGTAAACAGCAAGCCTTTAAGAGACACCACCAAATTACTGGCTTATACCTTCAGCTGCAAACAAACATAAATAATAAGTAAATGAGAACAACTGAAGTGAGCTCAGCTGTACTGAAACACAGCTGGAGGAGGCTGAACATGTGAAACTAAATGGGTCTATCCAACTAATTCACACTTTTTATACTGTATATTCCTGATTCACCGACACTGGTGACTTATGGACACTTATTTCACAAAAAACTCAATATGTCAGTAGAGGATTTCACAACTCAGACAGGTATAATAATGACTGCCAAAGCATATTTGACAACTGGCCTGACCTTTCCCACCTAATGCTTCTGTACCAGTGCCTCTCCTTAGTCTGTGCATTGGTTAAATTCCAGTAATTTTTCTCCCTGCATAGGGAGAGAGGTATGAAACTGGACACCAGTGCAGGTAACGTCTGTCTTATCAAGGTCAAAAAAGCACAGGGAAATGAAAATTAACAGAGCGATCAATAAAGCAGCAAGTCAAATCGTGCGTCCTGTCACAGCCAATGACATCACTGAATTTTCAGCCCTGGCCTCACTTTAAGGTGTCCTATCGTTCACCGCCACTTCCCTTTAAATACACCCCTCCCCCAATCAGAAACATAGCCTTTCCCCCTGATCCATTAATGGCTTCTTAAGCTCTCAATGTTAAAGGAAATGGCTTTTAATTTGGCCATTTAACAAGCTACTAAATTCATCCGCAGAGCAGGAGATTCGTGGAATGAGACAGCAGCACAAATGAGAGCGTGGGGGAAATGAGAGGAAGGCAGGGACCATCAGCTATCCTACAATCCACTCAGGACGCTCTACAGGGGTGCAATTATCAAAAACACACATTAACAGAGGACAAGAACATTTGGTTGAAATCAGGCAAAAAAAGTCTGATCCGATTCTTGAGACATGAGACATGTGAACTGATGATGAGATGAACACAGGCTGAAGTGATTAGCCAGCAGGCAGAAGACGTGCACAGGACGATAATTGAGGAGTGTTATGTCCTTGAATGCTGACGGGTACAGGCACTCAACAGATGAGAGATATCATAATTAGCTTCATGTAAACCCACTGGCAGAGAGGACTTGTAGATCGGGATATTGGTTAATTACGGATCAGCCTAGTATATTTAAAGAGAAAATCTCCATTATAAAAAAAAACTTGGGAGGTTGTCCAAAAACTAAAGACATTCCACTACAAGGAGTAGAGAGTCTTTTATTAGTTAACATTAGGTTAACATTAAGTTATTCACCACTCCAAATTACACCTAAAATGAAGTGAAAACAAGTATCTCAGGCAGACATTTAATCTACTAAACTGCAAGTCTACAGTTAGACCTCCTGTGCACCTCCTGTCATGGCTGACAGTGCAGAGTTTGTGTTAAATATGCAAGTTAATTTACAATCTTTCTACTTTATCAGTGTTTTGACACATGCAAAAGTGGATTCCAGCTTTGCCGACTATATAAATCAAACTCTGCCAAACTGAGACTTTGAAGAAAAGCTACACAATGAAGAGAAATACACAACAGCAATATTATTGGGGATTTCGATTAGGTTATGTTCCCTAAACAATACATAACAATAGAGGAGAGATTATTTCGCTTTTTCTTTTCTTTTTAGAAAAATCAATCCAGTGTAGTTAAAGACTTTTTTGTTTTGAGACATTGAAGCCTACATACCTTGAAATTGCAGCTGGAGCTTACAAATTTATTACAAAACAGCCTAAGAAACACCCTTCAACTATGTTACAAGTGTTGAAGTTGCATAGTTTGTCCACCAGAGGGTATCTGGTAACATCCCTGGTGGCACCACATGATTTGGAATTCTATAAACAGGGGTGCACATAAGTGGTCCGCAGGTGCGCATTCGCTGTCAAAATAAAATATTCTGCACCACATCTCTGTGCGTTCATCATTTGTTTGAAGCCAGCTCACCTCCTGCAACCACTTTTCCGAGAATACGCGCTTCTTTTGCGGTTCGGACTCCTTCTGACATTTCTTTGGAGGTGGAGGAACACCAAAGTAATTGCTTAAAGGAGCTTGCTTCTTCGACATCTTTAGGAGTTCTAAACAAATGTATGTCCTTCTCTAGAAAATCTTATGTACGCAAACGCGCGTTGCAACTTCTTATCTGGTGCGCGTCTTTTATTTTGACAGCGAATGCGCACTTGTGGACCGCTTATGTGCACCCCTGTCTATAAACACAACGGCCACCTGATCCGAGCTGAGTAAATGAAAAACTACGAGTATCAAAACTTAAGAAAATCTGTTTGGATTTCGAGTGTATGAAATTTTTAAAAAATCCACTGCCTATTGGATGTTGGCTTTTTAAATAATTAAACTAACAGCCTTAAAAAGTTGTTATTCAGCTGAAAACGTTGTCCGAGCATGAATGCAGAGCACTTGATGGTTTCTGAATTGTGCTAACATAACATTTAATAGCAGTTATTGTTTGTACTTTTAATGAAAGTACTGCGCCTTTAACTGAGGCCCAGCCGACTTGTCAGTAAAATCCATAAAAGTCAAGGTCTTCAGTCATTGGACTCGCTATTCTCCTGTGAAAGAAACAGAATGGGACGTGGACAAAGCGGTGGTTTTTGTCTTGTGTGGGCTGAGATAAAGTAGTCGGTGAAAAGGTTGCCATCCATCTTCATTCGCCTGCCATGAGCTTTAGCGACTTCCGCCCCCAGTGTAGCCTGCATCTTTTCTGCTCTTCTTGTATGTGTGTGCGAGTATTGTACATAGATAAGAGGTTAATGAAGTGCATCCACCTTTGTTCCTTCGCGAAATGAAAGAGACTTCATTAAGCAGCCCAACTCAATGTAATTCCATCCTGGTGATACATGGACGAACATAAAGAGACACCTGAGGATGGCATTCATAGACGGAACAATGACAGAGAAGCCTGCGCACGTCCACAGATATGTTCAGCTCCTGTAAAATGCGACTCTAACTACTCGGTGCTTTTGCACTCAGGTTTAAATTCAAGTTACAATTCTTTAACAGGTCCATCTGAGTAAAACTCACTTGGATGTTCTTTAAAAAAGAAACAGAGATATCACAATTGTGACATCAGTACCGTGTCCCGTATCTCTACCTCTTCCTCATCCCAGTCTACCCCCCTCCCCCATACTATTACCTCTTTCCTCCCTTCCACCTGCTCTCCACATCCTTTCATCTCAACCTCCCACACATTTCAGGTCACCGGGGAGGCAATCGTCTTAAGTGTTCCAGCTGACAATGTGAGCTGATGAGAAACCTTCCTGTGAGTGTTGGCTGGCTAAGGTAAGCTCCTGATCCACCCTGCACAGCATACAAATGCACCAAGCAAGCTCATCTGTACCTTTCTCTTCCTCTTCCTCTTCCTCTGAAAGTTTCTATCTAATCATAAGTCCACAAAGAACAGAAATTAAAGGAAGAGCCAATTCCACTGCTTACAGAGTTGATACACCATTGTCACGAAATATTTGCACTGCTGAAAATCAAACCTAATAGGGGGATGGATCTAAAAAGACCCATGGCATTTCTCTTTTAATAATAATTGAAAAAAAACTGAACACAAGGTTAAGGTTGGGGGCGCTGTCAATGTCACTCTAATCTCTTTATAGCCACCTTGAAGAGGAGGTCATTACATGTATCGGCCACATAGGCAAGACTTTGCTGACTCTACAGACCTTTCCCATAATGCTTCGGTGACATTGGTTGAGCTATATCATCTAAAATAAAGGGCAAGGACAGGGGGTGCAGGAGAGTCAACAAATCCCAATTTACATAAGGAAAAAAGGGAAATTTTCTTTATTAAATTATTAAATTTAGCAGTTTGTCTTTCACATTATTAATTTGTTTGATTTTATACCAGTGGACTTGATTCTTCCTTCAAAACCAGCAGTGTGAACTACTACCAGAGTACCATAAGAAGGAATCTGTGTCCTTCAAACCACTCTGAGCACGGCTTAGAGCAAGCCAGTCCCTGCACAGGCCTGATCCTCATCAGTGATGAAAACTGCACCAATCCACATGAGCAATAACTCCAAATATGACTGCAGAGGTCATGTTATGCATAAAACATATGACATTTATGAGTGACGATTGGAACCGAACGAACTTTTGGTTGCTTGACGCTGAGCTCAATGAATTAATCCTGACTTTATTTCCTCTGCTCTGACAAGTATCAGTAAACAAACGTTGAATGCCAACAGACAAGCTGAAGGCAGCAGTAGGTTACGAATGGTTCTTCACACGTCCATTCGTTTGCATTCATTAGGGAGTAATGTCACCGTTAATCCTCTGAGGTCTACACACTCCTAACCCAAACACTATATGAAAAATTAGATTTTTACCTTCCGAAAAGGTTTTTTCTTCACAGGAAAAGGTTAAGTTTAGATTTGGGTTCACATCTCATCATTTTTTCAAAGGTGCCATAACTCACGCCAAGCTTAGTGAATATTGAAAATCCTTTAGAGATATATTTTTATATCTTTAAAGAATTTTCAGGTGGTACTTCACAGAAAGAGGGTTCTAGGTTTGAACCTGATGGCCAGCTGGAGTCCTTCTGCGTGGTGCACTCCCTGTGCCTGCGTGGGTTTCCTCCTGGTACTCTGGCTTCCTCTCACAGTCCGAAGACACGCTTGTTCGGTTAACTGGAGATTCTAAACTGTCCGTAGGTGTGAATGTGAGCGTCAATGATTGCCCCTCTCTCTGCATTAGCCCTGAGAAACACTGGCAGCCTGTCTAGGGTGTACCCCTCTGGCTCTATGATAGCATGGCAGCTGGGATAGGCTCCAACGCCCCGCCACCCTGATAGGGATAAGCGGTTAAGAAAATGGATAGATGGACTGCTAACAGTTTTTCATAAGCAGATTAATGATAAGCAGCATCACTGAAACTGGACATGAGCCTGAAAGCACATTGGAAAAACACTTATCTTTATGAATACTGGCCAAAAACTGGGAACGCGTCAGGTCAAATCAACGCCATCTGCTGATGAAGGCAGTGAGATGAAAGTTCAATTCAATTCAATTCAATTCAATTTTATTTATATAGCGCCAAATCACAACAAAAGTCGCCTCAAGGCGCTTTATATTGTACAGTAGATAGCACAATAATAAATACAGAGAAAAACCCAACAATCATATGACCCCCTATGAGCAAGCACTTTGGCGACAGTGGGAAGGAAAAACTCCCTTTTAACAGGAAGAAACCTCCGGCAGAACCAGGCTCAGGGAGGGGCGGCCATCTGCTGCGACCGGTTGGGGTGAAAGAAGGAAAACAGGATGAAAGACATGCTGTGGAAGAGAGACAGAGATTAATAACAGATATGATTCGATGCAGAGAGGTCTATTAGCACATAGTGAGTGAGAAAGGTGACTGGAAGGGAAAAACTCAATGCATCATGGGAATCCCCGGCAGCCTACGTCTATTGCAGCATAACTAAGGGAGGATTCAGGGTCACCTGGTCCAGCCCTAACTATATGCTTTAGCAAAAAGGAAAGTTTTAAGCCTAATCTTGAAAGTAGAGATAGTGTCTGTCTCCCGAATCCAAACTGGAAGTTGGTTCCACAGAAGAGGGGCCTGAAAACTGAAGGCTCTGCCTCCCATTCTACTTTTAAATACTCTAGGAACAACAAGTAGGCCTGCAGTGCAAGAGCGAAGTGCTCTAATAGGGTGATATGGTACTACAAGGTCATTAAGATAAGATGGGGCCTGATTATTTAAGACCTTGTATGTGAGGAGCAGGATTTTGAATTCAATTCTGGATTTAACAGGAAGCCAATGAAGGGAAGCCAAAACAGGAGAAATATGCTCTCTCTTTCTAGTCCCTGTCAGTACTCTTGCTGCAGCATTTTGGATTAGCTGAAGGCTTTTCAGCGAGTTTTTAGGACATCCTGATAATAGTGAATTACAGTAGTCCAGCCTGGAAGTAATAAATGCATGAACTAGTTTTTCAGCATCACTCTGAGACAGGATATTTCTAATTTTAGAGATGTTGCGCAAATGGAAGAAAGCAGTCTTACATATTTGTTTAATATGTGCGTTGAAGGACATGTCCTGGTCAAAAATGACTCCAAGGTTTCTCACAGTGTTACTGGAGGCCAAGGTAATGCCATCCAGAGTAAGAATCTGCTTAGATACCATATTTCTAAGATTTTCAGGGCCGAGTACAATAACCTCAGTTTTATCTGAATTAAGAAGCAGAAAGTTAGCGGCCATCCAGGTCTTTATGTCTTTAAGACATTCCTGCAGTTTAACTAATTGGTGTGTGTTACCTGGCTTCATGGATAGATAGAGCTGCGTGTCATCTGCATAGCAGTGAAAATTTATGCTATGTCTTCTAATGATGTTGCCTAGGGGAAGCATGTATAATGTAAATAGAATTGGTCCTAGCACTGAACCCTGTGGAACACCATAATTGACCTTAGTGTCTGAAGAGGACTCTCCATTTACATGTACAAATTGGAGTCTATTAGATAGATATGATACAAACCACTGCAGTGCAGTACCTGTAATACCTACAGCATGTTCTAATCGCTCTAATAGGATATTATGGTCAACAGTATCGAATGCAGCACTGAGGTCTAGCAGGACAAGCACAGAGATGAGTCCACTGTCAGAGGCCATAAGAAGATCATTTGTAACCTTCACTAAAGCTGTTTCTGTGCTGTGCTGAGCTCTGAAACCTGACTGAAACGCTTCAAATAAGCCATTCCTCTGCAGATGATCAGTTAGCTGTTTGACAACTACTCTTTCAAGGATTTTTGATATGAAAGGAAGGTTGGAGATTGGCCTATAATTAGCTAAGACAGCTGGGTCTAGAGATGGCTTTTTGAGTAAAGGTTTAACTACAGCCACCTTGAAGGCCTGTGGTACATAGCCGATTATTAGAGATAGGTTGATCATATTTAAGATTGAAGCATTAATTAATGGCAGGACTTCTTTGAGCAGTTTTGTAGGAATGGGGTCTAAAAGACACGTTGATGGTTTGGAGGAATTAATTATTGAAGTTAACTCAGAAAGATCAATTGGAGAAAAAGAATCTAACTTAACATTGATGGTACTAAGAGTAGCTGTAGATGATATTACATCTGTGGCATGATTATTGGTAATTTTTTCTCTAATGATAAAAATTTTATTTGTGAAGAAGTTCATGAAGTCATTACTAGTTAACGTTAAAGGGATGGTTGGCTCAGTAGAGCTCTGACTTTTTGTCAGCCTGGCTACAGTGCTGAAGAGAAACCTGGGGTTGTTCTTATTTTCTTCAATCAGTGACGAATAGTAAGATGTTCTGGCTTTGCGGAGGGCTTTCTTATAAAGCAGCAAACTATTTCTCCAGGCTAAATGATGATCCTCTAAATTTGTGACACGCCATTTCCTCTCCAGCTTACGAGTTATCTGCTTTAGGCTACGTGTTTGAGAATTATACCACGGAGTCAGGGACTTTGGATTTGAGGCCTTAGTTTTCACAGGAGCTACAGTATCCAGAGTCGTACGTAGTGAGGAGGTAAAATTATTAACAAGATAATCGACCTCTGTTGGAGTAGCGTTCAGATAGCTGCTCTGCTCTATGTTGGTACAGGGCATTGAAGATGATAACAGTGGGTGGATTATATTCTTAAACTTAGTTACAGCACTTTCAGAAAGACATCTACTTTGATAAAGTCTACTCTCCACTGCTGTGTAATCAATTATTGTAAATGTAAATGTTATCAGGAAATGATCAGACAGCAGAGGGTTTTCAGGAAACACTGTTAAATGTTCAGTTTCTATGCCATATGTTAAAACAAGATCTAGAGTGTGATTAAAGTGGTGGGTGGGTTCTTTTACATTTTGAGAGAAGCCAATTGAGTCTAATAACAGATTAAATGCCATGTTGAGGCTGTCATTTTTAGCATCTACATGGATGTTAAAATCACCCACAATAATTATTTTATCTGAGCTGAGCACTAAATCAGATAAAAAGTCTGAGAAATCAGAGAGAAACTCTGTGTAAGGCCCAGGTGGACGATAGATGATAACAAGTAAGACTGGTTTCTGAGTTTTACAGCTGGGGTGGACAAGGTTAAGCATCAGGCTTTCAAATGAATTAAAAGTCTGTCTTGGTCTTTCGTTAATTAATAGGCTGGTGTGAAAAATTGCTGCCACACCGCCCCTCGGCCTGTGCTTCGAGATTTCTGGTAGTTAGAATGACTCGGGGTGTTGATTCATTTAAACTAACATACTCATCCGGCTGCAACCAGGTTTCTGTAAGGCAGAGTAAATCGATTTGTTGATCAATTATTAAGTCATGTACTAACAGAGACTTGGAGGAGAGAGACCTAATATTTAATAATCCACATTTCACTGTTTTACTCTTTGGTTCAGATGTGGATACTGTATTGTTCTTTCTTTGTGATTTTTTATGTTTAAGTTGTTTATTGCTGGTTTTTGGTTTGTTTTTTGTCTTTTTGGGAGCTGACACAGTCTCAATGGAGGTTTTTGGGGGGGTAGCAGGAGGAGAGAAGCTGCAGAGAGGCGTGTAAGACTGCAACTCTGCTTCCTGGTCCCAACTCTGGATAGTCATATTTTGGGGGGTTTAATAAATTTGTCCATATTTCTAGAAATGAGAGCTGCTCCGTCCAAAGTGGGATGGATGCCGTCTCTCCTAACAAGACCAGGTTTCCTCCAGAAGGTTTGCCAATTATCTATGAAGCCCACATCGTTTCTGGGACACCACTCAGACAGCCAGCAATTTAAGGAGAACATGCGGCTAAACATGTCACTCCTGGTCTGATTGGGGAGGGGACCAGAGAAAACTACAGAGTCCGACATTGTTTTGGCAAAGTTACACACCGATTCAATATTGATTTTAGTGACCTCCGATTGGCGTAACCGGGTGTCATTACTGCCGACGTGAATTATGATCTTACTGTATTTACGTTTACCCTTAGCCAGCAGTTTTAAATTTCCTTCAATGTCGCCTGCTCTGGCCCCTGGAAGACAATTGACTATGGTTGCCGGTGTCTCTAGCTTCACATGTCTGAGAACAGAATCACCAA
This sequence comes from Oreochromis niloticus, assembly GCF_001858045.2. Lineage (NCBI taxonomy): Eukaryota > Metazoa > Chordata > Actinopteri > Cichliformes > Cichlidae > Oreochromis > Oreochromis niloticus. Next base: position 28,291,353 of record NC_031984.2, read on the forward strand.
TTACCAGAGTTTGACCCCCGGCGGGTGTGTCGCCGAGTGGGGAAAAACGGTTAGACACATGAACAGGTTGGTGGTGTACCTGGGGCTTCAGTTTAAGACTATGCTTCCTCCTCACCGTCACCCAGCCGCCCTCTTTCCCCAGCTGCTTGGGGTCTGCCGGGGCTTTGTTTCAACAGCTAGCGGGGCCTACGCTATCTTCGGCTGCACCAGCTACAGGGGCCTGGCTAGCTACGGGTGAATGAAGGGTGCGAAGCCGAGTCTCCAATTCAGTAATCCTGGCCTCCAGAGCTGCAAATATGCTACATTTATTACAGGTATCATTACTGCTAAAGGAGGCCGAGGAGTAACTAAACATCTGACACAATGAGCAGGAAAGTGCAGGAGGGACAGGTGAAGTAGCCATGGTGCTAACGAGTCGGCTACGAGCTAAGCTAAGCTAGCGAAACAGTAAAGAGACAGTGAGTGAATACTTTGGCTATAAATTAGGTAGTGAGTACACAGAAAGGGTGATTCAGATGAAGCACGTTAAGATTATACTATGAAAAAGGGATGTATCAAAAGATTTAAATTAAATTGCTAAGCAGAAAAGCTACTCAGAAACACCACTGTGTTTGAGCAGGAACAGGAAGTGATACTCTACCACAAAGCGAGCGAACACCAAGTGACAGCGCCACCAAGAGTCAGATCCCAAACAGACTAGTAGTTTTACTAACTGGATGTCTGGTGTTTCATGATCAACACACTCTGTACCAGTAACAGGAAGTTATCCAAATGTGAATTTAAATTGATCATGGCACAAACTTTGTGGGTAAGAATGGCTGTTAGTTTATAGTTCCATTTTTCTAAAACTTCTTCAGATAAATGGGAAAATTATATGTCGAAATTAAGCCACAGTTCAGAAAAACAGTTCTAAGTTTTATGAACATTTTGATCCTTGTATTTTAAGATGCAGCTGGCTCTTTAGAATCTCCTGAACATATTGAAGAGGGAGTATAAATAAGCTTCCTTTAAGATGCAAGAAGCCCAACTAGAATTAAACTGTAATTGATTTAAATTAATTTCAAATGAATTAATGCAAATACAACAAAAAATAAAAGTCTTTAAGACAGTTTAATAACACTGTTATCTCCAGCACGGTTCACTTTTCCCACATTTTCTCTCACCAAAGAAAGCCTGTCAACTGCCTGAAACTCATTTTATGCCTTGAAAAATCAAATTATATTTTATTTTCATCCAAAGGAACCCATAGCTCATAAAATGAAGCGCTCTCTCACTGCTGGGATTTAGGACTGCAAACACTCTATTAGCAAACATGGCCAGCCTCTTGTATAATGGACAAGGAGAGGGATGTATAATCAGCCTAATTGGCTCAGGGTGGATTTAATAGCGTCACAGAATAGTCATGTCACGAACCACTAATTAAATGCTGTAATCAATATGCCGCCTCATATACTGAGCTCCTGATGCGGTGTTTAACAGCCATGCCTGAGGGTTAGAAAGAGGATGGCGTGTGAGAGTATTCATGTAGGTACGTGCATGTGTTTGTGTGTGCGTGGTGGTCTGGTGGTGTGTGTGTGTGTGTGGGGGGGGTTATCAAGTGGTGGAGCAGGTGTGCAGGCAGGAACCGTTTGATCTAGTTGGACAGATCCACTGAGACTGACAACCTGTACACCATTTATATGAGGGCGAACTCAAGGCTCAGCGCTATATAAGATTTTAGCTGGTCTTTGGATAATTCCCCTAATAGGTCAAATGATCATTATTTTCATCAGTGGATAATGTGCCCATTATCTGTTTTGACTAACTGCCATTGTCAAATGATCAATCAATATTCTCTCAGTAAATTTACTGTGTTTCTTCTTAATGTGAAGTATTTTTTTTAAAAAACCTGTAGCTTGTTACTACCTGGACATCCTCAGATGTTTTCTTTTATCTGGTAACTCTGAAGTAAACCATACTTAAACTGTAATGACACTGAACAGATAAGCACAATAATCCTGCAGTGGAAGTTTGAAGTTTTGCTTAAAGAATCACTGCAATGATAAATCACTCTCAAATACTGCTTGACCCAAGCACTTTTCTTCCATTTAATGCCCTACATTTGTGTAAGCTCCATCAGTTAACCACTGGAAAAGACGGGATTGCATTTATGACATCTTACAAGAGTCCAAAGATAAAAGATAAAACGTGGCTTTGCTTTCCCACTACATTCCTGAACATTATCTCTCAAGGGAAGTTTCTTCTGACCCAAATTTAGCCTCAAAAGAAGAAAACAAAGTGGCTATCAAACTGTTTTTGTTAGCGATAAAGCATGTGTTGCAGTGAATGTCAAGTCCTACTCTTCTATCCTTATTGTGTGTTTTTATAATGAAAACAACCCCGTACAATTGAATTTTTTTTTAGATCTACTGGATCCATCCACCAATTTGCAACATCTTCAAATACTAGCCATCACAGATTCGACACCAGCTGGATCTTTAAAAACCAATGTTGGGACACAGTCAAAATCCATTGCTGGCCTCATGCCGCAGTGTTTTTTAAGCCTGCAGACAAACCGCAGCCTTATTTAACATCCATTAGCTTCCCAACTTTTAACAGTAAGCAGCAGATGGTCCAGATATAGCAGAAATTCACTTGTTTCTTTTGGTTCTTCCAGCTGCTTGAAAGATGAGAGACAGAGACAGAATTACTCCCAAATGTCCCTCTTCAATGTGAAAACTGTGGTCGTGAATCTTCTCGTCCTGTATAAGTCCCGGATGACGGTTTCTTTTTCATGTGACATATGTAGCTTCTGAAAGAAATGCCTCAACAGAAAAAACACACCTGTAGCCTTTTGTGACAGCATTAGCGCACAAGTAGGCTGCGCCACTGACTTCATTCCCCATAATCCCTCACCTCAGTTCAGTCATTGGCTCTGATCAGCTTGCTGTGGCCTGGGAATGAGGGCTTTGTTTCAAACACACAGATAATTCAGTTAGGGACAGCAGAAGGTAGCGGAGGGATGTGGGAGGATGGTATTGAGTGTGTCTGTGTTTGTGTGTGTACATAAATTGGGTGAGGGTATTACCCCGCAAATCTCCAAACACAGAGACACACACACACTGGCTGGGGAGCCCCCTTGCCCCAGTATTTTTGGGCTTCCTTCCAGTTTTACGTCAGCAGCCACCCCCATCTGCCCGCCACTCTGAGCACCCAACAATGGGCACCTATGTTCCCACAGGGAGACCAAGAGATGCTGCTAGGGCCTTTCTCTACACACACACACATGCGAATAAAAACACGTACATAACGGCATGGTGAGCGTGACAAGGACCACATGGAAATCTGACTGTGTGTATCTGCTTTCTTGTGTGTCTTCTCTTCCAGCATGATGTAACCCGGCAGGACAAAAACAGTGAATGAGGAAAACAGAGCGAGCGCTCCAAATTTACACACACATCCACACACACACCTCGCTCCAGACGCCATCTTTCACAAGGTGAGATCTTTTTTATAGATAGGCCACAATAAAGAACAAAACAGCAGGACTATTGTAACCACTGCTGGTGTTTGTGTGGAGCTGTAGTTAGCAGAATGCTTAGGTTCTCTATTATGCTCAAGTCTCTGAGTCAAGAGCAGCCATAAAGCAAAGTGAAATGGGAGCTGTCAGACTTTGAGAACTAGAATTGGAATTCAGGGCAGGATAGCTCCGCCAAAGCCATCTGGTTAAGCCATTTTTGTGAGTTGAGGGATTAGGTTACATTCTAAGCATCCACAGGGGGGACAGTGCAGAAATTACAATCCATCTATCTACGAAAGGCGAAACAGACAGGCTGCAGTGAGGAGCAGCCAGCACGTAAAAGGAGCCGCAACGACAATATGCTGCATAACTGTTGTGTAGTTCTCGGAGATTTCTTTTCTTGTAGCTCTTAAGAAAGGTTTAAGATCAGTACCTGGTCTTGGAGGATGGTTGTCCTCCTCAAGGACATCTCAGCGTGATGTATGAATGCTGACAAGATGATTTAAACCTTTGACATCCACCTAAAAACATGGTGTCTCTTTCCAAGATGTCACGCCACAACCACTAAGTATTTCAGCACAACCAAGGTCTCAACAACTGACATTAACTATGTGCTGACAGTAATGGCAGGCACTGAGAGAAAAATATGTTGTATGACTGTAAAACTTTGTGGTACAGAGATTTTATTAAGAGTCATTTGGAGTATCAGAGAGGATTTTATGGGGAAGCTTAAAGTATTAACTTCTGTAGACAAAAATAAATGTTCAAAGATGTCAGAGCCAATAAACACCTACAGTTTGACATTCATGTTGCAGTACTATTTAGTGTTACAAAGGTATCAAGACTAAGGGACAAAGAAGTGTTTTATGGATTTATACTGTACTACTAGAGTCTAATATGGAAATGATAATAAAAACAGATCAGCAAGGTAACCTCAAATGTAACTTTTTAGCTCAAATTTATGGCCTATGAATCAATCCCTCGATTGCTTTCTAGCTCGGTAGATTTTCATGTGAGTTCATACACATATTGTTCAAGAGTTATAACATTAGTGCAATGCTAACCAGGAATGGATAAGATTCAGCTTCAAGTAAATGTTGTGCCTCAGAGCTACAGCCAACGTCTTTCAGAAAGCACAACTTTCACTTTGAAGGCAAACTGTCTCTATTTCTATTTTGTGTTGCACTTTTCACAGTTTAACTACAGCTAGGAGAGCAGCCTGCAAGTGTTCGTAGACGAGTCCACCATTCTCATTAAAACTACAGGCGACTGGAGAAATACGCTGGCTATCAAAGAAATCACAAGGTTTTCATCATCAACCTCCAGCAACCACTTACAACCAGCTGAGGAATGAGCTGGCTCTAAGCCTGTGTGCCTGGGACCTCATTCACATGACCCTACATTGTCACCATCATTGTCACACAACTAAAAAAGCTGACTAGACAGATGTGACCATTAGTTATTTTATATATCCCACTGCTCGCAGTTCAAATAATGAAATAATCATAAAGAAATAATATTAGTAATATTACTAAAATGAATAGTATTATGTATAACAGATATATACATAGGTTATGATTCTCATATAGCTATATATTTATAGAACAGATGGATGAAACCTTCAGACTTGAAAGTGAGCCCACCTTAAGCTTGCACTTTTCTAGCTGACAGCAATGGTTAAAGTCTGCGACTGCAAGAACAAGGTTAATGTATAGGTGTATATATGTCTAAAGAAAAACCATGACCTTTCTGGAGAGCTTCTAGTCCCAGTCACTACTTTCTAGTCCTTTTCAGTAATGATGTGTTTATTTTGTGTAATATGAATTAGAGCACTATAGATTGGGGTATGCTTTAGTGTGATGACAAGCCATTACCCTGTCGTCATGCAATGTCATTGGGTTCTCTGTCACATTCACCCCTTGGTGGATGTGTTCAGAAGCCAAAACAAGAATACACTGTGAACAACAGTCATACTTTGCTAAAATATCTAGCTGTTCAGTGTGAAACTGATGCAATCTATGGTCATGTGACATGTTGGCAAAATCGTGCTGACTGCATCCATCTGTAAATATAATCGATGGGTACAACAGTCAGGGAGGTTCTGAACATATCACACTTTAAAGTCTCAACCAAAGCAGCGAGCCATCAAAATGACAGACAAATGGTGCCAGCCAGTTCCTTTTGAGCGGAAGTCACAAGTTAGATTCCCTCCCAGTATCCAGTACGGGTCCTGGATGGGCCCCCCATGCCAAAAAACACCAAGCCCTGGAACGGCGCGGCTACACATTTCACGACACATTTCACTGCATGTTGTACTCTGTATGATTGTGTATGTGACCAATAAAGCTTGTTTCTTTAAAAAAAAACTGAATGGAGGTCAAGCAAATCAAGCAAGTACATTAATGTAGAGAGTTCTTAACCAAAGCCTTGAATAAAGCTGCTGGATTACAAATGTGCAACTGTCACGTGTGTGGGTGATGGAAAGAAGAGAAGAAAAGCTGATGGAGAGACTGAAAGAAAGAAATTCAAATCCATGTCCAAGTGATTAGCTGTAAAGTTATGCCCATTAGGCAAATGATGATTATTGGCTGCTCATTATTAGGCTATTACGGCATCATTAAAATGACATTAGTAGCCCATTTTGCGTCGAGAGCAGTTAGACACAAACACATCATGAGAAAATCCTGCCTATAAGAATCGCTCGATCTAAAGAAACACAATTTACGCTCGCTGTGATCTCACAATCAGAGACAGAAGAAGAGATGGAGAGGAATGTAGGTGCAGGCTGACACAGGATCAGCTTCAGACATGTATGGGCTTGCCTCATCTCTTCTATATAGGTGTCTGCTTCTCAGAGATGCACTACTCTTACCTGACATCTCAAGTCTTTGCTTAGGTGTGTACCTTTCATTCTGTTCTCCTATGACACACACATACACACACACCACAATGAAGTCAGCACAGTACATGGTTTTGTTTTTTAGCTGTGGACTGTGGAAGGCTAAAAAAAACGCCCCATGTCGGAAGTAACCCATGCCGGGAGAGTGTGAGAATGAGTGTGCCTCAGGAGGACCAGTCATTATGGGTGAATGGACAGGATGGGACTAGAGCCATCACGTGGAGGGGCTCAAGTTGCACACAAAATCTCACAAGGAGTCCCACACACAAAAAGCAGGTGGGGGTCCCAGTGCCTGTCACTGTGTGGGATCTTGAAGTACACTGGTACAGAGGGCGTGCAGCATTTTGCACACATGCATGCTCACAAACACAAAGGCATGTTGAAATGACTGCGTATGGTGGACAACAACTTTGAAAACCCAAACAAATGTTTGGGTTTTGTCCAAGTAGACCATTTATTTTTACATATTTGACATATAGCAGACATATGCTGGGAAACCGAGATAATAGATCACTGTTAATTTAAATAAGATTTTTATTATTTTTTTATTAAAGGATGGCTAAGTTCTAAAATGCAACAGATTCAGCTAAAATGAAGGCTGCCATGGTGATATAAAAAAAAAAAAAAAAAAAAACTTAACAGGTACTCTAGTGGATTAAGTTTCTTTCTTGAACTTTCCTGGAATAGTAAACTTCATTATTAGAATCATGGAATTTTTTTTGAGGGGTTTCTTGTTAAAAAGCTGATCATTATCATTATAATAATTGCAGTGTTGCATTAGGTACTTATTTAAGACCAGTAGAAATCTTAAAGATGCTGAAAACAGTTGTAGTTTAGGTAAATATATATTTATTGTGTGGTATTTGATGATCTGTCTGAGCACTAACCGCTTGTGTCCATGTCGAAAAAGCTCGTCAGTGACACAAGCAATTAACTGGAATTAATAAAGCACTGTTTTCATTTAGTGAATGAGCACCTAATTATGCCTTCTCTAACAGCACATAGAAGCATTTTGTGCTGGATTATGTTTTCTGTGCCCTTCAAGTTAGGTTGGTAAATAAAATGTTAGTGAATAAAAGAATTTAGACCTCTCCTGCACAAGCTCATCAAAGGTCTTTGGCTGGAAGAAAGATCACTGGAATTCCTCTTTCAGATGTCACGTCCTTAATCTCATTATCTGAGAGGATATGAAATCTGCATTCCTGCCTTCTCACACACACAGAAACCCACACACACTGCTCAGAGCTCCCATTTCATCTCAGAGGGACATGGTTGTTATACACAGTCATTTTCTCACAAACACACACACACACACACGCACACACAAATATGCCCATATAAGCATCACTCCGAAGAGCACACGAGGTAAACTTAGAAGAAGAACAAACAGGTAAATCCGAAGATGCTCTTTTAAAAGCTTCCTCTTCAAAATCTCTGCACTGCACTGAGTGACAAGTGGACCTCCCACTGTAACAGGCCCCGTGATGAGGCGTGACCACTCCTGACAGATGTTTTGTCCCATTCGGAGCGGCATGATGTGGCCATTGTAGCGGCCACTTCCACTGAAAAGGCCGAAGAAATCCCACACCAAACAGGGAGAAGAGTTTGGCATGCTACAGCAAACATCGCTTTCTGCCTTTACAAAGCTGTCCTCACATAAAACTCACCATCAATCAATCAATAAGCCGGTGTGACACCAGCAGGGAGCTGCGGCGATTCAAAGCCACACAACAAACTTGGGTTCAGTTTTGGTGCTTCTAAGTTTTCAGGTGTTTTCAAATCACCAGGCCAGCGTCGAAATTAATCAGCAAAAACCTTCTCTGAGCCGCAAAAAGAAGGCATTAAAATCCTATTACGATGCACACAAAGCCTCCACTGTTTCTCAGCAATGTTACAGCACCCCGCAAGGTACTTACATGCTAGTGCTAACTAGCACCATCACTGCCTTCTCTACCAAAGACCACAAATCTCTCAAGTTAACTGCAATGGGGAAAGAGGAGCTGTAGGGTGTTTTCAACAACGTTTTGGTTTCCATTAAGACGGGGCTAACCCTGTTAGACTGATCTTTGGGAACATGCTCACCACAGTGGGTAAAAAAAGACATGTGGTACTATGTGTGACATACAAATGTTGACACAAGAGACCAAAAAAGTCAGCTTCAAGTTGCGCCCGACTCTATCGCAGCTGTACACGTTGTCCAAGGTGTACATTTTTGCATTTCACAGCAGCTTTAAACATGCCTTTTTCAAGCTTTGTAAAGCCATGTTGGCAGAGTTGCTGCAGCGAAAAAAGGGAGGGGGCTCGACTGGGAGTGCTTTAACAGGAAGGGAAGGGCCCTGAGTGGAGAACACATGAAAGGACGACTCCGTCATCTGGGAGTTTTAATGACAGACTGGGCGGCCTTGTTTTGACTGAAGAGCTCTTTTAATATGCATGACAAAAGACATCCTTCTGGGACCTTCCCTGCTAACAGCACCAAATCCCCTGACAAACTCCTGTTTGTTTCTTCATCGTGTCATCGTCAGCAGCGGGCAAGGTTCCATCAGAGCACAAAGGCAAAACTCTCCACGTTTGATGGCCCATCCAGTCGGTTCGAGATCTGCAGCCTTTGTGCACAGTGAGCGCAAAACAAAAAAGGGCAGACAGTTCAGGTGCTTGGCTGCTGGAATGGGGCTCTTACTCAATATTATCTCCCATACTTAAGCTGTATAGAGCTCTTCGCTCCTCTTTTTTATGTTTTTATTGTGTGTTTTTGTAATCACCACAGAGCTCGCACTAAATCCTGCTGTGAAGAGTACCGAGCACACACAAAACACCCAGAAAATTCCCATAACGGTGAATTCTCACTGGGCAACCACTCTTGTAAAGCTAAAACATGGATTTCAAAACAGTCCTTTTACTATAAATGATTAAACAAATTCCCCGTTTCCCAAGTAAAATTCATGAATTGGAGGTCAAATTCTAATGTACTGATGACTTCATGGAAAATGACAGTGAACTAAGTGGAGCAGAGACGTGCAAAAGATGGAGACGAAAACAAAACAGAAGGCTAAATTTTTGGCCATGTACACAACAAGCATTAAAATGTGCTTACTTGCTGTTTCTTAGAGCTTCAAGAATATAACCAGATATGAGGAACTATATCAAAAAAACACTTGTTTTCAAAAAATAATCCACCTTCTACTTCTATGGATCAGATGGTCCTTTGAGGTGTGATAGTGCTGAGTGGGGGTTAGCAGATGTGGTTTGGGAAAGAGACTGGGGCCATTATGAGCAAGTAACATTAAAGTAAGAGGGTGTGGTCTTACCTGGACGAGCGTTGGCAGGACAAAAGAGGAGACAGCACATGAAAGAGAAAGAAAGACAAACATCAGACGCTGTTTGGCAAGCTTTAAGCCACATCTCAGCACATTTGTACAGTATATAATCACTGCGCCGATAAAGTGCTGTCTAGACAGAGGTATATGCATTTTTATTATTTCCATAATGGGCACTTGGAGTACCCATCTTACTATCGTGGCGAAGCACTTTAAGTCAAGTTACATAATGGCAAAATTCATCAATCATCTTTTTTTTTTCAGTTAAAGATCTATACTTGCATTCAGACTGGAACTGCAAGCATATGCCTTACTGGATCACAGCAAAATTGCATCAAGGTCTCTGACTTAGTTGTTGTAACTATATAAGTATTGATTTTTGTTCCACTCAATAGTCCTTTTTAGCTTATGTTGGATTTGTTCAATGTCTTCCAGGATTCTTCGGTTATTTGTGGCAATGTCACATCAGGACAGAAAGAGGGTCAGAGTTTCTGTCACTGACATACAATTAAGCTTCAGGGGAAACATAAAGAAAGACATTTTCAGTCTTACACTGTAACTCTGAACTTTTCAATATATTATCCAGTGGTGATAGATTTGAGAATATAAATGAAAGATCCTAATACAAAGTTCATGCGGTGTCTGACTGCTCTGATTTGTGCACTGTTGACATTAATGGTACAGTAACTCATTTACTGAGGTTCTTGAATACAAAAATAATGATTTACTCATAGATATACATATTAATTACTGTGTAATAACAAAAAATTGACCTAAATCATTAAGTAAGAATTAATCCATTAAAAATACACAGGAGAGGGCACAGGTTTGTGGAAGTTGCCATCTTTCCCCACCATCTTGAATCTAGTGCCGGGGATGGACATCGCCATTCTGCCTGATTTTATGTATGTGGCTAGAGGCCGGCCATATCTCCTCATCTTCATCTGCCTCCACCACCACTGCTTTTTCCTTCCTTACTTCCACCTCATCCTCATTCTCGTCACCTCAAGATTCATCTCCTGAACTGAAGTCAGGGCTCTAACAGATGAAAACGTGCACAAATGTGCTCATTTATTCCCAGTACTGTCATTATTACTCATTGTTAGCATAGCTAAAAGTAAGCTAAACAACAACAGCTGATGAGCTAACATCTTGGCAGCTAACGTTAGGCCTAAAAATCCCACTTTCTCTACGATAAAACAACTTGATTACATTCTTACATCAAATGAAAGTTTATTTACTAAGTGAACACCCCCGGGCACTTTGTGTTTCTCCATAACAACTTTTCCCCATAGTGGCCAGCTAGCATAATACTGTGCTATTACAGGGTACAGTCTAAATTTAATGTTTTGCTCTCTTGGCTGACTAAAATGTGTTTGTCCTACACTGGCCACCATAGCTAGGATTATGCATTTAAATAACGAGGAGAAAGAAAACAGAATCTATGATCCACTGAAATCTATAGGTGAGATTTTCCACATTAGACCGTAAGCACAGGTAGCACTCTAGTTTATTCACAACTAGGAGGTGGTTATCGCATGTCCTGCCTTCTGTGCATATGTAGCAAACAGAGCTTTGCCAGAAGTGAAAATCCACCTGATGCAAACTATCCAGTGCCGTTAGCTACACATGAGAACCCGGTAAGAACAGTTCAGTTGCAAAGGTTGGTCATTCTAAATTGGCCATTCTTGTCAATGTTTCTTTTCCTGCAATGGATTGTCAGTCTGTCCAGGTAGCATCTTTCTTCTTACCCCTCATTAGCTGGGCATGGCTTTAGACCAGATAAACCCTGGCTGAAGCGATTAAGAAAATTACAAAGTTTACTATTAAGTTAGTCTTTTACTCAACAACACAGTCACATCCAGGTGATCATTACAGAGTAATTTGGATTTATGACGACCAGTCAAGTTTATAGGAACTATAGCAATAATAAGTGGACACAGAGTAAATTATTGCCCCATTATACAAAATATGTATTCCTCTTCAGCTCTCATTGGACAGGATAAATAATAACTGCAGTTGAGAACATCCTTGTTCACATCCTTTCTTATTCTTTAGCGACCATCCTTCAGCTCAGTGACAAGCACTGAAATATTTACAGCCACAGGATCAGTTCACCGACAGCCTCCAATTGGCATTAGGCAGGAGCCCCAGTGGTCACGTTCTTTTTGTCATTCATATTTCAAACAGTAACAGGGAGGTGGGGGTTACTGCCAAAGCAAGAATATGAATGAGCAGTGAAAATCAAAAGCATCAAAGTGATCTGATAAAACTTCAAAGAATGAGACGGAAAAAGTTAAGACAAGTCAAGAACCATGTTTGGGAAAAAAAAACCAAACGTTGTCTCATTAATTTTTGATTTAAATCCTCTTCCAAACCCTCCGTTTGCCTTGTTTGGTGATACAACATCAAAGTTCAGTATCGGTCGATGTATGATTTTGAGCTTACCCAGGGACACAGAGGTAACAATGCATGATTTATAGGTACTGATTCACGGTCAACACAGAAACTGAGAACAAAATTTACACTGAAAAGCTCTGAAAATTTGGTGAAGATTTTAGTGAAAAATGTTTCCTGGGCACAGAAAGGAAGAATTTCACACCATTCTGAAAATACTCACAGGAGGATGTTAGATGAAGAAAGAGGAAAAACAGAGATATACAACAGAAGTGACTAGTTTATCACACAGCCTGGTGCCTTGATAAAGAGATACCCAGCTTTGGGAAAAGAGCTCTAGACAAAACAAGACTGCTCTTCTTTCTGAGTTTCCTGCCAGGAGTGATAGCCATTCCTATCCATCTGTGGGTCATGAGAGCAGCGGGTAAACCCAGCAGGTCCCTAAAGCCTCTTACCAAGAAGTGGAAAAAGGGGCAAAGTGGACTGTGAGGTAACTAGGACAACCTGAGTCTCACATAGTGTCGGCGCTAGAGTCAGTCCTTTCTTAGCACTTTCAGATGCAAAGACATAAAATCAAGCGAAGAACCTGAAACTTAAAAAGGTCTAAAATTAATACAAAAATAAAAGTTCACAACTGAATTTAAACTCAGTGAAGTTCACAGGGTTGAAATTTACAGCTATAAGGCCAAAGCTGGGCACTTTTGAAATAGGATAGTACAATCTACTGAAAAACACACATCCTACTCAGTAAGGAGGCAGCTCCTCATTAGCTTCTGTGGTTTTTCTACCAACATAGTGCAACTTGTAGCTGCAAGTTATGTCTACATCCCACTGTGACACAGTGAATGACTCGCATGAGTCACAGTGACATTTTCAGTGCAGGATGCAGTAAAGCCCACCCTGCCTGTCCCACTACTGTGACGCAGTTTGACTCAGCGCATGCATGCAGGCTAAAATTATACAGCCGTCCCATATATCAAAAAAAAAGTCAAGTAATGGCCCATAGAGTCCCTGGGATATTGCCAAGAACAGCCCCTTAAGTTCAGCGGCACTAGGAGTAATCAAGTTCCCGAGCAATCTTCATTATACAGAGAGCACTCAGCTTTATTGAGATTCAGGGAGAAGGAGGTTTCTAGCATAGAGAAAGGATTTATTGATTGCACTTAATGCAATAAGCATGCTGGATCCAATGCAACAATTTCATTAGATTTTTCTTTACAGTCATGCTGTTGGCGCTGGCTGGGGAAAAGGCTCACAGACGCTGGAAACTTCTGTATTAAAATCTCTGACTACAGATGATCGGACACGCAGCATACACTCCCTGCAATAGCCTTAATGCTTTGGCCTGAATGACACACACAAGGTTTTCTCCTTATATAACTAAGAATTGGATGTTTCAGGTATTCCTTTGAAGGACTATTGCCTGAATAGTTTCTAAAGACTGCAGTATATTACTAATAATAAGACTAGCAATAAGCTGCAATAAATTTAATAGAACTGCTTGGGCTTTGGCTTAATTAAAGTGGAGCGATGCCAATATAAAAATTAAGTTTTCGAAAAACTGGCCAAATTCAATAGAGAACGAGTACTTTCAGGCCAATAGAAAATATCTTTCTTTTTTTTTTCTTTTTTTTCGTTGTCTGCATTTAAGACTTGTATGTAACTCTAGGGCCACACTCAAAGTGATCACTAAACCTTTCAAAGATGACTTCAGTTTCCATTTTGAGAGTAGATCTTAAAGACAATGTACCTACAATTTCACCATAACCTAGCTATTGAAACGAGATGCAACAGTTTGACCTTGATGACAAGGCTCACAAGACAGCCTGACAGGTTCAAGTGCTTTGTTCAAACCTTCAGCATTTGCTAAAAAAAACAAAAAAGTAGACACTTGTTCCCAGTCCAGCCGTGAAAAGCAGCTGGCGGTGCTGCTTGAGTAGCGTTTGTCTTCTTTTTCACATTTAAATCATCTCTATTCTTATTCAAGGCCAGCTGGCTCCCTGGCCTCTCCAAAACGAAAGAAAGGGAGATAAATAAACAGATCTGGAGAAAACGGGGGTGAGAAGAAACAGACCCAGGTTTGTGGACTGGTGACAGTCAGCAATGTGTTCCAGCTGTTTGGTCTTCTTCCCCTCACACTCCCAGTGTGAACAACTAGCCAGACGCCCCCCACTGACACTTCTGTCAACTCTTCTAACCTCTTTTCATCCACCCTGCTAGTCCTCTCGCTGACCCTCTGCTTATTGGGTCAGGGCCATAAAAACTGCTCTCTAAAGGCACGTTTACATCAATTCACCCCGACACCTGTGCAAAGGCGGAGGAGGTAGATACAAAGAACAGTAAATCACTTTTTTAAAGTTTGCTTTTGGAACCTTTGGGTGATTTTATGTTCCAGGCTCTATAAATCTTAGTGGGGAGCATTATCTGTTTATGTTCTTATTACGCAAGAGGATTTAAGATTATAGCTACAAAAGAAAAAGGTTTTGTTTAAAACTTAGATCTCCTATTGATAAAACCTCAGTGTTTTTTCAGTCCGTGACTCACCGTGTTTCACCCATCAAAAAACAATGAATGTACACATCATGACATAACAGTTAGGAATAATTGTGTCATGATAATTAAGTATTCCTTTACTACTTGCAATAAACTTGAAGAGTTTATTCAGTCCTATTATACGTTCATATGAGATTCAAATGGCTGAGTTGGGCTGAGACACACAGGCCTAGAGACTGGTCGATGACCATCTGGCAACCACCAGTCGCTAAGGAAAAATGTGTATTTCCCAGGTGCCAGGTGAAATCGATCACAAATAGTGTGCTACAGCAAAACCCTCCTTGTGATTCCTTTGGCTGCCAGCAGATTGCTGATTTGTCTGCAAAGACTTGTAGATTAAACTTCGCACATTAGTGACTTCACCTTTAAAGTAAATGTGGAGGCTTACTGTTGGTGCAGCTTTTACTTTGAAGGCAAAAGCTCTCTGTTTCTAGTTTTCACAGTTTGACAACTGCTTGGTGAGTAGTTTGCAAGTGTTTGCAGACAAGTTGGCTTCCAACACCTGGTGACTGCAGCTCTTTGTGACCAGTTTGATACTAGCAACTGCCAGCAACCAGTCAACAACTGTTTGCAGAATCCTAGCTTTTCCCTAACAATCTGTGGTTGCCAGATAGTCACCAACAGGATTCTAAACCTGTGCGACTGAGGTCTGAGGAAATTCCAGTCTTTTTTTCAGAATTTCCAAAAACAGTCAAAAAGTCAGATTTCAGGGTGAGTGGGAGGGTTTCAATCAGGGGATGTTAAAGACTTCAAAGCATAGGTCTAATATTAAAACAATCACAGAAATAATAATGTAGGCTTTTGCTACACAAGGACTGATAAGGTACAGCGTGAACCTTATCTCTGGTTGGATTCCCAACACCCGATTTGTGAATCACGGACAATCACGGAGTTAGCACATTTTGATTACTCAACGTTTCAAGCCTGCAAAGATGTAAATTACATATTTTCTTATTGAACACAAACACCACACTTAAGGAATAATGTATTAAAACTGCATTAATTTCATGGAGCCTAATGCAGTGCAAGATCATGTAATATTCATTCTAGCCACTGGGACATTGGGTCATCCTTCATTTACTCTCTTAGGTTTAGTGCTCTGAACTTAGCTGCGCTCGAATTCATCAGGCTTGATTGGGCTGCCAGAAGCATATTGACCTGTACTTGACACTCTCTCAAGACGTATGTGCTCAGCGAAATGAATGGATGGACGATGGGGTGATATTACTGAGATGGATGGACTCAATTCATGTGAACACTAAGCACACATACTGTGGGTTTGTTCTTTTCTCTCGCTGATTATTGCAGTAACTGTTTTGTTTGACTTACCACAAAGCTATGAATACATCACGTCACAGTAGGCTAGGCTTATCACGCACCAGGTGTAACAGCCTTTCATGTTTTGAAGTCAGCGATCCGATATGTTATCGGTTACAAATCACAGTAATAATTGTGTTGCAGATGGCAGGGACTGCTTATCCTACTGACTTAGGATCTAAACATCCTTTCAGAGGCACTGGAGCAAAACATGTTAAGCTTTTGAGACAAAATATTTAATCATCAAAATGTCCCCCCTACCAGAGCTGTTGTGAGGCGCTTAATGTCCAAAAGACTATACGGGATCGTGCAAAAGTCTTGATTCACCCCTCATTTCTTTGCTTCCAAGGAGTAGTCTTGAGCAATTGTTCTCCAGTCTTTCTGCAGGTCTTTTTAGTTGTGTCTTTGGACATTTGTTGCTTTTTCACTCATTTCCTTTGTTGTTTGTTAGCACTATTAACACTGACCTATGAATCATTCAAGCATAAAAAACCCCTAAGAGAACTAGGGACATTGTTACTTGGCTTGTAAAAAAAGCATATAAACTGTTCTCATTTTTTCTTTTTAATCTACAAATTATAACAGAGATCAACAGTATCTGAAAGTCATGCTGTTAAGAAACTGGAACAAAAACAATCAAAGAACTGATCCAGGACCTGAAAGATCCATCTGGCCCTTCAGTTGATCCTCTACTCTTTACCAAACCTCAACGGAAATGTTCTCAGTGGAAGGGTGGCTGTCAAGAAGCCATTATTAAGTATGGAAAACAATAAGAAAAGGATGATCTGTGCAAAATTACACAAAAACTGAAATGAACATTTTTCCGAGTAAAATATAAATTAGGGGGTGGGGGACTTTTGCAAAGCAGTGTAAACAGAGTATAAACTGTGGTAGCTGTTCTGTAAAATCATGTTCTTGATTGTGTTAATAAACAGAATATCAAGAAATCAAGTAATGTTTATACGTTCCAAGTACCAGAGCTGAAAGTCTGATTGCAGGCAATAAAGCTCGCCTTGCTTCAAAGAACAGACACTTTAATTGGACCCAATTTCTTGTATACAATAAGTAAAATTAACGTAGGGCTTAAGTCCTACTTTTAAGAAGACCAAATGCCAAGATCCATTACAGAAATAATATAACAAGCCGTTCCTCTTCTTAAACAGTACGTGCCATTCAACTCCATACAATAAACTAAAGCGCAGCTTGGCCTACATTGCACACAGGAAAAGCTCACAGTTGCAGTGTGGGTAGAACAATGAACTTTGTCTCATTTAGCCTAAGTGCAGTGAAGAAAACACAGCAGCAAAGTGTATCAGGATTCAGTCCAGCTTTGCTCTTTAGAAAGCAGTTCTGTACTCTGAATTACTTCAGACTTACAGCAGGTGTTCAATACAAAAACTACAAACACGCTCAAACATGAAGCTAAATCTGGTGTATTGACTGGAATAAAGAGTAAATGATGAATTTGATTTATTTCATTAAGATGTTTGACTGCATTTAATTGACTCCAATTAATGAAATTTACAGTAGCAGCCTCATGACTTACAAATTTGCTGGCATTTAGAAACACACAGGTCTCATTTTGACTGTATATATCAAACAAGCAGCTAACATGATTCATCTAGCTTCGATAACATAGAAAAGCCTTCTTTTTTTCATCGTCCTGCATTTTACAGACTTGCACTGACGAATCACTTCTTCTCTCCTCCCTCTCTGATGCTAAATGATGGGTTATACAATGGAAGGGGGTTGTCCTTGAGCATGTTTTGTGATGTATGTTATATGTAACTCCTACTGGCGTGAGTTTGAGTACTAATCTTACTACTAATCTAGTACTAGGTATGAACATGTCAAGTGCTCACAAGTTAAAAAAACAGAGAACAGAATATGCAGAAAAGAAAAGAATGTAAACATGCTTCATGTCCCTCTCCTGCATCAAATAATCATAAAAATACATGTAAACATTTCAATACAGGGAGAAAGCGATTCAAAGACTTTCTAACTACATAAGTTCAAAATTGTACCTGAAAGTTTTCTATATAAACAAGCTGTGCATGAAAAATCACATAACTTCAATAACAAGTATGAAATCTCAGTACAAAATGCAAAGTAGTGAGAGCTTTTGCACCTGTGGGCCTGTTTCTGTGCCTGTGGTTGTGTTACCTACTTATTAGTGGTGTGTGCCTGTGTGTGAGCATGCATGTTTTTATGTGTGATCTATGGTAACTACAGACTGCCAGCCTCAGGGACTACCTAACCTCAGGCCCAAAACCTTCACACTCTCCCTACAATTTCAAGACATTCACCTTTGACCTCTGCCGATGAGAACTTTCCTGCCTCTGTGATCTAACTTCCATCTTGTTCAATCCCCACATTTTTCTTTTTTTCTTTTTTTTTTTTGCACATACTTTCTCTACCTTTATGTCAGTGTCTAACATAACTATGTGTTAATGGACAAAGTTTCCCAAATCGTCAGGTAAAATCTCTAATTGTTGGGATCAATTTGTATCTGGCCTCCTAATAGTTTTGTGAGAGCAGACAAACCCTAGGAAGACATTTAAAGCCATAAGACCAAGTGTGAGAGGGGTTCTTTTTTCATTATAAAATATGAATTTGGTCGACACCCACCAGTCACTGTGATGTGTGCACAATCTGAGGTCATGTGACCAGCCCAAATTGGGTCAAGTTAGTAGAATAGTATGCTTCTTCATGAATTCTCACACACACACAAAACCCTATGCATTATTCAAAATACATTTCCCTCCCCTATACACACAGCAGAGAGTGGCTCATCAGAGCAGCCACGAGCCTCTTGGAAACTCAATGAGATAAGAGGGTTCATCAAACAAAGACTTTCCCAGTCAGGCAGAGGAATAATTGAAATTGGGGTCAGATCTTGTATTAGCCACAGGCTCTCCCCAATATTTCTGAATTCTTGGGTGACTGAAAAACCCGAAGCTTCAACTTTTAAGTAACTGTCAGTTCTTCTTAGTTACCTAGACTGTCAAAACTTTGCTTCCAATCAACCCATTTGGGACAGAGAACAGACGCTATACAGCTTTCTTTTGATATGGTTGGGCTTTGTGTCTGAGGGAACTGAACATTTTATCATGGCAAAAGCAAAGCCATATTCTTCTTATTGTAGTCGTAATTATACGTTGAAGCGTTTAATTTGCTGGTGTTGACTGAACCATTCCTCTATCATTGCTGTGTTTTCTTAAAATCACTAATGTGCACTCGTACTTTTAGCGATCTGTGTAAGTCCTTGTTTAATTTTCCAAGAGGCAGTGCGATTTTAGTTTAAGGTTATCAAAAAATGAATCTAGAGCTCTGTTCATTATTTCTTGCACTCATGAGAGAACATGTTTATCGTTACAGTGCAACGCCGTGAAGAACAAGAGTGTATTTGTATCTACCTTAGAGTTTTTAGCCTTCAGGGCTGAGTTTCAGACAGTGAAAACATACTGAGTTTACACAGATACAACAAAAGACCAAACAGAAGAAATGTGAGTGAACTTTACTGGCAGCTGAAACCTCACTGACAGCTAACTAAAATATTTTACAGATGAATCACGATTATTTCCTGTGCATGTCCCTGCTGATTATGTGCATATCTGTGCTCCAGTTTGTGGCAATGCCGATAAGCTCTCCCAGGGGAATAACCGGTAACAAGCCACAAATCAATCCGAGAGCCAAAAAAGCATCCTTAAATCACAATTCACTCATAGCAACTGCATGTTCGCATTTCTTTATAGGCCGTATCTTGTGCTGATGGCAGCATCGGTTCAGCAATCAGTTCTGAATTTGCGCTTGCAGCAAATGACACTGACCTACAGGAATGAAACATGGCAGAGCTGAGAGGTTTTCCTGAACGTTTCTACAAAAAAGCCAGCCCGGCAGGGAAACAGAGTGAAGGAGGGAGGAGTGCAATGAGAAAGGATCCCATTGTTGCAAAGGAATAAGAGTGCAGAGGAACCCTGACACAGGTATTCTGTTAAATAAGGCCCGCATTGTACAGAGACAGCTGGCAGAAATAACGACAAGGAGAGGCTTCAGAAAGCTGTTTGGATTCTGACTTTGTAACAGTCTGCCGATATTCACCTCCAGAAAGTAACTTTTGTCCAGAAAATGGAACTTATGTTTTTCATATGACGGGATAAAGTTTTCAATCCCTTACCAAGGTGAGATAAGGCCAGACGTGAACTTCTCTCTCAAACTGTCTTTATTCGACAAACAAACAACCACTTTCCTTCAGTTTTTATGTATAAACCCAAGCGCACCGTATGAGGCACCTCTCTCTGTTGGGCACAGTTGGATTAAGTTCTCAGAGGACACTTAGGGGGTTCAGATCATCTGCTCTGGCAGTGTGGTTGGTGACTATCCAGTCTTTAGGTCTGACGTCATTGGCTGTGCCTGGGCCCGAACTCCGCTTCAGGTCCCAAAGTCAAACGAACACTGCAGCATCACTGAGAGTTAAAAACTGTCTAAATCCTTTCATCTGTAACAAAATGATCAGCGTTGCTGCTTTACCAGGTGTAACAATTAAGTTTAACATCCAGGCATCCATGAAAACTGAATTTATGAAATGTAATGGAGTTAGAAGTTAGCAGGGAGTTAGCTCGCTAGTTTCCATCTAAATACAATATACCATGTTCTGACTGAGGGATTTCCGAATCAAATTAAGACGTACAGCTCTGCTATCACTTTCGACATAAATGAAGACAGGAAAGTAAACAGCAGTGACGTTTGTAGGGTTACTGAAGTTGGGCTAGCTGGTATATAATGATGTGCTACATGATCGCTAGCGACACAGCTATGTTAGCATAACATAAACAGTGAAGCTGGAGGATGAACGCTAACTTTTTTCCACTCAATAAAAGTTAACATGAGGGTTCCCGATGGTTATGGACAGATGCAACCGCATGGCAGGATGCTGTACATGGACCATCCATCCACAATACGAGGTTAGTCATTACTGCTGCATGGGCTGGGCTGTAGTTACATCGTAAGGTTTTAAAAACCGAGCATTAAAATGATTAGCGGTAATACAAACCGACAGAGGCCGACAGTGATCACTGACTGTTTTTAGGGTCTTGTTGAGATAAAACAGAACAAGATACAAAGCATTAAAACATGTTAAATACACCACAGCCTTATCATACGCAGAGTAGTTTGTGTCGGAAGCAGGATTCATCACGTCATCACTTAAAGACCAGATAAAAAAAGAGTCAGACAGCTACCTGTCAGGCTTTATTGTTTTTAGGTTGTTTTTATGTTAACTGTCTGTTCAGTTGATAAAATGTGGATCATTTTGCGTATCAATCACTTTTTCCTCTTTATTTCTCCATTTTGTGGATCTTGACACTGACAGATTGGTGTTATTCATTTGTTGGAGAGACATAGCTGGAGCAATCCATCAGCAATTATAAAACTGAGTGAATGGACAGCCCAGGGCAGAGTTTCCCATTCCCAGCATGAATCTTGAGCCACATACAGAGTACTTCCTGTGTGTCCGTGTCCCAAAGAAACGCAACAAAAATAACCATCTGATTGCATATTTTACAACCGGTGGAGGCACAAAAGAACTTCTAAGCAGAAAAAGACTTTCAAAGGAAAAATCTGAAACTGCCCCCTGCCTCCACTACCCAGGTTGCCACTGCATTACCATTAAAGCATTCCATTCGCCTTGTTGTCCCCTCAGTGCCCAGCAAATGGAGATACAGTGGCATTGATTCATTTATTGTGGGTCCAATGTGCTTTTCTCTGGCTCCTCAGCGAGCAGTGCCTGTGATCTAATTACCAGTGAGAAGATGAAGTTGTCTCCCCAAGCATAGCTGAAGGGACCATTCTTCTTCTGAATAGAAAAGACGGCTGATGCTCACATCAAGTGAGAGGAGCTGACTTCGTGAGAGGAGCGCATCAGTAACAGAGAAACCCGAGGACCATCGTCTGAGCTGCCTAAACCATGAGGCTACATTGATCTCCATCAGTGTTGGAGAAAAGCAGCTGCTGGATTGCTGCGGTCTCTTCTTCTCCTCTGGAGGATGAAAGTCACCCTCACATAGTTAGAGGAAACAAAGAAAGCTTATTTTAAGGCTTCCTTTCAAATCTTGCTCATTTATTGAATTTTTCCCCAGAAAAACAACATTAATGATTTTTCACAGCATGGCCTATTGACATCTTCCTACTAGAACTAGATTAAAGAAATACAGCCTCTGGCTAGGCGAGTGCCGAAGCTTAAACATGCCTCACATGTCAATCAGACAGTAACAAGGCTTACTGTAAACAAACCCTGTCCAAGTCCATGTCACACAAAACACTTCACAGTCACTGTGACTGCATTCCTCTCTCTCAACCGTAAACAAACAGAACCATCCAACTTATGAAATAGCTTGACCTGCTCAAGACAAAGTCTGTGCATGTGAAGAGCTTTGTCTGGCAACTTTTACAACTAGGACAGGACCACACATGCGCTGTCCGGCCATGACCAGCACTGGTATTGTTCACATGACTCCCAAGGTGCCTTTGAAATAGCAGCACGAAGGACAG
The DNA here is from genome assembly GCF_001858045.2 of Oreochromis niloticus. Taxonomy (NCBI): domain Eukaryota; kingdom Metazoa; phylum Chordata; class Actinopteri; order Cichliformes; family Cichlidae; genus Oreochromis; species Oreochromis niloticus. Next base: position 28,313,884 of record NC_031984.2, read on the forward strand.
GGGATGGCCAGAGTTGTTTAAAGCTAATGAATAACCTCTGTCAGACCAGCAAATAATGCTGATAATAGCGCTGCACTGGATTGAAGTTTACTAGGAAAAGCACCAGGGTGTTTGTAGGTAAAGCCAGCATTTGGAAGAGAGCACCTCTGATACGCTGTCAGCCTGAGTTATTGCTGTGTTTCCTCACTGCTGTTTTGAGATAATGAACATTCAGGTACAATTACAGCTGCAATAATTATGAAGGCTTCTTAAAAACATTATGCATGAGAGTCCAGACAGAATCCCTCTCATTAGTTATTTAAATGAAAGGGATTATGAAAGGGGATCCAAAAGCGTTTGAATCAAGACAGGCATGTAAAATGCTTCTAATCCTTTCGTCAGACACAACGCACCACTTTTGTCTTAATAATCAAACCTATGATGAATCTGTCAGCTTGTATTATGCTTCTCCCAGTGTGAAGAGACGCTTCTGTGAAGATCATTTCAACAAAATAAATGGATGGATGAATCCATCAGGAAATTTATTTTTTATTTTTAACACTGCAGCATTTAAGCAGTGATTCAAGTGGCGGCATGCAACTGACAGTGCCTGTCGGAATATATCATGGAGTGACACTGCAGAGTCCCCGAGTGTTGGCTTCATCTTGTAGTGCTTATCTTAGACACTGCGGTCACATATTTGGCAAGCCACAGTACCATTTTCATTACAGTTTGAAGAGTTCCCAACTTTGTTTAGAAAGTAACACCCAACATTACTTAAGCCAGACAAATCAAGGACGTTCCCTTGGACAGAAGCTGTATTTTGACCATGTTTGGGCATTGTGATGGCACAAACTGTGCTTCGCAGTGCAAATCAAACCTAACCAATCGGTACATCTCCTATCCCTATCCTTCGCTGGTTAAGACTAGACATAAAAAACTTCCCTGCAAAGAAGTGGGAAGAGAAACAAGCAGCCAGCAGAGGAGAGAGGCTACAAGGCGAGCAGGTTGATCTCACTTATTTGCAGCCAGAAACAATGGCTCCCAGATGGCTGAATTGCTGCTAATTTCTAATATCATTAGCATCACGTCAGTCAGTGTCATGCTAATGAGGGTTTAACATGACAATGAAGTTTTCTAAATGAGCAGCCGAGGGAAATGCAGCACTCGTATAATTACACAGCATGAGCTGCATATCACGACTTTACCGTGATCTCCAGCATTACGCCTGTCACGGGTTTGTTTCCAGCAAGGAAAGGTGCTCGCAGCCTCAAAAAGATTCCCACAGAGCAGAACGGGCTCTTCGTTGTATGTTTAATTAACAAACCATTCCAGATGAATCTAATTGGATTAGCATATGAAAACTGCAATAAGGGAAATGAATAATGCAAATGAGAAGAACTGCACCGTTGTAGATCTTGGCAATCAACCAAGGCCAACATGTTTCAGAAACCTTTTCAGAAACACTTGAACTCAGATAAAGAGGTGAGAATGCTGCTGTAAAACTAAAAGGCATTCACAATAACAAAGCATTTAAGAGGTCAAAGATACCTGCATCTTCATTACTATGGCCACTGTCGTCTCTTATCTGTCTGTTTGACCCCCCGAGCTGTTGGAAAGTTTCCTGAATTGAGACACGACTAACAGGAGACACCAATTGGAGTTAACAGATACCATGACTGAGTCACACTTCGACTATAGAGGCTCCCTTAAAACAAACATCTTAGTCTGGATTTATAAACTTCGGTCAAGGTCCTAAGATAAGCAAAGCTGGAATAAGAAAGGTGATGAGTTTTCTTCTCAGTAAATATGTATGCCTAGTTGCTTAAGCTAATAATCCAGTGAAAACAGTTTGAAAATTATAGTTTTTATTCCTCATTTCAACACGGGTTAGACAAAATCTCATTGGCTTAAGCTCACTGGGAGCGCTGTGATTAAGATCACATGGGAGTTACATGATTTCATGCATGTAGGTTACCTCCACATGATTAGAAACATACGGCTGCATTAAAAGGTAAAGGAAAAGCAAACAGATTGAAGTGCAATCTAAACAGCTGTCCGTCTTCACAGAACTTCAGTGTAATGTAATAACAGCAGTTGAAATGGAAAACTAACAAGCTAACAGGTGCCGTTAGACCACTTTCGTGAGTTGAAAATAAAAGATTTCCTCTCTGAGCTCTGGAGGTTTTACCCAGTGGGACCATATGTTTTCAGAATCTGCATCGTATTAGGTAAAAGTGCTGCCAGCCTATACTTGGCTCTGGTTTGTAGTGCTTCCAGATACTGGATCAGTAAAGTACACAGGGGTAGCAAATGCCATAGGCTATTTAAGTTGACACCAGCTGAGCTAAAGCACTACTCTCTGGCCCTTTGCAACAACAATCCAAATCTTATTCCTTTTGGTTTTTCTTTCCCCGTTTTGCAAGTGAACCAGTTGTAAAGAAGTTTAGAAGTTATGGAAACACTGGATGGGATGTTCAGTAGAAACCTTTTTAGGTCACCACCAGAAAGGGTCAGCTGGAAAGGATGTAGTGGGAGTGAGTTACTATGCAGCAGCTGTTAAGAACAGGATCGTGACCAGCCGGGGGTTAATAAAGTTTGACAGCAGTGTTCTTATGGTTACCCAAGGCCTCAGCTAAGGGATCTCTGCAGGGGAGATTGACAAGTGGATTATGGGAGATGATGAAGAGAAGGTAAGACTGATGGACTAAGAGACATCATAAACTTTACAGGCAATTAAATCCTTGCTACTTTGGAGGGCTTCAGTAGCCTTTATGATCTGGTGCTGCTGAGCCGTGGGGCAATATTTCAACTACAAAAGTTGGCACAGGGTGGAAATGTTTCACTCTAAGGGAACTTGAATGAAGAGTCACAATCCAGAAGTACACGTTTATTTATGAAAGCGCAGATCATTCTTCGGTCATGTATGATTAGTAGATTCCTATTTACACAACAAAAACCAACAATAACCTGACTGTCTCTGAGAAATTATGTTCCTATACTGCCGAACTGTTTTCCCAATTATGTTTGGGTGACAAATGTAATCAGTGGGAACATTTTTTTTTCTGTGTGAATAAGACGTTGTCATTATTAACAGCAGCAGGGTTGATGGTGAGCATACTAAGGACCTAAGGTTAACCTAAGGTAGGTTAAAGTCAAGGTTTTAGCCAGATTAAATTAAACTGACAAATAAAGATCCGTAATCACTCATCTGCGCGCTTTGCTGGGTTTGGCTACTAGTCTATTCGTTACTGTTACTGTCAATCCCAATACTGCCATCATTACTCTAGTCCAATCATCTTCTTGCTCACCTTCTTTGAGCCAATCAGGCTCGACTCCACGTGGTTTAAATCTGTGCTCTGTGTCATCCTTTCAGATTCTCATTCGTGCAACCCACCTCCTCCCCATCTGCACCTCAGAGCTCCATCCAAAACTCCATCTTCATCTTCACCACCACCACCAGTGTCTAGACCAAGGGTGGGCAACTCCAGGCCTCAAGGGCCGGAGTCCTGCAGGTTTTAGATCTCACCCTGGGTCAACACACCTGAATCAAATGATTAGTTCATTACCAGGTCTCTGGAGAACTCCAAGACATGTTGAGGAGGTCATTCAGTCATTTAAATCAGCTGTGTTGGATTAAGGACACGTCTAAAACCTGCAGGACACCAGCCCTTGAGTCCTGGAGTTGCCCACCCCTGGTCTAGACTCTGGTGGGATTCTGTTCTTCCATGATTGGTCATTGGAGTCTAATCGTCAGATCTCAATAAATCAAGTTCAATTCTTCCAAATGACCTTCCCTTTTTAAATACGTGCCTGCAAGCTCTTCCTGTGTTAAACCAGCTTTAACTAAATGCTGCAGTTACCTTAACAAAACCATAAAAGTGTTTAATATGCAGAAGTACAAGGGCATATTTTATTGAACCACTGTAGTGTATGCAGGCATGCTGTTAACACTTATACACTGCTGATATGCTCGGTGTGGACATTTTTGATAGAAATGTAGCTATACAGGGGCAGCAATGTGATGGCTAAGGAGTTTGCAAAGAAAAGCGTCTGGACTTCTTTAAGTTGCTTGAAGACGTTTCACCTCTCATCCGAGAAGCTTCTTCAGTTCTAAGGTCAAATGGCCGAGAGTCCCAGATTTAAACGTCTTCAAGCAACTTAAAGAAGTCCAGACGCTTTTCTTTGCAAACTCCTTTGACTACGATGACCTGGATGACTGAGAACCTTCACAGACACAATGTGATGGCTAGCACTGCGGCCTCACAAATCCATCATCCGTCATGGGGTCTTTCTGTGTGGAGTTTGCATGTTTCCCCGTGTTTGCCTGGGATCTCTCTGGTTAATCCGGTTTCCTCCCACAGTCCAAAGAACTGCAGTTACTGGGGTTAAGTTAGCTGCTCATAAATGCCTCTCTGTTTTAACCCTGCAACAGAACGGTGACCTGTCCAGGGTGTACCCCACCCCTCGCCCTCTGCAGCTGGGATAGCATCCAACCCCCTCCGATGCTGAATTAGATAAGGGGAAGATATGGATGGCAAACTTTAACATGCAAACTTTATTTTTTGTTTGTTTGTTTTTTTATAGTTCTTTCAAATACTGTTTGCTGTTGCAAAATTATTTCACATATTTCTTTCATATTTTACATAATTCTAGGAGCCAGGGTTTGGAAAACAAGTTAGATCATTTGTATGAAGTTGTCTGTTTTTTCTGGATGACTAAACAACATAATGTCATAATGTCACATGCTGCATGGTGATAAGGGAGTTCAGTAGAAGAAATGTTTTACATCAACACTGATGATAGACTATTACAGTCAAAACAGAGAAGGCTTGTTTGCATTTATTCTCCGTATCACCATTGCCGCGATTTATCCTCATCTCATCTGAGAAACTCTTGCTCTTGCCGTTGCCACGATCAATCTTTTCCACAGCCGAATGCTGTAAATTCAAGTACATTTTCTTTTGACGAATGAGGTAAGTCCTTTACTGAAATGAAGACACGGCAGATAGAGCAATTTAAGGGGAAAATGGTAAACATGTAAAGCAAATTAGAAGGCTTCAACACAAACTAACATCAGAACAGCGCATTTTTGTCGTTTACAGCCTGTCGAAAAAGAATAAAAGCAAAGTCTCTGCCTCGCTATCTTTGAGCGTCGTGTATTGTGACTCAGTACAACAGATCCTTCAAGCTCAGAGATTATCTGCAAACTGCCAAAAACAGTTTGTAAAGAAAGAGAGCTTTGAGAAAAACGTGCCAGAAAGAGATTGTTTTAGCAAAAAGATGAAGACTGCAATGAAATAATGACGCTCGTGCTGAGGCGCTCCTTCTGGTCCTGTAAAGAAATTCATGTGGAATGATCTATAACTGGGATGGCTAATCTGACAGCAAATGAGATGCCTCGCTTTCATAAAAAGCAAGACTAAACCCGAGGGATACTGAAGGGGTTTTTGAGGTTTTATTGTGTTGGTTTTTGTCTTTTCTTCTTCTGAACCATTTGTGTTTGTAGCCCAGGGGCTTACTGGACAGCAGTCCGCTCTACTGTCTGGGCAACAGTCCAGCCTGGTGGTGGTTGTGGATGCTTCAGCTCTGGGCTTTAACCCCCGTGGTTGAACCTGAGCCTTGCAGCTGCTCATTATTGTGCAGTGAAAGTGCAGGGATTGCTTTATAAGCCCTGGAGGAGTCAGGAGGGATTCTCTGCCCACTACAAGCTAAGCAATCCAGTTACATCAGTTGTGAGCCCAGGGACACATGGCTAGCCCAGGCTAATCCCAATATCCAATTTAAAATGTTGAGAAATGATAACCAGATGTCAAAGGCTCATGTTTCTGCCTTACAGTCCAGTGGGCAGCACACCAAAGGAGGTTATGGAGGACATTAGAAATGAGACCTATCCTCCCAAGTGGTCTGACTGAATTAACCTGTTGGGGTTATGAGCTTTCTGCAGTTCCGAGACAGTAATTCCACAAGTGATTTTTCATTACACATAGAGATAGTTATCTGTGTGAAGCTGCAAGCAAAGGTACTCGGTTATTAAAAATTTGAATTGAAAATCAGGAACATTCATTTAAAAAGTTTTCAGTGTATAAAATATCCTTTTGGGGGATATGCATCGCATTATAGTTCCTGAATTAATAAATGACAGAAAGAACATATTAGGAAATAATACTGCTCCATTAAATTTCTCCAATCCCACTACGCTCTTTTATTTAAATAAAAAAAATAGCATGAATTTAATACCTTCTATCAATACTGGGAATATGAGAATGTTAACATGTCCAGTACTTTGCGAATACTAGGGTGTGTCTCATCAACATGTGTTGCAGATGCTTTACATTCTAGTCTATTTGTGTTATGGTCACAGATATTGCAATGCAACTACCCAATAGTACATTTGGACCTACTGTTTAAATATTGAAGTTAAAAGGTCAGTCTAGATTGAAAGCAGACTGCAGCATAAGTTAATTTTGGCCTTAAATTTGAATGATGCCTGTGCAGTCTTTGTTCTAGCTGTTGTTACATAAGCCATTTTCACACATGCACCACCATCCTGAACTTGCCCAAGAAAGGGTCATGGTGTGAAAGCAATTGTTCATTGAAGCCGGACCTGGGCCTCCATGAAAGAGCAAATCCATGACTGTAATGAAACTACTTTTGATGTTTTACTTTAAAAGTATGGCACCTCGTGGTCTCGTGGTACCTCTGTTCTGATGTTGAGCTGCAGAAATAACAACAATGCACAGTTTTTAGAGCCATAATGGCTGTTTGAAATTCTGGACGTTTAATTACGCTAATTGGTACAGTGGATGGAGATCCAGAAATCAAGACAAACAGAGCCGTTCTGATTCACCCTCTGTTCCTTTTTTGGCTCACTAACTCCACTGACTGCATTTCTCGAGTGTCTGTAAATCATTAGCAAGCTGCTTTAATGAACATGTTGTTCACCTCTCTGCCTCCCTCCTTCTCTCTCGCTCCAACCCTCCTTGCTTCTTATCGCCACCGACTGACAAATCCAAATGAACAAACACTGAGTCACTGCACCTGTGTTTCCGCCCTTCAATCACGGCGACTTATCGCCAAGTCTCAGTTCAAATGCTGCCTCCCACTGCAAGCAGTGAGCAAGCATGAGAGGAAACAAATGAACCGAAAGCTCCTGCCATTAAGCCTGAGCGCATGGTTCATTGACAGCAGATATCTGGATCTTACGCCGACAGTAAATCTGTATTGCTGTATCGGTTAAACCAGTGCACTGTCACAAACACGCTGGCATCAGCAACGATGTTGGCTCATCCAAACAAAGTCAAACTTAACACTGCATTTTCTTAAGTTTCCAACACATGTGTAGCAGTTTCAGGGCTTCATCAGCTCTACTGAATACTTCAAAATGCTGCAAAATACAAGGATATTCAAGGTACATTTGCGGTTTCAGGCGTGTCCACATATTTTGCATAGGCAAAGCAAGTGGCATCAAATGGCCTTTCAGAGTCGAGTTTATTCTGTATTTCCAGTATACAGAATAAACTCATCCGTTTATTACTATGAAATATCCTTGAGATCCATCCTCAGCTGTTGTGTAACATATCCCTTCAAACTGTATGTGTTCTTCCACACAGAAGAGCTAAGGGAGTTTCTTTTTCCTGAACACGATGGCCTGGAAACACAACCTTGTTCTCAGTCATCTCCAGGCTCCGTGATGTCCCTTTCTTCTCTAAATCCCTCTCCCATCTGTTGCTAAGAAAACACCTGTGTCCAAAACACAGGATTTTTAAAACTCCACCCTACAGGTAGCAATTCAGTGAGTCAAATGCTTGCTTCAATTAATTTCACCCCTGGCGTTTGAAACTGGGAGAACAATAGTGCACTGGCCATGAGGGCTAACTTTGCAGTACCAGAGAACAAAAAGTAATACCAACAGACAAAGTCAAGATTACAGCAGCTGTAGTTTAGAGAATCTAGGACTTAAAGAAAGAAATTAACCTAAATCAAGCAATGGCATTTTGGAGAAATGGAGCTTTATAAATCTGTGGCAGCTTCAAAATATTAATTACAATTTTGGCTAACTGCACAACAATAAAGATCCTCAGGCTGCTCATATGGCAACAGCTGATTAACAAAAAAAACCCAAATACGTCAGACACCATCTGTTTTAGGCTTTTTCTAGTGAGACTTTTTCTCATTTGCCTTTTGATATATTTGATACTTTTGATAATTTGAGACACTTGGTCACAAAAACAATCTGAATGAATTCCAAGAATTTTCATCTGCAATCCCACTTAAAACTGATTGCCGAGTATTCGGCATTGTTTTAGTCACACCGGAAGAAAGCATGTGATGCACTGACACATGACGACATGACTGCAGAAGTGCAAATACCCAACTAAATGGGCCAACTGAGGTTTCATTGTTAACTTGAGCTGTTACTTATTAGAGGGACTTTAATCAAAGATTGCAGCGGGCCCATCAGCCCTTCACCATCCACTGAGGCGCTTAGTAATAAATCAACTGTCATTTAACTTACAGAAAAGCCTTGTTATGTCTGCTTAGTCTGCATAAATGTAGCAGAGGCAGACAATGCTGGGTAGAACTGACGGACAAGGGTCAAAAGCAGGAGCAAAGGTCACAGTTTCCATTACCTTTTGGAACTGGAACCAAAGTAGTGCGGAAGCTGTAAAGATAATGAACGTGCTGCTTTTCATACTCGGGTAACTGTGTTTGGTTTGGAAGTTGAGGAAGGGGTTGGGCCATCCGTAGGTGAAGGAGAAAGAAATAACAAATAGGCAGACGATGAGTAGTAGGCAGTAAAAACCATGACCGTGTTGTAATAGGATCACACCAGGCGTGACACCCACATTCCTGGACTGTATCTATTTGGCCTCGATGAACTAAACACCTGTAAAGTCTTCCTACACCATTCTAGCACCTGCACTCCTGTGCTATTTGCAATTATCAACTGAACCTAGCACTGCTAGTCGTTAACAGATGAAAAACAAAATATCAAAGTTGGGAATGAGTTTGCTGTCAGTAATTTAGCAATAAATAAATATGACATCTGCATCACAGCTCCTGACGTTGTGCAGAGCCTCCAACCTACACCCAGTTTCATCCTTGAGAGAGCATACTTTGTAAGTAGACTTGTCAGACCCTTCCTCTGGTGATGTATCTGTGCCAGCAGCAGCAGCAGCCTCGCAACTTATTCTCCTCCAACTCTCTGCTGTGTGCTTAATGTTCACTTGGGCTCATCCCCAGCTCTGCCCCCCGCGCTAGTTCCCATTCCCCTCTCACTTGGCCCCCCTCTCGCAGTCTCAGCACAATCAAGTACCCCCGTCAGCGATGGGCATTTCATTACCTAAGTGCCAAATTCTTAGCAACGGAGCAGGTAGTGGAGCACTTAACCACAAGCTGGAATCTGAATGCTAATGAGAAGGCGCATCGTGCCTTACTTATTACATCCGTGTAAGGTGTATAAAATGCTCCCCAGAAATACCCAGGTTAAAGCAGTGGTTTATTTATTTATTTGTCAGGACTCGTCAACACGTAAATGGGCAGTTTTTAAACAAAGTTTTTTTCGATGCTGTTTTGGCCTTCAGTCAGCATGCAAAGCAGTTTTAGGTCAATGAAAATCGACCTTTTGAAAAATCTCCCGCAACGATAAGGATACTCAGACAGTCAATTTGCACTTTTGACAGGTAGAAACTGAAAATCGCTAAAGTGATTGGGTTTCATTAGTCACTGCGTGTCCTTTCCTGATTAATCACAACTGAGAAACCTACCCTCTGCTTCCTGTTTACACTGACATGACTAACACGGCCATGCTCAGTGTATCTGAATGGTCATGCGATCATGTTACTAGGGAAGACACGGATGAGTTCTGAAACTGTGCCTAAACTGTGGCTGGACTCACATGATGCTCGTGAGGTCTGAGAATGAAAAACTGAGAGATGTCAAACTGGCATGTGTGCCAACCATGCATTTGCACTTGTACGTTCTCAGACACTTTGGCCCATCTGGTACTTGCATAGCATCAAAACACAACATACTACAGTAATTTAAACAAGACAATTAAAGAAACAGCTCTCTCAGTGAGGTTTTACTTGACAGGCAAAAAACTGGCTGGTCTTTACAAAACTGGACCTCTGCTTTCTAGTTTAATGTCTTTAACTTCAAAAAGTATCTGGGACATTTTATGGAGGGTGAATCAATGTCTAAGTAGCCCACTTAAACAAATGTAATGTCTTTCTGGGCTTCTGCCACGACTTTGAAAGCTTAGTTTTTCCTATTCCTGTCCCTTTGTCCTATAAATGTCTCTGTAACTTGATTTAGCATGATTGATGAAGGACACAGTGGAACAACAGATGCTTTAAGTGAATCTGTGCAGGAACTACAGCAATGTATGCTTCTGAACTTGGAAGCAACTTATACGAGGTCGGCGTTCAACAGAAAGATCCAGGTTCAAGCATTCATTTCAGCAAGATTAAGTGAAGTGAATCCCTACCAGATTCTGGATTTCTGTGGCGCAACTAAACCCTGACCTCTGACCTTTGTGTTGAGGGGGGAGGCAAGTGAAAAGAAAAGTCTCCAAATGTTCAGTAAAGTACCACATTATCACATTAACTGAGCAAATACAGAGTAGTAAGCAATTTTTCTTTAACCACAAAGTAAAATGTTGCAAAAATGGCGAACAACCATCTCCAAAATGCATCATGGTTTCCCAGTGGACACAAATCTCCCACACGCTTCTCCCCTCCCCCAGGCGAGTGACTGGGGAAACAGCCGTCATCAGGTAAAATGACCCTTAATGCCTTCTGAATAGAGCAGCTAACTTTACGTGGCCGGGTCATTAAGGAGACAAAAGGGCTGCCCAAACAGCAGCAGTACACTCTCCCCAGCCACCAGCTACACGCTCCCTTTCCCCCAACATCAGAGAAACTCCAAATGTAGCCCCTCTCTGCCCCACAAGCACTCATCTCACCATAATTTTTCATCACACTTCAGTCTTCTGCAAGCGACAGAGCAGAACAGGACACTCCCAAGTCGGAAAGGACTGAAGAGAGTGGATAAATCTGGAATGGAAAAAATGAACTGGGATGTTTGAATTTGGCCGTTGTTCAGCTGAAGTGATCTGAATGACTGAGCGTGTGTTGAAGCTGATAATAGTCCTGCGCAAACATCCACCACTGCCATCTGGGAGAGGCTGACAGTCATCACACCAAGTATGTTAACGATGTTTGCAGATGACTCGGAGGCCAGGAGAGGACCTGAAGGACAACCGAGTAGGAGTGTTTGAAAGGAGCGGACCCGGAGCTGAGTTTATGTGCATTTCTCATTGACATGCAGCACATGTACACAAAGCCCTGCACATATACACAAAAGCACACACACACAGCAGAGTCCTGTCTCACTTGACTGTCTTCAAATGTTGAATAAACTTGTGGTCAAGACATCAAAGTGTGTTGGTGTTTGTGCATGCAGGCATTTACAGCACTATTGAGTGACCACACAAAATACTTTCACACACTCACAGCAAGGGAGAGAGCCAGGCCTGGAAAGCACAAATATCCAGACTTACACAACAGGAGCATTCAAACTCTGCCTCAGAGGCTGTAGAAAGTAAGTCCTGCACTGTAAACTATGACTGTGAAAGACACCGCTGTAAATTAACATGGGCTACTGGTACGGGTATAATTAGCGACAGCAAATTAACTAACAAGCTATCCAGGAACTTGCGTTGCTAGTTTTACAGCAGCATAACCACCTGTTACATTTGTGCTCTCACCTGCTAAATTAGAGGCAGTGAGGTGATCGTCATCTGATTGCTTCATTCAAATAGCTGACTTTCTTTTATGCTTTGCAGGAAGTATTAGACTAAAAGTGGCTGTTTGGAATAGTTTAAAGAAAGTTAACCCATAATAGCCCTTACTGTATTGTACACAAAGACAATCAATCAATATATTAATGTCGAAATTTATTAGTCTAATCATCGACAATGGCCTCTAAAATCCAGAATCAGTCCGGCTCTCATTTTGTCAATATGAAACATCCATAAGGAAGCCAAGTGTTTGCAAAAAGAATCCAGAATAAGAACATATGCAGATTCTCTACCTTAAACCAAGTCTGTGACAATCATTTACACACATACACACACATACACACACATACACTTTAAAATCACTGCTAAAAATGGCTTTTTCTTCCAGCTGAGCGCTTGTCACATCTGGGGTCAGGTTACTCTGCCATGCACACCAACAAAAGGGAAGCAGAACAAAAAAAAGAGTAGCTCGAGCTCTGGCAGTGACTTCTGAAAGACCCGGTTCACGGAGAGCAATAATTTCACCTCATTTAGAATGAAATCCCCGTGAATAATCTGCAGACATGAGAACCTGCGCGCCTAACCAGAAATGGGCAGGATAAAGTTTGCTTGAGTGCGTGCATGTGTGTGGATCCTAAACAAACGTAGAAGGGCTGATGACTTTTTAGGATCTTAATGGTTATATCAGCACAGGCACAGCATGTGACTTAAAAGCTGCAAATCAAATGACCGAAACACTGCCCACCATGCTTTACTGGCAAACGATCTAAGAAAAGCGCAGGAGAAATTGAGGAAACAGTTGGCTCTGAAAACAAAGAAACCAAATTGTTGCCGCTAATGTCACAAAGATAAGAGGGTTACAGTTCATTACTTCAGAGTTAACGCATTAAATCTGTTAATTATTTATAAGCATTCCGTCAGATGTAAACACGGAGCAGAAGAAAACTGTGGAAAAAACAGTGGGGAAAAGTTCAGGGGAGCAAAATGTTTAGGTCAAATGTAACGATATTTCTCTATGTGCGTGCGATCGAGCGCGAGGTCAGCAGTGTGTCTCCATAAAAGCCCCGTTCGTTCTTTCAAAAATCGTTACGCTTTGATGAGCAGGCTGCAACAATACCCTGATTCTTTAGAGCCACCATGGACCCTTCTCCTTAATCCCTTCTGCTTCTAACAATTCCTCATTCTGTGAACTTGAGTTTGTGGCCCTAAGATGGTATATGACCATGATTCAGTCTATTTCACCAAACCCCTCCCACCAAAAAGCTTTATTTTTGTTCCCCTTTATCACCAAGGGGAGAACGGCAAATATGATATTCAAAGTCTGAAGCGTGCACTCTTTTCAGGTTTAGAGCTTTGATAATCAGACATGATGGAAGACAGGTGGTTGGGAGGAGAGGGTTCAAAAAGACAAGAAGTCAACAACAAAGGCTACCCCCCCTCCAAGCCTCCACACCCTACCAAAAGCTGGCCTCCGAGCCTTTGTCAACACAGATCTAAAGAAGAGAAGCTCTGGTGGTAGCCCGAGGGTGATCATTTACAATCTGCTCCAACGCTGAGCGTGTATTCCTCTGGTCTTGCTTAACACCATACCCGCACACACAATAATTAAGTTCCCATCCCTCCCCTAACTAGCTGAGCTCAAACTCCCTTTCAGGGCTCAGCAAATGAATAAGCTGATAACAGTTTGGTCTTAAAGTCTGCTGTTGATGAAAAAAACACATTTCAAACCCCCTTAATTTGGCAGACTGGCAGCGGAGAGGAAAGAAATTAAAAAGTTTGCTCTCAGTAGGTTTCATATTCTGCATATCGAGAAAAAAGCTGCCGCTCCCCTGCATCAATGCGCGTATGCAAATACACACAGTAATGTAAATGTACGCACAATGTACAGAAATTCGCACATAAAACTAGGATGATGCGTTGCACCAAACTTTCAGCATCATCACGCTCAAAAAAATCTCTTCTTTTAAAGCTAAAAATGGGGAGGGAAGGGGGTGCTCTTAGGAAAGGGACTTTTTTAATAAACTTCATACACTATCGGTTTTCTGAGAGTGGAGGTGATGGAGCGTCGCCCTTTATCAGGACTGTCGGCGCTTCATCTCAAACCAGCCGAGTGATTTGCATGGAGGGGGATCTCATTTCGGCTTCTTCAAAGGACTGATGGCAGGGCTAAAGCGAGCGAATCCAAAACACTGCAGCCATGACTGACTGCAGGTAATCCACCAACTTTAAACCTTTGGAGGAACATATCTTGGCAGACAGACAGGCCCCCCCCCCATGATTTCATGTCCACCCTTCCTATTTGTTGTGATTTTCAACTGGGGGGGGGATAAGACTGGGTATGCATCAGTTCTTTTATAAATGTCACAGTGAGGAGATCAGGTGAAGGCCACAAGGATTTGGAATATATCCTGCTAAATAACTAATGCTGTGCTGAATTAAGTAGAATGATCACTGTCATTGCTTCATTTGTTAATTCAGGTGCAATCAGTATGAACCCGAGTCTCCCAAGACAAAACTACACCAGGGACGTATGTAGAACAACTGTTGGTGTTCATTAGTAAGGTGGATGCAACAATTTTAATGGATCACTTTCTATCCTGGGGACAAAATATTTCAAAATGAGCAGCTGAAAAGTCTCATTCTGAAGCCAAATAAAGCAAATACCAAACCAAATCCGTTTTGTTAGTGGTTTGAATGGAGAGTCCTTCATAGGATATTTATTTTGGAATTCAGCTGCAATTTGCTAAGTGACTCCTGAGCATTGTATCAGTTTCAACAGGCCCAAAAGCTGTGCATAACACCTATAGTTAATCATGCAATCATTCAACGCAGTCCTGAAAAATGTAATCAATCACTCCTTTCTTATTACTCACTGAAAAAAAAACTACTTTCTTTGTTCTATATATTATGTGACAGCAGAAGTCATTTGTTACTTTAATTTATATTTAACAAGTAGAGACAGAACTGTTTGGAAATTGTTCTAGACTCTCGACAGCTAACTTCATAACCCGAGTGAGCAGATGAACTTACCAGCCATCAATGATCGGCCACTGCCCAGGTGCTTCTTGTTTGTTTGGGTGTGTTTGGGTGGGTTGGGGGTGGGGTGGTTAATTTATGTCTTATTTTTGTCTTTTTGATTGCTACACAGAGCACAACTGATTTATCGGTGGGGTGACATTAGCTATTCGCAAATCTGTTGGTATCTACGTTTATAACAGCCTAGACATGAAAACTTAAAAAGTAAAGAAGAGAAACGCCCCTTGATAATGTTATGAATGTCGATGCTCATAACATTAGGGACTTTGCTAAAATCAGTAGTATGCATCCTTGAGAATTCACACCATGAAATAATTAACTTGCAAACTGCACAACTCTGTTAAGCTGTCTTAAGCGAGAATGAAGAGTTATACAGAGATAGTAACAGAGATCAACATGACCACCAAACCCAGTGCCTCAGAGATGGGGAACCGAACAATCGCTCCATGGGTAACAAACTATCAAAGAGCTCATGGTAGATAAACTAGATGACACCATGAACGACACGGTACATCATGTACACCTCGGGCATTTAGAAGCTGCAAGGCGTCCTTTGTGTCAAAGCTTCCTTTAGTTCCAGCAAATCACCTGTGCAAAAAAAGTAATCTATCTCAAATACTCTTACTCTTTTTTGCCGTAAATTAGTATGCATGTGTGTATATTTGCAAATACGTTGTGAACAGGTGGTAGTAGGACTGATAATTGCCAGCTGAAAGATTGTGACTTGGCCCAACATATTGCATACAATTGTTCAGCAAAAGCTCTATCGCTCCATTGAAACAGATTCTAGGCTATGGCTCCTCTCTGAGCATAGACTACAGCGACTTCCATCTCTTATGCCAAACTAACACATTCAAAACCATTCTCTGTACACAGGAGATAAAACTCATATTTAGCCCGTAGCGATGTCCTGGTGAGATAGTAAACAAATCCAAAAATGCTAAAGCGGATGTTATGACTGTAAAATATACTGCTTTGTGAACTTCTCCTTGTTTTTTTAATCATATGTACTGTTAATAGGGTGGTTGCTTATATTAAACATGGACATTTTTTTTCTCCAAATCCTGAGGTCAGCATACGTGCAAGTAATTTCTGTGAGCTAAAACACTTTCTAAATGCTTTGTTTTAAACTCCTGGCTCTGGCTCGGGAGAGGAGCTTAACATGTTTGTTTCGGAATAAATTGGACCTAAAGGGGCTGCACCACAGTTCAGTATGACACAAACACAGACTGAAAATGCAAAGCAACTCTAGTAGAGTCCAAGAATAAAAAATGAAGCTGGAAAAGAGAGTAATAGGGTGCGTGGCCTTTAAAATGACAGCTACAAATTCAGCAACTTTTAGATAACAACTACATTTCAAATCTCAACCCTTACACCTCATACTAAAACGAGTATCCACGACTTTTGTTTTAACAAAATCATATTTAAAGACATAAACTAAACTGACGTGGAGTATAGATTCGTTTTCCCTCTAAGTGCAACCTGACAGGCTTCTCCACCTAGCTGTCTGCTTACACAAAAATTTGTCTAAACAGCAATTATTATGCCAAGTCAGTTTTAGTTTAGAGCACTTAGTCAAAATTGGAGATGCTTTATGCTTCTGCACAGCGTGGCCTGTTATTTGTGACGGTGAATTCTGTCAAAGGGGATCAGTATTTGAATTACAATCACTGACAATGACACCAGAGCTGGTGCCAAACGAAGCGTACGCTAATTGACAGTACTGTGCGGTGTCATGTCATGTATGCATAATATCATTCAGATATTAAGAGCACACAGTACAAAATAAGGCTGACTGTGCTGTTCAAAGCTTGCTTAAAGCTAACATAAGGGGTTTGTGTGTGTGTTTGTGCATGTATGTGCTCTGACAAGTGTGTAGAGTTCATTATCAGGAGAGCCGTGTTCTCTAGAAGCCCAGATGAACTCCAGAAGCATTCAGTTTAGTCTACTGCTGAGGTGACTCCCTCTCTGTCCTTTAGTTCCCATCTTCCGAAAAACACAATGAAGGAGGAGGGATGGGGGCCGCTGGCAAAGACACAGAAGCGAAAGGGAGGACAAAAAGGAGGAATAGGAGGTTCAAGGAGGGGAACACAGAGGAAGAAGAGGAGGAGAGAAATTGCCTCTCAACTCGTACCATTGTCTAGATGTAAATTAGAGCTGATCAAGATTCCAGAAGCATCCTAACCAGCAAATTCAATCTGCACAGACCCAACCGAAGAAGAGAAAGCCAGACCAAGAGACACAGAGAGAGAGAGAGAGAGAGAGGTACATAGATAGGGAACAGCGGAGTGACTCACATACAGACAGACGTGCAGAAACACATACAGGGACAAAAGGAGAGATCGGCTTCAGTGGTGTGCAACAAATGCACTGCTTTAGAACAAATAATGCACTGAAAAGAAGAGGAAGGGGGTGGATGTTCTTTAGAGCAAGAGCAATATACATTCTGCACAGCCAGCTGGGTCTAGTTCATTCAGGAGGCCAAGTGATCAGATTTCCTTTAAAAGTAAGAGTTTCAATGCCACACCAGCATAAATAAAGTCAATACTTTGGAAGTAAGGTGAAGACATTTTTATCAAAAAACTCTGTGCAGCAGTCACTTAGTTCAAACAATGCAGAGTTCAGCCTCACGCTCGTCCTGGGAATGTGTCACGTTGGTGCTGTGAAGACGCCTGACCCTGTTTTAACCTCTCATCCCATAACCAATTCAAAGTCCCTTTTTTTTGGCCTCAGGTAAAGGTTAACTGGAGGATGACCTGATGCCTTTAACTCTTCCCTTGTTTAAATGGAACAGGATGTGTGGAGGCTACAACGCTCTGAGCCTGTTCTGAGCCGAAACAAGACCCTGGAAGTTAACCGGTTAAAAAGGACCTCGGGGAAATTCCAGTGGGAACTTTGTATCGAGTGCTAGATCAAGGTCACCGGTGTGCAGACGAGGAAGGAGAATACTGTGTTGGCAAAATTACCTGAACCTGCACATACTAATGTGCTTCACAGTTAAACAGCAATTAAAGGACTTAATTTAATATTGACTGAAGATAAAGCATAAGATTTTAAGGCAGCCAGTAAAAGACATGCCGTGTTACATCTTCTCATTTGCTAAATACACTGAGCTCACAGGCTCAAACATGTCCTGTTCCTGATGAGCAATGCTGCACTGATGACCTGAAGGTCGAAAAAGTCTTTTCAATTTCTCCTTATTTTATTATATGTTCCTCTATATTCCTCAACAATCAATGCCTTTTATGTTTTATGTAGCGCACTTGTCTTGTTATTGAAAGGTGCTATACAAATGTATTTACCTTACTATAACTAGACGCTCCACTTTTTTCATCTTCATACTATAGCAGGAGCTAACTGAATCCTGCAGCAAGGACTCTGTGAGTGCAGGGGAGTAAATACCCCAACTACAACAACTATACTTTAGAAAGCTGTTCAGTTACATGTTGCTTGAATTTTGGTCACAACCATTTCCCTTCCTGCAGAGGAATTTTTATTGTTTTACATGTGCATTACATTCTGCAATATGTAGGCAAGAAATAGACTTTCTGGTTTGTATCTGTAGTCTGAGTAGCTATGACATATAACATATGACTATACTTTCGTTCCATGTAGGTAAACGGTCCATGTGGACTACAAGTAATGGAACACATTTGCTGAAATACAACCAGACCTATCGGTTATCAGCTGGTGAAGACTTTTAGCCAGGGACAATCTTGTGCTTTACCTGCCCAACCATCCGCCCCAGCTTCCTCTTAATGATTTTTTTTAGGTAGCTTTTAACTAAAACTTCAAACTGAACTCTTTGATCTTGACAGAACTAATATATGGCTGTAAGAGTTCACTGTTTTTGTCATTTACAAAAAAAACATCGCACTGAACACAGCAGACAGGTAGATGTTTGTCCTGTGGAGCAGAGCCTAAAAAGGAAAGTGTGATTTACAGACAGTCCTCTCTTTCTGACAACTTGTCCAAGCTGGCCACGTAGCCTGCTGAAGACTAGAACACCACAAACCCAAACTCGCCGCACTCAACGCCTCCATCCATCTCAATGCTAATATATTTCTCTAAGAGCCCTCTCGAACATGTCTGTTTCAAGTGCTCTTCCAGAGCATGCCTCTACCCACTCACAGAGGAGGAAAATCATCACTGAGGAGGATGGCTTTACAAACTTTTTTGTAGTATGTTCTCTAGCTCTCATGGTCACGAGAGGATCTAGGGACATTAAAAATGGCTGGGTTATGCAGCACAAGGGGCTTCAGAGTGACAACAAGGAGAAATTTGGAGAGGCTGATCCGGGCATACTTCTGGCAACAACTTGCAGTCTGTGATAGAACTTGTTACCTCAGGCCAAGCCTCTCTCAGGCACTATGCTTCTGCTGGAAAACGCCAAAAGCTGCCTCTTGGCAATGACTTCAAGGCTTCTTCTTTTTTTGTGTGGGTTCAAGAACAGCTAACAAAGCGGCAGCAGTAGAAGTGGAAGAGACGATGCGGATGATATTGTAAGCATCTTAATTATTATTTTTTAAGATGGGTTTTAAGGGATTTCGTAGGGAAGCTATCTGTTAAAGGCTATGTTCAGCAGCCAGTAGTCCTAATGGCTAAATTTGGACTAAAATGCCATAAAATCTGCTGTATGTGCTAAAGCTTTGAGAAACCTAATCAATAATGTCTGTCTTCATCCTTTTCTTCACAGTTCAATAGCTCTAACTTTGAGCTGACTTTGCGTTTCTTTCTTCTTCTCTTCTGCATTCCTTGTACTATTTGTTCTTTTTATCCCTTCCCTTCATTCCCATTCTTGTTCTGTTTGCCCTTCTCCATCTGCTGTCTCTCCCCATCACTCGTGCTCTTTAATCTTGGACTTTACTTCTTCCTTTCTGTTCTAGATTTCCAGTCACATTTTCTCTCTTGCAGACATGTTATGCAGAACTGTTACATACACAACACCTTTAACACACACTGCTGTAGTAAAGAACTGCATTAAATCAGAATTTCATTCAGTTGCAATTCGGTTTCAAATTGCTTATTTGCATTTGACTATTTGCTTCTATCCAGGGGAAGATTCCCCTCACGCGTCCAACCTCCTAATTGTGTTGTACACTTTTACATTGTTAGGCTCACAAGCTATTGTGATTGATTTTCCACTAACAATAGAAAACACACTCAAAAACACAACTGACCAAAGTGCACCGATGGGGCCGGCAATACTGGAAATATCTAAAAGAAAATCAAAACAGAAATAAGATCAGACTGGAAATATAATAAAACAATATAAAAAAATAAAATGAACTGTATTTTTTTATTTTACAGAACCTTTAGTTATGCAGGTAAACCCATTGAGATTCAATGTTTCATTTAAATGAGAGACCTGTTTTACAATTGGATTGCTAAAGTTTTAAAGTACTTTGTTCTTAGTTATATGGTCAACTTTGGCGTTGTTTTCTTTTCTGTGTTGAGAATCTTTTTTTCTATATGTGTATCCTTTATATGCAGACAACTTTAACAACCCTAAAACTCACGTGGACCCGTCTTATCTGCGTGTACTCACTACATCATGATTTAGTTGGTCGTGCATTTCTTTGGAAAATTGTCGAAAATAATCACAGAGCACAGGCTGGGTCAGAAACGCGCTGGATTATGTTTATGTTTCATTCGGATTTAGAGACAGTAAAGTCTGTGTCTGTGTTTATGTGAATGTGTGTATACAGATACAAGCTTAAGCTAGTGAGACATCCTCTGCCAGATATCTCTGAAAGCCATCACGTCCTTGTCATTGTTGGCTGAAACAACAGGGGCAGACCAGTGCCTCCTTCCAGCCAGACAAATCTGTCAGCCTGAAGGGCAAAGCAAAAAGGAAAGAGGAGATGTGGGTGTCCCAAGAGGTTTTACTCCTCAGGGGAGTAATCTCAAGTGGTTTGTCAAGATAATACACATCATAAATTCCATAACTCAGTAAAAACAGAGGAAACTTGAGCATCTTTGATGGCACTGAGTTGAAAAGTCTAATCTCTCATCCATCATGACATTGTTACCTACAGCCAGTATCAAGTTTCTTCATCAATACATGCAGCAACATTCTGTTCATGTGTTTGATAGCAGCAAGTTCAAATATGTCACATATCAACACCGTATCGGTGTTGATATACCTGCTGCAGCAGGTATTTATTTGATATTTTTTTGTCAAAACATGTTGCTAAAATTACGCACAATGAAACTCATCCATCAACAGTAAGAAGTGGGTTACTCCAGTGCATGCACAAAAGGGGAGCTCACTTCTTTCTGACTCTAGACCTGTTTTTCTCTTTCCAGCTTACAGCATCGAGTTCCAGCCATTAGTGCCTCCAATGTCATAGCTTGAGGCAATTTCACAGATGTGAGAGAAGGCCTCACAGCAAACTTTTATCACACATATGCAATAGTACTTTTCTACGCCTGTAAACAATTTCTGATTGTCCAGGGTTATAATTTAACTGAGTTTTTGTGAGTAAACTGGCAGAGAGACACACTGAGAGAAGCATACAGAATTAGGTCAGAGGCACCAGGTTGTTAGGACTGACAGCTTTACGGGACGTGGGATTCCAGTCTAATTACAGGTGGAAGTGCAGTAATATGGGAACACTGGGAGGAGGAAGATGACGACTGTGAGAGTACAGAAGAGTGAGATCAGGCAACAAAATACTTTAACATGTGTTAAAGGTAAGAACAGAGGCATAAAATCCAAATTGTGGTTGGTCAGCAAGCTCAAATGTATAAACCAGCCACAAAGGCATGACAAAGGCACACACACACAGTGACAGACAGACACACGTACAGGTCGTCATCCAGAAGTGAAAACATGATTGAAGATGCTAACTGAAAGCCGGAAGCAAAATAAACATGATGGCAAACACAGAAGGAAACTGTGAAGGACAAGTCACAAGGGAAGGAGAGGTGTTCATCCTGGGTTCACCCTGACTATCCTTTGACAGAGAGATGGATGAAGGGGAAGAAAGGAAGTAAAGCAGACTAAACTGTCGTCTGAAGAGCAAGACAACACTGGGAAAAGCTTGTGTAAATCCTGAGATTTGTTTTGTGAACAGTGGGCCCCATATTGTCAAGTCTACCCTGCTTCCTGTAAGTGTATCATCCTAAGGAAGTCGGTGTTCAGTTCAGAGATGCATAGGATTAGACATAAAAACCTTCCTGAAAAAGTTGAGGGAGGTTTCCCCAAAGACAGGAAGCTGTTTTGGCGCTACAGAGAAGCCCACAAAGATAAAACAAAACTAGCTGCACTTGGCAGATATGGATGACAGTATATAGCAGGTGCGCACCACGAGACAACAAGGAGCATGATAGTTGTAATTAAAAGCACTGGGGTCAGTGCATCTGCATCAGACATCCAGAGGGGCCGAAATCTAATTAAACCCTGAACCCGTTTCTTCCTGCTTTAATCCAGCCGTGGCGTAAGTCAGATGAAAAATCCCCCACTTATTCTGTACATCTGCCACAAGTGAAGTAAGGCTTTATCTCTCACCCCGGAGATCTCTCCATGTCAAACTTTTTCTCTGGAGGAAACATTAGGAAACAAAGCCTCTGTAGCTTCAAACAAAAAGAATTCACAGGGTTAAAAAAAAACTTTCTTCTCCGTTTTTCTTGATCTAAGAAGTTTTGGAGTGACAGTTGACCTGACCCAAATACAAATCACATTACGGCTCCTGCTATCCCCCCTTCCCTCCCCGTGTCTCACCGAAACTCTTTTCTCTAAACCTGATGTTTTTGGCATGACAGTAAGTAGCAGCACTTGCAACAGCAGCTGCCCGGCTCCAGAAATGTGGCCTTGGTAGCAGGAATTTTGTCACGGATCCAGTTCCTTGGAGGGAGCCCAGATCTCATGCAGACTGCTGCTCTGAACTCTTTATGTTGAGGATAGAAGAGAAATGTTTCCGGGTCACTGTACATCCAAGGCCCTGCTCAGAGCCTCCGGAGTCAATTTCACTTTCCTGGTCCTAGACTAAAGAAGAGCTTAACTGGGACTTTGACACGAGCTAACTTTACATCTCCTTTTCAGTTCCATTAGCCTTAAAGCAATCGCTGTATGCTAAAAACCGTCATCTTTACTTTTAAAAGACTTACTAAATAATTTGCTCATGTTGTATTTAGCCAAAGAGAGCCGTGACTGGAATGAAGTCCTACATCGAGCGCTGAGATCTTTTAAATGTCTTTTGCTTTGTCAGAAAGATGACTAACTTTACAAAGCAGAAGATGCAATCGTGTGTTGTTGCATGAAGCCAGACTCTGACGGCTTTTTCACACAAAACGTAGTATATCAGGGCAGCCCTGATGTTACACAGTATGTCTGTGTGTACACTTTGAGCGTGTCAACATCTCACAGGTAGTGACAGGCATGTCACTACATGTAGGTGTTTTTGCTTACTATCGCTATCACATACTAGCATCTGTGATTCTAATCAGCAGCGGAGTGATACACTCCTGCTTTGAGCCGGGAAACAAGCCAAGATGAGCAGACTGCGGTTAAGTGGTCCGTTCCTCCTTTGCTCTCTCCCGTCTTTCATGGCTTTTTCATTTTCAGCCCCCTTTATCGCTATGCCAAGCAGGCACTCCACTCCTGCATTTTTAATTAAAATGTAAAATGCGCAATAACTCCGGAGACTCTGGGCTAGATGGCACACAGGTCCACTGGTCTTGTCACTCCCTCCTTGCCTTTGTTGCTTATTTCATCAAAACCATCCATCTAGCCTTTTCCATTTGCCCAATTCAGTTCACTTCACTGCATAAATGCTTTGACATAAGCCACACAGGGTACACAGATTTATCAAGGGTACACCTTTGTGGAAAAACTCTATAGCAAACGAATGAAGTCTCACTCTTAGCCTAATCCATTCAAGGCCCCTGAGAAAAATCCAATCCTCAAAGTCACTCTTTTTGACTTCCCATGACTCCCTGAAGACAAAAGGCTGCTTGTGTAGACATGGACTGGGTAAAGACCTCGGTGCTTTAGTTCAGTCATCTGGGTGCGGCTGTGTAGTGTTCTCACACACTTTACAACAAAATAAATTCCATCTCCCCCTTTGGAATTACCCATAAGCCATATGTTTTTCTACATGGGAAAGTGGTAGGTTTTCATGTTTCACTGTGCAACTGTGATGTTTTAATCTACCTGTACAGTTCCTTGCACAGGAGCAGGTGGAAACTGAGCCTAATATTTTAATTATAAGGCAGCAAACTTGATGCAAGTTTTCCCAGAGTGTTTAATAGCAGAGACTGGCCTTTTTACCAGAAGTAAAGGCAGACTCCACTAAGCTTAGAGGCGATTATTACACCTGAAGTGAAATGAACCTTCAGGGAAAACACACAGAAGTCATTTAATGCAAGAGGATCCTGTGTACACAACATGTAGTGTCAAAATTAAACATAATTAGGACTTGAACCTCCGATAAAATGCCCTAAAATTCCAGAAAACCTGAGCTGCTGAAGCACGAGTATTTTCCACGGCCTTTAGTAACTGATTAACTGATTGAGCGAAATGACTGGTCCTTTTTTGGAAAGTCTTTAACTCTTCTGGGGATCCATATGATTGGCATGTGCGTTATGAAGAGCTGCAGGTAAAAACTGAAATGTTCACTCCTCCCCATTTCATCATTGTCTCCTCACATATCAATAAAGAAGGAGGAGGGAGGGGGCAGCCAGGTTAGGAATTCCAGTCCATTCCAAGCCTCCTCCTTGCACAAACAGTGGAGGGAAAAAAAGCTTTCCGCAAGACCCAGCTTCATTCACTCCAAGCAGCCCCTTGAGGAGAGGGGGCTTAAACAGTCATCCCACATCCCACCCACCCCGCAAGACTGTCTGCTCGACCATCATTAAGCAAGACCACCTGCTGGCACACCAGAACCCCCATCATGTTCTCAACAAGCCCGGCTAACCTGCAAGCCTCTCGACTGCTGTACACACAGATCATAAAGCATCAGTAGGAAGTCGAGTGGTAAAATGCTGCTCATTATCACCCCAGAAGGACAGCATGCACACTAGCTGCAGTCAGCATTATGGATTGAAATAGATGCAACACAAAGGGGCAAAGAAATGATCTTTGATGCAGCTGTTGCATGACTATGCGCTGATTTCCGACTGGCTCGTTCCCCCCTCCCCTAAAAAGAGAGACAAAAAAAAGAAGAAGACGGGAGGGGGGAGAGGAAAAGATCAAGACAGAAGGAAGAAACAGCTCTTTGTCTTTGTCAGGGCCTTAAGGGAAAGACTTTGGCATCAAGTCATCACGAGCTGAAACAAAAGCAGCTGATAAACAGAGCAAGACAGATACAATCTCCCTGTATACTCAACACTTCTCCATCAAGCAGCTTCCTCTCTTCCAACATCCCCCCCCCCCCCCGCCAAACACTTTTGTCTTCAGTTTGCCTTCTGTTTTGTTGTCATTACGTAGGAGGGGGGGGGGAATGGGAAACACAGCAAATACAGCACACGCATTTATTTATTTTTATCTTCTAAACTCTTCACAATATCTGGAGAAGGAGTTCAGTTGAGCCCTAAAATTGCCTTCTTTATCCACTCTTGCAAACCACAACTCAATTTGTTTCCAAAGACACAGCAAATGACTGCTGGATCCTGCTTGACACATTATCTGTCAACTCTCTGCACAGCACAAATGACAGGGCTAACATTTAGCTGGTAGCTAGAGGGTTGAACAGAGGAAGACATTCTGCGTGTCCTCAAGGCCTTCTGCTTATCTGCCCTGACAAGGTGCAGATTCAACTATGTGGGAGAGGAGCTGCATTTGTATTAAAGAGCTGGATTTTCAGTTTCTTCCTTTAAGTAACAGAAATGCCTGCAAAGGCTTCGGTAGGTGGCGATAAGACCTCAAGATACAAAAGCGGGGCACAAAAGAACACCAAGAAGGCCTTGCTTATTCATCTTAAATATGGCGGACAGCGTTTTAAGACATAACTGACATTGCAAATGTTTGCTAAATCTTGTATAAAAGCCTGCAGCCAAGTGCGCGCACGCATGGAGTAAGCGGCACTAAAGTGGCACCACCCAGTGCGAAGAAAAACGGTGAAACATAACGCCTGAGGGTATCTATCTTCTCGCGGGGCCCCGCTCCAACAAATAAGCCACGGCAAACAAAACATCCCTCACAAACCGCGTCCTCACATGTGCAACAACAACAAGAAAGAAAAATAATAATCCTCTGTTTTGCCTTCATTCTACATCACTCATCCTATTTCTTTTATGACTGTGTCCAAAAAGAAAAAAGAAAAAAAAAACTCTGGTGGCAAGGAGCACACACAAAGCCTTTTTTCTTCCGCCTCAGACAATGCACCTCCCCACCCAGCACTCTGCCAGGCATTCCTGAGTCTATCCTAGCTATCGAAAATGTCAAGAATGAGGAGAGAGCAGAGGAGGGTACAATGAGTTGCTGCGGCAGGTACAGTCTTGTCCCGCTGTGCTAACATCCCACAGTCTCCGGGGGTACTGGCCGCATAAGAATGGATGGGATCTGACTTGACTCTCTTAATTAAAACCCTTCACTGGAACAAGCCTCACAGCTCATTCTCTTCTGGATGAAGGCATTCAAGCTAATTATCAGGGCCCGAAAACAAAATAAAGATTTCACGGCGGGGCTGCACCTGACAGTTGTCCTGCAGGCTGTTACTTACAGGATGATCATTGCATAAGAAGCTCCAGAAGCTTCCCAGCAAAGCGCTCAATCTTTTCAGGTGTCCTAATAAAACATCTTTTTCCTAATGACTAGTATTTCCTTCCTGCTATTCCTTCAGCTGTAAATCGATATGAGAAAATCAGGTAATGCGACGTAAACCCTCTTCAAACACAAAGCCTCGAAACAAAAAGGGCACATTCTAGACAGTTTGTCAGAGCCAAGAAACTCCCCTTTCCACAACAGGAGTCCGAAGAGAAGAAAAGGGGGCTGAATAAAAAAGGTTAGCAGTGCAGTGTTTCGTGCCTAGACAGACAAACAGAAGAAGTTTTATGTGAGTGCCAAATGCAACTTAACACTGCAAACAAGCTCCATCCACTGGAACATCCTGCCACCCAGAACTGCTTAGAGGAAAGTACCCAGAATATAGACCCCCGCAACTCGGAACCAGTGATTGCCCCAGAATGCCTTCAGCAAGGTGATTCGTGCTCTGATTCATTTCCTCGCTCTTTCGCTCCCGGCTTGTGTAAGTGTTACAGTCAAACTCTGAACCGCTGCCAACATTGTCAAGCACCAGTAAAAGTTAAACAGCAGCAAGCTCACAGCTCACTGGCATGAGGGGGGGCACAGGGTGCTGCAGTCTTACAATCACGGTAGATGCTGAGATTTATTAGTCATGGCTGCACAGTTTGTCTCATAAGAGCCTGACAAATTACTTCTCGGCCGAAGAGGAACGGTTTTTAATCGGCTTGTTGTGGGCTGACGCAAATCAGTTGAATAAACAACAATATTTAAAACACGTCACCTATTTCTGCTTTTTTGAGAATGCGTGTGAGCTGAGAGTCATTTTCCCTTTCTCCCGCCATTAAGCGGTGGGAACGTGCATTGCTCCGGAATGCTCCCACGTCATGCATTATGTGTATGTAAGAGTTCAAGAGTTTCACCTCAGACTTAATAAAACTGCCCAGCTTCAAGGTGCAAAGGTCGGGGATCATCCCTCAACTTCTGTCCTTAAGGTGTTTATCAGACACACCCACCTCAAGGCTTTGCTGGGAAAGACCGGAGCCTCACCATAGCAACACAGCTCCTACAATGACTCAGGTGTCCTTGTTTCATGGAGTTCAGGGAAACTTCGACACTCTGAGCCTGGGGCTGTAGAATTTCAGAAGCCACAGGAGTATGAAATCCTGCCTGCTTTAAGTGATTTACAACTGCTGTGAGCCCTCAAACCACAGCAGAGATCCTGCACTAAATTCCTTATATGTCACACACTTTATGGAAACACCGTCACAGCAAATTGACTTACAAAACAGCAAGGATACGTACTGATAAACTTATCAGGAGCTCCTGTGTGTTTATCATTATAAGAATTACTACATAAGGTAGAGTCCAGATCTTATTCCCTTCAAACTGGCTGCTTACCTTCCACACAGTGCTCCACAGCCTCCAGGTTACGCAAGGTAATCCTCATCAGACTTGAGTTGAGCATAAGTTCGCTCCTGTGTTCCGGCCCCATGTAGTCAGGGGCAGGGTTGAGGAAGAATATGCGAGTGTCGCCCACGGACACCTGATTGTCACAGATCCCGGGGTTGCCGAAGCCGCCAATCATCACCTTGTTGCCGCCATCCAGGAGAATTTCACGGTTCACGCTGGACTTCCCTTTCAAGTAACGCCACACTCTGACCTTTACAAAACGACAAAAGAGAGATTTTCATTTATGCATACGCACAGGGGTGCATGTGGGAAATTTTGAACTCAAACATAATCAAGGTTTCCCTGAAGCACCCAAGGGCACCAATGCTTCTGTGATGGCAACCTGTTTCT
This sequence comes from Oreochromis niloticus, assembly GCF_001858045.2. Classification (NCBI taxonomy): domain Eukaryota; kingdom Metazoa; phylum Chordata; class Actinopteri; order Cichliformes; family Cichlidae; genus Oreochromis; species Oreochromis niloticus. Next base: position 28,342,194 of record NC_031984.2, read on the forward strand.
CTAACCCCAATTTTCAAATCCTCAACGGATTCTTAAAACTTACATAAAACCCAGCCAACTCTTCCAGATGCAGAATTTACCCAGCCGCTGGAAAAGTTGCCTAAGATACTGCACGCACCAGTGTGCACTGTGCCCATCAAGTGCAGCAAAGGCTGCTTCATACGTCATGGGAAAGCTCACTCCTTTCTTACATGTGTGCTCTCTTGTCTCATTTCAGAATTTGGTGGTGGTTTCTGCTTCTAGAAGGAGAGCTGTGCGCCTCTAATCTACTCCATCCATTCACGGGGAAACGGGAAGCAAGTGGGCGCTGAGGAAAAGCGCAGCGGGAAAGCTGACCAAATAAAACTTGTTTAGTTTTCACAGATTATAGAGTGGTCTACCACAAGTCAGAAATGGAGGAAGGGTGACTGAAAATTTTCCCCTTTGCGCTTTAGGCTATAATTTAAATTAAATAAATCATTAAATAGAGGCAATCAATTGTAGATCATATGTCTATGTTGCAGAGCTAAAGCTGAAAATATTACAGCTCCAGGTTGCTCGTTAATGAATGGTGACAATGTACTGAATAACTATACATAGCAGTGACTTAAAGTTGTGTTTGTTTCTGATCTTTTTATATGACCTGTTATCCACAAGTCACAAAGCCCTAGTTTAGGATGCCTATTGTCAGAAAAACTGTAAAATACAAGATTCACGATGTTATCCTTGCATCCAGTGGAAAATGGCATGTTGCATGTTTTCAGCATTTATGAGGGGACATCAAGTACGCGCTACCTGTCAGGGCCCAGGGACCGGTCTCCTGCTACAACATGTTTGGGATGATTACATGGTCGGTTAGGCCTGCTTTATGGCTATGTAATTGGCAAGAAGGGAGAGGGGAAAAAAACACCATCCATCTATTTCTGAAAGCAAAGTGGATTCACTCGCACTGTCCATGTAACCGCTGCCAAATGCTTCTGAATGAATGAGTTTGTAAAATGTTTTTCAGGCAAGCTGATGATGCCTTTTAGAGAGTTGGAACTGGAAGGTAATGGCTTGCATCAGCTACACAAGGGTAAAGATAGCCTATTAGATATTATTAAAGCCCATCTGCAGGTGTACATGCGCTCGGGCGCAGTCGTTTCGGAAAGCACATGAAAAGTCCTACCTTGCAGGAATAGTTGTTATGCACCGGGTCCTTGTTAATTATCTCGTCCACGGTGCCGGTCAGAACTATGTTGGCTTCCTCTTCTCTGTCCTCCAACTCTTTCTCCGGGCAATTTGCGGCGCAAAGCTGCCACACAGCCACGAGCAGCCCCGCCAGGAGCAGCCCCGTCCGGCCGGCCCTGAGTGTCCGCTGGGAGCCCATGACCACGGATGTAACCCGAAAAGTAAACTTTTCTCTGATTGGATTTGACCGCACGGTGCGTCCAAATGCAAACTCCAAACTCTTTCGAGTGCGCTAAACGTTGCTCCAGCCGCCTTTGCCACAACTTCTCTACGCTTTAACCATGCAGCCCTGCTCTTCGCATCTGCAGCCCGGGTTCAAAATCCCTCTCTGCCGCCGCCGGCTGGGAGACCAGGAGGGAAGAGAGGAACTAGGAGGAAGAAGGAGGAAGGGGCAGGGATCTCTCTCCAGGAATGCAACCACACTTCTCTCCTCTCCCCCTCTCTTTTCCTCTCTCTCTCTCGCTCACTCACTCACACACACACACACACACACACACACACACACACACACACACACGTCCACAGTGACGCTCCTGGATTTGCATGCAATCTGAATTGCTGATCCCACAAGTGAGGATGGAGTAGGTGGTGAAGGGTGGCACGCTGGGACGCATGTAGAAAGTGATTGTCCAACGCCGCCCCCAGTCGGACAGACAGTGTCTGTACCGCTGGTGCCCCCCCAGCAGCCTCGCAAACCCTGCATTGCAAAGCAGGAGCAACCAGGGATGACACCGCTGAATCCCCACCAGCAAAATGGGAAACTTCTAGGCTACAGTTTTGCAGATTTTCATAACTAACCATAAATAAGTCAAATTTATATAACATAGGTAATTAACTATGACTAGTAACTTCTCATGTTCCATAACTAATAACATGACCCTGTTTATGTCATCGTGTGTAATGATATACTGTGTTCCATGCAGAGTGACTTGGTTTGTTCAAAGTGATTATTTAGGTGACTGGTTTTGATGGCGCACGGACGTGTAAGAAAACTGAAGGAGATTTTCGTTTATCTCAAAGGTTCTATGAGCCATTTTTACCAATAAAATAAGTTAAATTTGACTTTTACAATACACTAGAAGTGACTTCTAAGTTATCTGGTTCAACTCAGACTCCATTTAAAATGTCTAGCCAAACTAGACATCACCCATTGCTTTGCGGCAGTCATCATCTTGTGACTACATATAAGCCCATCATAACTGTGTGTATTTGTGTTTATGTTAACTTATATTGAACTTGGTTTGTTTTTTGTTTGTTTGTTTGTTTTGTTTTGTTTTGTTTTGTTTTGTAGGTGGGGCGGTGGGGGGGTTGCCTTATGGCACTGTAGGCCTACATACTTTCTTATATTTTTCTCTGTTCGTAAGCACAAAATTTATATGGCACAAATGTGTCGTATAGATGAAACTTACACGACAGTTATGCATTACATTTAAGCAATTTACTATTTTTAGACAAAGTTATTATTATTATTATTATTATTATTATTATTATTATAACATATTAGCTAACACTAGCCTGAACACAGACACTTGCTAATTTCTGCTAAGTAACTCACATACTGTAGCAAAGACTTCATTTATAGTAGCTACACAGAAGTAAAGCCACGTTATTAATCAGATATTTTCAGAATTATTTTTTAAAAAAGCGTGAACACCGAACAAATTGACAAGAGGTCCAGTTCACTGACTTGAATTCGCTGACATGGAGCTTCCAGATAGCTCTGCTGTGGCATGTCTGCTGCACTCACTCGCTCACAGCAGCTGTCCTTACCACAACTTTAAATCTTCATTGGATTTAAAAGGTGAGTTAATAAATGTAACCAATCCCAGTTTTCAGCACTCAACATTCTGGTCTAATTTTTAAGCCTTAACTCCCACTCAGGTCTAAACTTAAGATTTTAAACTTTCAGTGATTCAGTGATTATATTTCCTAATTGTATAATTAGTAATTGTTTTTTTTTTATAATACAATCACTGGCCACTTTTAGGCAAACCTTCGACCCCCTTTTGCCTTCAGAACTGCCTTAATTATAGTTGGTATAAATTCAACAAGGTGCTGGAAACATTGCTAAAAAAAATTTGGTTCATGGTTCATTTTGGTAAATGGAGATTTGATGAGGCCAGTTTGAGATGTTGGATGAAGCCATCAGAAGAATGATGTTGAATGATGATCATTTGGTACGTAGGGACCATAAACCGGTCGCAGCAGATGGCCCCGCCCCTCCCAGAGCCTGGTTCTGCCGAGGTTTCTTCCTGTTAAAAGGGAGTTTTTCAATTTTGATGAGCCCATGTGAATTATAGTCTCAATTTCCTGTTACTAGTTGACAGGATTGGCACGCAGTGTGGTCTACTGCTGCTGTGCGTTAAGAGATGCTCTTCTGCAAACCTTGATTGTACTTTTTTGAACTCCTTTTGCCTTCATATCATCTCAAAGCAGTCTGCCCATTTTCTCTGATTGCTGACATGAAAAAGGCTTTTTCAGCCAGAGAGGTGATGCTGGACATTTTTTTTTCTTTTTCAATCCATTTGCTGTAAACCCACAGTAGATCAGCAATTTCTGAAACACTCAAGCACCCACAAAAAGTCACAAACACTTCAGAGTCACTTAAATCACCTTTCTTCACCATTTAGCAGGACATCTTTACCATGTTTATGTGCTTAAATGAAATTAGCTTATCAGATATCTCTGTTAACCTAACAACACAGCAGATAAGTGTGTTGTTATATATATATTGTTACATATATTCACTTTTGTTTTAATTCAAGTCAAACTCTTAGTCCAAGTTGTAGCAACTTATTCACTTATTCGGTTTAACAGACCATAACTTTACTGTTCACTTGTTTCCCATGTCTAACAGGTAGCCTTTGTCAGATGTCTGAGTGGCCGGCAGACAATGTTTGCAGCCAGCTGACAGTCACAATAGAGCAGCTACCAGCTAGAGAGGCATTTATTATAAAGAGAGGTGGATGCCAACAAAGAGATAGAAGCTATGTAAAGAACAGAACCGGTATAGAATGACTGGACCTACCCTGGCCCACAGCCTTAAAACTGTAATCCTGTTTCGTTTAGGCGTTAACTCTTAGGAAGATATGGAAATGACAGACTGTAGAACTATAAATATTATGAACTCCCGCTGAAAAGCTACCTCAGTGACTGAACATCCACGTGAAGTTGGACCCTACCACGAAATAGGCGGATCACTCCGTGTCATGTATCATTAAAGATTCCCCTTATATCTTAAAACTTCCCATGATTAAATCTGTAAATGCAACCATATGGCTATTTTGTTAGAGGTCCTTTTTTAAGAACAGACAGTGCGTAAATTTCCACTCCTCAAAAGCTGTAATTTTAACTACCCTTCTATTCCTGGGAAAATGACAGGCTTGGTTATGCACAGTTGCTTGAGAGGATATTTGCAGAAATTTGTTCAAGTAGGTCTCAAATGTGACAGTTAGATGAAGGAAACACAACTGTCTGTTGAATGACGAATGTAAAAAAAATAAAAAATAAAATAAAGAAAATCAAAAATAAGAACCAGAAATGAAACAATACACTATTATCACATTATCTACCAAGGTGAATTTGATTCAGCAATTTTAAAATGCAAATAATCTTCCAAAATGCACAAATCACATAATGCATAATTTAATCTGAACAGGGCTGCTCCACTTACTCCGCAGTAAATGGCAGACTGACTTTGTGGTCTTAAAGAACATTTTCATTGGGTTTCATTTTGTAGCACTAATGACCGGTTTTAACCAGAAAGCATATCCAAATACAAAAACATCTCCTCTGCAGGTTATTATGCATTATAAATTATTCCTAATGTAGCTTTATGTTAGTGTCAGACAGCAATCATTGCTATAATTTGGAGACAAAAATATTCTCTCTTTGTTTTCTGGTTTTAGTAAACAGTAATAAGTGTAAATTCAAAGTGCTGTGCAGTGGTATTTCCTGCTCAAGATTACAGGATGCTACACAAAGAGAAATGTGTCTCCAACTGTAAAAACTCTATGTCAGACTTGTGTTTACTGTTTGGCCTCCTGCATCCCAGTGGCTATGCACAAAACATTCACTTACCAGCCACTTTATTAGGTACACCTTGCTAGTACTAAACTGGAACCCCTTCTGCCTTAAAAACTGCCTTGTTCTTTCTAGCACAGATTTAGCAAAATGCTGGAAACATTCCTCTGAGATTTTGGCCCACGTGAATGTGATAGCGTCACACAGTTGCTGCAGATTTCTCACTTAAACATTCAAGATGTGAATCTGCAGTTGGACCACATTTCAAAGGTGCTCTGTTGGAATGAGATCTTGAGACTGTGGAAGCCATTTGAGTGTAGTGAAGGGAAGTCATTGTCATGTTGTAGGAACCTGCTTGAGATTGAGTTTTGTGTTATGGAGCGTTATCCTGCAAAGGATGCGTACACCATGCAGCAACAATACTCAGATAGGCTGTGGCATTTAAATAATGCTCATTTGGTGCTAAGTGGCCCAAATTGTGCTCTCTTCTGCATACCTTGGTTGTAACACGCACCTATTTGAGTCTCTGTAGCCTTCCTATCACCTCGAAGAAAGCGATAGGAAGGCAAAACAATCCATTTTGTCTCTCATTGGCTATTTGGATGAACCCCAGAAATGGTATTTTAGGGAAAATGCATGTAGATCAACAGCTTCTGGAATACTCAGACCAGCCCATCTGGCACCAACAACCTTGCCACATTCAGAGTCACTTAAATAACCTTTCTTCTTCATTCTGATGCTCAGTTTGAACTTCAGCGTGTATTTTGTGAAAACTTTAATTGTTTAAGCCTTTAATAATTTTCTGTATCTGGAAAAACCCCCCAATCATAGCTGCTGTTGACTATCAATCCGTCTTTGTTTGTGGACACAGAACACGACATCCCTCATGGTGAAACTTAACAGAGCATCCCCCACCTCATCCCTCCTCTCCACTTACGTCCTGACAGCCTTCATCCTCCCACAAATATTTCAACACAAAAGCCCTGGAAAGTAAACAAGCTTTAACAAGCATCTTACTGAAGGAAGACTTTTAATAGGATCTTTTGTGAATAAAATTGTAGGCAGATGCAGTTGCAGCAGATAAAGGCGAGCTCTATTCTCACAGAGTGGCACTACCAGCCGGCGTGAGGAGTGTGTATAGGAAAAAGCTGGTGTGTTATTTTGCTTGAACATTTTCCCGTAGCCACATATGTCAGTTTTATACAGATGCAGAAAACAGTATTTATAGCACAGAGCCACTTACTTTGCAGTCTGGCACAGTAAGTGGCACCTTTTTGCTGTACTTTTTACAGTTTTGCAAAGCTAGCGGGTCTGGTTAAAATGACATTTAGCGAGAGGACTCACATTTGAGAATGATGCATGCCTGGTCTTAAACAGTTTTATAAAAACACATTGCCATCAATCTCTATTTTTTCACAGTTGTGACGAGTATAGACGCAGATGAAGGCTTTTATTACAGTCTATTTTGATAAGTTGTACTTATGTTGATGGCTTACACAGAAGAACCGCCGCTGCTGGAAAGAGTTGACTGTGTCAGGCGTGTGTCACTGGAAAGAAAGAAGTGTAACCCGAGAAGCAACATTAGCAGCCAAATTACATGCAAAGCCCGGGGACTGAAATTTGCTGAGGAGCTGCTGTATCACTGCATCACGGTCAGTCGGACAATCACAGTGCAATGCAGCGCTGAAAACCAATCCAACCTTCGGGCTTGTGTTCTAGTCGTGTAAGCGATATCTTACATTGTGTGTCACATAAATAATGCACCACCCCTGCTGAAGTTATTCTCTATGTCTCAGCATTCGCTTTGTGCTCAGTTTCACCATCCTTTATACTGATTGTGCACTTGTTTCCTCTGCTGACTGTGTCATGTTGTATGTTGCTTTTATAGATAATGTGTGGGTGCAGTCCCACTTAGCATTCACCAGTATGCATCACACATATACTCTTGCACACTCACACATTCCAGTGTTATCAAATGAGGCTACTGTAGCTCTTTTGTTTTTCTAGAGGACAGGCCCACTCGCCATTATCAGGTATGTGGATGACAACAGAGGAGTGAGGCTCAGCTTCCTGGCATCTATCTGACTCAGACTACAGATACGGTGTTCAGTTTCCTACAGTGCAGCCTGCCCTCTTTCTGCTGTCTAATGGTGCAACAGTCAAAAGCAGAGAAATGCTCTAATGATGTGCTTACCATTCATGTCTTATGGATGGACTTGTCATTTTGTAAGGATGCACAAATATAGTATTTTAATTTTTGGTGTCAGTAAAATAACAATTTGGTCTGACTATTTTAGAAACTGCTGAGATAGTGGGATTTTCCAATGCAATCATTGCTAGTGTTGACCGAGAATGGTCTGATAAGAGAAAATTTTCAGCTAGCAGCAGTTCTCTGGGTTAAAGTGCTTAGCTGATGCCAGAGGTCAGAAGAGACTAGCCAGACTGCTTCGAGCTGATATAAAGACAATGGTAATTCAAACAAGCATCCAATGTACAACACACTGGACCTTCTAGCAGATTGCATACAGCAGCAGAAGGCGATTAAAAAGCTAAAATAATGAAATTGGGGATACAATTCATTCAAATTAGACAAAACAAGGAAAAGATTCCCTGTTTTTTTACACTTTGGACCTCTTAGTACCAACTGAGAATTTCACAGCCATTGTTGCTGTCCCTGTCCATCCCTTTATGTACCCATCCTTTATTGGCTGCTTCCAGTAGGATAACTCACCTTGTCACAAAAGCTACCCGAATTATCACATTCACAAAATTTTCAGAAAACTTGACCTCTGACCTTTAGGTCAAGGTCACCGGGATTCAAACTCTGAGATTTTTTAGCAGACACACATATGGTATCAGTTTCAAACTCCTATGTTTCCTCATTCTCAAGTTATCACATTCACAAACTTATGTGTTCCAAACTGCCTACCAGCAGGGTGACAGCAATACCCTGTCAGCCCTGTGTGGATTAGGGGTAAAAAGCCAATTTTCACATTGGCAAAAATACTTAAACAGGAACACAGTGTGCCCATAAGGAGGCCAGGTTGGCCTTGACAAAGGGCTGGTTGACTGGTGAAGAGGCGAAGCTACAACAGGTAATGCCGTGTAAATAAAACTAAGGCTCATGAACACTGAATCCCACTGAAATAACTAAATTATTAGAACTGAGAGGCGGAGTCTCAGTGTGGCGATGATAATTGTCATGCTGATAAAAAAAAGTATAACTATTGAATTGTCTATCAAGTTCAATGTAAAACAACATGATTGACAGACCTACAGGAAATAATCCTTTATGATGGCTTACAAGGACTGTGTGTGGAACTACACTTTGGCATTTCCATTGTTAGTCATCATGCAGAGTTTGTATGAGAGAAGTTCTATAAAAAGAAGAGCAAGAACAAAAAATATGAATATGCAAAATGTGCCTGAAGCCCTGCTCAGTTTTTCTGAAATGGAGCAATAAGGGTTCTATTTGAATAGCGTGCATGCACAGAGGCTAAGTCTGTACTCGTTGATTTCCATACCAATTATTTTGCAGCAAGAGACAATTGTCAGTTTTTACATCTGTTTTTTAAAATATAATTTTTGCCATTAGGGTAGATATTTAGATTTGGTAATGTGACTTCAAAACTGAGGCAGTTTCATCGAGTACTTGTTGAACCATCATATATGAAATGCCTATAGTGGCTGATTGCATTTCCATAAGAAAATTGCTTTTTCAATTTTGCATTTCTGCACAGTTTAAATCTATCTGAGTCATTACACCATCTGGTACAAGGTTCATTCACAGATAATTGGTTTCCCAAAAATGTGTAGCATGTCACCGACAGCATTAAATTGCTTTGTTTTCTCCAATGCAAATTGTTTATTACACCTCTTCACTGCGGACTCGACTCAGCTGTTTATGGTGTAAATCAGGTATTGTTGCAGTTAGACTTTGCTGGTTTGTTGATGTCTGCATCATTCCAAAGGACTGAAATTATTAAACTTTTAATCTCTGAATGATATTTCTGTCACACTATCAGCTTGCAAACAATGCAAACCTTACGTCCATTCCAGTGCCATGTTCTATTCTTCCAGCTGCATTTCCAATTTTCCAAGATGGTAGAGGAAGAAGAGCTGTAGCAAAAAACATTTTGTTTATCTGTCTGACAGTTTGCCAGATGGCCCTCTGCTTTGCAGCTTCAAGTAGAAACAGGAATGGTGGTTTCACACCTGGTTTCATCCCTGGGTATGTAGCTGGAATGCCAGAAAGTTCACTGACCCTTAAAGCCTGTTCCAGCTCTTTCGGTTTTACTTGGTAAAAAGTGACATGTTTTTTGTTGGTGTCTACAAATTAGTCACACAGAAATGTCAACTATAATCTGGGTACATTATTGTGGACAAGCGAGCATCTTCTAATTCTAATTTTATTTTATTTATGTATTTATTTTTTATTTTTTCCTTGCGGGCTGTCCTGTTTGGTTCTTTTGCCATCAGAATTATTGTCTGAAGGCCAAGAAAGATGCCCAACGGATTTACTTTACCAAGTGGACCATCTCGGCCTTGCCGTATTGGTCCATTTGACTGACCTTTGTTTTTATTATTTATTTATTTTATTTTATTTTCAGTTGTTACATACAGGACAGACATGACTGGGGGAAAGGGATGGGAGAAAGAAAGAGAGGGAGGGAAAGAAAAACGACGGGGAAGAGGAACGGTGATAAAGGGCACAAAAAAAGGTGGGGGGTATATTTATATATATAAATATTTATATATATAAATATTTATATATATATATATATATAAATATATATATATACATAAATACACACATATACACACATATATATAGATACATATACATATCAATATCACCTGGATCACCTGTTGAGAAAAAAAGAGACAACAAGCAAAAAAGAGAACAATATAATAAACAACATCATCGCGATAATCTGTGTTTATAACAGTAAATACTAAATATTGAATATTATTGTGCAGCACGTAAGCTCGACAACGCACAGTGTGTTTTGAGGTAGCAGCCAAGAAAGGTGTAGTTTGTGTCTGTGAGCACTCGTGTGTACACCTGTGAGCATGAGCGCGCTTGTATTCAAAAGGTTCCTTCGTGTAACGATCTGCTAGAGGGTGTGGGGAGCCATAGCCCCGTCCCCCAGGGCGTGAAGCAGGTATGGAGGAGATCCACTCTCCAGACATCCATAGGCCCCCAGAGCGCACGAGTCCAAGGAAGACCAACGGAGGGGCAACCATGCCACCCTCCTGGAAAGAGCTGAGGAGAGCCCCAGACAAGGGGTCACCCAGCAGCCATGGAGCAGAAGCCAGAGGGGGCTGCAGTGACGTGCCCGTGAGCTAATTCTAATTCTAATTTTAAATATAAATGATAACCTTGTGCTCCTTGAGGTTTTCTACCACCATTATTATCTGTCTTATCTGAGATAAGGCTAAGTGGGAACAAGAGAAAAGAGTGTCAGTGAAGAACACCATGTAGACTGTCTATCCACCTCATAGATAGCCAGCCAGATAAAATCCCCCTACTTCCTCATGTCAAATAAGTCATGTCACACATACCTACTGTATTGACTACTTAGGGCGGATTGTATCTGTGATGTCTCCACACAAACTTGATAGACATCAGTACTAAGGTGGACCTTAGTTGACAAATTCTCTCAAAGTAGGGTCAGTAAACGCCAACTTGAAAAAGTTTCTGCAAGTCATTATGTTTAAAACCAGCTGTAAACTGTTCACTGACCGTGCTGACAGCAGGGCAGCAGTGAATGATCGCAGGTCTGCTTCCATTAGTTTGTTACGGGACCTCTCCATCCATCTGCTCCTGCTCCCGCCCAGCTCCCGCTCATTTATGCAGAGTGGCCACAATTTACAGAAGGCCATTTTGTCTAATGGATACCATTCATTCATTCCCAGTGTGCTCTTTGGCAGGCGCTCACCAGAGTGCATTAGGAAATTAGTCCACTGCGAACGCGGACGCCATTGGAGATGAACGGCAAGATCAAAACCTGTCTGACTCCCGGTGATTCAGTCACTGCCATAGAGCTGATTTTGTATTCTGTGTCTGTCGGCTATACTTCAGTTGCTCCATCGGTAATGACACCATTTTGATGTGAAATTGGCTACTCGGATTCACTATTAGAGAACTGTGCCATCTTCCCTCTGTTTGACATATTGAATCCCACCGTAATAAAATGATTACCAAAGAACAAGACACAGGCCTGTAGTGGATATGATGAGTAATGCCTTTATGTAAACACTAATACTATTTTCAGCCAACGGCACCAGCAAACACTGTTATACCTCCTGATTAAGGACTTTTTGATGTACAGGAACTCAATGTCAAAGAGGATCCTCATTTCCATAAGCTGGTTTTAGGTTTCCCCTGCAATGTGATTCATGGATTAGCAATAGTGTTTGATCTATATGACTTGGCAGGGGAAGGAAACTTGATCAATAGACTGACTCTGTGGGTGTATGTGTAGCTGCCCTTCAGGGAGCTGAGCAGTGTGCCAGAAGACAAACTAAGCACTGTGACAAGAAAGTGCAGCGTCATCATGGATTTCTCCTCTGTAGACTCTATTTGATCTAAAATGCCTGTCAGGTTTCATTAGGTAATTGCCCTCTACATTGTCTCTGAGCTACTTTGCACTTTTTTTTCATCTGCTCAGCTTTGCTGATTCAGTTCAGAATCATTTAAATCTCCTGCAGTGACTAAATTTAGACCTACCTGTATTCATCAAAAGGACACGATAGATACTGATCTAAAGATTTAGAGATCTCTAATTCTTTGCTTTTCTAGTAAGAAGTTAAGTCTATCAGCACAGAGTGCTGTTTGTATTGTTTTTGCTTGACTGCCATATTGCTCCATCATAGCTTTGCTGGGCTTTACAGTGCTTTCACACACAATGGGAAGAGCAAAACCCCTATCCCTATGTTGGAATTAATGCTTTGTGGTTATCCAGGTGTCTCCCTCTAACACAGGCATAATAGGTAGTGAAGGTATCAAAAAATGTGTTGCCCAGGCAGGTGGGTAAGATATAACACATTCAGACCAGGATATAGTGTTGGGCTGCAGCCAGGTAGGGGATAAGAGCTGCCTCTAGCATTTAGAACCAGATGTTACCTCATGAATTCTTGTCCAGGAATCTGTGACTCATACTACACCGCCCAACCACACAAAAAAACGGCAACAAAAAAAAACGCAACAAAAAACCCCCAGAGAACTTGTGGATACTGCAAAAAGAAAAGGGAAAGAATATGGAGAAGTGGTGGGGGATAAATCATGAAGCATTTGACAGGGGGAGGGAAGGATGAAGGTGGGAAGGATTAACAGATGGATAGATGGCAGATGAATAAGGTAGGTGGAGGAGCTAGTGCAGAAGCGAGTGCTTTTTTCCCCCTTCCCCTCCTGACTCTCTCCATCCTTCAGTGTAAATGGAATGACAGGCTTCATCGTGGGGGAAATATTTCAAAAGTGCGGCTGAGTGAAGAGGCAAAGCAGAAAATAAACAGGATGGATGGCAGACGAATCAAAGCCTTGGACTGATGAAAGTGCACCCAATATCCTGTCTGTCACTTAGCAGAGGAGGCCGGCTGCTTGTTAGGACAAGAGCCTCTGCAGCTGTGAGTGTACATACATTTGTGGCGCTGAAGTGGGTTTATATGTGCGTGTTGAAGTCAACTGACTGCATGTATGTGGGTTTTTTAATACCATTTAAGCACCATCCAAGTCTTTTTTCCCCTCTGTCTCACGCACAAGAACTTTTCAGTGAAAGCACATGTTTGACACAAAGGTGAGTCTTCCCGATTGAATGAGTTGGTGTCTGATGGGTGAAATATGTCTGGCCCAGCTACACCTACGATAGGGAGGGAGGAGGGCCTTGGGTAGAAAAGTAGGAATCTGTTCCTCTTTCCTGTGTTGTTAAAAGCTTCATTTTCTCCACGTAAAGCGCTGTAAGGCTGTAAAAGCTCTCTTTCTGGTTCTCCTCCCATTGCAAAACCACAAACCCATAGCTGCATTTACACAGCATTTACACATTAACACGCACATTTGTATTTGCACCACACATTTGCACATACATGATGCACGCATGCTCACAGAAGTTGCAGCTCTGCCGATTACAGCAATAAACTGATCAGTGTTTGATTTACTTCATGTGCCACAGGACCTCAAATGCATTTAATTTGGCACAAGAAAAATGTGCAAGAAGGACTATGACAAATGGTTATTCCAAAGCAAATGATGATCCATCTTCACTATTATGATCCATCTATTAGAATGAAAGTAAGAAGTGGTTGTTTCATTTAGTAAACCTGAAGAGATCCTGTTAAAGTGTGGCATTGCTCTTCATATTAAGTGATGATCTTTTTTCTTTTAAAGCTGTTAAAGAGAAACTTTTCAACTATGGTTGTAATTCCAAATGAAAGGTTCACTGTCAGTAATGACTGAAATTAATTCAGCATTTCAAAATGACAGGATGGCTCACAGTGATACTGACTGATCCAGTGCTCTCAGTTCTACTGTTATAATCCATTATAAATGTGTGGGTTTTATGGGTGTTTTTCTCTGTCATTACACAAACTTGCTACTGCTGTTTTTCTGAACTTGAAAAAATGCAGGTGTCTCCTTGCATGTTTTAATGCCAGGTGTGCAATAGCTGCACACGTGTATGCTGAAATACATAAAGTAAAAACTCCAGGATCAGTCCGATTGTTTTGCAGGTGTAAAATTCATTGATAAGTTAGAAGAATTGGTGATTGTGTTGGATGATGGGACCTCCTGACACCTCTAAAGGAACACCCTTGGGCCCCAAACCCCAGGGTGGGAACAATGGGCATACAGTACATTGTTTGCTAGTGAGAAATTATCTCCTATAATGATCTCATGGGGAGAAAGACAGTAGCTGTGGTTCATTTTGATGATGAAAATTCATTTGACATTTAGGCTCCAATTTCCTACAAGTGGGAAATAAGAGGGTACTCGCTTAATTGGTGTGCTGCACTATGGTAAATGTCACCGCTCATGTAGAACCACGTAGAGCCAGACATGTTTCTTTAATACTGCAAGGTGTCTGTATGCCTGGTCAATGTCTCCCCCAAGAGGCTGTAAGTTGAACAGCAAAATAAAAAACAGCCACACAGGGCTGCTGCACGCAGTGGACGCTTTTTGTACACTTATTATTATCTGCATTTAAAGTGTATTTTCATTCATGTCCTGAGGAGATCAAAGCTGTATAGTCTGTGTACCTCTTGTTTCTAGAAATTCTAATATGCTTATACTGTATATCTTATTAAATTATCTAAATTCTCAGCAGTATTGGGCCCATTTCCTCCACCAGATCAAAAGCTGAAAACAACAACAACAACAAAAAAAAAACCAAACAAAAAAACTCCCTGACATGACAAGTATGGAGACAGTTAAGGGAAAATATTCCCTGCTGTTTTAGTATTCAAGAAAAAAAAGAAAGAAAAAATATATAGACTACAGATAGTTCAAAACTTATATATATAAAAAACAAATGTATGAAAGGCCTCCATTATGGAGCTATAAATGTTCTTACAAGGCTGCTTTGTACTTATTGTTGTTGAACCAAAGCGACTATCATTAATGTTATTAAGTAGCTACACCATGAGACTAAGTCTGCCTGTAGTGCTCCAGATTAATGACATTTAATGACATTTAGTCAGGGGAAGAGCACAAACTATAAGTGTAGATTGTTAAATTATAAGTAACATTCGTCCACCATAATTTTAAAGGTTTACTGGAGTAAAAATGTTGAGGTAACTGGAGTACTGGGCCTCAAAAAACATTCACATAAAAAGACGAGAGGCTCTCGAAACTACACTCAAGGACGTGTGAGTTGCGCTCAGCTCAGCGCAGACTGCGCAACTTGACGCTTGTGAAGTTCCGTGTGTGTATCGCTAACTCGAGCTAATTCATCAGCTAGCCAACCTTGCGCAGTGTTGGCCAGGTAGACGTACAATGAGAGATATTCCGGATAAATCGAATAGCAGTTAAGTGTTCGGCATTGTAATACAAACACGTAAGTGATACAAAGCGACTTTGCCTCCTTGCTATTGGGTTGTCACGGGAAATAGGTTAACATTAGCACTAGCTTGAGCTAATCAAAACAAGCACGAAACACTCACGAGGCTCCGGTTTCACCTATTACACCGCAACTACACGGGCGTGTCCGCTTTTGTATTAGTTGTGTTAAGAAGTATGATGTATGTTTCCTAATAACTAGCAAGCTTTGCAGCTTGTTTTATTAGCTAACCAGGCACGTTAGCTAGCTGGGACCAATGTCAGTTAATAACATTAACCTGGTGTTTTATCAGATTAGCACTTGCATTCCTTCTTTCCATGTGTACTGTTTACCTTGTTGTTGTTTTTAGATACTGGTTGTTTAATAACCCGGAATGTTGCATTGAAACCACATATGTCGCCCTCCCCCATGCAGATTAGGCCGTCCAAATGGTGGTCATATCAGGCACAGCCACTGTGCTGCAGCAGTTTGTCAGTGGACTGAAGAGTCGAAATGAAGACACTCGAGCAAAATCTGCCAAAGACCTGCAGCACTATGTGACTACAGAACTCAGAGAGGTAACAGCAATAACCTATATGTGCATAATTGAAAGCTGTCATGGGAAAACCACTTAGTATACTGGATACTTAATCAAGATTGTTGCCCACTACAGTTGGAGAGTTTCACAAGTCATATGGTACAAATTCATGTAAACAATTCCTTCCTTTTTCCATACTTGCTGTTTTGACACTTGTCCCACAGTTAAGCCAAGATGAAGCTACTACGTTCTACGATGAGTTGAACCACCACATATTTGAGCTGGTGTCCAGCTCTGATGTGAATGAAAAGAAAGGAGGGATTCTTGCCATAGGTAAGCATTAATAAAAGGTTGTTAAAATTGTTATATTTTTAAGCGCTGTTAATTTTGGACTTATTTAAGATCTCTTATTTTCTATCACTTTAAAATGATTATTGTTTTCATCAGTGAGTCTAATTGGAGTTGAAGGAGGCAATGCCACCAGGATCAGTCGATTCGCCAACTACCTCCGCAACCTGCTCCCTTCCAGCGACCCCGTGGTGATGGAGATGGCCTCTAAAGCTATGGGCCACCTTTCTATGGCGGGGGACACCTTTACAGCTGAGTATGTGGAGTTTGAAGTGAAGAGAGCTCTGGAATGGTTGGGAGCCGACAGAAATGAAGGGAGACGCCATGCTGCAGTAAGTCACTAGCAGACAACAGTCACTGTGGTGTTTGCTGTTCAAATAAAACCACATATTGGTGGTGTTTACATGTGCTGGAAATGTGGGCACGTTGGGAGCTGTAATAACTTTATCTATTGCTGTAGTGAAGGCAGTGTTGAAAGTTGCTCTAGTGTATTTTGGGTTGAAGGCACAAGTAGTACTTCATATGCACTCTCATACCCCAAATATCAGCACATTCTTGTTCTGTTTTCCCTGCTAAAATGTTTCCTTTATAAATCTGCTCATGCCCTTGTAACCGTTTCATTAATATTTTCCTCCTTGATGGTTGCATCAAGCAGTTGTTGTTACATAGCTGTTGTTATGCAGCTGCATGTGGTTTAAAGGTCTAAAATATGTGGCCTCTGCTCTCTGGCTACAACTTGCTTGTGGTGTTGGAGTGAGCTGGAGAGTAGTGAAGCTTCCTAAAACATATTTTTAAAAATTTTCTCAATGCCTACATTCTGAAGTGCACAAACATGTTTACACCTCCGCACAACGCAGTGTTCAAGGTGCACCTTTGCTAGATTATGTGTGCATGCAACCAGGGTGAATCCTTCATCCTCTTCACTGTGGCCTCTTTGCTCTGTTCTGTGTGCGTGTGGGTGGGTGTCGCCCAGCTGTGGCATCAGCAAAACCTCCCAGGAGAGAAGCTTGATGAGATGTTGATGCAACCCGGTCACTATGTTTTTATAGAGTACCGACCCCAGACACTGTTATTATTGGCTGGGGCATCACACGCACAGTCCAGAACAATCCTGAACATAGAAATAATTAGAAATCAGAGAATGTGCTTGCCTTTGCTGTGTTTTATTTAGCTTATTATGCAATTACCATTTTCACATTTTTACTGGCTGTAGAATATTAAATCTAGTTACTTTCCCCAGAATGTCCACATGATGTTGTTGGGAAATAACTATAAAAGAGCACGGAGATATGGAAAAGGGAGATGAAAACCAAATTGGCAATAAAAAAACTAAAATTCATGGTTGAGCTGCAATCAGTGCCAGAAACAAAGAACACAACAAATCCATCCATCCATTCGCTTCCGCTTATCCTTTTTAGGGTTGCGGGGGGCGATTGAGCCTATCCCAGCTGTCATAGGGCAAGAGGCGGGGTACATCCTGGACAGGTAGCCAGTCACAGGGCTAACACACAGGGACAGACAACCATTCGCACTTACATTCACTCCTATGGACAATTTAGATTTTTCAATTAACCTATCCCCACAAAGTGCATGTCTTTGGACTGTGGGAGGAAGTCGGAGTACCTGGGGAAAACCCACGCAAACACGGGGAGAACATGTAAACTCCACACAGAAAGCCTGATGGTGGAATTGAACTCAGGACCTTCTTGCTGTGAGGCAACAGTGCTACCGTACTGTCCACACAACAAATCCTACAAGCTAAAAAATTTAAGTGATCAAAATGCACTAAGCATGGGTAAACGGTCAGAAGAACACACATAGGATTGGTTGTGTAAAGAGATCAGTGATTTCACTCCCAAGTTGAATGTGTTCCAGCAGTAAAATTGAAAAAGTAAAGAAAAACAGGATCTTTTTTGCTCCTTAGCAAGATGGAGCCATTCATGTATCAGTAGGAACACAGTGTGGTCAGTGCTCTAATTATTTAATGAGTCACAAATACATTGCAGTGGCAGTACAGGTGACAACATTTACAGTTTTACTATCGTTTAAGTGCACTGTCGCTGTCTTTGATTGTGAAGTCGGGGTTGGTGAGACTCTGCAGACGTTCTGAGTTGGAAGTCCGACTTCAGAGGGTGATCAAGTTGAAAATACGAAATACCAAAATCTGAAATTTCGATTTGCAGCTTCAAATGGTACGCACCATAGTCACTGCAGTGGAGTCAAAGGGACTCCTGGGAGAGAAAGCAGGGCACACCTACACATTTAAACAAGCGATGTAAGATAACTACATACAGGACGTTTCCAGTTCATAGTTGCTGCAAAATTCAAACAGCAACAGTCAAAATTTTATGTCAAGCTAGAAACATTTTAGAATCATATCTGGATTTTGTTTTGATGAACGGATTGTTGAAAAAAAAGAGATTGGGTTCCTCAGTTGTATTTCGATGATATAAAAAATGTAGAGCAGTGCACGGCTGCATTACTTTATTTTGCAATTTCTTCCAGGTTTTGGTGTTGAGGGAGCTGGCTGTGAGTGCACCCACCTTCTTCTTCCAGCAAGTCCAGCCGTTCTTTGACAACATCTTTTACGCAGTATGGGATCCTAAGCAGGCCATCCGAGAAGGCGCTGTGTCTGCCCTGCGAGCCTGTCTCATCCTCACCACTCAGAGAGAGACAAAGGAAATGCAGAAACCACAGTGGTACAAAGTAAGACATGCAACTGTACACTAGCAGATCATGTGTTATTCTAATTAAAATAGTGGAGAGTTATTTTTTATTTTTATTTTTTTAAAGAGGTGACATGAGTGTTTTTTTTTTTTTTTTTCTGTGACAGCAAACCTTTGAAGAGGCAGAAAAAGGCTTTGATGAGACTTTGGCCAAAGAGAAAGGGATGAATCGTGACGACAGGGTCCACGGCGCTCTTCTGATCCTGAATGAGCTGGTTCGCATCAGCAGCATGGAGGGAGAGGTGAGGTCGGATATCAGCTTGGACACATTATCAGTGGTAAAATCCAGTCCGCTCACCGTCTTATTTCCCACCAGCGTATGCGCGAGGAGATGGAGGAGATCACACAGCAGCAGCTGGTCCACGATAAGTACTGCAAGGAACTGATGGGGTTTGGAACAAAGCCCCGCCACATCACGCCCTTCACCAGCTTCCAGTCAGTGCAGCCGCAGCAGTCCAACGCCCTCCTGGGCTTGTTGGGTTACAGCACACCTCAAGGCTTCCCCAGCTTTGGGGCCACACCGGCACCTGCCAAGAGCTCTCTGGTGGAGAGTCGCTACTGCCGTGAGTTGATGGAGGAGCGATTTGACCAGGTAGGTTTTAACTACAGACAAAATGCATTGTAAAAGTGTAATTGTATATTAATGTAATGTGAAAATACCTTGGACTAAAATCACTGGCACTCAAGGACTTTAGCTGACATGATAAATGCACTGAACAGTGTTTAGACATATAGTTTTGACAAAGACGTTAGTGAGGGTGGTCTCTGCATATGCAGGTCCCCTTTGGAAAAACATGGAAACTATTGTAATTGTTGTCAAATCATGGCTTTCTTGATACATACTGATGTCAAAAGTCATCATTAAGAGTACAGGGGATGTCATCAAATGTTGTCTTTATGGGGGAAAGAGTTACAAGTTTTGCAAGTCTTTGTATCTTTGTACAAGTGAAATCTTCCCAGAAAAAAACAAAAATACGAAAATTTTCACAACAGATTTTTTTGACAGTCAGAATACTGGTATCAGTCTTTGATGTTTTCTCTATGCACTAACTTGGATAGTGTGCTGGAAAATGTGTTTGTGAGTTTGCTTGAGGTTAGGCAGTTGAAGTCAGGCAGTTGAAGTCATACCTGTGGTAGTCATCTGACTGAATAATCGAGGAAGCTTCTGTGTAAATATTTGGACTGAGGGGATGCTAGCACATAAAGTCAGTGAAAGCTGAACAGCAGAAATCTTGTAAATCGTAAACATTCGAGCAATGAGACAACATGTGGGCGTTTGATCTTTCTTGACTATAAGAGAGAGGAAACACAGATTTGTTATGTTTTCTGTCCAGGTGTGTCGGTGGGTGCTGAAATACAGGACCAGCAAAAATCCTCTGATCCAGATGACCATCCTCAACCTGCTTCCACGCTTGGCTGCTTTCCAGCCGCATACCTTTACAGGTGGGTTTAATTAACATATATGTGATTATCAGTTTGGTGCAAATTTTATGTGAGAACTTGAAACCATGTATTGTTTTCAATCACTATGCACATTTGGTCTATATATGGTTACTATTGCGATGTAAGTAGGTCATGGTTAGTACTTTTCAGGGTACCGTTTGAAATATCACTACCAGGGTTTCTACCGCTTGCTCAAATGAATGTCTTGTAGCTAATGGTGACCATGTGGATGTTCATTTGCTGTGCAGACCAGTATTTGTCAGACACTATGGGCTACCTGCTGGGCTGCCTGAAGAAGGAGAAGGAGAGGACGGCAGCTTTCCAGGCTTTGGGGCTGCTGGTTGTGGCTGTGAGGACAGAAATCCAGCCATACCTCTCCAAGATCCTTGAGATCATCAAGGCTGCCCTGCCACCCAAGGACTTTGCACACAAGTCAGTTATTGTTTCTAACAATTTTTAAAAAAATTTATCATTTATTAAATAGTGCCATTACATTACACTGTCCCTTAAACGTAAAGGCTGAAAAAGTCTAAAATATATTATGGATAGAATTTGCTCTGTGGTGTAGTTAATTTAAAAATAACATGTTGCTGTCTATGAGCAGTTTCACTTTCTGATCTTTCATCTGTGCAGGAGACAGAAGACCATGCAGGTGGATGCTACAGTGTTTACGTGCATTAGCATGCTTTCTAGAGCCATGGGTCCCAGCATCCAGCCAGACATCAAAGAACTGCTTGAGCCTATGCTTGCTGTGGGCCTCAGGTAGGACATCTTCAAAGAACCTCTTTATCAATTCAGTTTCTGATCTGAATCATGTAATTTTCAAATTAATGCTTGGGTTTGATTGGATCGTTTGTCTGTTGTTCTGGTCTAGTCCTGCACTTACTGCAGTGCTGTACGATCTGAGCCGTCAAATCCCCCAGCTGAAGAAAGATATACAGGATGGTTTGCTGAAGATGCTCTCTTTGGTATTAATGCACAAGCCGTTGCGTCACCCTGGCATGCCCAAAGGCCTGGCTCACCAGCTAGCCTCACCAAGCCTCACTAACATTCCAGAGGCTAGTGACGTTGGCAGCATCACCCTGGCCCTGCGAACCCTGGGAAGCTTTGAATTTGAAGGTAAGAACCTTAAAAAAACCGTACATCTTTGTGGGTCCGCTACATCATCATCGTCTCAAAATTAGCTCTGATCTGTCGTGACTGTAGACAAATGGTATCCTGTAGTGTGATGGATTCTTTTCCTGCATAAAATTTTAGGTCAGTAGCATGTGTCAAAGTAGAATCCAAATTAAGTCCAGGACCCAGTGTTTCGCAGCACAGTGTTGCATTGTAATACACAAGCAAGCAAGTGTTATTTAGTTAGCACTTTTAACAGAATTACAAAGTGCTTTACAACAATGGGATTAAAACCAGGGTAGAATTAGAAGAAGCAAAATAGAGCAGTGGAATTTAAAGCAACACAAAAATGCAAAGAACGGTGAATCCAAGGGAACGACATGGAAACACAGTGGAATTAAAAATGGTATATAAATTAAAACAACAATGTTTGAAGAAATTATTCAAAGAGTAGTGGCTTTACTGTCCTGAATGATCATAAGAAATAAGTGGTGCAGTTTTGCTGTCTATGCAGTCTATACCACATGCAGTGAAGTTGAAAATGAAATATGTTTTTAAACTAGGCTTAAACTGTCACTCGTAAGTCATTGGAGCCGCCAGCGGTGACAAAAACGTGGACCACAAGAAATGATTATGTGAACTGCAGAAATGGCCGGGGCAGTTGTGCTGATGACTGTGCCCATCTTTCAGTGGTCGATATAAATAGCGTCTCTTCAGTCTGTCACCGAGATGACTAGTTTTTTGTTCTCCAGCAGAGAAACTGGGGAGAAAAATTCTCAAAGTCTTTGGTGTCATTCCTCAGTGGACTGCTGGATGGGTTTGCATTTTAGTGCAAAAGCTCGGGTAACATTGGATATTTAGTTAAGTAATTCAGTCTCCACTGAAACAAACCACCCGACTTCCTTGGTATTGAGTTTTAGAATCCCCAATAGACAAATAAAGAAGAAACACCATTATAGGATAAATCAAGTCAGTGTTGTTTTACATAAAATAAGCAACAAAAATGCTGTTATTATCTACCAGGATATCAATGCTACTAAAAAAAAAATCAAATAAAAGCAGTTGTAATGTGATTATTCTGCATGAACGTCTTTCCCCAGGACATTCCCTCACCCAGTTTGTGCGCCACTGTGCTGATCACTTCTTGAACAGCGAACACAAAGAAATCCGAATGGAGGCAGCTCGGACTTGCTCACGCCTGCTTACTCCCTCCATCCACCTGATCAGCGGCCATGTTGTCAGCCAGACCGCTGTGCAGGTTGTTGCAGATGTTCTCAGCAAGCTGCTAGTTGTTGGCATCACTGATCCAGGTAACAAATGCACAGAAAAGGAAAACGGCATTACTATGCAGATTTATTTTGTTTTGTTGCTTTTATGGTGTGAGGCTTCAGAACTGTTAACAGCTACAGTGATCCATTATGGCAACTGATAAAAAATAAAAGTGATAAAGAAAGCCAGTCTGATTTTTGTCCCTGATTTCTTGTAGATCCAGATATCCGATATTGCGTGCTGGCATCTCTTGATGAACGCTTTGATGCTCACCTCGCCCAGGCTGAAAACTTGCAGGCGTTGTTTGTTGCTCTGAATGATGAGGTGTTTGAGATCAGAGAGCTGGCAATCTGCACGATCGGACGCCTGAGCAGCATGAACCCTGCCTTTGTTATGCCCTTCCTACGCAAGATGCTCATCCAGGTATGAGAGGCACAGTAATGGCTCAATATGAGTTTTGTTTATTGCATTAGGCATCATGTTTTGATTTATTTAAACCATTAAATTTGGTCATTAGGATTCCCACATGATTCAATATACTTGCATGCCATCAAAGATGTCAATCAGCTGTGGTGCAAATTCAGCTTTAGTCAAATGTAGCTGTATTAATTAAGTTTACTTAGGCTTTACTGTCCATCTCATTGGTTCTAGAATTGAATCTATTAAAAAAAAAGACTGCATTTTTTTAAATTTTTTTATTGTTATTGTCTACTGGTGAAAGCCCAAAGCTGCCTTTAAATCATGAAGACATTGTGTTTGAGATATTAAAATTTTCTAATTCCTATTCCTATGTTTAATAATAATAATAATGGATTGCGTTTATATAGCGCTTTTCAAGACCCTCAAAGCGCTCAAAGCACTTTACAATTCCACTATTCATTCTCTGAATGTGAGAGACTGATAGACTGATAGAAGCGAGGCTGCCATATCGCGTCATCGGCCCCTCTGGCCATCACCAGCAGGTGAAATGTCTTGCCCAAGGACACAAGGACCAAGACAGACAGAGCTGGGGATCGAACCGGTAACCTTCCGGTTACAAGATGAGCTTCCCAACCCCCTGAACCACGGTCGCCCCCGAATGTACATGCATCGATAGGAAATATTCACAGCTTTTTTGCATAACTTCGCGTTTAATTTTAATACAATATTAATATAATAATTTTATTGTAAATGGATACACCTGACATTTTTCATCAGTCCAATCTCGGTGACCTGTGATGACCAAAATTTTGAAATTCATTAAAATTCAAATCTTTATTTGCATTTCATTTTTATTCAACAGTTTTTCAATCGCTTGGCTTCTACATTCATTATTTTTCTTGTGACGATTACCTGCTTGCGTTTCAGTTGGATACCTTTAGGGGGCAGCAAAGGCCACGATATTATGCTAAGCTGAAAAATCAAAACACACTCACACCTGTAGTACAAAGTCACAATTGATTTTTGTCTAAATGCCTTTGTGTTTTCCACGACTTAAGCTTATTAAATGTATTCCAGATGAAGATGAGTGCATGTGCTGTGCTAACATTATCATTTTTCTGCAGATCTTAACAGAATTGGAGCACAGCGGTGTCGGCAGGAATAAAGAGCAGAGTGCGCGTATGCTTGGTCACCTGGTCTCCAATGCGCCCCGCCTTATACGCCCTTATATGGAACCCATCCTCAAGGTACAGCTTGGCAAGTTCTCCGTTGTAATGGTGGATAAGTGTGTGTGAATCTAAACCAGACTGAAAGGGGCTTCATGTTCCCAGTAGGCCTATGCTAATAAGTAAAAGCTGAGGTCCATTACATCCTCATTTCCATGGGCCTTCAAATAAGTAATGATTTCAAACTATATGAGGAAATGACCACATTGCTTTTAATTTTTCTAGGCTCTCATCCTCAAGCTTAAAGACCCAGACCCTAACCCCGGAGTAGTCATTAGTGTCCTTGCAACCATTGGGGAGTTGGCTCAGGTAAGGCTGTTTTTACTCTGTTTGTAATTATAAATCGGCTGTTTACTGCAACTAGATAAATCTTAACAGAATTTATTGTCCATTGTACACAATTAATTATAAAAAAATGTACATCTTTCATCTTAGTAGTTTTAATGTAAATCCAAGCTTGTCTTGAGGTTGAAGGTAATTGCAGGCTCTTACCCCTAGATGTTTGCCTTGCTCTACCCTGACCAGGTGCTTGAATGGTCCCCTGAAAGCAGTCAGGGAGTCACAGTTAAAGGGCCTTTGAAGTTCAGACAGAGTGTGGGAGATGCTCAGGGAGACTTAGTGCAGGATGAGACAGAAGCCCAGCTGTTCGGGAACCCAGACAAAGCAAAGATGCATGAGAATGTAGGGAGTACAGATAACAGAAACTAAATGTTACTTTGAAAACAATCTGTCAGCAGCTTGAAAGCACATTTTTTAAAAAAAGTAAATTTGGTAAGTGATGGTGGTTCCTAATATACATGGACTTGAGAAATTCACATGGATTCTCTGACAAAGAATTTATTTAATAGCATTAATATTAGCTTCTATTATTTTTCCCTGTAGCTTCCTTGAGTTTTGTGCACTTCAGTTTATCTATAAAATGTTACAGTTCCCTTTTGACTTTAGGTGATTCTACAGAAAATGGCTAATTTATAAAATTTCTGTAGTTTTGATTGATTCTTTCTCTGCCCCGTCAGGTGAGTGGCCTAGAGATGAGGAAGTGGATGGATGAGCTTTTCCCAATAATTATGGACATGCTGCAGGACTCATCATCACTGGCCAAGCGACAGGTACACAAGGAACAAATTACAAAAAATACAGACTGTATATGCTTTTTTTTGTTGCTGATGATTAGTTAAGGACTGTCTCTCTGACTTTCCACCAGGTGGCTCTGTGGACACTGGGCCAGCAAGTAGCTAGTACAGGCTATGTGGTGGAGCCCTACCGCAAGTACCCATCCCTTCTAGAGGTGCTGCTTAACTTCCTCAAGACTGAACAAAACCAGGGCATCAGGAGAGAGGTGTGAATAAATGTCGTGCCATCTTGGCCATTCACCCTACGTTTCCCCCACTGTAGTAATGGGAACCTCATAGGCCAACAAGGCTTGAAATCCCTTTACAGCATGCATTGAGTTAATGTGTCGATCTCTGTAGATGCATTGGGTTTGGTGAATTACAATGATATGAACATGTAGCATGAAGCAAAGCACGTTTTCCATAAATATATGGAAATTTTGATGTGAAAAGTTTGAGTGGAAATTGTCATTGTTTAATTTCTTACATACGATATGGTAAAAAGTGCAGGGAATGTACTTCCCTCACTTTATATGGTGAGAAGCTTCTCAAACCACTCTTACTGTTTAGCTATAGCACTTTTCATTAGTGTCAATTTTCCATAAATACTTTGTTTTCTATAGCTTCCTTATATCTTTGAAACTCAGCTAAGGTACCAAATTTGGTGAACTTTTGACATAGATTATGTAAAATGACCAGTTATGTACTCAGTTTTGTGTTCCTGTGAGGGACCACTAACTCTGTCTTTCCAACAGGCTATACGTGTTCTGGGGCTTCTTGGAGCCCTGGATCCCTACAAACACAAGGTGAATATCGGCATGATCGACCAGTCCCGAGATGCCTCTGCTGTCAGTCTCTCAGAGTCCAAGTCCAGTCAGGACTCGGGTAGGTCTCAGATTACTGTTAATACAGACAGTTTTTTTTTTCACCAAGAGTCACAGTGTGGATTAGATTAACTTTTTATTTGCATTCCTCAGACTTACAGCAGTATTTGCAGTACAACAGCTGGAAAGTCTCTAAATGAGCACAAACCCCTTTTCACATCTCACAGTGGAACTTGGGACTGTTGCTGTAATTTTAGTGAGTCTTTATTATGAGCCTGATGAATAATGTTGTCAAGAGTTTGTATATAGACTTGGTGTTATTGTAGCTTTGTGCTGCGTTTACTGCATTTATCATAATGTTGTTTGACTCTTCAGTGAGAGTTTAGGGTATTTTTTCCCAGATTGAGCTCTAGTCATTTACTTTTAATCGCAGAGTTGTTCGTATTGATGAGACATCATGATCGTTATTTGTGGGCTCTCTCCCATTTGTTGGTGTTGTGCCCTTTGCGTCACAGCTGGTTGTGTTAGACCCCCCCGTTTCTTTCCATCATCACCAACTCTGTGCTCATATGGGATTGTCTGATGGTTGGCTTTTTCTTTCTAATTTTGTAGGATCTTTACCTCACAGTACCAAGTTGATGATGACTTTGGATTAAAACAAAAAGGCCCCAGCCAGGCACCTTCTTGCTGGGAGGTGACACCATGCAATCATGTGTGCACATAAAATCATCCTCTCGATGTAGTTATAGGTCAGTGCTCCAGAAATTGCTGTGAGTTAAATACGCCACGCAGCAGTTTTTCTTAGGTCAGAATGTGATCACTCGAGTGAGGAACCGATTTCGTCTTCAGTTTTAGGAATTGCTGAATCTGGCTCCCATAAAACCAGTGAAACTGAGTCTTTTGAAAAAACACTAAAGATTATGTTTTACTCATTGGCTGTTTTACATTTAATAAATCTACAAATCATTCGAAATGGAGTGCAGGGAGGAGATATGTCTACGCCGACAAGACAAAACACAATCTTTTAAGGTCTTGCCCTTGCATTTGAAAAGTCAACAGCATCAGTGGCTTTGGGTTTGCCTTTTGTGGGAGTTTTCATTCTTTGGGATCTTATTTCTGGCTGCTGTCTGATCTAAACCCAACTAAAAATCCTTCAGAACAAGACTCTGCCAGTTTAGAGGGAAATATAAGCACCACAACTGGAGTAGGACCTTTTGAAGTGCTGATATTAAATTTAATGTGACCCACTTTAGACAGATTTCAAGCATCTGTTTAATAGAATATCAGTGATATACGTCACTCTTTTTCTTTACGGGGTGAACCGATTACTGGTGCAGTCCGAATTTGCGTAAACGTATTAACATATCAGCTGAATAACTCAGCATTGCCTGTTAAAGGCTTTTTGGTCAATATGTTTATTGTAATAAACAATATGACCAAAACAGGATTTTAGTAGTACAGTTCCTGTGTTATAATAGGGTTCACATGTGGCTTGTATTTTTTTTTCCCTGCATTGATCTTAACCCAGTTGACAGATTTTTGAATAACAGTGTTAAACACAATATGGGTGGATCTTAATGTACCCTATGTTATCTGTTAGAAGTAACAAAAGATGTAAAAATGTTTTTCTTGCTCATAGTGGGTTTTACTTTAAACTCTTGGATTATTTCTCTGAGTATGATAAAACTCTCAGAACACGACTTGGTGGTTGTGCATCATAAACGGTCTGGATATTGTGAATTTTCCTAATAATGCACATCTGTCTTCGGTCACACGCCTCGTGTGTGGAAAATGCAGATCTCCACTCGTCTGATCCAGTCATGTGTCTCAGAATGACCTTGGACAGTATGGTAATGGTTTTACCAGTTTGTTCTCCAGCTAAATGGACTGTGACCAGAACTGGAGGTCGTATATCTGTTGGCGAATTTGATTTGTTAGGGTCACTGTCTGAAACACTAGTATCTCGGACCACATATTTTTTTTATTTTTTTTTAGGTTTCTGGGAGTTGACTGTCTAGTTCCATCTCCTCACCTGACTTTAAATAAGACCAGTCACATCATTACAGAACACAACAGTCATAAAAGTGATGAAACGCTTCATGTCCCCTTAGGAGTTGCTATATTTTTTACATGCTATTAGGAATAGTTAACAATTTCTATTCGTCCCATTCACCTGAATTATTACACCACTCTTGCTTCACTTGGCTACACTAATGCCTGTTTGTTTGCCGTTAAAATACAGATTGTTATCATTTATCACCATCGTGAATCTTGACTTGGTGAATACTGAAATATTAAAAAACTAACAGGAAACTAACTTTTGGTCCTCGGCATCTAAGGGGAGACATTCAAGCAGCTGAAACTGTAGTAAACGGATGAATACCACACATTTGTATTCTCAGGCGCCTTGTAAAATTTAATAGCCCTGCACAGATAAATGGACGACGAGAGCTGCTTTGTATTCCCTATTACAAAAATATTAATGGAACTAATGCACTAATAAAACCCCCAAACCCTGTGATCTTTTATTCTCAGCAACCCTCACACGGCTCCTTGTGCTCTTGGATCTATTAGGAATGGAAACTTGTACATATTTTACTGGTGCTGAATGTTACTTTATGTTGTGGCAAAATTTTGATTATTTTTTGGAAGAACTTTAAGTATTAGGTTTCCTACTGTCTCCAGCAAATCTAAGATCTCATTAAGTTGAATGAGTGGACTTACTAAATGCTAAAGAGATTCCATCTTTTTCTTTTACCTTAATGGTAAAACCTTGACTAAAGCGCTAACTAGATCCTGAACTCACTGCAGTTAATTTGAGCAATTTATTGCATCTGACTGAAAGTTGTACAACAGGCTGAAATCATATTATGTGATTACGACGAAAGAATGTCCTCATCTGATTTATATTTGGCAAATTACTAAATATTTCTAGGGTTTAAGCATGGCCACTCACAACAGTCACATTCATCAACTGCTCCATCAGTATTATTGAAGGAGAGATGGCACAAAACCTGAGAAAGATTCCTGTATTGTTTTTTTTATGTTTTTATTTTATAGTTTATATGACAGCATAATTCAAACTAACCGCCCTCAATCTCCTCTTCTTGTAGCTGACTATAGCACCAGTGAAATGCTAGTGAACATGGGTAACCTGCCCCTAGATGAGTTTTACCCTGCTGTGGCAATCGTCACTTTGATGCGCATCCTGAGAGACCCATCACTCTCCAACCACCACACTATGGTAGTCCAGGCGGTCACCTTCATCTTCAAATCTTTGGGCCTAAAGTGCGTCCAGTTCCTGCCTCAGGTCATGCCCACTTTTCTCAATGTGATCCGGGTCTGTGATGCTAGTATTCGAGAGGTAAGCTGTTGTGCGGATTAAGAGGAAAGAGACTGCCTGACAGATTCATTATGGCATTTCTCTTATTTTGTCAGCTGTTCACAAAGCAAGTCTTAGACTCTGTCTTCTGTCTTCCTCCAGTTCCTCTTTCAGCAGATGGGAATGGTCGTGTGCTTTGTGAAGATTCACATCCGTCCCTATATGGATGACATCTTCACCCTCATCAGAGTGAGTAACTGTTTCAACCCAATCTCTAAACACTCATTATCCAGCCCTTCTTTATTTTCCTTTGAGTTAGGCTGACAGCTAAGAACTCTTAATTGCACTCAGTTGTGCTTTCTACTTTCCTCATTAGAAGTAATGTGTTTAAGGCCTCTGCATGAAGTCTTGCCCCATGTCACACAGCAGTATGCATTGTGTGTAGTGAGGTACTTAACAAGATTAAAGAAACTGTGAGTCAGAGAGAATAGGAAGTTATGTTATTTATGTTTAGAGATGTTCTTTTTACTCTTCCTTTTATTGTCACTCACTGTTCACCTTCTAACTGTAGCACTGCATGTGGCTCCGATGTACGTTTCCACTCACGTTATTCAAATAATATTTAAGAGAAAAACTGCTGATGACTCATGACACTCACACTTATCCCATGATGTGGAACAACTGCTAAAGCCATAGCCCCTGCCTGCACTTGCACAAACACAATGTCAAGCACATAATCATTTAACGAGTCACAAAATATCATATGACTGTCCTTGCGTCGGAATCTTGGTAACACTGTTACCGAAACTTTTGCAATGGCCGCAACTCCACCTGGTGGAAAGTAATTGAGAGAAATGGACCACTGCGCCTCCAGTCCCTATGAGTTAATAAATGGCAAGTAAAACAAAGAATCTATTCATTTTTGCTCCAGTTCTGCTCTTGCATCCAGATGAGGGGGCTGGAATAGCCATTCAGGACGTACTCTCACTTCCTCTCTAGTTAGCAGCCACAGGCAGGGAAAGCAGGAAGTTGGGGGTTGCTTGAGACCTCTCGTCCCTGACAAAACGCCTTTGCCAAATCTCACAGCTGAAGCCCATTGACTGATTGATATATTGTGTGACTTCAGGTCTTCTCTACTCCAGCTATTAATATTTTTAATGTACACAGTGGTCAAACCGAGATTTTCCAAAACACTGTCAAAATCCACGCAGAGGCATGATGTAAGTCCCAGCTGACAGGAAACTGTCTCCATTCCTTGCCATCCAGTATTGTGACCCCCGCTTTGTGTCTCTAGCACGTGAAAGTTTTGCCAGAGGGAACACTGATCCAGACATTTGTCTCCCACTCAGCTTATTGATAAAGCACATTTTGACCTACTTCTGTATACCTACACAAAACCTTTAGCATTACAATACAGCATTTTTCCTTTTTTCCACACTTTTGCTCCTCTTGTCCCAAGTTTTTGGTAATATTTTGCTGTCATTAAATTGCAAAAAGAGCCACCACACAGTGGTCTTTGCACTGTGTTCATCTAAACGGTTTATAAAATAATTGAATTGTGTTTTTGTTTTTTTTGTTTTAATTGACATTTTACAAAGCATCAAAACTTTTTTTAGGTAGATGTTTAGTACTGTAGTACAAAATTTCTTTAATTTATATTGTCATTACATACTATTAGTATTAGAAAGCGCTGGCATTTGATTGTCTAAGAGCAATTTGAATTTCTGTAATGTGTATTTCAATGTACTCTCCATTAGGGCTTTAGCAGAATGTACGAACTTTTAACTTGTGTTGGTTTTGATAATAATGAGCAAAACTGGGTGTCAAGTTAATGTAATGAATACCAACATTTCATTATCTGTGCTTTAGGAATACTGGACACCAAACAACCCCATGCAGAACACCATCATCCTCCTGATTGAGCAGATTGTGGTGGCGCTGGGTGGAGAGTTCAAGCTCTATCTCCCTCAGCTCATTCCACACATGCTACGTGTCTTCATGCATGACAACAGCACCGGGCGCAGTGTTACCATCAAGGTGAGTTCACTGCGGTGCAATTGCAGACGACATGCGATGTCAGTGTCAGATTTGCCAGCAATAGACTAAAGCTGTGTAGTTCATTGGGTCTCATATTTTTATGAGCTTACAGTTACTGTGCATACACTGAAGGGTAGCGAAGTGTCCAACAGCTGGAATTAATAACACAGAAGAAAAAAAGTCAGCTGGAGATAGATTTTCAGTGTTTTTATTTCACAAAAAGCTTTTAATTACTTTTCCAATACTGCAAAAGTTGTTTAGATTCTGGATCACAAACCAATATATTGTTTTTGCTTTTCTTGGCATCTTCGAGAACATTTTTCAGGTTTGTGTCTGAAATCACGTGCAGCTTACTGTGCCAGAATTATAGGCCGCGGCATTGCCTGTGACACATAGATGTTTAAAATGTCAGAGCTGTAGTTGAGAATACATTTTGGTAAGAGGGATTATGATTTAGTAGTTGCAGCAAGAGAATGTACTGTTTTTCTCATGTTAATGTTGCCATGAATGCTTGCTCTGCAGAGTGCAGAGCTGTTGGTGAAATAAAAATTAAATTGAGTACCCTTAATTATAGAAACAGGCCAAAATGTCTGCTGTGGTGCCTTGGGCATCGTTATCAGAGAAATGGTGGTTTGTGTACTTGTTAATCCCTCCATTGGAGCTCTGCATTCTCTAACTGGCAGTCCAGAGCTTATTTCCAGCACTGTCGCTGTTGCTGTCGCTCTCCCTGTCGCTTTCCTGGGTGGGTGACCAGGATGATCAATAGGATGTACTTATTCTGATTGGTGATTGTTTACTGAAAAATACATATGTAAGAAAAAAAAAAGTCTACAGTGAAATTGAAAGGCTAACTCACAGAATGCAGACACTGGTAGCTGTATTTGCGTATATTTATTTACAATGCCAATGATTTTAGTACTTAATCTTTTTGATACTTACAGGGGGAATAACATTTTTGTGTAAACTGGAAGATATGATGATGTCAACCAGAGACTTTCTCCTGGGAAATCTAATTTGTAGCGCTTCACTGAGTTTCTAACTCAGTATATGGAGAATATTTCTCCTACCTTAATGTCTGCCATTTTCTCTCTGCTTAAGAAGCCCAGAAGATTCTGAAAAGTCTCACGCACTCCCTTTAGGGCTGTGATGTTTTGTGAAGAACTTTTATCTCTACCTTGATCTCATCTTGAGAATGTGAGAGTAAATTCTTAAAAAAAACCCCCCAAAAAACGTTTTATCACTACATACTACTGTTGGTCTTTTATATCACAATATAATGTGGTCATACTTGTGAAGTACTGCTTTTCTTGTTAATTATATAACAGAATTGATTAATTGCACACTTTGCTAAGTGTCTGTTTCACCACTGTGCTCATTATTGTATCAGTTATTATCAGGCTTTTGATTCCTGAGGATTACTGCTGAGCAGTAACAAATTATTTAATTTTTAGTAACATCATTGTAACATTATTACTTCCTCCTGTAGTCACTTTTGTAATGTCCGAAAGAGCCATTTCTGAAGGCTGTAGTTACTAATGCAGTTCTGGGTAAGTTGCCCAGCACAGATGAGGATAAACTTTGTGAGCTTTTTATGTAGAACAGGAAAGTACTCTAATAAATCTCAGTTATATTAAAGCAAAAAGGGTGCTGGAAATATTTTTTTAATATATTAAAGTATGATCATACTTAGTTTAACTGAAGTAAGTCAAAAGATTTAAAGTTAAACTGTGTAACTGACTAAAATCAGTGGTTAAAATGAGCTGCTTTATTAAGGCTAACTGTTGAGCACGATTAGTTTGGTATTATGCGAGCTATTGTGATGTAATTGGTAAACAGAATAATTAAGTAAACTCTTGAGATATCATGCATTTGTTGGAAAGACATTGTATTTGTATTTCTTGTCTCTTTGGACTCCTTGAGAAATGACATTTTCTAAATAATTGGTGTTTTTTGTTATAAACAAAAGCGCATAACAAATTTTCTTTCAGAAGAAAGAAACTTGAGAAGTGCATGATTGCACGAGTGGTGTAGTCAGTAATAAAAACCAAATGCCAACCAAAAGCAAAATGGATGTCTGGAGGATAGCACGCCAGCAACTGATCTTCAGGAAACCTTTTCTGGAGGAGGACTGGCACACCGGGCCAAAGCGTTGCCAGTGTTGCTGATTATCATCAGCCACACTTCCCCTCAAGTGCTTTAAAGAGCAGCCACGCAAACCAGCAGGGAGAGCCGTCACAGACAAAGGGCCCTCTTTGGCCCTATTCATTTTTGAGTCTGACACCCTCCCACGCACAATTTGAACTCTGTGTGGAATTACGTGCTGAGGGTTCTCTTAACTTGGGGGCAGGGAAGAAATACAGCAGCAGGCTTTGGGATCCCTTCACCTTTCTCCAGATGAATTTCAGCATCTCTGGTGATTTATACTGCTATCAGATGGGAAAAGAGTGCCACAGTGAAGGAAAGCGTTGTGCAGAATTTATAGCATAAGACAACATGAGAGAAATATTAAGACAGAATAATTGTGTTGTTTCACTTATCTGATATTCATAATTATTAAAACCCTAAAATCTTCATTAAAAATAACATTTTAGTGCAGTGCAGAAAGCTTTCTTTCATAGACTCCCTGATACACATTCATACTCTCAGGGAAACACTAATTAGTAATTGAACATTACATTTCTTGTAATGTTACAAGAAACAAATAATCCCTTGGTAATAGCAGTCTGAACAGGCTGTTTGCAGTTTTCTCTGCTTTTAGCGACACACTAGCTGTAGGATTTCAGTCTGACTTCTACCAGCAGCTCAAACCATAGAAATTTATAATGATAGCCTGGTTAAAAGTTGTACTCAACACATGGTGTATCCTTAAAAAATATGGATCTGAAAATTTGAAAACATGTTCATACGAAGATATAAGGATCCTGTAAGACAGAATAATGAAAGTTTAGTGTCAAAAATTAGTAATGGCCACAAAAAAAACTCCATTATGAATGTCTCAGTGTAGCATGACCCTGAATATGCGTTGTGTAATATTTTTTGAGAGTTGCACTGAGTCAAAGTAAAACTTGTCATAAATCTAGTGGAGAAAATATATTAACTAGACTGAAAAGGGCCTGTGTCAGAATGACGAGATGACTTTATTTTGCTAGCATTAGTTTAGGTTTAATAATTTAAGCTCACATCACTCTACACTCATACTGAAAGTACAGGAGCTCAACCTTCAGTTGATTTATTGGGGTGGTGTTTTATGTTTGTGGCTTCCATCAATATCCATCAGGACCTTTTGAGGTCTAAGCCACTTGCCCATAATACAGCAGTTCAAAGACAGCATGGACCTATAAGTAACACACTCTCCTGTTTCAGCAGCGGCAGCCAGTAGTTGTCAGGGTTTTCCCTCAAACCCTAAATCACGATTTACGGAGAGACCACAAACACAGAATCATGCGGAGCACAGTCATCTAGTCTTCTCTCCTCTGGTGCTGTTTAGTCTCAAAGTCTGTAGTATAGGATATTTCAGCAGCCCACAATCTGGATTGTCTGTAACTCAGGTCTGTGTCTGGAGCCTGAGCTTTAGCGCAGCATGGGGGTCATGAAATGAGGGGAGTGGGAATCAGATTTCCCGCTTGTCCACAGGAGAGGTGAAGAAAAACATACTTCCATCATTTCAAGAAGCCTTCTGCCCTGAACTCCATCCCCCACCCTTCTAGGCGCACACATACACACACTTGTACACCTCCAACTCAACTTCCTGCTGTCTCGCCGTGTGCACTTTAGACATGGGGTTGGAGGGTGGGGAAAAAGCAGAGGTGGTCATGGTATGTATTGGGGGGCTGGGGTAATTTCGATGCTTTCAATACACGTCATCCTTTAAGACCACCATGCAACCACCAACCCTGTGTGCACATGCGCCACACAACACCATGTTTACTGTTACTTTAAGGCACTGTGAGGCTTTCTCAAAAAATGCCATTTAGGTAATGTTGGAATTTGTATGCAGTAAACATGGCTGTACTCACTAATAATAGAAGACATACAGTCATTGGTGATATGTAGATTAATCATATAAAATTGAGAAAAAGCCCCAAGCGAGGTACGTCATGAAACTAACATCAATTTTAAGGAAGGTGAAATCGATGTTTAAAAAAACCCCAAAACCCACTAATGTAATGTTTGTATTTTACTTTATGATTTGCATCCTGTGAAGGCACAGATGTAAATGCTCACTCATTCGCTAACAGCTATACACAGTTTTCCTGGATGGCTGGCTCGTGTGCCAGCACCTTGCTGAAATAAAACACCATTCGGCTTTCCCTTCAGAGCTCCTGAAGAAAACCATTTACACGTAACAAGCTCATTAAAGCCTCTCATGTTTAAGTGCTGCAGTATGTGGAATTAAGGAATGTGTGCTTTCCTTTTCAGCTACTCAATGCCATCCAGCTGTTTGGTGCCAACCTAGATGACTACCTCCACTTGTTGCTGCCTCCCATTGTCAAGCTCTTTGATGCCCCTGATGTTCCCCTGCAGGCGCGCAAGTAAGCACTACACCCGTAGTTTTAGTGAGGAATCTAGTGTGAAATTAAAAGTCATTCTCACTTAATTTTGCAAATAAAAATGTATTTAGCATCAATCTGATGTCACCACAGAAGTGGGAAATTAAAATTAGACCAGCACTGTGGTTAAAGGAGGGAAAAAAGAACAGGCTTTCAATGATTTTGTCTTTACTGCTAAAAATTAGTGCATGTTTTTTATTAAAGAATCCATCTGGCAGCGATGTCAGACTTTTCACATGACTTCTTGGCTATCGGAGCAGGCTGTGTCTCTAAGTCTGTGTCCTACAAACATTTCAGTAAAGCTGAGCATCCTTTGTTTTTCCTCTGTGGCTCAGGGTTGCCTTGGAGACACTGGACCGACTGACAGAGTCCCTGGACTTCACAGACTACGCTTCACGCATTATCCACCCGATCGTTCGGACACTTGACACCACTCCAGAGCTGCGTTCCACTTCCATGGACACCCTGTCCTCGCTCGTATTCCAGTTGGGCAAGAAGGTAGCCAGAGCTGTCCCCCGGGCTCTCTTTTAGATGTAGCTACTATTAACTATACTGTTCCAGTCTTCCTACTGTTGGCTTCACATGCACTGCCCCCCCTAGTTTTATTACTTCCTGCCAGACTGCTGATGTCATTGACCATTACGCAGCATGGGGTGGTGTTTACAGGAGCGGATGAGGTCACATTTACCCCTGCCTGTCCTCTCAAGCCTTCCCCTCCCTTATCCCTCAAACCCCCGTGTCGTTAATGTGTAGGGGAAGCGTTTGATCTGAGGTTCATGGAGGTTAGAAACAAGTGCAGGACACCCAGTTATTTACTTTATGGTGAAGGGAAAGCGGTCTCCAGACACGCATTCACCCTTATGTTTATCCTTCCTCTCTCCTCTTATTTTCAGTACCAGATCTTCATCCCCATGGTGAATAAAGTGATGCTAAAGCACAGGATCAACCACCAGCGTTACGACATACTCATATGTCGCATTGTCAAGGTATGGCTCGCCAGTAAATCCAGATTATTACTACACATTTTTCACATACGTCTTGTAGATTATCTGTGAGCTGCCACAGATAATCTTAAGTTTCATAACCTCACATGGCACAAGGTGACCTCACATGGTCTGGCAATAAATTACATAAGTATAAATAAACATTTCATATTCAGTGCACCATAAGCAAGTCATTACCATGTCTTGTTTATCAACAGTCCCTCAGGAAGGAAATGCACTTCTACTTTCATGAAACGTGTTTTGGGGCCCGGCTCAACAGTTTGAATGTGTGTGGCCCACATGTGTGTGGCCTGCATGTGTTTGTTTATGTTTGTTTTTGCGCCTATCAGGGCTATACTCTGGCAGAGGAGGAAGAAGACCCTCTAATTTTCCAGCATCGCCAGGTTCGCGGTAACCAAGGTGACGCTTTGGTCAGCGGACCAGTAGAGCCGGGGCCTATGAAGAAGCTCCACGTCAGCACTACTGCACTTCAGAAGGTCGGAAGGAACATTTGAATTTTTTTCCCCCCCGTGATTAAAGACACGCATACGTCCAGTGTTTATATCGGTGGCAGTGTTGCAGGTGTTGCATTTGTGTACAGCAAGCAGTGCTGAAAGCCGTAGTTCAATTGTGGTGAGGATGTATGAGTCAACAAACTGGTGATAAATTAATGGAACAACGTCGTCATATGAGCAGAACACCACAATCAGTGCAGATATTTGACTGCAGAAAACAAAGGATTACCTGCTGATTTGATGATAGTTTACAGAGTGGTGTCAGACTGGCCTGTGGACTGAGAAATTACACAGTGCTCTTCGCTACCATCATCAAGATAATAAAAAAAAATCTTACAGCTTACATTTTAGATTATCCCATACACATGTGAAACACATATTTGTTCTGAAATTGATGATTTCTGACACTGAAAAGGCTTGGGGAGCTGCCAGGAAGGTGTCCAAAGATGACTGGCTGGAGTGGCTGAGGCGCTTGAGTGTTGTCCTGCTCAAAGAGTCATCCTCCCCAGCTCTGCGCTCGTGCTGGTCACTGGCTCAGACCTACATCCCTCTTGCCAGGTAAACGCAAATATAATTCCTTATGAAGCATGTACATAAAATCTGATGCTCTGTCTTTGTATAGAGTTTTGGGCAGTCACTACTGCCAAAAGATTCTCAGTTCTCAGTAGTGCAAAATTGGTCACACTTGACAATGTCAAAGCTGACTGTATATAGCTGTATGAAAAGCGGAGTTACTAAAAGATGCTAAAAAAAATGCTGTCTTAAAGCACAAAGACCTGTTTATACTGTGATCATTTTTACAACTTTTAGAATGATCTTGCTACTGCAAAATACTTGAATATTTTAATGTTGTTTTAATGGCAAAATGTTGTTTTTGTTGACCCCAGAGACCTGTTCAATGCAGCTTTCCTCTCGTGTTGGTCTGAGCTGAGTGAGGACCAGCAGGATGAGCTGATCCGCAGCATTGAGTTAGCGCTCACATCTCAAGACATTGCTGAGGTCACACAGACTTTGCTCAACTTGGCAGAGTTCATGGAGCACAGCGATAAGGTTAGCAGTGACCTGATAACCTAATTAAACTAATAGCTGTGCTATTGTTTAGACATACATGTTTTTAGGGTCCTTGCAGATGTGAACAGACTCTCAAACAGCACTTTCAAAATTAAATTCTAATCCTCAAAATTTTTATATTAGCCAGAGTATTTTTTACATCGATCAGGTTTTGCTTCGTTAAAAGATTGTAATAAAATTGTCTCTCAAAAATCAAAGTGGGTTTAATGTTTTTAACTCTTGGCAGTGACTCAAAGAATTAGTCGTATTCTTGATTTGATTTTAAATGTTTATAGTGTCAGTGTATATCAGTGTAAATTGAGAAGTATAAATGGAAATTCATCTGTTTTAAATTAATCCACAACACAGAGTGTTTTGCTGTCCCACTGCACATGTGTTTATGATGTTGAGATAATATTCTTCTCACAGCATTTTAGAACTTAATTGGTGCGATCTTTTCATTGTGAAAATAATACAGATATTTTATTTGGTTCAGTTAATTATTTCTGCCATCAACATCACAAAATTTAATTAGCTTTTTATCAGTTTATGTGTCTTCCAGAAAAGACGAGCACTACAGCAGATATAGATGTAGAGACATGATACTCATTTGCTTCTACTATTTGCACAGTCGCATGCAGCATTATATTAACAGTAAGAAAAAGATTAACTCCAGAAACACGTAAACGTGTTAACCTTTTGATAAAATAGGAACTTTAGACTTGGCATAATAATAATGATGCTGTTACATTAAGGACTGTGAATGTTGTGGTTGGGCTGTGATTTCAGTTTCAATAGGCTCCTCGGCCACGAGCCCACCGTCGAAGAATGATAGTATTCTTCGTAGTCGGATAATCAGAGCCAGTGGAAAGATTTGTCATTTAGAGTTATTTATTATATACAATTTCCTTTTCCAGGGCCCTCTGCCCCTCAGAGACGATAATGGCATTGTGCTGCTCGGTGAGAGAGCTGCCAAATGCCGTGCCTATGCCAAGGCACTGCATTACAAAGAGCTGGAGTTTCAGAAGGGACCAACCCCCCTTATCCTGGAGTCTCTTATCAGGTAGGAGGTGTGAAAAACCTCAGAAGTGAATGTGTTATTTTTATGACAAACAGCCACAGCTTACCTGAATAGGGTAATTAAAAAAGCATGTCATGGTCCACTTAACTTTTTTGTTTGTGTAATTTAACAGGTCCTCAGCCCAGTTGCTGCAGTGTAGGTTATTACTTAAAACAAACATTACACTACCCCCTAGGAGTCAGTTTTTCAATCTAATAAATAAAGAAAAAATATATTAAGCATATCCTCCTCTCCCATAACCCTTTGATATCTTCTGTCAACTTTTCCATCTCCTTTTCTCATCTTTCTTTATTTCTACGCCTTTGGCATTGCATGGAAAAATCTGTTTTGCAGGCATCTAATTGGAAGCTTGCCTCCTTTTCATCTGTGAGTGTCTGGACTTGTGTTTCTCTGAGGCCTGTTTTCAATTTCTCAGAAGCCTTGATGATGATGAATGATGGAAGCCGGCACTCTGGTGTTTTCAATATCCCCATCTGGTTCTCACCTCTCCAGGATTTCCCATAAAAGATCTAGACGCTAGTGTGCAGAAAGCACTGCGAAAACCTTTTTACTGAGTCGTGGCTGTATTAGGGGAAAAATATGTTTCATATCTGATGCACACTTTTTGATGACAAGGAGTTTTGTCATTGCCGTTTCGGTGCCTGAGTCATTGTGTTTGTAAGTGACATTGGAACTGATCATTTCATTCTTTCATATGGATATTCAGTTAAAATAGTTAGTTTATGGTAATACATCTGTGACCGCTACAAATGATGTGTGAGGGATTTTTAGCAAATCCACTGAATTAATTTGTGGTTTGACTATGTTCTTAGTAGGCACAGAAGTATCGAATATCGCCAGGAAACTTGTCACATTTTCCCCTTTATTCCTAATAAGAGAGGAATGCTGTTAATTTAGCAATTTGCATTTAGTTGTAGAAGTCTAACATGCAGTGTTAATATATGTGAATCATGTGATTGTCATTTGGTTCGGATTTGTTAATTTTATGTATAAAAAATATTGAATTTGTCATTATTTGGTAGAATGGGGTAAAAGAAAGCTGTGTGATGGGTATCGTAAAGGTATCTTGGAGATAAGTGCTTAATAAGTGCTAATACATATAAATTTGGTTGATCTATCATAGTTGTAAAAGTAGGGGCCAGGCATTGTTGCATCTAAACCATGTGTTGGTAATCTTTCTGTAGCCTTAGTGTTATGGGTACCGTGGAAATGCTTGGAAATTGGTCTTGAAAAAAACGTAGCATGTTGTTGAGATGCACAAAAGACTGCACGATGTTGGGTAAAATATCATCTTATGCTACCCAGCCAGTGTGGCTTTTGTTTGTTAATACCAGCTGCAGTAGCTTAGCTTAGCTGGGTTTGTTTTTACCTTGTGAGTCTGCGTGCGTATCGTGTATCTTATAGGGGGCACAACCATGACACTGGTTTAGAGTACTTTGACAGGTGTTTATATGGTATGTTTGTCTGTCTGGATTTCTGTAGACAGATTGTGTCAACATAATAGTTAGAGTTTAAAAATACATTTGGGCTGACTCTTGAGCAATAAGTACTCATGTAACATTTAAGTAATTCTTAAATAATTGTCATATTGTAGATGGTACACATATGCTCCCATCCAGACAACAGATTTTTCAGGGAAGACCTTATATATTTCAGCAAAACAATGCTGAACCACATACAGCAGATCCTACAATAGTATGGCTTAGTGCTGGGCGATATGACGATATATATCGTGTGGACGATAGAAAAGTGTCTATCGTGCCATTTGTCTTCTATCGTTTCTAACCCTAATTTTATAAATTATTACATAAAATATATCATTAACCCTTTACAACCGGTCGGAGCAGGCACACTCCGTTTTGCCTAACTATTTTTTAATCCCTGTAGAACTGGAACCACGTAAGGTAGCGCAATAATTTTTTTTGGCATACAAAACCGTAGGAGTTGTACTTGCATCTTATTCCATTAGCTTGCCCTAGGTCACGGTTTCCTTCCACATATAGCTTTGCAAAAATTGCATAAAAAGCACTTCCAGCAACAAAAACATAATATTCCAGAAACACACTTTGCAGATCCGATCAGCTGTTCATAACACTTCCTACGTTGGAATATAAGTCAGCGCGAACTATCGCACGTCCGCCATTACCTGTCCGAAACCGGAAGTTTCGCGGAAAATGTAGTTTTTTAGCTTCAAAGCCTATGTTGGTGTTTTTAAAAGTCATGTTTGACTTTATGCTTTTCTGTATCATTTCCGGGATGCTTAGAAGTCAAATTACACTGTTGGAAATAGTTTATTTTGATGCACATGCTGTGTTTTTGCAAATTTGCATTTATTTATTTTCATTTTTCCTGTAGTATATAAAAATTAGTGTATCTCAAAAATAAAACTATGAAGACACTCAAAATAAATTTCTCGTGGTTGGAAACTATTTTGTGCAACTTTTTTGTATTTACAGTTTTGAGGGATAAGCCTCTTAAATTTCTCTAACTAGAAATATATGTAAAAAACAAAACAAAAACGATTTTCAATTTTTTTGTAGTTTATTGCACTTTTTTGCAATTTATGTAGTTACTATGGACTTAATGCATACAAATTATTAAAATTTGGGCTATAATGGTTGTATTGATGTATAGCAACTTGAAATGCTCCCACAAATGGCACTACAGCATGTAAAATGTAAAGATAAGCTCTGACGGACTTGGTTCTATGGTAGGTCTTAAAGGGTTAATTAAATAGCCTGTGGCAAATATATTAGTGTTGTCTTCTCACTATACATACTCTTAACTTTATGCAAGAGAAAATAAAGTATAAAAAAATGATATTATTTGCGACATGGTGCTGCTTTACGTGCACCCGGATTTGCGACATGCTTTACGGTAACTCAAAACAAAGACTGCACCCTCTCCACTCGCTGTTTACAGACTGCATACTTTCCAGATGACCACAGGTCAGGTGGTATATCGTGATATATATCGTTATCGTGATATAAAATAATTCATATCATGATAAATATTTTTTCCATATCGCCCAGCACTAGTATGGCTTCATAGTTGAAGAGT
Source organism: Oreochromis niloticus (assembly GCF_001858045.2). Taxonomy (NCBI): domain Eukaryota; kingdom Metazoa; phylum Chordata; class Actinopteri; order Cichliformes; family Cichlidae; genus Oreochromis; species Oreochromis niloticus. The sequence goes on from NC_031984.2 coordinate 28,385,077, forward strand.
CCAAGTGCTGAACTGGCCTGATTGCAGTCCACACCTTTCACCAATTGAAAACAGTTGGAGCGTCATGATATTTAAAAAATCCCCCAAAGAAGATCCAGGACAGTTGAGCAGTTTGAGTCCTATATCAGACATGAGTGAGACTACATGTCTCGCCTAAGAGTCCAGAAACTTGACTAGTTAAAAGAAGAGGGATTTTACACAGTGGTAAACATAGCTGTGCCCCAACTTTGGAGACATTTTACTGCCATCACATTCAAAAGATGAAAACACAGCTTTTCCAAAGGTAGTATTTATTGCACAATCCCTATATTCCAATTGAGAAGTACACAATGAAATGCCTGTAGTTCTACCTTAACATAAAATCTGCATTTCAGGTAAAAAAAAAAAAAAAAAAAAAAAATCGAGTGAACATGAGACTATATTGTAAAAATGTTTAATTCAATCTGTCAATCTTACTCTGTGGGTTTAATTCTTGCTGAAGGAGCTGTCTTCATAAGAAAATAGGAAAAACAATCTATTTATTGAAGCGACTTTCCTAAATACAGCGTGCTAAACATTAGAATTCCTCCAATGGCAACAAGGTTTATGTCAATAGCAACCGGCCTCTTATTGTGCTATAGTTCACCACTGTTTAAGGTTATCTTTTGTGGTGGAGCCACATGCTTAAACACATTCTAACCCTTAAAATAGATAGACCTTGTTTGTTTTAAGCGACCTTTATTCTAGTGTGGCCATTTCATGTGAAGGGAAAAGATAAATGTCCAGGTTTAATTAGATGTTTACCCTGATGAATATTTCACCTTGTTAAAGGAATCTGTCACACCATTGTTATGATTCTGAGTAATCACAAGACTGAGCCTGTGTAGGCCGTGCTAGCTCTCTGTCGGTATAATCTAAAAAAATCTTTGTTATCCTAACCAAATGATGTTATTGTTGTCATGGTAATGAAGCTAAAGGCATTTAACTAAATGGAGTGTGGCTGTGTGGCTGTGTAGTCTTCTTTCATCTGTTTGGGTTAGGTGGCTGCCATGTCAGAAGTCAGAGGTCGGTGGCTCAAGGCAAATATGTAGCCATTATTGGACCCGAGTGGACACAAGACCTTGACTCGTTCCGAGACTTCGAGTTTGTCAGAATACCTATGCTGTTTGCTGAGGGAAGGAATGAATAGGCTGACGTGGAATTCTATCTTTAAAAAATATTTTTTATTTTCTACCAAATAAAAGAACATAATTACAGAACTGTACACATTTTACAAATCACACATTTCCATCATGAAGGTTTATTGTTTGAAGTGAATGAAGAAAAAGAAATGGAGCATAATTGATAGGACCAATCCCTCACAACAGTTCACAAAGAAATGGTAGTCTGGCAGTCTTTAAAGATTTATAGATGAATTAGATCAGTTTCCAATGGTCCTTGCTTGTTATAACTGAAAATACATCCCAAGTGCATTCAAGACAAATGACTGAAAGAATAAAATTCCAGTTACCCACAGGGAGAGTGTTGAAAAGGCATCTAGGAAAGCTTTTAAAAAATAAAATATCTTATATCTGATAAATACACACAATTAACTACAATTTACAATCAAAACATGACAAAAACATTACACATTCATCTGACTGAAATCGAGCCAAACCATTACAAACAACCTTATCACTTCGTTCGCAGTCCAGGAAAAGCCACAGTTTGGTAGAACAGTTAAACGGGTATTATTGAGAACTCTCTTTATTCATGCGTATGATCTCGATCCAGAAAACACAGCCGAAACACTTATGACTGAAAATTAACTGGTCGGACCTTCATCTCCACCTTCTTGAGGGAGTAGGTGGGTCCATGCCAGCTGTACCAAGTGATCCCATCTTGGTTCTTATCTTGGTTCTTTATGTGGTCACCGTAGCGGTAATAAACACCGTTCAAATTTGAGTCAGTGCAGCAGTTGTACCAGTACCCACCTGGAAGTAAGAATTGGATTAATGGCAGCAAATAACAGCCTTTCTTATCTACTGTAGACGACTGGATTGTGTTTATAAGATTTTCTTTTGTCTTACCTTTGCGCCGGGCTGCACAGTCGTCCAAACATTTGTCATTGTCTTTGTTCATGGTGCTGAAGTTGGTGTTATTGTGGTACCGCAGAGAGTCTCCAGCATTTCCACTGTAGTTGGCAAGGAAGAGCTTGTAGCTGTTGAGCTCATTACTGACTGTGAAAAAGCCATACTCGGCATAGCGTTTTTCTCCTTCCCAGTCCTGCATTGGAAAACATATAACACGGTTTAGAGAATGACAGTGACAGAAACAGAATATTTGCTTTTGTGGTCTGCCTAATGTCTTTTAGAATTAGTTTGATTTATTGCTAGTTCAAGTATGGTGTAAAGTGATTTTTATGCCCTCTTGCTTTTAGCCATGAAGTGGCTTTTACATGGTTTATGTATTCTTGCTCTCCTGCATGATGGTCCCAACACTTACCTCCATATCAATCCTAAGTGTACTTGGCTGCCTTGTTAGGCGGAAGATGTTGTCATTGCCCAGCCAGAAGTCTCCACGAATGGATCCAAATCCTTGTTTGTACTGCTTCCAGTCACGGTTAAAGGATGTGAGGCCAACACTGCGCCTCTGAATCACAGTCCAGCCACCTCCATTTGTCTCCATATCACAGAAGATCTGGAAAAAAACAAAGCCTGTAATTTAGCTGGCTTTCCAAAAAGCTGAAAAAAGCTTCTGATAACCACCCCTGCCCCTTCAAAAAAAAAAGAAAAACAAAAAACAACCCACATGCAAGGGTGCTGAAACTTACGGGGAGTTCGGGTGTTCCCAGAAACTCATCTTTAGGCAGTTTGTACTCGCCAGAGATCTTGTAGTTCTTGCTGTAGAGTGATGCACAGTCATATGCGGCTTCTGAAAAAAGGAATATCCCAAGTTATGCTAAAGCCATATGCAGATTTATGAGCTTTCATAGTTTTTAAAACATGTGATACCTATAAATTACAGTTTTCAGGGTATCCGAGGAATTGGACAGAGAAAAAAAAGACTTTTCTTTTTTGCCCCACGCCCCAAAAGAAAAATGGATCAAAGAAGAATGAGACATGCACAGCATGCTGAGAGTTTTTCATAGCTGCACCTTTTACTCCTGTCCCAGTATAGTGATGCCTTTTAGAGAGCTTTAAGATTACGGTGGGGCAAAGAACCCAGAACTTACAGATATGGAAACCTTCCACTTCTAATCACTGCACCCCTTCCTGTTCTGTTCTCTTGTTTCTGATTTACTTTACAAAGGTCTGTGTGTTCTCTCTGCCAATGACATGAATGCGGTCCCTTTAGACCACACAGTTAAACGTGAAATAATAAACGACGTAATGCCTGGTTAACCGCTCCGCGGCAGCCAGTGCTGATTAGTGGCGTGTTGAAGTCGAATTGAACGGTGGATATGATGTGGCTTTGATGGAGCTCATTACTGACAACCCTGCAGATGGGATTGTGCAGCTCTAAATGATTGGTTTTTAGTACTGTGGGGCAGCTCAGAGAAGTGCGGCACTGTAATTTCCCTCACGACTAATTCACAGCAGGTGTCTCAGATCCTGAAAGGCTGATTATAGTGTTTTGCAGCTAAAATAAATACATGATGATAATGTGTGCAGAATAGTTTATAGGGAAGTGACTTTGTTTTGTCTACTTTTAAATATGAGCACTCTTCCCAATAAAAAGAAGCTTTTATAATATATTAAAATAATACTAAACTATTCAAAACCAAACTGTCTGGAAATTTTGAGAGATGAAAGGTGTCTGTTTAAAATTTGGTATTTGAAACATGAAATAAGAGCAAGAATGAGCGTTTTCATAGCATCTGTTTTAGGGTATAGAGAAAGTATGGTCAAACTGTCCAGTTGATGGAGTGTTAATACTCACCTGATGAAGTCTTAGGAGCAGACTGTGCGGTTTGCAGCTGCATGATCTCCACACGGTTGTTGATCTCAGAGTACTTGCTCTCTGCCTCTGTGACTCGGGCTTCTTGCTGTTGGCTCTGCTGGTCCAGATCTAGTATTTGCTTCACAAGTTTTTTCATGTCTGTCTCCTGCTTGCGACTCAGCTCCTCAAAGAGGCTGGTGAGATTGGCCACTTGAACTTTGAGAGAGCGTACCTCGTCGCAGCACTGACCCTTGGAAGGCTTTGGAAGCGCCTGTCTCTTCCTGAGATTTTGAGCCCATGTCTCTGCAAGCAAGAGCAGTGCAACCTCTAAAACAACTATACTCAAATTGATTTTTGCCATTTTTAAAAGTCAAAGTTCTGGATCTTCTCGCAGCCTCTGGGTGTTTTGATTGGTTGCTGCTAAAAAGGAGTCTCTCTCTGTAGATGGTTCTCTCTTGGAATATGAAAAAGATACAAGCTCACTGCAGCTATCTGAAGTTTTGTCCAGTTGAGTTGGAGCTCTCCTTTGACCAGTTGCTCACTCAGGCTGTCTTATTACCTCAGTGAAGCCCTCCTCTGCCTGAGCATCTTAAATATTGTATGGATCCTCCCCCTCTCCCCCCCTCCACTGACCCTCTCCAAACTTCAGGGTGGAGGACCTTTCACGTTCCTCCTCCCCGTGCACCCTTCTACTTCACCCCTCATCTTACTTTCACTCATACTGGGGAAGCTTTGCCACATTTTTACTTGCTTTGTCAGGTGTTGGATGTTTCTGGGAAGTCATTTTTTTTATTCCCTTTGCCTGGAAGAACCACATAAGGACCTGGGCAAACAAACAACGCTACTGTCTGAACCTGTGGCGCTTAACTGGAAATGCAGACTGTGTAAAAGATTTAACTACATTTGATTTTAATTTATTCAGCTATATACACTAATGAGATTAAAACATTTGAATACTTGTTTTAAACGTTAGTACATCTGTAGGTAATTTCTTCCCCACATTTAAAACACTTTATGTTAATGACAGTTTTTACGATATCCTTGAGGGTTGAAGTCACTAAGCATTCTTAATTGTAGGTTAAGTGTTCTGTTCATGCTACCCTTTTTGGCACATGGCAGATGTTAATGCCAAGCGGGTTTCAGTATCAGATTTCAAAGGCGTGTTGATACAGGGGAAAACCTTCAGGATAAAATCTGATCAAATACAGTTTGTAGTAAAAGCTGGGAGAAATGTTTAGGATAAGGCAGGCGGAATAGTGGGAGTATTTTGTCTACATGTGTAAATGCTTTACATGTTGCCATCACATATGTGGCCTATTTCTTAAATAAGTTTAAATGGTGTACCCACCAAAGAACAACAGAACAAAAAAATGAAGTCATACTGTTATGGCTTTTATTATCAGCAGAAGGGGCAGTGTGCTTGTGTTTTCACTTCACTAATCAATTCCATGCCTTTAAGTATGTTTTCAACTTGTAGATATGGAAACTCATCAAGCATTGTAATGTTTCCTGAACTTTCTAATCAGTCAAACATGCAGTCTGGATTAGGTTCCTGTATTAAATTAGAAACAATAATTAAAAGCATATTTCAGCTCACTTAAAGTCTGGTGTCAAGTAGATGCATACAGTGTAGAATGTGGGTTAATTACCTAAGGGATTAATTTAGTTGAATTAAATTTTATTTATATAGCGCCAAATCACTATGATGGTCACCTTAAGGTGCTTTATCTTTACAATAATAGAGAGAAAGCCCAGACAATAAGATGAGCCTGTAAGAATAAGCACTTGGCAACAGTGGGAGGGAAAAACCTTCTTTTAACAGGAAGAAACCTCTGGCAGAACAGGGCTTGGGGAGAGGCAGCCATGTGTTGCGACTTGCCAGGGATGAGTGGAGGATTACAGTTTATGCTTGTCGTTATCAGTTCCACAGGAAGGAGTTTTTTATTACTTATTTATTTATTTTTTTCCTTTTGATTTTTTTTTCCAAACCTGTTGTTGAAGACAAGTTGAATGCATCATGCGTGAGTATGACGAGTTTTGGGTTGTGATGATGTCACAGTAACACCTTAACATGAGCATTGCAGTTGGGAGTTGGATTTTCAGTGCATTTCTGGAGGGTACAAGCTCTTTACCCAGCCAGTCTTGCCCGTGCATTACGGGTTGAACCACCAGATACAGCCTGCTGCTGAATGAGGTGTGTTTGCCTGACTTAATAACAGTGTTTGCAAAACTCCGGCTTCTGGTTTGTCTTTTAAAATTTCTAACATTCCAGTCACTGGATGGGGCTTAAAATAATGCCTCTCGGGGAGGCGCTTTTATGTCCCGTTTCTGTGGAATTTCTCTTTCTTCCCTGATGTGCTACCATCCCTGCCAACCTAGAGGACACACAGGTGTTGGGAAGCAGCCACAAGGGTATTTGTGGGGTTTCTTGAGGTGCCAGATCATGCTCATGGGCATTAAGATAGTATATGAGGCATGCCTTCTGTGATACTTATGTATGATAGTTACCAGGCAAAAGAGATTAAGTGTTTTATGCTGAAATACAAGGAGCTGTAATAACTGAGACATTTCTGAGAGTTCTTACTTTGAACTTTATGGCTTTTTCCTTCCCCACATGGACTGGAGTGAACCGTCTGGAAAAGGCATGCAGGTTTATCAGCTAATAATGGTACTTTACCAATGTTAAAGTATAATTTTTATACATCTAAGGACCCATGTGTTTGCCTTAAATTTAATTATAAAGGGAAATTATAATTTTTTTATCTGGACATCTACTTCTAAGTAGAGTGCTGCAGTAAATCAGTGCTGCAGTGCTACTATTTGACTCAATGGTGCTTAAGAATGATGGTCTGTTGATTTTATTTTATTTTAATTCTCATGTAAATGAAGAACATAACTATATATTTGGGAAAACAAAGTTTAGGGATCCCTAACTTAATACTGTCTCCATGTCTGGACGTTAGCATTGCAAACAGAGTGCAGACAGGCAGAAGATACCAAAGACCAATTCATATTTTATAAATTGTAAAGTCTGGGAGCATAAAGCTGCAAATTGTGGTGCAGATAGAGTGAATGGAATATCACAAACATGGAGCTAAAATGAGACGTGACACTTTGTGGCGGTGCGAGGTTTTATTACATAATCTCGCACCACCACACTGAAAACGTTTCTTGCTTCAGAAGGGACACAGGAAGCCTCCAAATGTTTGGCGTGCGTCCTTTCCCAGTTCTCACTTGGTCAGACGATCAAATAAGGAAACAGTTTAGCTCGTTCTGCTCATCGTCAACTTTGTTATCACGCGGGACTGTGGTTTGGACCACAAATAAAAAATTAAAAAAACCTTTCTTCAAATTCCAAAATATTATATAATTGTCAGGCGATCATCTGTTGCTCTCACGTGTCAAAGGGTGATGCATGGTTTTGGACTATTTTTCCCAGGCATTCTCTTCCCTCAGTATTGTTTGTCTGCTATTTAGAAATGGTTAACACTTTGCAATTTTCTCTTTAGGTGGTTCTTCTCTTTTCTCTCAATGTTGCTGTTGAATATCGACATGTGCTTTTAGTTTGCTGCCTTTCTTTGATTTTTAAGGAACACGTGGGAGCAATAAGGCACTTTATAGAAGAATAATGAGATATTAGACTGCCTTCATGTTTAGTTGCTGCTCGGTTTTAAATTTTGCATAAATTCTGAACTGATTAGATGCTAGACATGATCTTTCTCTTAATTTCACCCATTTATAAATAATAACGACTTTCTGTAACTATTATTTGTGTAGTCAGCCCAGATTTTTTGTATATCAGTCACTTGTGTCACTGATTGCTTTCAGTATAAAATGGTCAACAGAGTTAGAGATTAGAACATTGTGGTTAAATTGAGCTACCACGTACTTGTGCTGTAGTTATATAGTTAAATTCAATTTGTTTTAAATGCAACACTGTGGCTCTGTTTCTGTTTTTCTTTCTAGTGTGGCATTTGATGATGCATAGTGGCTCTTGACCTCCATGTAAATTTTAACCTTAAGACACTTATGTGCGTCAGTTTCTTTAGGAAAAATTAGGACAATTTGCCTCCCTGTATTTTCTCATTGCCCTAACTGCTCCATGAGTCATTTCTCACTCTCCAGCAGTGCATCACTTTCCTTCGGTCCTGGACTCTGTCATTCAGGGTTAGTAATGAAAATCCAGCTGGAGGCTTTTGTTTTATTTTGGTTTTTTTTAACATTTACCCTTTTCTAACACTTCCCCTTTAACCATGTCTCTCTAGGGTCTATGTAAAAAATGCAAGCCTCTTAGCCTCTACTCTATTAGAGCTGTTCACTTTATATAACTACTGTGGGAAGCCCGTCTATTCCGTCAAGCAGATATTTTCCCTTTGGTGTTTAAGAAGAGTTGGACACCCAGCTGTGCTAATTGCAGCAGTGATCTGACTTTGATGAGTGAGAAGTACGTGGGTGTCATAACAAGCTCACAGATGCTTTTTGTGTCCCTACATACACTGAAAGAACAGTTTGCAGTTAAACGTTGACCACAGGGTCCAAGCTGTCAGCAGAGCACTCCGTGTTCAGTTACAGGAAAGGCAGGAAGTGAAAGCAGGAGCCAGTGGATTCCAGAGCGTCTATCTCAAAACCTTGAATTACATAATCTTTACGAACAGTAACCCCTTCTACTTGTCAGCTCTGTCAGCACAGAAGCTTCACATTTTGATTTGAGTTTGGCCCATTTTCAAAGTATTTGATTTGCTTGAGATACTCAAATGTTCCTGTCAAAATTTTATTTCATTTATTATGTTGAAATATTGTAGTGACATCATGTCTTTGTTTTAACCCTACAAAAGTTTAATCAATGTAGGGTCTGTGACCAAATTTATAGATTTGAAAACAGACTTCATATTGATGCTTCATAGCTGAGGGCTTGGTATACAGCTGAAAGCATAGATTAGGAGGTTAACACAGAGAGTCGAGAAAATCATAGGAGTCAGGGGGGTATGCTCCACACTCTAGGTTGTCTTTAACAAAACAATCATCAGACATGCCCTAAAAATAATTTCTGATCTTAGCTTTTAAGATTCACCAGTGCAGATTCAGTTTGCTTTAATAGTACTTTTTCTTTATTCTTTTATTAATATTTAGTACTTCTTAGTGTTTCCTTACAGTCTACTTTAATTAGTAGTACAATCTAAAAATGGCAAAGAAATTGAAATGACAACTCTGACAGTACAGCTGCTATAAAATCATGAGATGAATGGTATGTCTGGACGCCTAATGCAAGCAGCTGAGCTATAGCTAGATTTGAATTTCAAAATAATGCAGTGGATAATGATCTCCAACTCCGGTCACGTATAGGAGTAAAGTAAACTCTTCCATATTTTCCATAATGAGGGGCACTGTATGCACCAGGGTATCCTCCAGCTCTGAGAGTGGCAGACTTCATTCCCTGGCAGACCATCAAGAGGTCTGTGTCTTAAGCCAGTGATGGCTACCAGGTGGCGTCTGTTGTCGTACAGCGGATGCAGGCCAGGCAGTGGCTGTCTGCTCACCCACCCCAAAAACCAGTAGCTAGGATAAACAGTACCGGAGGGATCGAAGCTGGATTAGGAAGAGTAGTACTTTGTGTATGCACAGTTGGCCTTGTGGCATTGCTTCAGAGAAGCATTTCGTGACACTGGAATGTAAAACAGTTGTGGCGCAGGTCAGAAAACAAAAACCACTTGTGCCAATGTTATAGAGATTCCTTTCTTTCATTTTTTGATTATTATTATTGTGTGTTTTTTGTCTTTTGGGTATACAAGTGAGTAAAAAAATGCCAAAATGTCACTTTTTTCTATATAGGCTATAATTAATACCATATCTAACATTCTTAATAGAGTCCTTACTTACACATATACTGATTTTGCGTACATACTTGCATACATATGAACTATATAAATAAGATTAGCTGTTTAGAAGTTGTGTAATCCTTCTCTTTAAATGAGATCACCGTCCCCCGATGCTTGTTTCCATTGTTTAGGACAAAAATCAATTACAGCATGAGTCGGTTTCAGTTGAACAGAACAGAAAAAAGTAGAAGAAGACCTGGCGTATTTAATTGGAAAGATATTAAAATTGAATTTGTAGTTCAGCAGAAAACAATGTTTGCAAATCTCTTTGTCCACATAGCAACAGCAGCATTCCGATGAGGTAACTGTCAGGCTTTTTTTTGCCTGTTTTGGGCCACCGGAGACGCCTCGTTCTGTTGGCCTTTTGACCTGAAGGTGAGAAACCCAGGAGAAGGCATACTGCATCATTGTCCCAATGTAGTGATAATGTGGCGTAAACATATGCGCAATGGTTTTTTCTGATGCCTCAGTGACCCCCTCACACGCCTAACTTGCTTTGGGAGAGAGAAAAACAACATTCAAATGTCATCTAAAGTTATGCAATTTTTAAATAACCAGCATTAAATATTTCTTTCCTCTTTTTAAGTGCTGCATTCCAGATCACTGAACTTTCTCCTCAGCTTTACAGTGATAGAGCAGAACTTTGTCTTTTCAAATAAATTGTTTCAAAGTCAAGGGACACTAAGTGTTTCCCTATGGTGCAACATCTGCTTGGTGATGGAACAATCACCCTTTTGTCCTGATGTTTTTGGAGAAACAACAGAGACAATAGGCTAGTCAGATGGTGTCAAGGATGAGTTTAAGTATACATGTCTCAGGACAGTCTGGAACAAAACTGGTGAATGATGTAATCACTTTGTTTGCGTCCTTGCTTGCCTCAACCACTGGTGCTTAACAAACACAGAGAATGAGAAGACCTTTGTTTAATTTTGTCGTGCTGGTCATCACTTCCATTGTGCAATGCTCAAAGATTTATTTTCTGTATGTATTACAAGTTTGAGTTTCAGTTTTTATATTGTCTATCAAAATATTATCAATAGTAGTGTTATTGTTTGGCTTTGAAGTCAGACTAATGAGGTCTACGCACTCCTTCAAATCCCTTTTTCCCTCCCCGCTGTTTATTTGAATATTTCATTTGCAACAGGTTGTTCTTTTTCTTCTCCTGATTTAAAGTGGCTATTCAAACAAACCCCCATTCCTGGTCTTTGTCAACATCTCATGTCAAGATTCAGCAGTACAATGTTAGTTTTTTTGCTATAAAAAATGTAGAGCTGTAAAAATAGCTTTCAGTGTCAATCATTTCATGTTTTCCCGTGGCTGGTGTGTGAATGGGACTGTTGGTTTATAGAAAGACAAAACAAACAAATTAGTTCACGGTCCAAAATTTGGCCATGTTAATAGTATTTTCTACTATTAGGATGGCCCTGTTAAATATTCTGCTTTTATAAAAGGCAAGTATTTGATCTGACAATAAACATTGTAGGCGTTGCTTGAATTCCAACCTTTTATGGTTTCAAGTGTTAACTACTGTGCCATTTGCAAGTGCTTTATATTCATATTTTTCTTTCTTAGTACATCTTAATAGAGAATTACTTTTGTTTCCTGTTTTCAGTTCAGGCTTTCCGCAGCATTGCCTACTGTGTGACACATTTTCCCATGAAATGAGCTCATCTTGGCTGTTTATCTCCATTTAATTTTTCAAATGTCCTTTGTATGGCAAATGTTTATTTTAAAGTAGTCTTCTCATCTGCACAATGGAGAAAAGAAAACCCCCAAACACAACCAATAATGCTCGATAGTTAGGGTCTTTCTTTCAGGGAGCATTGATTGCATTTTGGCTGCCCTACAAATGAACAGTTCTTTGGACGCAAAGGCAAGACAAAGTCTCCGTCAGTCAGTGTCATTTTCCATTAGTGCATGTAGTGGTAGCAGTTGTTGGTTTGGCTAGCATCAGTCACATGTAAGGATTAATATTTAATACGCTTCAACATTTTAAACCCAACCAAAAGCGGTTGGTGGTCTAATTCTATGTCCTCTTTAATGGCCTATTTAATTGTCATTCTTTTGACAAAGACCCTTGTTTGAAGACGTGGTAATCAAAATGAAAATGAACAAACAAACAAGCCAAGCTGAATGTTCTGAATATGTTAGACTTTTTAAATAGAGAAGTATTTGTAAATCAAATACTACATAATAATGTCCTCTTTGTTTTCAGTATCTTTAGACTAAAGAATTAGATCGAGCACCTGGCAAGTAAAGGGATGAAAATCAGGAAGGCTCAAATGGATAGCTTCCTAATTAGATTTGATTGAGTCCGGTAATAAAGTCTGATTTCTTTCCTCTGTGAGGTTTGCATACAAATGAACCTCTGAGGAGGAAAATGTCTACAATTTATTCAAGGATCATGCTCTCTCTCATCACCAAAAAGCCAGGCCACTTTAGAGTTTAATTTTTTGTTTTTTTGTTACCCATTAGCCAAAAAGGCTGATAGGCTATTGTCGAATGTGCTTTGTGAATGCGATAACTCAAGAAGGAAGTCACCTAGGACTTTCAAATTGATACAATAGGTGCATCTACTAAAAATTTCGGGCGAGTTTGAATCTTGGTGACCTTGACTTCAAGATCAGAGGTCAAGTTTTCTTGTGGATGTGTTAACTTTAGAACAATGCAGTTCTGGATTGTTCATAGGGATTTCAAATTCATACTATAGGTGCAGCATTTAATATTTGGCTGAGGGGTACCACTAAAGGCATCCCAATATTTACAGTATGTATTTATTTTTTTTTATTTTAACTGATGTGTCTCCTACACTATAATTTGTGATTAACAGTTTTTTGTTTTGAAAAGAAATTGTATTTCTCCTAGTTCATCTTGATGCATTTCAACTTGGGTATCATTTTATTAAAGTAATCAAAAATTTATAGTATTCAGATTTTCAAATAATTTGACAGCATACCTGAAGCTATGGTCAGGTCCATATGTACTTGGACAGTACTAGATAAAATTTCTGTAAACCACCACAGTAGGTTTTATATCAAACTATAATGACTTTTTTTTTCTTTACTTCGATCACATCTTAACTGTATTTTACTTTTAATATATGTTTTATTAAATAACTGTTTAGGTATTATATCTGTTTTTGTACATAGTCCTCCATTTTTATAGGCTCAATAATAATTGGACAATTATTATCATTAGAAAGATTGTTTTTAATAACTGGATTAACTTATGAAATGAACTCCAAGAAAAGATCTGGTCAACATATCAGCCAAACCATGAACCACTTTATTTTTAATATTCGTTATCCAGATTTCTAGCGGTGGTACAGTGCTCTGTTGTTTACAGTCAAGTGGCTTTGAAAATTCCTAATCATCATGTGGGCATAACGGCAGAACTGTTGGTGCTGTTTTTCTTCAGTCCTGATATATGAAAGAAGAGAATCATTATCATCTTGCAAACTGCCAGGCTCCACCGTTTTTACATGTTTGTTATTGTACCAACATAAATGAGTGAATCTGTGATTGGACAAAAATAAAACTGCATTTCATGTGATTTAAGATGGGACTGCTCTGTGTTTAGTGACTGTATGATAATCCTTTGATTCTTTTAAAATATTTTTTCATTACTTGCACCTCTTTTTGGCTTTGATGTAGGTGTATATTCTTAGTTTTACATGTCTTTGTACATTTTTGTGGAGGAGCAACATGTTTTCTTCGACAACAGTTTCAATCAGCTTTCTTTCTTGTTCATTTTTACACAGCAGATTGGTAAAGTTTCTTGGTGAGATGTAATAATATTGACAGCTTTACAGTCTCAAACCTCAGCACATGCACTTTTTGGTGACCTCTCCATATACCAAAGGTGCAATGTGTAAAAAGTTAGGAAGTGGTACTTGGGGCCCTGCACACATGAGAGGGTTTGACAGGGATATCAGTACATTTTCTGCTTGCTAATAAGTTTTTTTTTACTTGAGAGGAATGTTATGCGAGCATTGTCATCTGGATGTATTTAGACTGCATGTGCTTGAAGCTGGTAGCCAGATGGCTTTAACTGAGGGACAGTGAAATCTCCAGGGTCTGCAGGAGTCAAAGCCCTCCTTCTGATTTGCCATCTCAGATAAAGGCACATCTGGCCAGTTTTAACATATCTGTTTCTGTGAGGTAGGACATGGAGACTTGAGGTTTTTTTGTTCATTTTGAGTTTGAAAGTAAATTACAAACAACAGAAGAAGTAATTTTTTGGTTTGGTTTAAAATCAACAAGTATATACAACATACCTGTGTGATATTGTCAGGATTCTTCAGAATACTGGGTGGTAGTTGTGCCTAATTAAGAGTGTGGGATACTGCAACAATGCCTGGCACCCTATCAAGATCCGTGAGAGTCACAGACAAACGGTTATTTACTTAAAAGAAGCTTATTTTCATATTATGCAATCATACTCTAATGGGATTTTCTTGAGGTCATTAAGTCTTCTACCCTGTGTCATCTGATTACACCACCAAAATGCTAATGTCTCTCAAAGAACAATAATCACTGTTCTGCAAGATCGATGGGATTGCTTGGTTTGATTCGTGATAGACCTACCTCTCTAAATCCAGCCTGTTCTCATTTACTGGGGGATTTAACTGATGTTTGCTCAAAGTTCCTGGCTTGTCACAAATATGGATAAATTATCCTGTGGTCGTGATTCCTTGAAATATGGACACATGTGAAGATGCCCTTGGTGATGCATTTAAATGTACAGGATAGGCATAATTTTTCATTGTGCAGAGTTATCCAAGTAGTTTTTTGGTACCTTAAAGTCAAAAGTGAGCGAAAGCTAAAGTAAAGATGAATGGAAAACAAATCTCATCATAACCAATTGAATAGCGTACAAAGCTCCTAGAAGTGACACAAAGCATGACCCCTCGCAGTGCGGTTTCATCACAGTTTCTGGCCTTTACCCTTTGTCTAAGCAGATTTCTGACATACATGCTCTAATGCCTTTCATCAGCTTTTGCTTGCTGTCCTCAGGAATTTCGCTGCATACCAGCACTTTTTGAAAGCTACATTTTACAGATGTATTGGCTGTGACTGCACACAGGTTTCACAGTTGAGGAAGTATAATAGACTCGTGGTTCATATGAGTGTTTCCAGATGTGATGGCAGTGCGGGTCAGCGGTGGGCGCACAAACGGGAATTGTGACGTCTTGACAGAAAACCATCATTTGTCAAACAAGCATGACACATGTCAATAGGTGCCTTTAGTTTTCCCAATAAACAACTTTGATTAAAGTATTAAACATTTATTTAACATTTTCACAATGCATTGAGAAAGGATGCATTGATGGCTGGCTGGGATAAGGGTTCCTCATTGTGTGAGCTGCTTTTCTTCTAGGATCATGGATGAAGCACATTTCTTAATGTTAAGGAAAGCTGGGATTTAGTGAGAGGTAGTGTGTTGATTAGCTTCATTAAGCTGCATAGAAGTCTTTGCTGGCACTTCCTGTGATTGGGCTTTATACATCCATGTCATGTTTTCCAAACGGTGTCCCTTTGCCTTGTTTTTCTTTTAAGATAATACCTGCATCTACACGTTGTCCTCATGCTTAACAGTAAGGCTCTGAAAGCCCCTGTTTTGTGTTCAGATTGGCCTAACAGTTTGCCATTGTTTTGTCATTTCTTTCAGCATCAACAATAAACTGCAGCAGCCAGAAGCAGCATCTGGGGTTCTGGAATATGCCATGAAACATTTTGGTGAGCTGGTGAGTACTTTTTCCATTTTCCAACCAAAAAAAAGAAAAAAAAAAGAAGGAAAAACGTGTCCCAGGTTTTTTTTTCAGACTGACACTTGGACAACTGTGTTGTTGCAACCCCTGTAAAAATGTTATCCAATCTGTTAAATTTGGCTCAGTTCACAACTTAATCCAGTTTAATTAGGTAAAAAAATTGCATTTCCTGGTTTAAAAAGATGTGAGCATTTGGTCCAAGTAAAATACCTCATAGTATGTAGGTGTAGCATGGTGTTAATGTTACATTACACATTTAAAAATATGATTCCTATAATAAGAGATGTAAACCCATGCCTTGATTTGCTATAAACTGCACTGCTGTCTTTACATCTGGTAAGTCTAAAAAATTCTTGGATAATCAATTAGACCATACTGGCCAGTATTCACAAACACTCAGACCCTTTTATTTCTTCAAGCAGTTTTGGACTGAATATGTCTTTAGTGAGCAACATTATATTAGGAATTCTGTCTGCACTTCTTCCTTGGTATCCTTTCCTTATTTTAATGTGGGGATGATGGTTGTTTGAGGCAGATATCCCCAGAACACCATGATCTTAATGTGCTGCATATGGAAAAGCCATATAGGGGTTTACAGCAAGAGACAGAATTATGGACTCATTTGTCTAATTAAGATGAGGTTTGCATGTTCTTAAATTTTTACTTGCTTTGTCTGTCTGCTGTACAGGACTCTTGGGCCTACTGGGCCCTTTTTATGATGCAAAATAATGTCATTTTTCATCTAAACAAAAAAGGAGCAATATTTCTCTCTTAATGACGAGCTTTTCCTGTGTGGGATGAGTCATTATAAAAGTTAAATGAACTGCTTTGTATTCTTTTGTTTTCACTCTACCATTGTAGAAAAATATTGGTTTTGTTATTCAGATTTTTTTCTGTTCACATAGAGCACCACACCTCCTAAATGTTACTAGAAACTCTGTTGTTTCATGTTCTCCGTACATGGACCTGATCCATATATGAAATAACTGTCAGAGTGGACATGCTGTGGATATGATTACACTGACTTTCCACATAGGTTACATAACGGGAAAAGAGCATTTGGTTATTTGGATCGGTCTCCCTCCCTTTTTTACCAAAGTTACGTCATTTACTAACTGTGGTTTTTCCTTTTTCCTCGAGTGAATGTGCCAGACAGGCACTTGAGGTACATTGACAATCAGTTGAGTAGACTGGTGTTATTCTGTTTTTATTTTGGATTTATTTATTCATTTTTTGAAGGGATATGATTTACTGATTCATTTATGCTAATTACAACCATTGTGTATATGGACAGAGTCTGAAACTGTCTCCAAAATAACCAAAAATTTATAATAAGCCTTTTTCCCCTATTAGAGTAATTTGGCATTAGTTTCTTGGTATCGGCTGTCCCCAAAATCATATTTCCTTTGAGGTCATAGGATATTTGCAGCATCATAAATCTTAAATGGCAATGAGTATCTCCACACCAAGAGAAAACAATAGAAAGTTCAATAATTAATTACGCTAAATAAATTACCTTGGTCGTGAAGACAAGGCTGATCAAATTTGATCTATATATAAGTATTGCCATTGCTCAGTCGTTAATGCAATATTTTTGTTTAAGACCTCAAATCAAAGCTTAGAGTCTGAGCTATAAGCCTATATTCATACAACTGTCACTTCAGTGTATATTGGTATAAATTTAAAATTACAGCCGGTATAGCTCACTGGGTTAAGCAGGTGAACCATAGGCTATTGCAGAGGTTAGGGATAGACTCTGCCTTGAGATCACTGACTGCGTTTCCTCACTGCTCTTTCTCCCAGCTTCTCTGTCTTCTCTCCTGTCCCCCCCAAAAATAAATAAATGAAAATCCTAAAATAAGAATTCACACTTGATTTTATAATCTGAGTTTTATAACTAATCAACACACTACCACTCACTAAATACCAGCTCTCCCAGGATTGTATATAAAATGACTTTTCCTTGCCTTAGAGAGCAGATTTTCTGTTTCTCTGTGAAAACATGGTAAAGACTCAGTGAGAAGAGTTTCACTCTGGAACTTTGTTAATGTGCGGACCATGTGGAAAGCTTTACCGTGGGAGGATGCAATGTTTTCCTGATTAGTATACACTTCAGGAACCCTCACAGTAAAGTGTGTGCTTAATCATTCATGCATGGCTCCCTAAAGAAGTCCTGGAAGTCATTGGTAGATGTAACAGGTCCAGGATTGCTTGCTGAAGTAGAAAATGTCAGCCATACAGCACAGTAAGGTACCGTAGATGGGAAAAAGGATTGCTCTTCCAAAACTCTTTATTAAATTGTCCAATGGTCACGAAAAAAACCCACATAACCCAAAAACGTTATGATACAGTGTTATAGTTTGATATGTCTTCTGTAATCGCTATCCTACTGTATTTTTTCATCTATTAGGAAATCCAAGCCACCTGGTATGAGAAGCTGCATGAGTGGGAAGATGCCTTGGTAGCATATGACAAGAAGATCGACATGAACAAAGAGGATCCAGAGCTCATCCTGGGCCGAATGCGCTGCTTAGAGGCTCTAGGAGAATGGTATGTTATTAGTCTTACCTAGTATGAGTTCAGTAGGGCTAAATAAGAATAAGTTGACAGTGATAATAAGGATCATAGTATGTTCTTTGTTGTTTTTGGGTTTTTATCTTGGGTCACATACGTACATAGGAAGCCATATTCCTAATGAGACCTGACATTAGGTCTCTCATTTGATACCTCTGAGTTGATTAAAGACATTTTACAAGGAAACACATGAACAGTCACCCAGGACAAGCCAGAGGTGCTGCTACACCATTGATGCAAAGCCTAAGCGCCATAATAGCCACCCACTTTGACAGAGCATACTTAGGGGAAAGAAAAAATCACAAGATGGATAGAAATATGTTGATCATCACAGAACTCAAAAAGCAAAGCAGATGTTAATTAGCTTATATAACCTGCTGTCATTATGGTGCACACTATGATTCTTTCCACAAGAGGATGATTCAGCTGAAATAGAGCTTTGTGTTTGTGTTTGTGTGTGGTGGGGTAGGGCTTAGAGATGATATAACAGTTGACCAGGTTAGGTTTTGTTACACAATGACATGTGAAGGTCTCAGTACTAATCAAAAAGTGATTTAAGATTGCACAGTTGATGTTTTTGACAGTCTTATTAGAGAGTTGGACACCTTTTAAGCAAATGTTTAGTCTAGAAAGTTTGAAGGAAGGAGCCTTTAGAATTAGGAAAGTCTTTGCTGCCATAATTCTGCAGTAATGATTCCTTCTGTGTTCTGTAGACATTAGTCAGTTTTGCGAAAGTCTGTTATTTCAGGATGACTGAATGCAACACGAGCAAATAATCTGTGTATATAGAGTCATTTTAGCATGTTGTTTCTCTGCTTTAAGGTGGCTTTCATTGTTAATTGGAACTGAAAGCTCTATAAGGCGCTGAACGCGTTCCTCTAGGAGAGGTCTGCTGTATCGGTATCTATTTGTCTGCTGTAGACACACACGTGCTAGTTTACTTGAGGTTGTACCTGTTGCCTTCATTGTTATATGATATCCAGGCAGATGGAAAACAACTTCATTTCACTGACCCCCATCCAGCCCCGTCTCTCTCATTTTCTCTGCCTATCCTTCCTCTCTTTCTCATCTAAGCTTCTTCCAACACCCTGCCACTAAAGCACCTGCGGTTGGTTTGACTTCCTTCTGGACATTTCTCTGATTGTTGTTAATGCAGAATCAGTCTTGGTTGGATGCACCTGACCCCAACAGGAACATCCATCTGTTTGGTGGGATACTCGCTGTTATCAGATTGTTATGGAACAGTACACTGATGATGTTCAACTGTAAGAACAAATGAATGTATAAATAATTGCAGATGTCACAGAAATCCTGGATCATCTTTTGTCAGTTTCCTTTTCATTTTGTCCAGATGTGCTTGGCAGGAAACTAATTTTGTGTGAAATGTCATTAGAATGAGGAGATCCTTTTGATATGTGGTGAGGAAAGACCAGTATAATATTATGAGGGGCCGTACAAGCCAAAATTCATTATGACACACATACATTCTTCTTTCACACACATATACTTTCACTCTCACATAGTTTTATTTAAATTTTTATATTTAGATATTTTTATTCTCATGTTTACACATATTTAACACACACATTACAATATTGTGCTCTCTTATACATGTATTTTAATGTACATATTTACAAATTCTCACTCTAACATACATGCATTTTCATTTATGCATTCCTACATTTTGCTCTCATTTACATGAATTCAATATGCATTTAATCTCACAAATAATATATGTATGTAAGAAGAGAATGCATACATGTCTGAAGAAAATATATGTATGCAAGAGAATAATGTATGTGAATGAAAGAGTATAGTGGAAACGGAAGGAGTTTAATGGAAACGGAAGGCTGGGTGTCTGTACCGCTGTGATTGGCTGAGAAGCACGCGCGGGTCACTTTCAAGTGTCTGACAGCATGGAGGGGGGAGAAGAAACTCGAGTTCTTCAGCAAGCTATCGGGGTGTTAAGAAATATTTTATCATCTCCTGAAACGGTCACATCGTTGTCCTCGTCACTTGATCGAGATGGGACGGGCTCAACTGCACCCAGTGTTACCCACAGCACGGTGGAAAGTGAGATGAGGGAACTTTTTAGACCAGCTAACACCCGGGTAGCTTCAACGAGCCAAGTAGCTACACGGAGTTCGACTGGAGTGGGGCAGTCTTTTATGGCGTTATTTTTGTGCCACTATTCTGAGCGCACGTAAAAAAAAGTTTGCAGGTGCAAGTGTTGCATTTTGAGGAGAAATTTATTTTGAATTTGAGTGAACAAAATTCATTGCTGCGTGCAAAAAATGTATTTCAGTGTTTGCTATTATCCACACACACACACACACACACACACACACACACACACACACTAGCAGCCCCTCTCGATCAGTTTTTGCATTTGCGCTTGCTCACGCTCTCAACATTTCTGCCCGTGCGCGCTCAACTCTTCATGTACGCCGTTATATTTGTGCCACAAAACCAGCCAATCACAGACTTGGATGCAAAAATATCTGATTGGCTGTTCTGGTCTCCAATCAGCTCGAAATGACGAAATGCAATATCCCAGAATCCATTTCGTCCAAAACTCAAACGAGGCAGTGGCGGAGGAGCACAGAGTGGCGGAGTTTGAAATATTACTCTTTTCTGGGTCACAAAATAAACTTTTAAGATATTTTCATGCAAGAATGGTGCTGTGTAAACTTTAAAAAACCCCATTAAAGACTAAAAAATATACAGTATGGAAAATACAGGCAGTGACTACAGTGGACACTTGTCACTGTTTTTAACACTCAGTTTCACCTAAGTTTGTACGTTGTAATTTCTCTCTTATCTGCCGCTGGCTGATTGACCAGCAGCAGCACAAGGAAGAGTACCCACAGACCAGTTGTACCACACATTTTTGACACTGCTCCCTTCTGACAACAGATACTGTCTAAAGGTAGATCAGCAGTCAGTAGCAAACACACTACCACTGTTGAACTATAATTTCCCCATTAGACACCTCTGATATGCAAATCAGTATCTGTTCAATGAAAACGCATTCCCGTACATCATCTTATTTTGACTTTTGTAGTTCATTGTCATCTTGGCCGTCTATTTAACGTTTCAGTATTCAGTTCTATTTGTTACCTGATTAACAATTCATGTTAAGTTCAGTTTTTTTTCCTCAATGCTGTACATACTGTGGGATTGAGCTCACTCCCGTACTTTAAATTTCTTTGTTTTGTTAATGTTTTCCAGGGGCCAGTTGCACCAGCAGTGTTGTGAAGAATGGACACTTGTCAGTGAAGAAACGCAGGCCAAGATGGCGCGCATGGCTGCTGCTGCTGCCTGGGGTCTAGGTAATCACTCAAATACTTAATACGAGACTGCAAATATTCATTCAAAATAGTCATTGGAGTGAAAATGTGTATATATATATGTATATTTAGCAGTCAGTGTAGGGTAAAGAAAATACCATCGCTGGGCACTTAAGCCACTGTCTGCCTGACTCAGTGAAACAATGCAGCAGTGAAAACAGTACCAGCTCTTGCCAAGTCTTGCTCGTATAACCAGATGGGAATAGTATCCAGTCATAACATTGACATATCGTAATGTGCAATGGTGGAGAAAAGCAGGGAACACACTGCTAAAGCAACCCCAGAGG
The DNA here is from genome assembly GCF_001858045.2 of Oreochromis niloticus. Taxonomy (NCBI): domain Eukaryota; kingdom Metazoa; phylum Chordata; class Actinopteri; order Cichliformes; family Cichlidae; genus Oreochromis; species Oreochromis niloticus. Next base: position 28,406,834 of record NC_031984.2, read on the forward strand.
TTTCTGGTCTATTGCTTTGACTTTCCTAACTAAGTCGTAAAACCAGATGCGACACCCAACTGGCAGGCTTGTCTTTCTGAAGATGATGTTGGAAAACATAATGTCGAGGTTGTAGTTATTTACGCTGCGGTGGAGTGTTGATCAAAGTAGCTGTGACTGCACGCTAAGTAATATGTAGATACCACATTTAAATATTTACTCATTATGACAAAGTTCTTGCGTAACTCCTGTCTTTGTTCTTTTTTGTGGCTTTATTGTTGTCCAGGACACTGGGACAGCATGGAAGAGTACACGTGTATGATCCCTAGAGACACGCACGATGGGGCTTTTTATAGAGCGGTGCTAGCCCTTCATCAGGACCTCTTCTCATTGGCTCAACAGGTGAGTTAAGTCATCATTCACAAATGGGCCCGTCTCATACAAATACACTAAAGTGTGTATTTTTAGATACGCTCTCATAAAGACATGCTTCACTTGAAATTACCCCGTCTTATGTCGTCTGGAATTTTCCCTAGTCTTTATAGCAAAGCATGAGATGTTAAAATCACCAAAAACCAAACATTATAAAGAAACATAAAATTGTTTTACAGCTCCAAAAGGGATCAAATTCCTCCCATCAGCTGCGGCTGTTCATTAAAAGTAGTAAAATACACAAGGTTTGGGTATTTTCTTTTCTTTTATGATGTGGTACCTCCTTGGTGTGGAAATGTTATGCAACTCCCAAAATTGGAAATCATTACGGCATTTATCCTCAAACAAATAAAGAGCCTATTAGTCCTCCTGTCTGCATGTCGACAAGGTCTGGTGGAGGTCAGGTGGGTTGTGTTTTCCTCATCTGATCGCGTTTGAGGATTGTAGATGAGTTCATGGTCCCTGGAGATGCATTTGTTCAAACTGGATGGAGGAACGTCTCACGCACACATGCCTCACCTGCTTCTTCACCTACCCTCGACTCATCCTCCGTGTCCCCCTCTCACCATCAAAAGCCCTGGAGACTTGCTTCCTCTGACCTCTCTTCCCCTTCACAGCCCTCCCACACCACACACAATTTAGAGATTGGGTCCAGGTGTGGCCCACAGGATTCTTCAGAATAAGGGAAGTTTCGACTTTTTGCTGACAAGAAGCCACTCACAATGAAAGAGGAGGAATGAGAAGCAGATGGAGAGAGGGAGAAAGCTCGAACATCGACATGAGCTCAGTCTAGTTTTCCGGATGCCGTTGGTAATCCTCGCACTTGAGAGGCTGACTGACGCTTTCTTTCCTCTATACCCCCAACAACCAGACATGTGCTCCATGAGACTTGGACAGCATCTGTGTGAATGGTTTCAGGTTGCTTTGCTTTATAAATCCCACTGTTTGGTCTGTTGAACTGATGATGTGTAGACACTAGTCATGCTCCTTGCACAAGATTTATGAAACGTCTGCTCTGTGAATGTGTTTGATTTGTACATTTTCTTGTGGGTTTTGCAAGTCACAGCCCTCTTTTTGACATCTGTCACAACTGGGCTTTGTTTCAAGGCCTAGTTATGTTTTTTGTTTGTTTTTTCTTCTGCAGTGGCTGATTTGGGCCTAAGCACTCATACACAGGCTGTTATACTACACTGCAATCGTAAGCTAATATCACTGAACTTAAACCGTAAATGCAACCTTGTTGTAAAAGAACAGAATCATTGGGTGATGGTTGGTTGTGCTGCCAGGAGCCAGACACTGCATTTATCAGGAGTCGTCTGGACTGCACATTTCCAATGAGGCCCCAGCATGGTAATTCAGGAGTAAACAGGACCATAACAGAGTGAAGACTATAAAGAAGCAGCCTCATTGTCACCTCATCCCCACCACCATCTTGCTGTGCGTGCCTGAGGAGTTGTTTTGGCATGCAGTTGCTCCTTTCCCTCCCCACAAAACATAATTGGTGGGAGTTGGTCTGAAACAGCTGTGTGTCCTGGTCTTAGAGAGCTTCCTCAGTAATCCTCTCATTTTACCTTCCCTCTAATAACAGTTCCCAAAAACATTGACTGTACAAGCTCAAAAATCAGCAGACTTCCAGCTAGAATACGTGTGTCCTTGTTTGTCCCTTTAGCTACTCTGGAACGGGTCTTTCTCTCAGTTACGGTATTTCTACCCCTCGGGGTACTCATTCACTGGTAATGGAATGTTTGCAGCATCCTTGAATTTGGAGAAGTCTCACAGGGAAAGTTGGAGACTTGCTGAGTGTGTGATACACTCCAAAACTCCAAAGGTAGTGGAGGAGGGAGGAGAGTGAATGGAAATGAAAAGCTTTTTGTATTTTGTTCATAGCAGGAACCTTGACTAAGAGCTTCCATTGTGAGTTCTTTGTCAGCCTGCATTTCCCCTTTCTGTTTCTGTAATCGTGTAAAAATTGACGTTATTTTTAAGACACATTTGACAGCTTTAACCGTGGTTACATAACTTTTGTACTGTTGCTCTCAACAGTTCATTTACTTGTCCTTATAAAATTTTTGGCACTCAGCAGTGCATCAGATCATTTTCCTATACAAGCAGGCATTCTAGTCCTAATTGCATTAATGTGTCACTGTTGGCAGCTCTTAAGTAAGAAAGGATTGAACAGAAGGCTGTAGCATGACTTTGTGCTTTTATACCAAGTGTTTTTATTTCCTAGTGTTACCCAAACCTAGCCAGTCCTGATGCAGGGAGTTGTTAGGAGAGTGTGACATTGTGTTAGGTACATTCAGGGGCCAAGCTTGAGGAAATGCCCCTCTGCAACCAGTAGTACCAGTGTAAGTGGTGTATTTAGAGAGAATTCAAGGCCTTGTTTGCTAACTAATAGTTGGAGTATTCAGGAAAGTTTTTTGAAGGGGGGGGCATAGTATATTTATATTTATGTGTGGTGATAAACTATGGATGTTTCAAATGTAACACTATACTTTGAATGTGCTTTTAATGCAGTGCATTGACAAAGCAAGAGACCTCCTGGATGCTGAGCTGACTGCCATGGCGGGAGAGAGCTACAGTCGAGCCTATGGGGTAAGTATTACTATTTTTTTTTTTTTTTTATAGCATTCATATGCAGTAGGTTTGTGTAACAGCTACAAAATTTTATTTTTATTTTGACTTCCATGTTTCAAACCCTAAAGGTCATGCCTCAGCTGTCTGTGTATGTTTCATTGTGTATATAAATGGTATTATCCAAACATATTAACAGCTGTTAATATGAAATCTTATCGTAGTAGATTTTGGCGCATGGTGCAGCAGTAACATGGTAGAGATATGAAAAAAAAAAAACTATTGATATCAGTATAACCGATGTTTTCTGATGCTGCACAGTTGGGTCCAGTGGGTTAATGAATGCATTTGTTTGCAATTTCTGATTATTTTAAAAGCTGTTATGATCTTTCTATGATTCACAGAAGCTCCATCTCAGCAATATAACTGCTATAATCAACTGTTATATTCAGTATGTGTGTAAGATTAAATGAGTATGTTTTTTTTCTTTCTCAGGCCATGGTGTCTTGCCAGATGTTGTCAGAACTAGAGGAGGTAATCCAGTATAAGCTGGTGCCAGAGAGAAGGGACATCATAAGGGAAACATGGTGGGAGAGGCTTCAGGTAATAGCACATGATATGTGGACACACACGATATTATTTGATGATATTTATTTAATAAATATGATACTGTAGCGAAGTGCCTACTCTGTAGTATTCCAGTTCCAAATGCCCAGTGAATGCACCACATCACCCATCCATTCACATGTCACCCCCGGCCTGTGGAAGTTGACGTAAATTGTCTCCCTTCTACTTTTTAATTGACGTAGTCTTGCCCTGGGTCAACACACCTGAAATCAATGATTAGTTCATTACCAGCCTCTGGAGATCTTCAAGACATGTTGAGGAGGTAATTTAGCCATTTGAATCAGCTGTGTTGGATCAAGGACACATCTAAAACCTGCAGGACACGGCACTCGAGGCCTGTGTTGCCTACCCGTGTCCTAAAGGAACAATTCACAGATATAAGTTGTATATTTTTTTGGAGTAAACGAACCTCCTCAAACATGTGCACAGACTAATAAAGAAAAGAAGATTAATTTTGATCATATGGTGGCTTTGCTTACCATTAGTGGCGTGAAAAAAAAAGAAGTTTATTATCAGAATGAAAAGGGTGGCTCGTTTGATGTAATCCACACTGTAAACTCCTCCTTTGACTGATTATATCATTATTAATCGTGTATTTCAGTGTTGTATATGTTGTTAAACGAAATACAAGGATGTTTGGAACAACCTCGACTCCACAAGCGGTTGGGAAATATTTACAGCCTGCCAAGTCTTTGGTATTTGAGACGAATGTCATCCAGTGTAAAATAATGAAGTTCAAGTACATCTTTTCCATTTTGCGTGACATCTTAATTAACTGTGTTTCGCCCTTTTATGTGCACGCTGAGGGGAGGAATATTAAGTCAGAGAGGAAGACTGTTAAAAGTTTGATCTGTGATGCACCATTCCTGACACTTTAAATCACATCAGTCTAGTTGGTCTAATACAGCATTAATTATATGGCTTAAGATCAGCCCTTTTTGGCATTCCTGCTTCTCTTCTCCTGCTCAGATGTTACGGACACTGCTCTGGAAAATTTTCGTAATTGAAGTGCAAAAACCTGTGTCATCCTTCACCTTTACCACGTGCCAGGAAGCGTGTACTCATCTGAAGACACTGTGTCCCTGCCCAGATTTTTTTAGTATGTAGTTTTTTAGGTTTTTTTGGACAGTCTGACGTGGAAATGCCAGCGCACTTAATGCAATTGGATCACTGTCCTCCCACCCCAGAAGGTCACAGTAGTGTCCCAAGATAGAACAAAGGACACTGGCTTTGATTGAACAAAAACAAAAACTGACATATGTGGAGTACATGAACAGTATGGGTGGTGTGTGATTTTTGGATTGTTGTATTTATTAACTGCCTTTATCTTTCGGAGATTTCCCCCCTTGATTACAGAACACTTGTGACTCTTTTTCTACTGCACACGAGTTTATAAAATAATATTTTTCAGTCATCTTACCTTGTGTTGAGGATCAAACTGTGTATTTGTGAGAAAACAGAGTCCACAGATCTGTCAACGAGTTACTCTCCTGCTCTTAAGTGCTTTTTCCCTTAAACAGCTTATCCCTCATCAAAGTTTTGCAGGTATGGTAAAGGTGCAAAAAAACACAACCCCCAGATGTTTGTTCATCGGTGTATCAGATTGATTTCTTGCACTTCTGTCCATTTAAACCCCAGTTTCAGTCGCAGACTATGGCCAAGTTTCTGTTAGAGGATCAGCCCTTTTCCCCCTTTTTTGTGTTCTGTTTCTCAAACAAATGCATGTCGTGAAACATTTTAATATTCCTCTAAGAAAAGGTTGAGGATTTCAGGACTTTTGTGTATTTCTCTGTACTTCTGTGCACGTATTTTAAAACAGCTCACCCCTTCAGTCTTTGTAGGGGATATTTTTTCCTACTCGTTTATATAACAGATTCTTTTGGCAAATTCAGGCAGCTTGCCTCTCAATAAAAGCTCTTTGTTGTTCACTTGCGTTCTTCAGCTGTTTCAGCTCACAGTTCATTTTTGTTCAAAACCATAATCTTTTAAAAAAATATTGGAAATTTTTATTCTGTTTATTTAAATGAAATTGGTTTATTCTTGTGTCTGAAAGGACAGCTACATCACTGCAGTGTTGTCGTTTAAGACCATCTGTCCACCATGATGCACATTCAGGTGCATTTGTTCCCTTCAGTCAACTTGGATGAACTAGATCATTTGGCTTCATACCTCATAAGCAGAATGTCAATGATTTCTTGTGGTTAAATCCAAACTAAACTGTCTTAGCTATTATAATTACTGAGCATAGCACAAGCCAGATGTGACCTGCACGCAGCTCTTTATCCCATCATGTTAAACTTACTTCAAAAAAATGTAGTGTTGAACTTTACCCTAACATTTCAGCTTACTCAAAGGTCCCATCATACTTTTACCATTTAAGGAAATATACTTAAGATAAACATTAAATTAAAGAATTCCTTCAAGATGTGATTATCTTTGTAGATGATTTGTTGAACCGCTAAAGGTTAAATGTTTGTTTAATAGAGGTAGTGGGCTTGCAAATGTAAATATGAGACCTGTATATGTATCTTTTTCTGCCATGTGAGCCTGTACTCACTGTGGGCATTTTAAACAAATAATAGTGAAGTCATTGAAGCATACATCTCCCTCACATGTGTTTGTTCTCTCGAGGTTCACTAGTAGGTACCTCTCTCTCTGAACAATCTAACATAACAATATGCGTTTTCCTCCAGGGCTGTCAGCGCATTGTAGAGGATTGGCAGAGGATCCTAATGGTCAGATCTCTGGTCATCAGCCCCCACGAAGACATGAGGACCTGGTTGAAATATGCCAGTCTTTGTGGCAAGAGCGGACGCCTGGTGAGTACAGTGACATGTTTGTACAAGAGAAGGGATTCTACAAATGAATTCTAGTCACACAGCACTCAGAACAAAATCAGAGCTGATTCTGATCAGTTTTTCCAGGAAGAAAAAAAGGAAGGTCATTTCTAACAAAGTAAAGTGCAACTATGAATTCCTGCCATGAAATTAAATTTCATTTTAAATGTTTTTAGCTGGCACTGATGAAAGTAGAACAGCCGCACACCTTCAATCAGCACTGTTTAGAAACCTGATCGTTCATATCTTCTCTATTAAATTTGTGCAATTTTCTGTCCTTGACCTCAACGTTTTTATAATTGATGGTAGATAAGTAAGAAAGGTTGGCCATTTTTTCCATATCCGCTCTTATTACATTTAAGTGCACACAAAAGATAGCAGAGTCTCCAATAACTCACTGTAACATTAAGAGTAGACGAGAATGGCCATCTTAATGTCTTAATCCGTCTTCCTCTTTTCTGAAAACCTGTTTTCAACTAAAGACAAATAAAGGTTGATGTTTCTGTAGTTTTGCAAGTCGCTAAAAGTCAGGAGTAATTTCTGTGATTTCATCTTCCAAATTATTTTTGAACTGTGAGTCTTCTGACTCGGGTGCTTTTTCTTGGCCGCTTTCTCCCTCTAGGCACTGGCCCATAAGACCCTGGTCCTCCTCCTAGGTGTTGACCCCTCCAAGCAACTTGATCACCCATTGCCTACAACCCACCCTCACGTTACCTATGCGTACATGAAGTACATGTGGAAGAGCGGCCGCAAGGTAGGACCATCAACAATGTTGTTGTAGGTTCAAAACTAATGTGTCCTAAAAAGCAGAGGGCAGCATGACTAGAGATCTAATTATCACTCTTGTATGCGTGTTTTGAGAATAAATGAAGTAATGATCAAAGTTTTGTGGAGGCTAGAAAGGGAGTGCTTATATTAGTCACCATACAGTAGTTTCATAAACAGCCGATTTATTCATTTGAAAGGTTTAAATGAGCCAGAAATAACATAAATAATGTGAAAATGTTAATTGCTTGTTTATTTATTGCTGGATATGTAATTCTGACAGCAGACTCGCCATTTTTAAATTAAAACGTGATGAGACATCAGTGCTTGTGTCTGCTGCCCACAAGTTTAAACAATATATTGAGCACTGGTTCTTACATTAATTGGCATGTATCACTAATAGTCAGTGCAGGCAGTCCGAGACAGCCAGAGGACAAATCTGTTATGCAAGCTTGTCTTCAGGTAGGTCTGTAAATCTTTCCTCAACAGGCTCCATAATTATAATCACAGATATGAGGTAGGGGATTTTGCTAATGATTAGCTAACATTATAATTTTTTTCCTGAAATACAATTTTGAAGAGCATTTTGGGGGATGGGAAAAAAAGCCATTGTTAACATATTTGCAATGCAATATTGTTCAATTGCAAATGAAGTTAAATTCAGATTTTACTTAATTTGGGCTTCCAGCAGCAACTGTGGATGGAAATATGTAATTTTGCAGAGTGCTGTGATAAGTGGCAGATTTGACAGAATTACAATATTTCAGAAAATGGAAAATATTAAAGAGTTTGATTGGATTGGCCTTAATAATTACGGTTCCTGTAGCGAGTGACTAATGGAGCTCAGTCTTGTATAATTTTTAAAGAGCAGAACCTCTGAATTGATCAGTAAAACAACTCAGCTGTTACATTTACATGAATGTTGTTATTAATCTTCAATATCCATGGCAACCATGGAAAAAGTGCTAATAAATGTTAGTACTTCTTCAGAAAGATTTGTTCTTTCTGTGTTCCAGCATTCAGCATAGTAACACAGGTCAAACTGCCAACTACTGGCAGCGGTGGCTCAAGGTTTCAATGTGTGTGTCACCCGAGCAGCATGGGATTGAACTGCCCTGCCCTGTGCCATTTTACACACGCAAGCACACTTGCACCCATTCGCATACAGTATACACACCCCCAAACGCACTTAAACATGTCCAGATTTATTTCTAGGTGTTAAATAGCATATGTGGCTCCAGGCTGCATTGTCATTAGGGGACTTAGGTAAGTGTGAGTGTGAGCATGAGCACTGCTGTTGCCAGGACCAGCTGCTCTGCTCAACTGACAAATAATATAAAAACAGAGAGCGAGAGCAGGGGCAGGACCCTACTGTTTCTGGGTTTTAAAATGTTCAGGGACATTAGCCCTGTCACTGATGACTGAATCACACAGTAGTAAGGCATCTACCAGTAATCGTCAAATTAGCATTAAAGGCAAGGCTTTTGGAAATGATGGCTTTAACTGTTTTCTCATGTTTCAAACTGTGATCTTAAAGTCATTCATATATATGCATTCATGCAGAAGATCAGGTGAAAAAGATGCAGATTACTGGTCAGCATTGCAAATCTGGGGATGGTGAATAGTGTATAGGACAGACTTTTCTTTGCTTTAAGATCACGTCATAGAGGTCCTAACCAGCTTGACTAACAAAAATGCTGCAACCTTGACTGCAGAGGTGTGTTGGCAAAACAGAGTAGCAGGCTTTCCCCTGTAGAACCAACAGTAAGCCCACCAACACTGATATGTTCAGAAAACAGTGTTTGCTGTTGGTTGTCGTGAATGCACCAATTAAAAAAGTGATCATCGTTGATAAAGCACTCATAAACCTGTCAAACCAGAAATAAAAGACTAAGCATAAATGTGCAGTTTGTGTAGTTTGACTTAACTGATTTCATTAGGATGCAAACCGTACACAAATATATTTAAAGTCGTGCTAAAGTTTATTTGCTATTGCTATTTGCTTCTCTCCAGATCGACGCTTTCCAGCACATGCAGCATTTTGTGCAAGGAGTGCAACAGCAGGCTCAACATGCCGTTGCAGCTGAGGACCATCAGCGGAAGCAGGAGCTCTACAAGCTGATGGCCAGGTCTGACCTTTTTCTGGAAATACAGTAACACCGGCGTATCGCCAAACAAATACAAGCTTTCTTGGAGAACATGCCACAGGAGGAGGTGTAACGAGTTAACAAGAAAATTAATTCTGTTTGCTATTTCAGTTTCATAAGCCTGTGATTATTCAGACTGACTCACTGTCACACTTTTCTGAGTTAACTGAGTGGAACAAGGGGCATCACTTATGTTAATATTGACATCAGAACATTAAATGGTTGTATTTTAAGTTGAGTTTTCTTTTAAGATGGAAAAATAGAAGTGGACTCCCAGAACTGCAATGTTGTAGCTTTAGTTTTAAAGTAATCATTTAAGAAGCTGAGAATTTATTCCCCTTTGCCAGTCTCTGTATACCCACTCTGGCATGGCAGAGAAAACCCAAAGCAACATGCTGAGGCAAGGAAAAAGTAACCTCATGTATTTCCTCCCTCATGCTGTAAACACGCAGGGTCATGTCCAGTGCATTTTTATTTCCACGGGCGTGACCCATTCTGGCATAGCACCTTTTACAAATCCACTGGCATCCTGTGTGATTTTCTGTTCTTCCAAGGCTCAAAGCTTTCAATAAACAAATCCTTTTGGCAGGAAATGTGGCACCATGCTGATGGGTATCACCAGCTGTGTCTCTCCCACAGTGCTGTTAGTTTGCACCTTTTCCAGTAGGTGCTGTGCTGTTCATGTGATAGTCCTGGCACACTGGTTTGCACCTTTACCCTATCATCACCTCACCTCACAGGGGAAGAAAGATGCAGTAAAGCCTTTTGAAAACTCGACATTCCAGTAGCTGTTGTGTGGTTTTAGATTGTGATTTTTTTATTTTTTTTTTGGCTGAGAAATGGAAGGTTTCATGTTCCCAAAAATTACTGGGAAAGACTTCAGACTGTTAAAAAAGATGCACGCTCTTGTGGACTCATCAAAATATTTGAGAAAGATATCTAAGACTTCCTTCTTATATGGTTTAGCTGCTTTTCTTTTTGCAGAAGAGAAGATGTGCTGCATTGTCTCTCAAATAAGTCAAAATAAGCAAGAGGTGTTGCATGGGAACAGGTATAATCCCATGTACAGTAAATCACACAGTGTCATTTGGCCATGTGCACAGAGCAGGCATGTATACCCTCCCATCTCATAAATCAAACGTGACAACACATAAGTGTGAACGTGGGTAGAAGGGGCTTTTTCCACTCACTTTTGCATCTTCCACAGAATGGTTGTGTAAAAAAATAAATGCATGTCAGGGAAAAACACCTGTACGCTGTCAGTCAGGACGGGTTCTCTCCAGACATTCTGACACACTTTCTTTAATACAGCCTGGCTACGTGGTATGGAGAACACCTGGACTGCTCAGACACTCACATATACACAGTCATACAGACACCTCCACCCCCAAAGTATCAAGTATCCTGTATAATTCCACTGATACTAATCAATAACTCTGGGGTCTGCAGCCGGAAGAAACATGCTCCAATGTCACCAGACGCCTCGTCTTAACTCCTTCCTTCAGTAAAAGTCGAACCTGCTAACAGTTTACGGACACAGTTCTGCACAGATGCTGAACTTGAGCTGTACATCTGCATGGAAAAGCACTCGTAAGAAATTACGTAATCCAAAAGGCAATTTATTGGAGGTGCTCTGACATATCCACAGTACTGATAGATGGTTTGACAAAGCAGTGCTTGCCAGTTTCTCAGTTTAGAGTAGTTTTATCTGAATTATATGTCTTGGCCCTGCCAAGCACAACTAGTTTGACTTTTGCCTGTAAGCATCTGTGTTTTTTTGGATGATGGATTGAGCAAAGTCCTCTTGGGATGCCACAGAGCTCACCGTTGGGTTAAATTAGGGGAAAATTGGTTTGGATAATTGAAAATCTCCAGCCTTTCAGTAGATAAATGAACTGTTGCCTCACGTATTACTACTTTTGATATATGCCTGTGAGACTTCCAAGCTGTGCATCATTATCGGACTTTTTTATATAAACTGCCCTTGGATTTCCTGAATGTGACTGCCAAGTCTTTATAAGCAATGACAACATAAGCATGCTTATAAACTCATGAAGATATTCTTTTTGGCTTGTCCCTGGAGTACATTTGTTTCCTTGTCACTAATGTAGTCACTGAATTATCTTCTTCTGCAGAGCTTCTCTTAATGGCGCTGATCTTTATTACCTTCTCATGGTCTAAAAGAGGTTTTTATTCTTAATGCCAGAAATGTCAAATGTCAAACTTATAATATATGGTGCACCAAATAACTTCTTTCTGCCATTCAAAATGGTATATTTACATGTGATTTAAGTACTAATGTTAGAGTGAATTTCCCTCTTCTCTCTTTCTCCATTTAGATGTTTCTTGAAGCTGGGGGAGTGGCAGCTCAGTCTGCAGGGCATCAATGAGAGCACCATCCCCAAAGTTCTGCAGTATTACAGCAATTCAACTGAGCATGACCGCAACTGGTACAAGGTCAGCTCCTCCCTTTTAACTCTGACCTTTAACATTTGACTGGCTGCAATAAAATCCCAGCTGTGTCAGTAAGCAAACGTCTCAGCCCTGTTATGCCACTACGAAAACCTTAGACCTCCATTCCTGGGCCCTTTTTATTTTGCTCAGTAGATACTCTTGAATTGTTTTCTGCGCTCCATCACATCAAAGATATGTGGTGATGGAAGAGCTGAAAGCATCTCTGCTTTTTCTGCCTGTGCTGCAGGCTACTGAGATGTCTCCACAGACTCTCTCCCCATCCATCTTCACCAACTCGCTTCAGCTTCAACCTTTAATAGCAGGTTGCATAACAGTGCAAACATCAAACTCATGTTTGGATGAGAGAAATTACAGCGCCCTGGGAGATATCTGTCCCATAGCAAACTGGAAAATGACATCATGAACAAACGTGGAAGTTATTTCCAGTTAATAGCTCTGAACACCAGTTTCACTCAGTTTGCACCATCTTTCGGCAGGCTTGGCACGCCTGGGCTGTGATGAATTTTGAGGCAGTGCTGCACTACAAACACCAAAACCAAGGGCGAGATGAAAAGAAGAAGCTGCGGCACGCCAGTGGTGCCAGTGCTAATAGTGAAGCCAGCAACAGCGACAGTGAGGTTGACAGCACTGATCCCAGCCCTGTGCCCTCACCAGGTCAGAAGAAGGTCAATGAGGTGAGTTACGGAAATTACACTGACCATTCGGTGTCCTCTTGTCCAAGTGCTCTAAATTCAGCCAGTGCTTTATGATACTTAACATACCTGACTTGGTGTGTAAGCCATTATACACATATTTTCACCAAATGTTCAAAACTGCTCATCTGTCAGAGATCCCTCTGCACATACTTGCTCAAAAAGCACGTTTTTTGGCCACAGTTTTTGTTTCCTATACAAAATCATCTCAAAAAACTTTAATGATCTTCTTATTGCAGCCTGTTTATACAGAGCTTTGAAAAATTCTCTTCAGTTTTCCTATTTCTTCTTCTAAACTCTCAACTGCAGTGGCTCTCCATATCTTAGCATGCCCACAAAGAGGCATCATGTGCTTACATAGAATCTTTTTTCTTTCTCACTGTCATCTAAAACACATTAAACATATAAGAATTCAGGTTCAAACTGATAATACACCACAAAAATCTAAAACTGCAATATTTTACATCAAAATGGTCAAAAGTCAAGACTGACATGGCTGGAAACTGCAACTTGACTTGTTCAGGTAGTCATCTGGCTGTTTGTTTTTTACTCATGAAAAGCATATCTTATTTATACTCTCTCGCTGTAGGACCTCTCAAAGACGTTGCTCCTGTACACAGTTCCTGCTGTGCAAGGTTTCTTCCGCTCCATTTCACTGTCCAGAGGAAATAACTTGCAGGACACGCTTAGGTGAGTTGTGTCCGACTGTAACACACACACTGGACAAGTGTCCAAAGAGCGCCCATACGTGCTATGTGAGTACAGGAGGCCCTCTAGTGGCTGACTGTGATTGATTCACAATGGTCAAAAAGGAAGAGAGAGTCTAGTTTTATTTTGTTTTCTCCTGCTCAGGGTTTTGACTCTGTGGTTTGATTATGGTCATTGGCCCGAAGTGAATGAAGCTCTGGTGGAAGGCATCAAGACCATTCAAATAGACACCTGGCTGCAGGTAATATATGTAGAGATGCAAATTTAAAGTGGCTTTAGCCTAGAAATAAAATCATATGAAAAATAATTTTTTGCGTGGGAGAAAAGGCTGATTTGAGTGCATACTTATACTGCAATGTTTTTATATTTGCAGGTCATCCCGCAGCTTATAGCTCGAATCGACACCCCTCGAGCCCTGGTGGGCCGTCTGATCCACCAGCTGCTAACTGACATTGGACGATATCATCCCCAGGTAAGTCTGCTTATTCTACTGGAGGCTATATTTTAGAACACAGAGCAGCCACATTTCTTTTATGAAAACTTAAAAGCTGTACCCTCAGTGATCAGCAGTTGTTCTGTGTGCACATGCAGGCTTTGATCTACCCACTGACTGTGGCTTCAAAGTCCACCACTACCGCCCGCCACAATGCTGCCAACAAGATCCTGAAGAACATGTGTGAACACTGCAACACCTTAGTTCAGCAAGCTATGATGGTAAAGCATCTCTACTGCACTACTGAATTAAAACATCTTTATAAATTGCGGAGTAAAAAGTTGTGGGTTTGTTCCATTGAGTTAAATGTGAACTTCATAGTCTAGTGGTCTAAACATTTGGCTAACAAGTGAACGATCCCTGGTTTGAACCCGGGAGAAGATTTCTATGGGGTTACGTGAGGAAGGGCATCCAGCGTTTAAATGAATGAATTAAGACTAAACCTGCCAAATCAAACAGAGCTAACTGCTGTGGCGATTCCATATTGATAAAGGAGCAGAGCTGACAGTAGCTTCATCTTTAGATATATATGATTAACAAAATATTTAATTTCCAAACATGAATTATAGAAATGTAGATAAAGGTTTTCTGGTTCTTGTTATGACTTGTTGTATCATTTAAAATTAAATGGGAAAAGCTAATTAGCAGCAGAGGAGGAAGTTCAGCCTTTCTTGTTGTGATTGTGAACATTTCTAATCGTAATTGAATGTAATGTACATCACCCTGTAAAAGGAAAAAGCTTGATGAAGGTGAACTTTGGATTTCCTTTTCTCTTTAAAATATTTGCAATTGGTTTTCTGTGTAAAAGCATTTTAAATTGTCCAGATTTTCGATGGCACCTGTGAAAACAGGTCTTCATTACGCTACAGACTGACCTTTTCCTTTTGTTTTCCTTCCTCCAGGTGAGTGAGGAGCTCATCCGAGTGGCCATCTTGTGGCATGAGATGTGGCACGAGGGCCTTGAAGAGGCATCACGTCTGTACTTTGGTGAACGCAACGTCAAGGGCATGTTTGCTGTGCTGGAACCCCTACATGCCATGATGGAGAGGGGACCACAGACCCTCAAAGAGACCTCTTTCAATCAGGTTTGAATCTTCCTGGTTTGATTTGTTGTCGCGGTGCAAACAGTGATGACAGGGACTGGAAACAGTACTCAAGCATGTGTGCACTAGCTTCTGATTCTGTTCCTAAATATAAATGATGACTTTCACATTATTTTATTACATTTCTGTCAAAAAAGGCTTAAAGATTAATGATTAAACATTCTGTCCATGCTTCATCTAAACTGTTGGAAACAAAATGTATTCTGATATGGAGGCTGGAGGATAGAAAATTGATGTTAAATCATTCTACCTTATAGAGATGCCTTGGTGGCCTGTGCATATTATATATACGTTTTTATTTGGATCATCATCAGCAACAGCAGTGGTAGAAATATTTCCAAGCTTCCACAAATCTAAAATTTATACCATCCCGCACAATATAAATTTATCATAAGCCAAATTAAAGATTTAATAGCTTTTAGGAGAGAAAAGAAATTGGACATAAAAAGAAAACACTTGTGTTTCTCTTACTTCATGCTACAGGCTTATGGGAGGGACCTGATGGAGGCACAAGACTGGTGCAGGAAGTACATGCGCTCTGGAAACGTTAAAGACCTGACTCAGGCCTGGGACCTCTACTACCACGTGTTCAGACGCATCTCCAAGCAGCTGCCACAGGTGATTGAAAATATGAAGCCTGCAGACAGTTAAACTACTTTTTTTGTTAATAATATATAAATCACCATCCTAATGATCACTGCAGTGTGCCTCATGTAGTAATATTCAACAGTATTTGCAGTGTATGTACAGTAGCAGCATTTTTGTGCACGTACTGTGTCATATGGTACGTCAGAGTACGTCTTTTGTGCTGACATCTCACCACGTCTGTGTCCATTCCAGTGTTTCATCAGATTATAGATTTTGCATTTCATGCCCTGACTCATTCTTTGATCTTAAGATGGGTAAATGTGTCTTAGTCGTGTAATATGACATAAAAGACTAATGGCTACTCTGTGTTTTTTGCCAGCATACCAACATTAGAAACAACACTGAATGGGAGCTAATGATAGCGACTTCTTTCATTCCCCCATCTCTGTTTAAAGTCATTGAGCAGGAAGAAAAAAACTAATGTTGCAAGATGTTGAAAGACGGCAGAATGGTGATGAGAGTGATGATGTAGGAAGAGGAATGGCACAGCATCAGTGGATAGCATTGCTCATTTTATTGTCACGCCCTCAGGCGCCACTCTGTCTATTAAATTATGGCATAATGTCCTAATGTAAAATTTCACAAGAGGCAGAATATTTTTCGAGATATATTTTACAAGTTGCAGGTAGTTTATTTTCTGTGGTCAGTTGTTTGTTTTTAACTATCAACACCTGTCAACACACATTTAAACATGAAAAGAGTGACAAACATTTTCCTGCATCAGAGATCTCTTTTTTTCAGTCAGTATTTTCATCCTTCATCTTCTTGCCCCGCTTACATAGATTATATTCTTGTGATTTTACACATGTAAAAAAGAAAAAGAAATGCCTGAAGCTGAATAATTTATTTTGACCTATGACGCTATAAGTTCTACAGATGCTGTGCAGATTGTTGTGAACAAGAAGCCACTTTGGTACAACATAATGGGTAGATGCTTCAATAGAAAGCAGAGCTTCTTGCTATAGGAGAAGAGATGAAATTGAATTGATAGATGCCATTCCTAGCAGCTATCATCACATTGTTGAAGAGTGACATTAAAAATAGTTCTGTCAGCAGCTTGTACTTCACATAATAAATGAAGATGGCGATGCTATTTGACACTGTAGCATGGCCCTGCTCTCAAGGATGCACCCTGCTGTGACATTACAGTACGCAGCATGAAATACACCGCAGCATTACGACATGCTGGGAGCAGTGCAAATATTCCCCCACAGGGCATTAACACAGAGATAAACCCTTCCCAGAATGCATCCAAACGGCAGTTCCAGCGCAGGGCGGGACAGTAACCATACATCAGCATTCAGAAATGAACCATAAAGGCCTTTAAATAGTGTGCCACATTCAGATTTGATGCAGTGTAAATGACTGATGGCTGCAGACAAGCAGCAAATGCATTAAGAAAGTGAAATGTTCCAGATGATTTATAAAAAGCTGCGTATAAACAAGTTTCTCTGGATAAAGCCTTTTAACTTGGATATGAGCCAGTGTCTGCTACAATATGCATATTGCTTTAGGCACTGTTGTCTTGGCAGGCGCTGCTTTGTCAGTGAAGTTTTTGTACACAAGACTTAAAACTAATTGTCTCTTCCTGTGCTACACCCCCACCTCATCAACTTTCCTCACAGCTGACCTCCCTGGAGCTGCAATATGTTTCTCCAAAGCTGCTGATGTGTCGAGACCTGGAGCTTGCTGTACCCGGCACTTATGACCCCAACCAGCCTATCATTCGCATCCAGTCCATCGCCCCCTCGCTGCAGGTCATCACCTCCAAGCAGCGCCCACGCAAACTCACCATCATGGGTAAGATTAGGAGAAAATTGCACAGCCCTTGTGGCTCTGAACCCATTATATTAGGAAAATGGATTAAAGAATATTTCTAGTCATATGCTTTCAGCAGGCATGGGCCGTCACATTAGAGAAAATTCAATATTAATAGAATCCAACAATAAACAGCTCCAAGGGCACAGTTTATTTTGAATTCATCGGTCATGGCATGTGGTGTGGCTAGAATATGACCGTAGAAAACGTTCATACCACCAGAAGCAAGATCAAACAAGTGATAAGCAAATATGAATTCCACTCACCACACGTGGACCAGAGTCGATGGTTATTTAACTTTCTACCAAAAGAGTCTTGTGTTTTTTCCCAGTCTCTTCCGATTGAAGCCACATACGGGGGCACACCACGGTTTGTCACAAACCCTCCCAACACTGTTCTTTGTTATTAAATTGAATACTGAAATAAATAACTTTGACATTCTTCCCTCTGCTCCGTTGTGTGATATGAAATATGACAGCGAAGTGCTTCTAAAATGGCAAAGCACTGTAATATCACATTGTCTTGAAGCCAAATCCACACATTATCAATCACAAACTGTTCACTCTGCTTCACACATTTTATGCCCCTGTACCAGCGCCAGCCGTGACCGGAGGCAATATGTTTTTGGGTTGTCCTACCCCACTGTCGGTAAATCTGATTCTCATGATATCTTAGGAATTCATTGCCCTTCAGGGACATTTTGCCACAAACATCCACTAGGTCTCGGTGGACTGGATTAATAGGCTATAATATAGGATATAATAATAATAATATGTGTCTAATAGGTTAGAAATGCTAAATTGATGAGCTAATGTAGGCAAAAGGTCAAAGTTTGACTTCAATGTGACGACATAATTTTCTGCAAAAGAAACTTTTCTGGCCGTTATTCAACACCATACCTCAGAAGCACAAGGGGAGATTGTGACCATATTTCACGTGTAGTCGGATATTGAATCGGTGACACTGAGGTGCGGTTTCCACCTTGAAACTACAGTGATAGATTTTTTTTGTGTTTGTGCTGCAGGGTTGACAGTGTGTGTGAAGCATACATGATTTAGAATTTGTAGCCTCTGAGCAGCAACATCCCTGTTTGAACGGTCATCACAGGGCTTTGTGTTTCTTCAGAATCAGCGTTATTGACCAAGTTTAATTCCTTCAAAGTCTGCACAGACAGCTGCAGCTTTACTGCTGGGGGGAGGTTACAACTGCAAGGCGGTAATTCTACTTCTCTGGACAATGCTGTACTTTGTTCTGATGTATTCCATCAGTGTTATATAACACACTCTGTAAAAGATGATGGCTAATAAATCAACTGACCTCTGGAGCAAGACTTCAGATTAAGACCTGTCAGCCAACCTAGATTTACTTTCGATGCTCCTTCTTCTGGTACACTGTACTTACTGGGGTTGTCATTAGAAGCAGACTCAGGATAGAACAGGGGCGTTATTTTCCACTGGAAGCTTCAGTTTACTCCATAAAAGGTAGTACAGTGTTGGTGAAATAGTGGAGCAATTAGATAAGTGTCATCGTCTGTAATTCACATAAGTGAAATATGTTTTCCTGTCTGTCATGCTGAAAACTTCATTCTGCTCAAGAGGACTGAGTCAATATCATAGTTCATCCAGCAGCTATTAACATACTGAAAGTGTCGTGGTACTTCATAAGCATCATAGGCTTTATTTATGTAGTCTTTTTAATCCTTTATTGCATATCTGCTGTTTATTTGGTCAAAATTATCCGCCCTCCTGATGCTAATAGTCAGGTGCGAATCCTTTGTGCTGGAATTTGTTGTGGTTTTCAACAGGTCCCTCACACGTCTGCTGAGCAATCCCAGCGTACTCTCAAGCTCCTCCAGATTTGATGGTCTTCTGGCATGGACCTTGGTCTTTAGTTCACTCCACAGATTTTCAGAGGGATTCAAGTCAGGGCTTTGTGCAGGCCAGTCAGTAACATTCACTCTGGTATTCCGGAGGTAGTTCTTCAACTACCTCCGAGCAACGTATGTTTTGGATCGTGGTTTTAAAACAAGTATGACCACGTTAGTCCTCAGAAGTTACACACAAATCATTGTGCACGTTAGGAAAGGCCTGTGGATGTTATCGTAGGCATTTGGAAGCCTTTTGAGGTAAATTTCTCTCCATAACTTCAAACCTCTGCCAGGCTTGTTCTGTACTGTTTGGCTCTCTTTAAAATTCTTCACGATACTTCTCACTCCAGTTCTTGACACTTTGGAAACACTTTGATAACTTTGTGTGTCCATCTCCTGCTTTGTGAGCATCAACAAATCTTTTCTCAAGTCTAAACTGATTTCTTTAGTTTTTGGCATGATGATTACTGAACGACAGCTCAAACACTCGCTGCAGTTTTTATACTGCGTGTAAATTGGAAGATAAACCTCAGTTTTAACTTAATTTTCCAAACTTTTAGCATTGGAAAGTTAAAACACCTAATTGCACAGCAGTACTTTGTGCTATGGCTCAGGATAAAACTAGTATATTTAGAAATCCTGTGTTGAAAATTTCTCGCTCTGTTGAAAAGCACTTGGGGTATTTTGACAAAGCTTCAAATGTCATGGGGGGTGAGCTGATAATTTTGTTCTCATTTGTTCTCATACTCAGAGGAGTATGAGGTGACCCTGGCAAAAATACCCAGCACTGCCATTTCCAACCATTAAGAGTTTATTTATGCATTTCTTTCCATTGTTCAAGTAGTCCATCATTGTTGTATTTTATTGCCCCATCTGCAGGTAGTAATGGCCACGAGTTCATGTTCCTGTTGAAGGGCCATGAGGACTTGAGGCAGGATGAGAGAGTCATGCAGCTGTTTGGTCTGGTTAACACGCTTCTGGCAAACGACCCTGCGTCCTTGCGCAAGAACCTCAGGTAGACTCACACTCTGGCATCAGCACACACACACAAATTCCAAGAGACAGTTGTGTTTTACTCACCTCGCACATACCTGACACAGTTGTTTGTGCTCGTCCCGGCTGTGTGTTGTGTTCATCAGCATTCAGCGCTACGCAGTGATCCCCCTGTCCACCAACTCGGGCCTGATTGGCTGGGTGCCCCACTGTGACACCCTGCATGCCCTCATCAGAGACTACAGAGAGAAGAAAAAGATTTTGCTCAACATTGAACATCGCATCATGCTCAGGGTGAGGAACTGCTTCTATTTCCACTGTTTGAATAAGTGGAAACAGTCTCAGGATGTTTTCTCTCCAACTATGTGCTTATTTACCTTGTTTGATCCCATTAGTTACTTTTTCAGCCAGTTTGCTTCCTTTGGAACTTCAGCATGTCACAAAAAACACATTCACATGATGAATTAACTTCCTGTCTTACTAAATACATTTTAATGTGTTATTGGCTGAACGTACTCACATGTTGTTTCTGTTTCATGCCAACAAGCTGGTCCCATTCATTTATAAAATTGTCATTTTCATATAAAACTATCCACACTAAATAGATTCATCAGAGCTGAGGAAGCATCTGTTTCCAGTGATTATATTGATGAATACCAATCACTCTTTGTGAAAACACATTTACAGATCCTTAATTGTCACAAATTAACTGTATATCACTCCCCCGGAATTCCTAATTAGTCAAAGGAGAACAACAAAATACATAATTTTCTTTGCTAAAACATCACTGCAGAAAGTAAAAGCTCTTGACCCATACCAGGATCGGGGGGAATGTCAGTGGTTTGATGCCCGGCTCCTCCAGTCTTCATGTCAAAATGTCGTTGGGGAAAAATGATGAAGGACAAAAACTGCACTTCAGCTCTGTGTCTGTGATAGAAACAGCAAATGGGTGAATGTGGCTTATAGTGTGAGGTTTACAAGGCCTTAAAACCAGAAAAAGATTTGCACAATTTGCATCCAGTTTATGTTTTTCAATCAGATGAATCAGATTTTTTTTTTTTTGCCTTTTAAACATATTAACAGCCTGTCCCAGCTGCTGCTCGCAGGCCCCCAGTCTGTCGGTGGTCTCAATAAAAACAGAACGAAACCAAATATCAGATATTAAAGAACAGCGGTTTATTCCCAAAAGTATTTGATTAACATTTGTAAATGTCTTTTCTTATACACCAGTATAAGAAAAGACATTTACAAATGTTAATCAGTTACATTTTGAACACAATCAAGATTCATAAAATTCAAGTTTAATGAATCTTTATGTTCTGTCGATCACCTGTGCTTCTTGCCAATTGTTTGATTTTGTAAATACTGAATAACGAAAGACTTTAAAGACTTTCACTTCTCACTCCAGATGGCTCCAGACTACGACCACCTGACGCTGATGGAGAAGGTGGAGGTGTTTGAACATGCTGTCAATAACACAGCTGGAGACGACCTGGCCAAGCTCTTGTGGCTCAAGAGCCCCAGCTCTGAGGTAAAATGCTCCACTTCTTTACTCTGTCAGCAGTGCAGAGGAGGGGACTTGATCTTTTCACTGTCTATCTTTATGTATTCAGTGGTCCTTGGATAAAATGTCAAGAGAGTCTAATTATAGATCCGATAACTTCTACCTTTGAATTAACATCTCTTCCTCAATAAAATACCGCGTCACCTCAAAACTGGTCTTACTTTGGGAAAGGTTTTCATTAGATGCAGACCAAGCAAAGTAGGTCTTTGTAGTTTCTCATTTTTCTGATTACTGCGAGCAATACAGGTGTAGTGAAATAAAATTGTTGTTTTCCCTAAAGAATGGGTTTTCTGGGTTATCTGTCCTACTTTTAAAGCACTGACTCTGCAGGATTTCACTAAGAGACCATCAAATTGAATCAGTTTTAGTACCCCGTGTACCTGATGCTCCATGTGTTTAAGTGTCTGGAAAGATGTGTTCAGCAGCCTGCCAGAGATTTCTGTTTCATTTCCCACAATATTTTTATATTATGACCTAGAGGAGCACTCAGAACACAAATGTTATTTCTCCTACAGGTGTGGTTCGACAGGAGGACGAACTACACTCGATCCCTGGCTGTGATGTCGATGGTGGGCTACATCCTCGGACTGGGTGACAGGTGAGCTTCTCAAACAAAACACTAAAAGCCCTGTATTCATTTTAAAAAGTGTTAGAATGGCCACAAAGAAAATGGTAAAACATTATTGTGGAGATGATGTTTATGTTTTCCAGGCATCCATCCAATTTGATGTTAGACCGGTTAAGCGGCAAGATCCTACACATCGACTTTGGAGACTGTTTTGAAGTGAGAGGAGATTTGTATTAAATATGTTACAAACTTTTATGATATTTATCAAAAAAAAACGTACCCTCGTATACATTTCTAACAGGTGGCCATGACCAGAGAAAAGTTCCCTGAAAAGATTCCCTTCCGACTGACTAGGATGCTAACCAATGCTATGGAGGTATACGACTATGCTGGCGTGTGACAAACTCTGTGAAGTGTGGTAAAGTGTGCTCACGGTAACACCACGTGTGGTCATGAGTCATTCAATGTGATAGGTAGTTTAATACATAATATTATGAAGAAAGTTCATTTTTCCGGGTGCTACAGCCTGGCATTTCTTGTGCCTGATGTTATGGAGATATTTGCTCAACAGTACAGAGCAGCGTCACCCCTGCTCTTACCTTTTCCTTGTCATTTGTTTGCACAGGCAGATATTAATAAAGCTGGTTAAGTATCTCTCCTGCACGCAGAGGAACGACCACAAAAAATGCAATTCTGTATTTGTGGTAAATTTTAGCCACAGACCAGGTTGGCCTGGCGCTGCTGGTTTGTCCATTATCACGGTTAGTTCAGGTCAGGGATTGCATTCTAAGTTTGAATTTAGGATGATGATCCTCGTTCGTGACGTTTACCAACCTCCAACTTTAATCTTTTAAGCTTCATTGTGGCCAGGGGTTTGAAAACATTCATGATGCAAAATCATGTAGTTGACTTAAACACAAAGAGCGGTAAACCTGAGAGCCAAGAGAATTGGCTTTGGTCAGCTGATCAAAGCTTTTGCAGGCACAAAGAAAAATCTGCCGGAGCTCACAGTTCAAATCAATGTCAGAGTTATTTTAAGGCAAGTCATTTTTCTCTGCTGCACCGCTATGGCTGATCTTAGGGTTTCCCCACCTGCCAAATCCCACTGTCTCTCCTCCTTGTGGCCTAGCTTAAAGCAGTTAGAGCCCCGTTTCATTAGGTTAGACAGTCGGAGACGCTGCAACACAAAAGTCTTTCTAGTACATTCATTTTATTCTGGTGTCAAAGGCCCCCACCCTTAAACACGACAAATATTCCTCTACTGAAGTGAATCCTGCCTGAGCTGCTTCTTCTTTGTCTTCTTTATTTTATTCCGAATAATAATTAGTCTTCTGTGACTGTGCAGAGTTTTATCAGAAGCCGTGACTCACTGTGCCTTGAATTTAATGAGCAAAGGAAGAAAAGGAATTAAAAATGAAAGCATCAAGAAATAAAATTCTGCGTTGTAAGAGGTTTAAGTTTTGTCTTTTAAGCTACTGCGAAAGTTTTTTGGAGGTGGTTCTTTTTAAAAAAAAATTTTTTATTTAGACATATATGAAATCTTCCTAAAACATATTTTCAGCCTTCTAAATACAAACAGAGGCTGTTCTACTACTAAACTCAAAACATGTTTATAATTATTTATAAGTATACTGATCTTTCTGTAACGTGCACACACAGAATGGAAACCTAATTCCCAAATGTCGTGTGTGTCAGGTGACGGGCTTGGATGGTAACTACAGGATCACGTGCCACACAGTGATGGAGGTGCTGAGGGAGCACCGGGACAGCGTCATGGCTGTGCTGGAGGCCTTCGTCTACGACCCGCTGCTCAACTGGAGGCTTATGGACAGTAAGGAAAATCCAGCTGTTTAAATTGAGTAGAGATGTTAGCGGAGCCTCACTTACTCTCAACAGACAAATCAACATATTACAGCCTCACATAACCACAGCAGCATACCAGCTCAGACCAGTAACAGTTTGGTTAAAGTCAGAGCAGATTACACTTGTTCAAGCTGAAAGACTTCTTTTTGTGGCGCTGAAGAGTGGGGAGCGTTAAATCTACTCGCATCAAGCTGCACTGGACTTCTGCTTAGCTTGTGTTTTCGAGAGAAACGGTTAATGAAGTGCTTCAGACATCTAAAGGTCACTGGTTAAACTGTGTACAGAGGGAATAAATCTCTGTGGCACCTTCTCTACTAATACTGTTATGGTTGCCTTTAGCAAGACATTTAATCAAAAAAAGTGGAATATGTCACTTTGATTATAAAGGAGTTCAGCATTTTGGGGTTAGTATGTTTAAGAAATAAGAAGCCAGGGATCTGTACATAAAACAGCTTTCTCCTTACAGGGACATAAAGCTGCATTAGTTAAACGCTCATTAGTGTATTCTCTACTGTGTGTTTATATAGCCATTTACTGAATAGCCACCAGCGCAAACCGGACCCATTTAATGCAAAGGAGCAGGAAACATGACTTTCAGGTCACAGATGGGTAGAATAAATCTGGGGGACAACATAAAGAGAGAGGCCTTTTCTATAATCTGACCACTTTTAATGAATAGTACACATAACTGTGGAAGAAACCAGAGTTTCTGTCTTTAAAGCAGTCAGAGAGGTGGTGGTCCTTCCTGGTAAATGAGGTAAATGAAATATGCTACAGAGGAGTTTATGTATGTTTTTAAATGCACACTTTTCCCGTGTCGCCCACAGCAAACACCAAAGGCACCAAACGCTCCCGCACCAGGACCGACTCGTACACCGCCGGGCAGTCAGTGGGTCAGTTTCCAACACAAGCTGTAACCATAACTATGTTTCATTTTCTATTTAATAAAGGAAAAACATGTTTTTTTTAATCTCTGACTATGTGGTGTCATCCACAGAGGCTCTTGAGGGAATTGACCTTGGAGAGACCACGCACAAGAAAGCAGGGACCACAGTGCCTGAGTCGATTCACTCCTTCAGTGAGTTACCTGCTTATTCAGACTTAAGTGATTTTTTTGTTGTTGTGTTACAGCTTTTTACGTCTGCTCTGCTTATTTTGCCGTCAAAATACTTAGCACTCGCTGTCATAATGATCGCTGCAACTCACTGCGCTATTGTAAGGCAGGACACAAATCTGCTTTGATTTCCTTTAGCTGCAAACAGGTTCGGTATAGACACAGCATAATTTGTTTTTCTAAAGTTGCCAATAGTTGTTGATGCTAGTATTTGTGTGTGTGTGTGTGTTTAGTTGGAGATGGCTTGGTACAACCTGAGGCACTCAACAAGAAGGCTATTCAGATTATTAACAGAGTGCGAGACAAACTTACAGGTAAGTGGGAAATTTTTACTACACATTTCACTTTCCCGTCTGTAAAGTACCCTCTTTTTTTAAATAAGTAAATGATAAAGATTTATGAATAATATTTTTAATTTAATCACATAGTACTGGAGGTTAAAACATAATACTTAAACTTCTTGCATAAGCAGGGACTTGCAGTCCATCAGCATCCTCCTGAAACCGAACCAGTCCCAAGTCCCTCGCTTACATTTCCAGTTTAGTGTCTGATCAAAAATGAGCTCAGCAGAGCTTTAATAACAAAAGGAAACCTAACAGAGACGAGAGGTCTTTTCAGATCTTGCGCTATCCTAAAAGCACCTTTGTGTTGTCTGAACAAAGTCGAGGAGTCTTTGCAGATTGATTTTGCCGGAGCAGATCTGTTACCAGAGTTTGTCCCCTATAGGTCGTGACTTCTCTCATGATGAGACGCTGGATGTGCCGACACAAGTAGAGCTCCTCATCAAACAAGCCACCTCACATGAAAATCTGTGCCAGTGCTACATCGGATGGTCAGTATACCTTACACACATTTTCAGCTTCAGGGTTAGTCAGAGCAGTGATGCCTGGCTGCAGGAATCCACCTTAAATCGAACCGAAGTCATGACTTTGAATGTATGAAAATTGTAGCAGAAAAGTTTGCACACTTTTAAATGTAATTACTGTGCCACAGGTTGATCTTTTTCTTTCTCTTCTTTTAATTTGACATTTTCTTTTCTCCTCCAAATGTTCAGGTGCCCCTTTTGGTGAAGAAGCGTTTCCTCCAGCCAGGATTGACCCTTGACTTTCTCGCACACTGATAGATGAAGTAGGAGCTCTCAGCTCAGATTGGTATCCACTGGAATGTGTCCTCAAGCCACACTGCAGAGCCTAAACAAAGTTTTTCCTCTTTTTTTTCTGTTTGGATTTCTTTGTTGTTGTATAATTTTACGGTTTGCCATTTATGTTTATTAGAAAGTACCTTTAGTGCTTTGTTTTTACCTGATTATCATAATTTACCAAATTTTGCAGTCATTGCTCATAATGACCTTTGTAATTTTTACCATTATATTTACTCGCTAAAAGCTTTCTACAGTGGCCATATTGTAATCGCTAATGACATCTATTACTCCACATACTGTTTTCTTCTCATAAAGCCACCAGTCTGTATCATTGTGTATGAATGTGACAAATTTCAGCAACGTGATATGCCTTTTACTAACTTAAACATTCTTAAAGGGTTTCTGATGAGCAGAAATCAGTAAGAATTTGATTTCATTTGATTTGAGTGGACTGCGATGTACTGAATGGGCATTTGTGTGCCATTAAACCCTGTATAGATACCACTGTGACTGTGCTGTGTTCATTGAACTGTACTGATTGCTCATGAAATTGAGATTGTCACACCTACAGCAGTTTAAAAATAGCTAAGGGTAAGGGCGTCCCGGTGGAGAGCGTGCCATGTATCAGCCCAGAGACGTACTGCAGAGTCTGGGGTTTGAATCCAGCCTTCCAGACACTTTGCTGCATGTGTTTTCCCCGCCTTTCCCATCTCCTGCTATCAAGTAGAGCAGAAATGATGGAAAATAGTATGTTCTGTCTCCAAATGAAAATGCTTCATAGATATTTATTTATTTATTTTTGAAGAGGTGCCACTGTCTTTGTTTTTCTAGCACCGACAGAGGGCACTCTGACTTCTAATAGGATCACTCCCCTCCATCTTCTTTAGGAGACAGGCTTTGGCAGAGGATTCACTCATCAGGCCGGAGATGATAAGACCACACTAGATCCTCCCCTAACACCAGAACAAAACAGGAAAAAAATACTAGGTTTCAAGCATGTGCTTTCAAATCGAGATTAGATTCCCCTTTTCTAAAAGCAGCCATTATTTTTTTTATCATTGTCTGAAGACCACAGGGAGACGCAGTCACTTGCAGCCAATGCAGTCTGACAGAAACAAAACCGAATCAGATGCTGCAAACTGCAGAGGCAGCACTGGAGACAACTATTAATTTGGTTTCCTGTGCTGTTATCTGGTGAGTGCAAGGTAGCTTCTGTTTTTTACTTCTGCTCATTGCTATTCCCCCTCTAATTTCTCCATTTATTTCTTCCCTGCATTCTCCTCTGAAGGTTAATTACTTATAGATAGTTAAGGATTACGGATCAACAGAAAGCAGCCCATTGATCTCTTCCCTGCCGTGCCCACCGCTGCAATGTCACACTCTTTACACATTGGGACAAAAGCCTGGTGATTATCTGTGCGTATCGATCGATTCCTCCTCTGTTTTCCCTCGCTTCTTACTCTCCTTCGCTTCCTTCGCCTCCACTCTGTCACTTTGTTCCCTCCTGCTGCCAAAAGCTCATTATTGAAAATGTGACTTTTCATAGTCTGTGCCACCATTTCTGTTGTTCTTCCTCACCCGTCTAATTTGTTTGTATTTTTTTCGGCCTCTCAAGTCTGTTGAGAGGCAGCCGAGTCAATAGCTCAAGTTAAATAGGCTGCATTGATTGGAAGAGGGATTTAGCTGTTTACCAACTGTGGAAATGGGCTAGGGCTGCAAAAAAAAGACACCCGGCACAGGTGTCTGCATGGAGCAAGTCAATGGTGACAAATGATACTCATCGAGAGACAATGCCCCTAAATGAGGGAAGGTGAGAGGCTTGGCGGTAGAAGCTGCTGATGCTGTTGGCCACGCTCCATCAGCCTTTAAGGCTGTCACATGAAACCGAAACAGGCCTGACACATTAGGAATGATGGGAAATGTAGCAATACATTCGCTCCCCCTCTGGGACTCGAGCCTGTTCCTCCATCCTTGAGCATGTATTTCCCCACAAGAGCTCCCTGCAGGTGTTATTCCACATCCATGCATCCTCTTTAGCGTCTCATGACCCTTAGAGATTTCATAAGTGCTCTTCACAACTCTTGCTGTGTCTGGAGTGTAGTCACATACACCCAAGCATGCTCACAGGATAGAGCATGGGTGTTTCTCATTTCTCAGTGAAAGCTTAATTTGTTAATATGCATGTATCAGGCTTTGCTCATGAATAAAACACATTACAAGTCCAACTGTAAAACCTTGTTCTGTATCTGCAATGACATGAGTAACTAAAAATCTAAGCTGCAACATCACCTTACTCCAGTATTGTTTTTCTTTTTAAATTCTATATTTCTGTTTTCAGCAGCATCGCTGCATCATTTTCTATGAGTGAGATTTAAGTTTGAAGAGAGGAAGGAGCGAAAACAAAGAAGCATGAATGCTTATACAACCTTAATATTACAAACGTGTGTAACTCTACTTGTAGTGAATTGTAAACCTCAGCCAGTCTTGTTAAAATGGTCGATACTCATCTGCAAAAATAACGAGGTCAGTGTCTGTGCAGGTAAACTCTGTGAGCCAAAAGCTCACACAAACACACAAACACACAATTTAGGACAGTTTTTTTTTTTTTTTTTTTTAACTCGTGGCTCTCTGTGATGTCAGAGAGAAGGGAAATCCTTAATATGGTCATCTCTGACTTGCAGAAGCCCCACACACCTGATGTCCAAGCATGTTTGCAAAGGTCAGCCATGCAGAAGAAAGGTGGTGCAACTTGAGGTACTGCTCCAAGCCCTAGTGTAAGATAAGTAAGTATTATTTTAATCTGCAAATCATACAAAGCTTAGTCTAGTAGAGTCCTAAAATTAAAAATGTACTCTCTTCTAAGAGGTTTGTTGTAAAACCACACATGAGCTGATCTTAACATTCGCTTGTAAGACGGAGGGCTTTAGAAAACCCCAACAAATGAATTAAGTGCGAGCTGTGAAGTCAACTGGCTGAATGTGAGACATGATTCATTTTCTCTTCAGGGATGGCGGCTGATGTGGGTCGAAGTGCAGGTTTTTGCTTCACGCCAGATCTAATTAAGGTGTCACGAAAATGTACAGCCCTTTTTAAAGGTGTCTAAATCAGGTGTGAAAGAGTAGAGCTGGAGGAGAAACTTTCAGGACCTAAATCCAGTTAGAGTCCAGCACAAGGGAGGTACCCGCACATAATGCTGGCTGGATACCCTTTCTGACTGTACCACAAAGGAACGACACACTCCTGTGCCTCTCTGCAGTCATGAGAATGCTTTCTCACTCATACCACGCAAGCCCCCTGAACTCAAACACACTGCCATGGATAAAAGCTGTGAAGAGAGAGATGGAGACAGAAGCGATATTGACGGCCGACCAGAGCAGCTCGATAGCAGGCTCTGGAGTTGTTTAAAGTGGGAGCCTGGAGCTAGGACTCTGGCTGTCTTTGTGCACTGTGGTGTAAAGCCAGTATCGATGAACTTGACAGCAGTTTAGCCCGCCTGAGATCTGCTGCTCTCTAAGGACACTTCAGACACATTCTCCTGCCAGCTTTAGCCTACTTTACCCTGCCCATTCATGTTCCTCAGAGCAGGGACCTTAAAAAATGTCAGTGGAAGGATTTTCTGTTTCTCTAATCATCTGTTTGTCGATTAGTAGCAGCAAAGAGTAGGGCGATTCAAACGGCACTGAAGTAGTCCACAAATCCAGCATCTGTGGCTTATTGGGATGAATTACTGAAAGAAAGTTATGCGTGGAAAAAGATACATTTGTTGTTGTTACTGTAAACACAAATATAGAAAGCAGGCCAAGGAGAGGCAAGATGAAAAATTGGGCCAGTTCGGCTTTTTAAGCCTGCACTGCGCATTTTGCATGTCGGCGGCTCCAAATGGCGCCGTGCAGTAGTTAACTATTTGAAAAATTACAAGTGTAATGCCCAGCGACATCAGCAAATGGCACACAGTATGCTCATTTTTGTGTCGACCGACTCTGCTGGACTGTGATGCTTTTTAACAAAGGATGGAGGGGAACACTTCTAACTGGTGACTACACCTTCCCCGTCCTCCTCCTTTAACCACTTACATCAGAACAAGGCAAACATGACACCAGAATTATAGGACTACACACTGCTCTACCTGCTTTTATTACAGGTAGAAATTACCTCTGCTGAAATAATAGTGAATTCATTCGCACAGAATGATGGTAGTACAGCTTTAAATCATGTTGCTTTGTCATTTTTCTTCATATGAAGTTCATTTTGGGTATATGGTAAGATGGACATGGGGATATGCAATAGACCTTACCGTTGATTCTTTTCACTGTTGCTCTTTTTTTTGCTTGGAAATATCTGCAACGACAGCTGTTGAGGTTTATCTTCGGGGGATCGAGTTTATAAATTCAGCATTAGATTTATTTTCCATTACTGCTGTCTGCATGCCTCTCCAAGCCAGTCAAGGTTGCAACCACATGTGTCCAGATTAATCCTGCACATGTAGTGAAGACTTTAAAGGAATTTAATAAAAAGTATTATTATTTCTATTTGGCAACAGTGTTGATTCTGATAGGACACAACACTGTGGCCACGACAGAGGAGGATGCTTTATGGTTACTAGACAGCAGCCACAGTTTTTAAAACACGAGTGCTTTCAGATAGCGACACTATTACCACAAGCATCGGATCCAAGGTTAGTTTATATAATATGAAACAGGCTCACAATCTCCTTCTAAAATCGGCTAAGTTATGATTATTATATAAGGTGCAGGGAGTATTATTGCAGGAAACTATAAATATCACAGTGAAGTTGACCTTTAACCTTTTGGAGATGCATTATATGGACAAAAGGACTAGGCCACCTACATGTTACACCTACAGGAGCTGCTGAGCTGTAGAAACCTATGCCATGAAGCTCCCGGCGTACAGTTTTTGTGCCACAGGAGACTTGGAACACACTTATTCAGTCATCAAAACATTTAATCGAGACTTAGAGAAAAAAGACTTTTGCAAATCTAGCTGCAAAGCTGCTGCTCTTAAATAACGCCATTTACAGTTTATCAGAGAATATCTAGGATTAAAGAAGTCAATGAGCTCTTCTCTGACTCACTGTTTCACAAACATTTGTGACGATACATGCATGGCTCGATGCTTGATTTCCTACACCTCTGGCAATGGGACTGAAAAATGACCTCAATTCAAAAATTAAGATTACATTTGATCGTAATGATGAATGAATTCTGGGTTAATGGTCAAAATACCCGTCTAAATGAACCGGTGTCAGATTTATCTTAGATAAATATCAAGAATGTGACTGAGATTCATGAGAAGTGGACAGACAGACAGATCAGCGGATAATCCTAAAATGTCTGCAGCGTAGTGACGGTGATGTAATAAAAGCTTGAAAATCTACATACAGACAAGATCAGCTCGGTCCATTAGCTGTGCTGATGGTCTGGACCTATAGTCACACGGTCAAACTTGTTCATCTTGTGTTCCCTAACCTTCAGTAGTTATGTTCTCATCCTCCTGCCATGATGTGCACCACTGATATGCCACAGTGCTCATCTTTCACCTTGGATGTTGGTTCAGAGGTGAATGAGGTTTCAGAGAGCACAGCCTGGCTTTTTTGCAATTTTCTCCCAAATAAAAAAAGTGCCCCTGAACATCTTTGTTTGTGAAGTCCAGCTAACAAATCATGCGCCGGCTCTTGCTCAGAATTTGCAGGAACATCGGCACATTTCTTCATGCAGTGTAAATCACCTAAGTGGCATTAAAGCAGCTGCGGGAGTGGGCAGCTCATTGTCCCCTTGCCTGTGTGCATGCATGTGCATTCTTGTGCATATGAACGTTACAAACAAGGACCTACTCTTAGATTCTAATTTGTTTCTTTGTTGTAGTGAATAGCTGGCACTTTCTGAATGGCTCTCATGGAAGCAGAGATGTCTTTGAATCCAGCATCTTGCAGCAACTCCACTCAAAACGCCAGATTTCTGAGTGTTGGACATTATTTGTCTCAGTTATCATGACACTACTGCTGAGATCTGAATACACAGAGTTGTTCCTAGAGTCCAACAGCATCTAAAGAATTCACAGACTCAAATGGGCCACGGTGCTAATTTGGAGTTTGAAATAAAGGCAAATCTCCCCAGCGGTTTAAAAGGCTTCATTAGCCTGCAAGCCTCTGTCCAACACAGTGTAAGACAGAGAGGCACAAGCAGCAGGCTGTGTTGCTCAGAAGCTAAAGGACAGCGCTGTGGAGGCTGATAATATTATTCCAATCTTGATGCAGTTATTGGACTGTCTGACCAAAAGTGACCTTAACATTGTACTTGCTTCAGCCGAGCCGCTCGACAGATTGCAGCACAGTGCGAGCGGCCGTCTGCAGATGTGTGTGACAGCTCCCAGGTGTGAGTGCACAGGGCTGTATGAATGTGTTCAGAGAAGCTGCGCACTCAGCAAAATCCTTCCCTGGATAAATAAAGATTGTTAAAGCGTTGTTTGTCTCAGTACTTACTGTAGATGCAGTTGCGGGCGCCGGTCGCAGCCACTGACGCTATTCAATTTGACATTTCAATTGCGTTGCAGGTTTATTGGATTGCAGAAAGAGATAGCGGAGATGTCTCAACTCGCACTTTTCAAACACATTTTCACACGCAGTGTAAAAAGTAAAAGTCAGCAGCTGAGACTCGGAGTGCATCGAAAAGCTCTCACGATGGAAGCGGCCTTTACACATGCTGTCACTGCACATTTAAACCTTACATGATTATTGATTTTAATATAATGCTATATATATATATATATATTTTAAATTCTTAGTGTCTGTGAAAATTTGGCGAGATTCCAATCGTTTTATTTTTCATTTACGCTTAACAGCTGAGGCCCGGCACGCCTTGTGAGAGCTTGCAGAGTTGTCTTATTTCATGTCATCACAAGGATTCATATTAGGAGACTGTGCAGGTAGGTGGAGTTGCTGTCTCACCTCTAGAGGAACGCTGTGATCAAAAATGCTTCCTGATGTTTTTTAATCTGCTGCAAATGTTCATTTCAGAAAGAGAAGATTGTTGGACAGAAGTGGCTGCACCTGAGCGGCAGCGGGGCTCAGCCACTCGCTGGCATCCCAATGATGCTATTAATGGCCATAATGTGTGCCAAGGAATCACTGCCCTCGCCATTACACTCTGTCTACCAGCTTGTATCTCTGATACTGAGCCACCAGCTTGCTGCAGCATGCTTTTAACTCTGGTGGGCTAAGCCAAACCTTCGCCTTTTTCCTCTTCCAGTTTTAAATTACAGTTTAACTGAGGGCAAGACAATTTTACCCCCATGGAGAGGCAGCAGCACCTCAGATTAAGTGCCTTGCTCACTGGCATTTGAGTAGATTTAAGGAAGAACAAGCAAACCCTGCTTTTCCACAGTCCAAGTGCAAAATTATCGCACTCCTTAAAGGTAATAAACCCGAAGCACCTCAATGCCCGTCCCTACCAAACAGGTGGTGTTATATGCTCGGTGGTGATGTAACCGCTTGTGAGTGGGACAGTGTCCTTTGACTGCGGCGAGATTAGTTTGTGGCAAAATGAGACTTTCATTCTGAGATGACAAACCAGGCTTGCGTTTCATATTCAAAGACATCTGCAGCACCTGATATTAGGAGATGAAACTTTTGTCATCTTAACAATGATTCATTTGTGTGCTCAGAAAAGGCGAGTGTATCCATGAAAATGCAGCAGCACAAATGCTTACTCCATCACAACATAGTTCCCGAGTCTGTGAAAGAACCACACAACACAGCGTTAACACCATGTAACAAGGCCCTGTTTTCAATACCGCCAACAGACAAGTTTCCATCTGAATTTAAAAGCAAATTTTTATTAAATTTCCAGAACACTGGCAATAGAAAATGCACCTGAATGCCAGTTTCTACCATTGCTGTGTTAACATTTTGCCAAACTGAGATAAACAGTGGCGCTAATTATTCACTCTGTTGCCTCTTACCTATTACCACGTTGTAGAAACATTTTAAAAAGGGGATTTTTAATAGGAAGAAAGTTTCCATCGTGCTCTATTATTTTTGTCTGCTGACTCGCTTAAATTGTCTATATTGTAGTTGCCCTTTCTGCCACTTAGTACACACCAGGAGATTCTCTGATCTTTAGCTGAGGGAGCTGCCTGGGAGGATGCATGACAACCACTCACTTCCTGTGAATTCTCTGGACCAGTACCTGTTGTATTCTCACATGGGCGCAATGAGACATTACTAAGAGTTTATATGAGGAGAGTGGCAGGTTAAACACTTTCAAATAACTGAGTCATAACTCTGCATTCTCACATCCATCTCTGCAGGGTAATGTCTTTGTGAGTTCATTGAAGCTCTGGGCTTCAACGAACATTTAAATCACAAAATTCTTTGTCTCCTCTTGTCCTCCTCAGTAGTGGAAATCTCCATGATGTTTTCAGAAACACTTTATAATACAGCCTGTGACAAAGGGGGCAATGTCCCTGTAATTAAATGGAATTTAGGTACACTAGAATGAAGAGGTAAGAAGTTGGTTTTTACAGGAAACAAGGAAATTATTATGCTGTAAGTCATTTTAATTAATGCATGATTAGTTTTAAGTGTTGCATAACTTCAGGTATTTTGCAGGAAAGAGACAAAAAAATATTTTAGTACTGCATGAGTAAAGTGTAAATACATTCTATTTTTTTTAATTATGAAGTGGCTTAACCTTGCATAACTTTTGTGTATTTTACAGGAAGGAGATACTCTTTTTGAAAGTTATGTTTGAATAGTGACTGTGAAAGAAAAAAATAAAATAGTTACACTTGGATCCATCATCATAAGGTCACACAGGTCGGAAAATTTTGATGGTAGTTATTTTTTCTTGTAAGTTGGTAAACAAGAACAATCACCTTTATATTAATAAAATAAAAGAACAATTGAAAAATAGAACATCCATTATGAACATGGATGTTCATAATGGATGAAACCAGATGAAACCACTCCATAATACAGGGCTCACCCCCAAAAAGTACAGTGTATTTATGATGTAATATGAGGAAATATGGTCCCTTTACAGGATAATTATTTCTTTGTTTCCTGTAAATATTATTTATTCTAGTGTACGTCTCTTTAAGTATTTGCAGGTAACTATAATCACACTGTAATTTCAAATAAAATACAGTCAAATTACATTTAATTATAGAGGAATTACAAGCTTAGCTGCGGCCTGTATTATAATGTAGTGCAGTGTTATCTAATTTTCCTGCATTTGAACCTAAAAAATTCTGTTGATCCTGTGGTGATTACTATTACTTCCCATTCAGTGGAGAATGAATGTACAAGACAAGATGATAAAATACAAGCAGAATCATTTTAAATTGAGTTTAGGTCAGCGCTGAGCTGAGGTCAGCGCTTTTGTGGCAGCTCGCAACAGATCAGTGGTACAAATTCACATCAGATGTTGAACTCGATATAAATTTACTGAGCCTTAGAAAGAGAATCTATCGATCAGATTGTTTCCACTTAAAACAAAGTGATGTTCAGCACTTTGTTCATCGTGAATCCACTGTACCCTCATCATTTCATTCACTTTAGCTGGTTAGATAGCCCACTGCATCCCACCGCCGTGCTGGTGTGTAATTTGGCCTGTCTGTTGTCTGGTCATTCAGAGCTGCCAGCATAGGGATGCTTTTGTTTTCACACTATTTTTTTAAGGATGTGTGAAAATCTCAGGAGGGTAGCGTGACTCTCTCGTATTGCCCGGGTGAATGCACTTCACTGACACAGAAAGCACCTGCATGCTGTCTGGTATGTATCGAGCTTTAAGTCATGTGTTTGCCTTTGTGGAAGCACCTGATAAAGTGGGCCCTGAGCCACTTTAGATTAGCCACTGTGCAGCATTAAAGGAGCAGGCATTGTTGTCACCTAAAGAACTAAAAGCCCAGACTGGATGCCGGTGATGTTAGAAACAGCCTTCATGTCTGATTGTTGAATTGCCCCGAGCCCTTCGCAGCCGTGTACCCAATCATTCAGCCTAAGTAACTTGTTGACGTGGGACTGTCCTCCAGCTGTCTGGGCGGGCCATCCTCTTGTCTCCCTGCTCAGATTTACTCTCCACAGGGAATAGCTATTACATCTCCTGTTATTATTTGCCATAAAAATGCACTGAATGGCGACCAACTCAGAGGTGCTATAAAAAGCAGCGGTGTGTGAGATGGCGTCTGCGCGTCATCAATCAGACACAGTGGTGAAACATTGGGCCTCTCCGCTGGGTAGTGGAAATTGATTTTTCTGTAAGTCTCAACGATTAGGGTGTGAAAAAAGGGAGTGAAGGTGGAGTGGGGATGACGGGATGAGATGGGATGGGGACGCTGTAAGAAAATGGAGAGAAAGCTAATGTTTTCAACTGTTGATTGTTTTTTTTTTGTTTTTTTGTTCTTGAACCTTCAATCATTCTCGGCCTCGCTCCGATTGGTTTCTGCACCTGTCCCAAACAGCAAAGGGCAGAACTTCCAGCTCAGCTTGAAATGTGAACTAAAACATTCAATAACAAAGATCGAAGTCGATGAATAAACCTTTTTCACTGCGGACATTTTTATGTTCTAGCGGGAAGAGCACTGGTGTAATTAACAACCATAACAAAAGCTGCAGTCCGGCGAGGTGCTCCATTTCTAGGGCTCTGGTTTAGTACGCAATGCCTCACTGTCATAACTTACTGGAAGCATCCATTTCCACTTATGCTTTTCCTGCCATGGCAAAGGAGAATGCCAGGCTGTAGGGTATTCAACAAGAAATATTTATACTGCTTGTTGATTGACTGAAAATCAGGTGCAGCAGTTATTGTAGCAGTATGATATTCCTGTCCAGTTCTCCTTGAAAAGAGTAAAAACCAGCAATGAACCGAGTCTGTCAATCTTTTAGCTCTTTTGCGCCTTGCTGCTCTGTTTTACAAAAAGCATTAAAAATACAATAGGTTTACACTGAATGAAATTCTCCTTCATTATCAACAACACAAGCACCTTTTAGCATCCAGTTATTATAAATACATGTACGGCAAACGTGTATTCATGGGTGGCCAAACGTAGTTCCCGACAAAAGCTTAGTTCAGGCCTGTTTAAAGAGCAGTTGCTAAAAACTAAAGTATCAGTTATGAATTTAAGAGTTTCTGTTTGCTATGCAGGCCCATTTTGATATACAGACCCTGGAATGTATTGAGACAGACAAACACATTCATTTTCCAGCATCTGTAATCCCTTCCTTCATTTACTCACTCACTTTTCCACACAGTACTGTACATTATAATGAACCTCATAATTAACCTTATAGAAAGCGTATAATTGAAATTTTTTTGACACTGTTTTCGTCAATTGTTGACATGGACACTTCTTTCTTTGCACTGCGAATAGTTTTATGACACTGTGTGCACGCAGACAGAGCGCAGTTAATTCATGCTCACAAAGGGCTCTCCACTGTGTATGAAGGTGCCCTGCTTGTTATGTTGTCTGCTAGCATGAACCCCAAAATGACTAAACTTATATTGTATAATAAATTGAATTCTAACTTGAATGCTTTGGGCATTTTGACTTTATTCCAGAGTGTGAGGGATTTCAAGTTGTCACACTGGGGTCCATAAAATGATAGCTAGGGTTTTATTAACATTATTCTGTTAGATAAAATGTTTCAGCCTCTCTTCTGTGATCTGTGCAGTGTTTGTGGCTCTTGTTGGTTGTTCTAGAATCTAGATACAAAGAAACGTTCCCTCACCAGGATAAGTTAAAAATGCTTAAAAATGACCCGCCGGCTGGTACATTAAGAAAGGAGTTTTGATAACCAAAATGTTTCTTGGGGATGGCCTGATATCAGGGAAAGTTTGGGAAGAAGATAGTTAGCAGGTGCTTTCAATCTCCTGTGCCTCAGCCGTTTGTAAATTGATTAAAATCCTAACTTCATCGTAAAGTCTGATCTCAATGTCTTTACTTGAGTGTCAAGGAAACAGCCATAGGGATAGAAAATAGGTAATAAGATTTTTTTTCTGACACAGTTGTAGACTTAGCATCTGTTTGCCTCCCTTAGCCCAGAAAGGTTTGACTCACCAGAAGACACTACACCTCAAACAGAAGAACTGAGGAGTGGAGGCAAAGAAAGAAAACTTAAAGCACTTTTATATATAATTCAGCCTTTCAAGGATCTTTGAGCCTGGAAAATTATGATTCACAAGACGAACACACATGCGCACACACTCCCACACCCTGCGTTTGCAACAGAAGTGTAGCTGTGTCCACTCCATCCAGCTTCCTGGCCTTATCTTCAATTCATTCACCACGCATCATCCATACACATAACTGCACGGTAAGCTATGATTCAGTGCACTATTCTTATCATAGCCCCGGCGCGGTGATGTTCTGAGGCATGCTGGTGCAGTGACCCCCCTCGCCTGTGTCTACAATAAGCATAACCATATCTGACAAGGCCAGAGCTATTGAAGGAGGGGGGTGTAGGGGTGTGTGGGGCGGTGTGGAGGGGAATATCGCCTCCTTTAGATAGCTTTCCACCCTTCTGTTCTCCTGGCTTATTTCCAAGAGTACTCTGTGGCCTGAACCACCTCCTTCTCGTCCTTCTTGAAACGTAGCTGATTTTTTTTGTCTTAATACTGTTTGCTAAACCGTTTCTTTTTACCCCTGATGTTTGCATCCCGGCGCGTTTAGCATCAACAGGCAGATGAGTAAACAATAGGTCCTCCAGTAGCTTCGGTTAAGAAGGGCTGGAATCCTGCAGAGATGAGTAAAGCTACAGAGTCATACTGGGAAGGAATTGGATGAATGTTACAGATATAAGCCCACAATTTGTTCTCTGCATTCCTGGGTGAATACTTAGGAATGGTAGGAGGGTTGGTAACAGGAGCCCCCCCCACACACACACACATACACACACACTTGACTGAATTTCATTTACTACCCACACACTGCTTTTTTTTAGTCAATCTTGTGTCTACAGAAATAATGTGCATGCGCCCATTATCTCAAGAAGGGGCTGCTAGAGCGTGAGGGGGCATCTTTCGCCTGACTGACTTTCATTTACAAAGTGGCGATGTTACTTTTGTGTGGGGAAATGAGATAGCACTGCAGTAGACAGTAGGCTACATTATCCCGAGCTGGGCGCACATCCTGCTCTCTTTCCCCTCCCTCTCCCTTTATCAGCTGCTTTTTCTTACATTGTTCATCAGCCCCCGAGACACAAAAAAAGCACGTCTCCTAGGATCAATTAGTCACTTCCAGGGAGTTGTGGAGCGGAGAGGGAGCTGAGGAGACAAAAGCCACGACCATGTTGGCGTCGTGGCGAGGTGATAAAGTGACATGGTTTTCCTTCCAGGCCATTAGTGTGACAAGCAGTTCTTGTCCGGTAAAGGTGGACCTGACAGCAGAGTGGTGCCCCGCCACGACATGAAGAGAGCTCTCAAAAGAGCACTTGCTTTCTTTGACACACTTTTTATCCCCCCGTATCTGTGCTCCTCTCTCTCTCTCTCTCTCTCTCTCCAGCTGTTTTCATGCCTAGTCTCTCTCTTTCTGCCTTCTTTTTTTTCAAACTCCATCTCTGTCCTCTCCCCGGAGCTTTTTTCCTTCTCAGTCTCTTCCTCCATCCCCCCTCACTTTCTTAAAAGCTGTCTCTTTCTAAAGCTCCAAAGTCCTCCCCTCGCCCCTCCAAAATTCATTTCTTTCATCTTGGACTCTGTCACAGCTTCCTCTCCATACCTCCAGTCTTCACCTTTTCAAAATATCTTTCTAGTTTTGAATATAACCCACCTCAAGTCTTTGTTTTTTGTCCACATTTTTCCTCCAGCTACACCTCTTGGGCTCACTCTCTTCTTAAGGTGATCGAAGGTGACACCGGCAATGCAAAAACAGTGAGCTGGCACAGAGAGTCACAGCAGGACACAGGCCCAACAAAACACAGGAGAGTAAACAGGGACTATTTTTAGGCTGCTGTCGCCTGTCCTTAAGCCAAAAGCAGTGTGGGTCCTGTGTTTATAAAATCAAGATATCGAAGAGCCAGATTTGTTATGCTGGGGTTGTTAAAGAGCCATGGGACAGAGTCTGGAAACCATTTTCATTATGTGTAAATGTCAGGTGCTAAGACCACCAACGAAAGAAACATGATAACCATTGGCATTAGGGTATTAAGCTAATGAATACTAAAAATCACTTATCCTAGGCAATCAAAAAATAATTTTAAGAATATTAAATTAGACTCATGCTCCATTTTGCTTATTAAAATGTCCCATCTCTAGACTTCGTATTAAGGTTCAGGGTCTGTACCAAACAGCTGACTAGCTGGCATACATAACAGAGGATCTGCAACTTAAGTAGATTTAAAGATTAGATGCAGACCGGTGGTGTACCTTCAGGCAAGCAAGGCAAGCAGTGCTTGTCCAGTAAAATCTAAAAATAGACATCAATTAAAATCTCCCAAGTGAAAGTGATCTCTCTCCCTGCATGTAAACGGCTTCTGTTTTTAAGCTTCTTGACTATTTCCATATATCCTGTGAAATGCTGCCATCTTGTGGCGGCCCTTAAGTAATGTCTCTGGAAGCAGGCTTAACTCTGCTTGAATTGGGGCCCATTGGACTCTGTATAGTGCCAGAGTTTTCATGGGTTGTACATGCCCTATTAACAATGGCTTGAGCTTGTCAAAGTGTGAGGCCAGCAGGATAAACATCTGTTTTTTGATGGAAATTGATGAAACACAAGTGTGCTAGTGAAACTGCCACAACTCTGGTTTCACTGTTTTGAGATCAGTTCCCATCTGCAGTCTGTGTGGAAAGTCCCTGCACCCCACTGGTAAAGATCACAGCTAAAAGAAAGCGGTCATTGTACTTAGCTATCGAGAAACCTTCAATATAAACCTTAAACAGCTAGCTTAACATTGTGCTCGCCCTCCAGTCATTAGGCAACAGGAAAACCAGATAAATTCTAATTTTGGCGTAGTTGTTTACAAGTGACATACTAAGTAACACTGGAATTTAAAACAAAAAAGCAATGTGCACTCTTTAGAAATATCTGTTGACCTTGCTTCACAACCCCATCACAGTAATGCACCATGTAGCAAATGTGTTTTGTTGGTGTGTATGTTTGAGCTACTAAAACTGTCTAGATAAAATCGTGAGTTTCTGCTCGGCTGCAATTCCATCACTAGAGTTAAAAAAGTCTATTCACCCTTTTAAATGTTCTTTATTTGTGTTGCATCAGTCAGTGGGAGACATCAGTGGATGTGAAAAGTATACATGTATGCATGGGCAGGCTTTATTTGCGATGGCCCATCACACACTTATTCCCAATTGGTGAAATTGGTTGAACAAGGAACAAATCTTGTAACTTGTTAACTCTGCTTGGCATGTTCACCTCGGTGAATAAAAACTCTGTTATTTCTGCTTTTATGGGAGTTATTTAGCACGTAACTATTCCATGCCCGGGGCATCGGTTATCACAATGTGTGAAGTAAATGGAAAGAAGAAGGAGTGACACACAAACGCTGCCCCTACCCTGTCTGTCTCCTTTTATCAGCCTCACTTCATGGACGTCCACCATCGAGTTTGACCCTGTCACCCTTCCTCCTCCAAAGAGGCACATAAAATGACCTGCTAAAGGTACAATTACATCACCATTACTGTGACATCATTCTAGTTTTCCCCTCTGTTTTTTTTTTAATTTATCAAACACTGTTTATATAAGAACACATTTATCACTTACCCCACTAAATTAGAGTGGAAAATCACAGTCAGCATTTACATATTTAAAGATAAAGATAAAGATAAAGATAAAGATGACCTTTATTAGTCCCACAGGTGGGAAATTTGTTTTGTTACAGCGAAAGTGCAAAGTTATGTAG
This sequence comes from Oreochromis niloticus, assembly GCF_001858045.2. Classification (NCBI taxonomy): domain Eukaryota; kingdom Metazoa; phylum Chordata; class Actinopteri; order Cichliformes; family Cichlidae; genus Oreochromis; species Oreochromis niloticus. The sequence continues at coordinate 28,449,107 of NC_031984.2, forward strand.
CAGAAATTAGAAAACACTGGAATGCAATAAAATAAAATAAAATAAAATACTATATACAATAGAATAAAAATAGAATAATATATACAATAGAATAAAAATAGAATACAAATACTATATACAACTGAGTAAGAAAATACAAAAGTACAACTTTGTCAGAGAAAGACAACTTTTCCCTGCAAAACAACTGTATGCATGCATGCTAGCAGTGATGCTTTAAGAATTGCTACTTTCATCAGAGCTGAAACATCTCATCAGTTATCTGGGTAACACAGAAAGTAAAAGGCATTCGTGACTAACAGAGAATGGGTTTTCTGCCTCTGACTTTTATCTCAACAGTTGCATGGATTCCAGTGTACTGGAACATTTATTGAATCTTTTCCAGCCATTATCTACGAATGTGGGTGGTGTTCTTACAGATCATAATGTCAAACTCTGCAAGACTTTGGTAAATTGTTAACATTCTCATTAGCCTCTGCTCCATTATTATGTTAACTGATATGCTAATGCAATGCTAAGCTGTCTATGGTAAACAAATTATAGCTTCCTGCAAAACATACCTATGTTGATGTTTTTGCTGTAAGCACCTCAGCATTGCTGATATTTAAATATGCCTATGTGCAACCTTTCAGAACTCCTGGCTTTTCATTTCTGATATTTAAATATAAATTTCTGTAGCTTTAAGGACCAGAAACATTTAAGAATTTAAAATTAGGGGTTCATCAATAAAGTGATGTGGCTTGACGTCTTTATTGATACATACTGAGGTTCTGGGTTTTTCTAAGGGTAGCCCTAGTAAACTGTATAGTCACCCTCATTAACATCTGACGCACACCCAGTCATTTTGTTCTGGAAGTAGACCTGAAATATGACAGAAACTGCTCACTCCAGAAAAGAGAAACAAGGGTTACCTCTGGTAGGCATACAAGGGTATTACAAGGGAAGCATTAAAGTTCAAATATTGGTAAATAACCAACTATAGCTTTAAAATTAAGCCGATGCACCTTAAAAGATAATACCACTGAAGGTCCCAAGGGTGCTAGTTCCAAAATCTCTTGTAATCCATTCAGAAAAGTATCAGCTTCTCTCATGAAATTCTTATATATTAAAATAATCTTGTCTCTATCTATCATTCTGATCACATTGCTGCAGTGGTCTGAAGCTAATTCTTTATGCTTTAGCTGTGTTCTCCAATCAAGTGTCACTCCTGTTTCATTCTATTTTACATATTTGGAAAGCTGCAACTTTTTTATACAGCATCTGAAACCTTTTGCATGATCTGATCCTCCAATAAACAATTCAGCCTTACCTTTGCAATCTGAAACTTTAGCTCTTAAGGCTCTTAATACAAGCTGTTCAGCTGCAGTAGAAATGAGGATCTCCTGAAGATGCAGACACACAACAAAGTGCTCCAGAGGGCAACTCGAGCCTGTGTAAGCTGCTTACATTTGTAGCTGTTTATTGGCTCCTATAAAAAAACCCAACTTTATTGTTGGTATTATAAAACTCCTGAGAACTTCACGCTTTTTACTGACAGAATATTCACCACAATAAAGCATGCAACAACACCAATGGCAAATTCCGCTGCTAACCTCTTTTTACTATTACCCAATACAGTACATACACACACATATACACTCTGTCTCCTCCGCCCCCTTTACGCTGCTGTGACAGCTTTGTCACAAAGATGAATTCATCGTCAGCACTGCAGCCAAAACAAGTAATTTGATTGCCCCAACCACAAATTAAGTTAGTGTGATTCAATTTTCGATTTGGGCTTCTCCTGCAGCCATACATCAAGGGAGACATATTTCATTACACAGCAAAACCACAGGCGAGCAAGCAGTGGTGGTCGACTCCCTCCATAGGAAGACATCATGGGAGCATTATGGCATTTACTCGATACCTCTGCAGGTCCAGTCAGGTCGGTGCTGGCACCGGTGCCATTGGCAGGCTTGTTATCCACTGGGCTACACATTCACATACTGAACTGTCAGTGCATTTAGTTTGTTTAGGAAGCTGTGATCAAACCGGGACATCGTGTTCATAGGCCAGCCTGCACAAAGAAGAACCGGTGCAGAGTTGTATCTTTTGAATTCACCTGAAGACTGAGAACTAATGCCAGGTAAGTAAATATGTGAAATCACCTGGCTGGATGACACTTTGCCAAATCTTGCTTCAGAAGGCTTCTCGTCTTATCCCCTTATTAGGATTCTGATGCAATCACACCATCACCTACTTTCTCACCTTCCCATCCTACGCCTTTCTTTAACCTCCTTCTCTGGATTTTTCCTGAGCTCTCGTCTAGTAAATGGGCTTGAAGACAGAGTGCTCAATCAGTGACTACTACCGCCTCCTCCTCCTTCGTCCCTTTCCACCCTCCCCTTCCTCACAATGGAGCCAAGATCTTTCTAATTAAACCGCAGGCTGTTCTTTCTGTGTAACCAGCGTTTGAAAGCTGTGAAGTGAAAATGCAGCACTTGGCCATTAATACAAATGAATAACACTGATGTGGTGGTAAAATATGCACCCATTTTTTTATTTTTGAAAAAAAAAATTATCGACAGAGGATTTTAGATCATTGTAGATTGTTGTATTTCACTAATTATCTAGCTCTTATAGTCATGAAGTACAAAAAGTACCCTTAAAGTAATGAGCCATGATCAAGTGCTCAGACAAATTTGAAGTAAAAGCATTAGGAGATTGCTGCATTGTCCATTCCAAAAATTCGCTCAGTGAGACATGGTGTTGTGGGACGCAAGAGAAACTTTGTTGGCATATAACTTTTATTGTTGTGCAGCGCATCGTCTTTTCATGTCATTTGCTTATTGCAGCTGTAAAAAAAAGAACGGTGACTGATTTTTCTCGTCCTCTTTTGCTTCAGCTATGTGACTCTCAAGTGTTCTAACTGAAATGCAAAAATCTGTTGCATATTTTTATTTTTTTATTTTTAATTTGAACTTAATATTTGCTTTGTAGCTTTTGATATTACAGGATCAATTGTATTGCATCTACACGGTGTCATCTGGTCCACTGGTCCATCAATATAGTTGAAGTGTGCAAACAGAATTTCACAGGAACTGGAAAGAATCCAGATTTTTGACCCTTGGATTTAATCTGTGGTTTCTGCTGATGGTGGAGTTTTTCTGGTCTCATCAGGTTGTGAACAGGTCAGCACCTTTCACTCCAGAGACATGGTTTACCATCTGGAAATATTGCCATCTCAAGTTTTTGAACATTTTTTTTCCCAAGGTGAAGGCTTTTACTCGAACCAAGGCCTTCCTAGAATCTTTACAAGAGTCCACGAGAGAACAGCAACAACTGCAGGGTTAAACGACAAGACTGCCGATGTCAACACTCGTGTGTTCTCTTATGCTCTATCTGTGAACAGTGCTTGGACTTCAGGATTGGTTGATGTGGATTTGAAGGAAAAAAGATCTACAATGATGAGCTGAAAAATTGTGACATCATTCACCCCCTACACACACACACACACACACACACACACACACACACACTGCAAATAAGCCCCACACAAACAAAAAGACAAAACCAGAAATGCATGTAATATCTCAAATATTGTGTTGTGTACAATTTCATAAAATATGACGTGCAATGTACTCACATTGCATTTACTAATAAAATATTGTGTTATGTAATATGTATTATAGATGAACAATTACTGTTTCAGAAGTGCCAGCCCCAGCCAGTTAGCCAAAACTTGATTTTCAACAGGAAATAAAAGTTAGGAACTGTTATGACTATTTATTGTGCTGAACACAGCTAATCGTGAAATGGCTAACATAGTGCTACACATTTAGTGTTAGAGGAAACGAAACAAAAGCTTTTCCTTTATGCCAAAAAAAACACAAACACGCATATATTTTTTATATCCTTGGGGGACTTGTGATCGCCATTCTCTGTGACATTTCAAAATAGAAGTTTCAATTTTTATGTGACAGTGTCACAGTTATGATTGGAATGTGTTCTTTTTTTATGATGCATGACTTTTATGTGTGGCCACAGATCTTGGTAATCAACAGTGTCAGACAAAGCTGCAAAAGAACTATTTGTTTCCAGCATAACTTTTAAACATTTAAAGGTTGCTTCCTGGGATACCTCTCACTGGAGGCATTGTAGGAATGTCCACCTTTGAGGTAAGTCTTGCTGAAGGAATTTGTGTGTCCCCTCTGATCTGGAAACTCTTCAGGGTATCCCTAAGGAACTTGTGACTTAGGTGAACATCCATCCATCCATCCATCCATCCATCCATCCATCCATCCATCCATCCATCCATCCATCCATCCATCCATCCATCCATCCATCCATCCATCCATCCATCCATCCATCCATCCATCCATCCAATTCAGGGTAGTGGGGGAGCTGGAGCCTATCCCAGATACCATGGGGCAAAAGGGAAGGATACACCCTGGCCAGGTCACCAGCCTGTTACAAGGCTCTGAGTTCATTAGTCAGTGAAATGTATAAATTTGTGTATAGTAAGTGGGCTTTATCTCTTCTGGGTTCTGCAACACCTTGGGAAATTAAACAGAGGAATAAATTAGCTCTGTGGTCTCTGCCTTTCTCTGCTTTGTGGTGTCTCCCTCAAGGGATCCTGCTAGGAAGACTGAGCCCCATGGAAAGAGCTCTCTTGGGGCCCTGAAATAGTGCATATCCATAATTCCTGGCAAACCCTACTTCATGTAGGGCCCCTGAAAATGTGGAAAAACATTCCCTGGAGGATATTTGTGTGTTAGATATAAAGATGTGAATCACAACTTTAAAGAAAATCCAAATAGCACAGACGTTTGGAAATGACTTAACATGCCCTAGAAAAAGGTGTCCTCTGTCTGCCGAGTCTATCAATTCACATTTTCCTTTTTACCCTCCACAATTGAAATGATCCCTCATGGCGTTGTCTTCAAGGCTGGCTGCTCAGGTATAGTGGTGATATTGTGCCTGTTATGTGACGCAGGTTTCATTTGCGCACTGTGCAGGACAAAGAAATACTTCAGAGACAGAAAAAGGATGAGCGAGAGGGAAGCAGTGACAGAAATGCCCACCAACCATGGAGCGTTTCCTGCAAATGAGAATCTGTTCCCTCTTCATCCAGATGCCAGGATTGTGGGATTCCAAATTACAGCTGTAAATTTTGCACAACTGCTTCACGCTTGATTACCCTTGATCTGAGATTTTGCTTGTTCTATTTCATTGCTGCACTTTGTGCCTCCTTTCATTTGGTCTTTCCCTCTTCCTCTAGCTCTAGTGTTTGCTCATTTGTCTCTGTGTATTTGTATCACCATGTTATAAGCTTTTCTCATTTTCTATCTTTTTAAAAATACTCCCGTTCAAACGTGACAGATTACTGAAATTGAAATAACTGGCAATATTATGTCTTAGTCACGAACACTCCTCCCTACATTTGTGCAGAGTGCAGGATGCAGGGTGCCCTGCCATAAGCTTCCAAATATCTGAATGGAATATATCTACTTTCTGGAGTTTATTTATTGCCTCTGAGTGGCGGCAGGTGGGGAAGGTCAGGCATTTCTCACATTGTCACCTGTTTTCATCCTCTCATCTAGATACTGGTCAGATCTTGTAGCTTACTTTCTCATCTGGTCCTAATGCTTTAATATTTCATGCAGTTCAAGGCCTCCTTTGTAATCTGCAGCCACAGCAGTTTTCTGGACAGTATTTGAATTATGTGCCTGCCGGCCATTCTCTGATTCAGGCAGGAAGCAGTCGTATCCATGAAAAGAAATAGGGGTCACTTGTCATAATGGTGGAACACTTCTTTGCTAAATGGATGCTAAGATTAGCTCTTCTGTAAGAGGATGAGTCATTATAATCACTATGCAAAGTAAAAGAAGCAGCCGTTCGACATTTAAGCGGACAGTGCTGTGATTCCAGCAACAATAGAGCACGAGCTCCTGCGGGAGGTGAAATGAACATGAACGGCAAATGTCAGGGTGGCGAAATTTTCCACCACAAATTCCAATTAGGGTTTTTTTTTGGGGGGTAGATGCATTGACTACTTCTCCATAAAATGTTAATGTGCACTGCTGAAAGCAAGACAACATGAGGGGAAGCTGCAGAGACAAGACTGCTGTTTCAGGACCGTTGAGTCACTTTGCCTCCGACTGCTTGACAAGCAAACACAAACTTCCTGCTGTGGCTGTGTGCCTGGCTGGCTGCCACATTACAGTTTAAGTCCGTGGCTCAAAATAAACAAAGTAATTACATTGGGCACGTCTAAAGAAAGACGTGTGTTTTAATAACATAACCCTCCTTACATTCTCTGTATGACACTACATATATTTTCCTCTTACAGTTTATAACCAATTAATTAATTTTAGATGTTCGGGTTTGAGGCGATGCTTTCAGCTGTCTGCCTCCACACCAGTACAGTGGGGATGCTTAAAAGTTTTGCTACTGTTTGTCGTTTAAGTAACTTACCTTAATCTCTTTCTGACTGCTGCAGACGCTGATGACGACAGGCTCTAGCTGTTAATATGACACCGTTTAACTTTGGCCATGGCTATAACTGTTCATCTGGCTGTAAAGACAAGGCGCTTTCCTTGCCTTGACATAGTAGTTTAAAATGGTTTCATCTGACCTGATGTGTAGGCTGAGTTCTGCTTTGAACCCCTGAAAAGGGTGGTATACAGTGGATTCAGTATGCAGCTGATATGTTACCATTACTTGGGAATCCTGGTAACATATCAGCCATGGGAAGACATATAAAATGAAATAAGTATTGCATTACCCCCTTACCTCACCACCCAAATGTTTGTGGCAGATGGCTGCTCCTGCCTGAGCCTGCTTCTACTGGAGGTTTCTTCCTGTTAAAAGGGAGTTCTTCCTCCCCGCCGTTGCCAAGTGCTTGGAGTTCATTTGGTTGTTGGTGTTGTTGGAACTATACATATATATATTGAATTAAATTGAATTGATATTATAAGTCGGTTGAATTTATGCATTAACTTTTTTATTATATATGGCCAAAAATGGCCTAGCCTATAAAAATGTTTGTTTACAACAAATAACAGAAACTAATGTATTTTCAACCACTGTTAGAATATACATGACATAAATATTTAAAAAGAAAAATATAGATATGTGACATGGAAAAATTATTATATATATATTTATACTCACCAGCCACCTTATTGGTGAACCCTTTTGCCTTCACAGCTGCCTGATTCTGTGTGGCACAGATTTGGCAAGGTGCTGGATTCCTCAGAGATTTCGGTCCACAGTGACATGACTACACTTTAATGGCATCTCCGATTCTTCCACATCCCAAAGGTACTCTACTGGACTGAGATCTGGTGGCTGTGGAGGCCATTTCTGTACAATACATTCACTGTCATGTTCAAGAAGCCATCCAAGGGCTGGACATGGTCAGTAACAATGCTGAGGTGGGCTGTGGCCTTTAAATGATGATAACTTGGTACTGAGGGGCTCAAAGTGTGCCAAGAAAAATGTACCACACTATTATACCAACACACAGACTGAGTTTCCTGTTCTTGGCTGACAGGAATGGTGCCCGGTGTCACCACTGCTGGTGGATACTTTTTAGTTTTTGGACAATTGTTCTCTGTAAACTCCAGAGGCGTCTGGGTGGGAAAATCCCAGTGGATCAGATGTTTCTGAATACTCAAACCAGGCCAGCTGGCTCCAGTAACTATGCCAAGTTGAAACTTCTTGAAATGACCTTTCTTTTTCATTATGATGTTGGGTTTGAAGTTCAGCAGGCTGTCATGATCATGTCTACATGCCTAAATTGACTCAGTGGCTGCTCTGTGATTGGGTGATTAGATATTTGTACTAGCAAGCACTTCAAGAGCTAAATAAATAAATTAATAAAAATCCAAACAACCCAATAAACTGAGTCTATATAAAAGCCACCCTCACAATATTAGTCATTACTTTTGAAAAGTATATACTGTACTTTACAAGCCATATAACAGATAAACTAGTTTATACCATATTTTTTGCAGCCACTTTTCTCTTCGCTGATTGTTGTCTGGTCTTTACATATATTTATATATACTGTCATTATTGTTTTATTGTTGTCTGAGGTACTGCTTTCAGTGCTGTGAGGTGTTGAACAGCACTGCACTGGTTCCTACATTTCGTTACATTATGAGATAAGTATTTGCCCACAACAATGTAGAATAGTGAGTTTGACAGCTTTGATTTAGGGCGTGTGAACCCAAAAGTATGACCCATGAGACACTGTGCTATGCTTCTCTCTTTCTGTTGCTCTCAAAGTGCAATTTCAGTATCACAGATTAAATTACTCCCTATCGTTCCAGCAGCTCTTACATGGACAGATAGCTTTTAAATTGCTGAAGAGAATCTGAAAGATCATCAAAAAAGCGTTCCTTGTAATTTATGCTTTTACTGAAGAGATAATTTAGTGTAGCCAGTAAATTTGACTTGTTATATCAAGTCTGTAGCAATGAGCGCTTACCTGCTGGCTACTCCAGCTGTGAAGGAAATATGGTCTTGTCTTTGGCTCAGGGACATTTAAAATGAATTTTGGTGTGACAGAGGCGACTTTAACATGCTGAGTGACTTGTGGAACAGTGATGACATGCAATATGGTGGTGACTTTTTCGTACCATGCAGCCATCTTAAAGGAAAATACGGTTTTATCTTTTTTTTTAATCTTTTCTCTTCAGTGTTAAGTTTTGTTCAAAGTTACTTTGAACAAAAAAAAAGTAAAGTGCAAAGTTATTTGATTGTAAACAGTTTAGCTGAAATTAGTGGTTCTGCTGTTCTTGCTACATGTAAGGTATTTACAAAGCTGGCTTTGAGCACGATGATATCTGGTTTGTACACTACCATTCTGAGACCTCGAGTCTGGTGTTTGTAGCCTTTGCTATCTTCATACTTTGAAGTCTGAAGTGACCCAATTTGCATGTGGAATGCTAATTTATTAGATAATGCTACCTAGCCTTGGTTTGCATGGAGCATCTGTAGACCGTACAGAATACTAGAATTTCATTCACCAAAAACTGAAGCATGAATATTTTCCATTATGATAGTTATCTATCATATAAACCGCACTATATGTTAGATAAATATATTACAAAGGGTCAACAAAGCACGAGCACTATGAGTGCAGTAGACACCTCTTGTTCTAGCTATAGCTAGCATCAAAGTATAGCCACCAGTGTTTGCTTCCAACAAGTGGCCATGACACTACTCGTGATTTGAATTATGAGTAGCGAGATGTTTTTTGAACTAGGCTGTAAATATATTTACATGTTAACGTGGACCAGGCATGTTTGTGGTACTGAAGGAAATGCAACTGTTGGCACTTTAGTTCACTTCGCCGACAATGAGACTTGGATCTTGGAGTCTTTAAAGCAACCGTTTCAAACACAATGAGACTGCACGTTCATTGCAGATGGTTTCAATGATTTTGGTCATGTCACAATCTCTAGTGTTTTCCTTAGTATAACTGGTGCATTAGTAGTAAATGTGAAACAAACATACTATGTAGTCCATGGGAATAACAGCCAAAACTTGTAAAGATGTAAAGAACCAGATTTACTCTGTAGCATTCCAATACTTTCATTCCAACACAAGTTTACTGTTGAGCAAAAACTACCAAATTAAGATGTCCCAACTATAAATCCTCAGCAAAGAAAGTTTGTTTGCAAAACCTATCACTGGAGCCACAACTTAACCATGCAAGCCTCTTTTCTCTTCTGCCCTACATTCTGCAGCCATATTGTTTGCATTCAAAGGCAGTGCCCACACAGCTGGAGGATAAGCCAAGTCTCTCAGCAGATAAAGTATGGTGCCATTGGCTGCTGCACCCTCTTTTCATTTCCCTCTGTCTACTGGGATGTCAGAGGCTCCTGGCCACAGCTGGAAGATGAATGTTGCTGCACCCCTCTACTTTGTCATGGTGTCCAAGAAGGCTCTAAATGGCATTGAGAGACTCTCAGGCTCTCACAAATGGGATCTCTGCAGCCCTGTGTAACCTTGTATGTACAAAACAGGCTGAATTTTTAAAGTTGCCTGCTGCAAATACTCTCAAGAGATATAAAGTCTCTTGTGGGTACTGTTGCTTCAACAAAATGCAGGAAATGCGAGCCCACGTTTGCATGCACACTCCAGACTTTTAAAATCTCTATATGAAAGATATGATAATTAAGAGCAACAGATTTGCACCATGCTGATTTATCTGTTTGTACATGTACATGTGCAATACCACAGTTTATACCGTGTGTTAAATTGCCTTACGGTGCTTGGGCTGGAGAGGCTCAGATAGCAAAAATCTTTTAGCATTGCTTCCTCTCTGTTCAGTCTGGTTGTCCCTACACCAGGGGCAACAACACCTACCTGCTCTGTCTCGCTGTTCTCATGGAAACGCATCAAAGGAGCTGAAAGATAGACAGAACTGAGAGAGAGAGCGGGGGAAAAAACAAGCCTGAGATACTTTGTTACTGTAATGTTGCACTCTTTATTGTCCCTGTTGCTTTTCTCGGCTGTGACAGTAAGCCCTGTCACACATCTCTTTCCCCTTCTGTTAGAGGTGAAGACCAAAGTGAAACACAGCGTGTAGGTGCTGTTGCGCTGTGTTGAAATTCAAGGCACCCAAGTCACCCACTCAACCAGCACAAACTGCACACATTTGTCGTCGGGGTGCACCTATACATATTTTAGTGGTTTGAAGGTATTGCTCCATGTTAAGTTTTCCCCATGTGATATAAGCAGGGCTGACACTTAAGAGAGCCTGGGGCCTGAGAGGTTTTGAACCAAGATTAAACCAGAGACGCCTGTGGGCTTACAGCTGGTGATTACAACACCCATTAAAAGTAGCCTTGATGGAAATCTCGAGCGGCGTGACTTGGTAGGGAAAAGATGATTATAGGATGCATTCACGGCCGCCTCGTAGACATGAGCCAGTAGATGTTCTGGGGTTGAGCGTAAGTGATATTTGGGCATGTGTGGCAGCAAGTACTGCTGAGTCTCACAACATCTCCTCCACAGACAGGAAAGCAGAACAAGACCGTAGGTGGTATGACGAAGAATTAAAGTGTATAAATTGTGTTTGCTCTCTGAGCTGTAAACATGGCCAAATAAATTTATCTTCAATTTGTCTGCCCAGAACACATCACCCCAAAAGGCCTGACCTTTGTGCGCGTGGTTAACTGTAGTGCTCCTAAAGTTGTTTTCAGACAGACCTCAGACCTCCCATCCCATCCAGGCTGTGTAAGCAGAATATAGATGCATAAACTAACAAATACAAGTGCTACCTGCAGGTCCAGTGCTGAAATATTTGGATTCTTGAAGACTTGTTTTTGGGTAAAACTGTCTGCCCATGGTCTGAGTTTGCTGGATGGGACTTTCATGGGCAATTTGGCAAATGTTTAAAATATCTCCAATTACACAAAGAACTGAGAGTCCAAACCTCTGCCAAGACAGTTCACTCTCTGGGAAGCATTTACTTTTAGGGGAATAGTGTTATGGTTATGTATATTCATTTTTTGTTTGCTTTGTCTTTCTCACTTTTTTTAGGTTTCAGTGCAGGAAAACAACTGCAAAATTCAGGAATTTGCATCATTTTGCACAACTTACCTTTAATAATTACTTTACAATTTTAGAATTTCAATAGTCTATTTTATCATCTGCTCTATGGTTGAGTTTCAAAGCCATATTATTTATTAGATAATTACTTTAAAAATACATCTAGAGGTCCCACTCAGTGACTACATTTAGCTGCTGTGACCCCCAGCAGACAACTAGACGGCAACTAACGGCTAATATTTTCTGTAGTGAAAGTATCAATTCTAACACAAAAACCTTGCATACACATACCCATGTGAATCCTCACCTCCCAGTACTTGTGGGAGAGTTGAAAACCAAAGGTCCCAGTTCAGGAAGAATAGATCCCTGGCAACATGCCCACTTCAGCCTTTGAAAGTCTTCAAATGAGCGGTTCCTCTCAGCACTGCCAATGCAGTCTTTAAGGATGTGAAGAGAACTATTTGATCCAGACTATAGAGAAAAGTGTTCATCAAGCGGAGGTCCTTTAGTTTGTTTGGCCGTGAGTTCTGTAATTCCACTCAGTAGAAAGAGAAAGCAGTAGGAGCTGCACACCTTTGACTTGGGGCAAAAAGGAGCCAGAGAATACTTTTCTGGCATTAATTTACTACATACTCTTCAACAAAAAAGAACAAACACAGGAAGACAAAGGTTTTGACTTCAATATTCATCTTTGACTTCTTCGTTTTTTCTTGCACCACAGGGCTACAGTTTGAGCCATGTTCCTTATCAGAAAGTTTCAATGGCAACAGTAGCAGTTTGAAAGGTTTATATCTGAGGTAACCAGAAATGTGGGAACAACATGGCTTTCAACTTCACAGGCATCAGCAACATGCAAACAACGATGCTGCAGAGAAATCACGAGGCATGTTCTTCTGTGATTGCTGTTATTTTTAGGTGTGCTCTCAGAATAAGCGAAGCTTTCAGTGTGGGGAAAGTTTCTAGTAGGATTGAAAGTCCCACCTAGGAGGATTTAATTAGCGCTTTGAATGAATAACATTTCACCCATTTCTCTCTCTGTCCTTGGTAATCAGTTCTGGGCCATTAATGAGAGGATGACTATCGACTGGTGGAGCGAGCTGCTGATAATTGAATGTGTAGAGGCCATTAAACATTCCTAATCAAAAACAAACACTCCAAAGCCACAGTTCCTGCAGAACAATGAGCAGCAACAACAATGGAAGCATGGCTGTCGGGACCTAAAAAAAAGAGAGACTATATCTGTTCTCGTCTACAGGAGAAGGGGGAAACCACGCTAAGATTTCAGAATCTGACAGGTCAGGAAATAGCACCAAATTGAATTTCCCAAGTTAGTATTTTCATCCAAACAGCTGAGAAGAGACAAAAGCAAAGAAAAAAAAGCACAATGACGATGTAATTGAAACATTCTCAGGGGCTCCACTCCACATGCAAACAGGCCCGTAAATCTCTTATAGTGACTATGGTGTGCTGCTGGAAATCAGTGCCACTATCGATTGAGCACTATTGATCTGACTTCAGTATCACAGCAGCTTATATGAAGTTGGTAAGTCAATACTAGTTAACAGTTCTAACCCTGTATCACCTCCAGTGGATGTAACATGTTGTTTATTATGCCAAGTTGAAATGGAACGACTTATCGTCTAAATCGAGTTGGATGTGTAAATTTAAAGGTTTGTGCACTGTGACGTTTGGTAAATGAGAGTTTTTGCATCTGGCAGACAGCTGTTTTATGGTTTTACATTGTTGTTTACTTTCATATCTGATTGATTCATTACGAGTGTGCATAATTGATGACCCAGTGTGAAATATTCGACTTCCCATATTACTCGTGGTAATAAATATTTTAATGCATGCAAATGTTACTATGTGCAAATCTGTTGAGACCTATTAAGCTTTTATGGTGTGCTGAAAAGATTATTGGCCCTCTGTGTCTGGAACAGGATGTGTAAACGCCCTCACACACTGGCTATACTTAATCATTGTGTTACATCTATCAGCATATCAGATTAGCAAAACAGACATTTATTTATATGAAAAGGCTTTTTAAAATTTTTTAAATAACACAGACATGCATTTAAATGCTGCATGAGATTATTTCTCTTGATGTCACCCAAAGATCATATATGGGAAGAAGCCATGTGTAAGAAATCTCTTCACTCTGAATCATTATGAGGGGCACGTTGCATCTTCAGTAATTGTGTGAGGGACCATGCTGTTGCGCTCAAATTTGTTTGTGTTGTCCTTTCAAGGTTCGCTGCACCTTAAAAGGACAGCCGCTACTTTGCCTTTCTGCAGTGACTTGTCAACATGACTCTCTGTCCAACGGAGCAGAAAAAGGGGTCCAGTCCATGTCCCATCTGACTGGCATGTCACTCTCATTGTCTGGATGAAGGGAACTAGAAGGAAGTTGTGCTTGTAAAAACCAAGCAGACATCCATGTGCAACAAGGAGAATTATTTCAGAAGGCAAGGCTGAAGACTGCTGTGAATATGCGCACAGGTCACAAGTCGGTATTATACTTCCACGGTCCTGAGGGCTCAGATGCTTTGCAAAGTCTGATCATATTGAGATAGTGAAAGTACAGCTGGAAGCTCTGTATGCTTGCACAACACAGTGAGAATTTCATAAGATGACAGCCATGGTACTGATTTTGATCAGTATCCTGATTTTATGTGGTCTAAATTGATTTAGAATATCCTGAGGTTTAGAACTCCATATATAAAATACAGTCTACCGGCCCTTTTGGTGTAATACTCATGAGACTCATGTAGATTAAAGCACAATGCACGTTTTAGTGGCAGTGTGATTGCATACAGAATTACAGGAATGGTGCAATTAAAGACAAATTTGTTCAAGGAAAGATCCAACCTAACATACAGGGTTTGTTGATCTGTTGCATAAATACAGAGAGGAGAGGAGGCGAGGAACTGGAGAAAAAGGGGAACTGCAGTTTCAAGTGAACTCTGAGTTCACTCAGAGGATGAGCTGAATACAAACTTCCACAAACAAGTGAGATGTGTTGTTTTGGTTGTTTGAGACGAATTGAAACAGGCTGTAGAGACAGTAGAGCAGTCAAAGTCATGCAAATGTCTCTTTCTGTTTGAACTCACCTTCAGATAATGCTTACGTTTTCTTTAAAATATCCCACTTCACCAAAAACAAGTCATGTTAGTAATGAAGACCAAACTCCTGTAGGCTTGTGCTAAAGCTTTGTAATAAAAAGCTTGACTGAATGCAACTTTAGGTTGTTGTGCTGGTGTAACTGGATCATTTGTACATAAAGTTCGCTCATTGTATTTATGGATATCTCGGCCTGCAAGGTATCCAGTGCAGATATCCAGTACTGTGCAAAAGACTCGGCCATCCTTATTTCTTTATATTTTTTCAAGAAAATGAGAAAAAAGTGCAGTGACTTAATGAAACATGTGAAAATATACTTGGAAATACAGCACACAAGGAAAAACGGATTTTGTATAATTCCAATGAGCTTGAAAGTCAATATTTAGTATGAACATCTTTATTCTTCAACACAGCCCGAACTCTCTTCTGCAGCTTTCTTGTAATGTCTATAAGTAGTCTTCAGAAATATAGCTGAAGGATATTCAAAGCTCTTCTTTGCATGTTGGCTGTTTTTTGTTCTGTTCTCTGTCAAGATGATCCCACACTGCTTTAATAAGGTTGAGGTCCTGGCTGTGGGGAAGCCAATCTATGACTGTTGTCTTTTTCTAGCCAGGTAAGCTTTTCCTGCATTATCAGTATGTTTCACGTGTGTCGTGCTGAAAGACGATACATTTGGCAATCACGTTATGGTATTGCATGCTAGATCCAAATCTGACTTTTCCAATTTAAATTTTTCAAATTTGGATTCATCACTCCATAAGACCTGTTGCCACTGATTTTGTGTGCAGTTCTTGTGTAATCTTCAGCTTTTTCTCCCTGTTTCCCTTCCTTAAGTATGGCTTCTTGTCAGCCAGCCTTTCACTGAGACCATTTCTAATTCTATTTGTAATTCAGTTTTATTTATATAGCAACAACAACTGCCTCGAGGCACTTCATATTGTGTCATGAAGACCCAATAATATTAGAAAGAAACCTTAACAATCACACAACAATGATTAACAAGCATTTGGGGACAGTAGGAACAAAAAACTCACTTTTAACAGGAAGAAACCTCCAGGAGAACCAGGCTCAGGGAGGGGCAGCATTCTACCATGACTGGTTGGGGGTGAAGACACACATAAGAGAGGCTTTAAAGAACAGTAGATTGACCAAGTGTCAGGTCTTTGCTGGATTTTTTTCTATTTCTTAAGGACATGACTTTGAGATGCTGTTTATCTGCTGTTCATTTCTTTTGTCCAGCATTTGTCCAGTTTCCTTATCTCAGTAATGGTCTCAAAATTCCCAAGTCAAGGATTCAAAACATTAGTGCAAAAATCAATAGTATGACTGGTAGCGGTTTTATCAATCTGTGACATGACATCTGTGGATTTTAGCAAAGAAAGCCTCTTGCTATAGCAATGACAGAGGTGGCCATGACAAGAGAGGCCTGTACATAAGAGATGTAAAGACATCCAGAGAATCCTAAAGGAGAAAGAAAATATGAAAAACGAAGCTTCAACAGTTTATGAAGATTAGAGCATTCAATCTTGAAAATTATGCAAGTTAAGCCATGATTAATGAGGGAGCCCTTCAAAATTGAAAAGGAAGCGGAGGTAATAATCTCACAAGAAACTAGATGCCACCTGGCCTCTGCCATTCAAATTGTCGTTTATGTGTATGCCAGACTCATATAAAACATGCAGTGAAGTCTAAAGGAATTTAATAGCTGGGATCCAAAGATTAGCGTCAGGAATTCAGTGTCTGTCTAAATATGAAATATGGTGCCAATCTCGGTTAATTTCCTGAATTATAGTGTTTGATAATGACCACAGATGTGATTTTTGCAGAAGATTTTGAGGACACGATAAAGTGGACGTTCTGCCTTTTGGATATGAAATATCACGTCATCATTTTATGCTATTAGACATTTGTGTGATATTTTTAATACTAAGCATATTATTGCAGTTATGGTTTTGGGAGGTCACAATGAATCAGAATCAGACTCAGGATACTTTATTAATCCCTAAGGAAATTATGTGGTTACAGTTGCTCCGAGACGATAAGAAGAGTAACAGACTAAACAAAATTAAATGATACAATACATCACAAAGTTACAAAATATATAAAATATTTCTAACATATACAAATAAGTCATTTATAAATATCCAGCATATTAGACAGATTAAATATTTGTATGATTGTCATTTTACACTAAATTGTAAAACTTTGTTATTTTCAGTGTAAAGGATATGCAAAAGTGTGTAACTGTTGCACTGTGTACTATGTATTAGATGGAGGAGGTGTACAGGGAGATGGCCGCAGGCAGGAATGATTTCCGGTGGTGCGTTTAGGTCATCTCAGTCTCTCACTGAGCGTGCTCCTGTAACTAGCCAGTACGTCATGACGTGGCTGGGAGTTATTGTCCAGCATTGTCCTTATCTTGGACAATATCCGCCCCTTCGACACCACCTTAAAGGAGTCCTGCTCCATCCCCACAACATTACTGGGCTTGCAGATCAGTTTATTGAGTCTGTTGGCATCTGCAAACCTCAACCTGCTGCCAGCATGCAACAGCATAGATGGCACTGGCCACAACAGACTCATAGAAAATGTATTGTCCAACGGATGTTAAAGACCTCAGCTGGCTCAGAAAATACAACGACTCTGGCCCTTCCTGTAGAGTGCAGTGATGTTTTAAACCCAGTCCAGTTTATTATCAGTGTGTACTCCAAAGTATTTATAGTCATCCATTATTTCCACATCGACCCCCTGGATAGAAACAGGAGTTGCAGGTTTCCTGGTCCTCCTAAAGTCTACGTTGAGCTGCAGATGATTCTGCTCCCACCACGTGACAAAGGAGTCAACCACAGCCCGGTACTCCATCTCAACACCGTCACTGATGGGTGCAGAGTCATCAGAAAACATCTGAAGATGGCAGTTCTCTGTGCAGTGGCTGAAGTCTGTGGCTGAAGTCTAAGTGAATGTCTGGTTGGTTTATCCTTGACTTGAAATGATCAATGAAGAAATCCCCTCAAGGCATTCAACTCGCATCATGTTCACGAGAATGGGACAATCTGAAAACACAATCCTCGTGGCCACGGCTATTGGGAAACATAAAGATAGGCATCCAGAGAATGAGAGAAGCATTCCAACTGAAGAAGGAAAACAGAAAAAGTAAGAAAAGCCTTCACTGAAGAATTTAAAGTTAAATGTAAGAGGAGAAATAGAGACAGAAATAAAGGAGATAGAACAGATGAGGAAAGCAGACACAGAGGATGAGGGAGGCTTTAACAAAAGAGGCAGTCATGATGATGAATGAAAGGACAAAGAAACAACAAATAATGCCACTGGTAAGTAATAGACCTATCAAAGCAGCCATTATGACTACTCTTATCAACATGCCATGCCAGTTATCTTCCAGACTCATTTCTGTTTGGCCCTGCAAGAACGAATATGGTAACTGCATCTGCACCAAGAAAGCGCAAACATAAAAACCGATTAGGCCGCCGACTCCTTGGTAATCTTTCAAATTTATTAAAAAGGCATGTAGATGTAAAATCCATCATTGCACAACATTAACATTTATTTGTACTGTGTGCATGTACTCCAAATATCTGTGTCAGCCACTGATGAAAGTGCAGCACATTACTTTGAGTTTTAAAGGCAAGCCTGACTAAAAAGTGTCCGCCCGCTCCCAGATCTAGGTTTAAAAAAAGGTTGTGGAGAACTGAATCAGCAAAGATGTAAAGTCAGTCAATTTGAATCAGTGTGGTGTTATATTGTGGTGCATTATACAAGTATTATTATGCATTAGATTAAACCCTGATTTAGATTTCTGCTGTGAATCTTTGTAGTGCTTACAGCGTAATTAAGTGCTGCTGCGCTGATGCATTATGTGTTACTTATTGTCGTGCCTCGATGTTTTATATGCGATGCAAGCTGATAGAAACAAACAAAATGCTGGAACTTTCCCCCCTCCTGGGTACCAGCTCTTTGTTGTGATCAGTTTTCTTCAGGGGCAAACGTGTTTTACCCTCAAGTTTTTTCACTTCTTTGCACTTTCCAACTGTCCCGCACCCATTCCTACGGTGGCCCTGAGAGGCCAAACGGACTGCAATATGCACCAGCAATATGAAAAATGCTGCAAAAGCACACAAAACACAACGGAAATAGGAAAAACAAAAACAGAAATAGGAAAAAACAGATTTCCAAAAGCACAAGGGAAGTGTTTCTGGAGTGAGACAATAACCCGACGGACCAGTTGCAGGAACCCAAAACATGGTAGGTGTGTTTTATCATGATTCATATAATACTGATGACGGATTTTTAGGCTAATAGTTAGGCTAACACACTTACCTCTCATCTTTTCTTTCCTCACAAAACCAATAGATCCTCCACTTCTTTTAAGTGTCTCCCAGCGCAATTCTTAGCATATTTTGGTTCCTGCAACTGGTCCATTGGGTTATTGTCTCCCCAGAAACACTTCCCTTGTGCTTTTGGAAATCTGTTTTTTCCTATTTCCGTTGTGTTTTGTGTGCTTTTGCAGCATTTTTCCTATTTCCGTTGTGTTTTGTGTGCTTTTGCAGCATTTTTCCTATTTCTGTTGTGTTTTGTGTGCTTTTGCAGCATTTTTCTTATTGCCGGTGTTTTCTTAAGTTGCAGTCCGTTTGGCCTCTCAGGGCCACCGTACATTCCAATTGTTTCCTCCAGGTATTTGCTGACATTTTTAAGTCTTGATATTGATGCTTTTATTATTATTCCTTATACTGAGACGATGGTTGTTATTCACGTACTTCTTTAAAAAATTGGCGGCTAAAGAAGTAGCTGGAAATGCACAGAAGAAATTAGCGGTGCTGAACAGGCCAATCACAGTATGGCGTTATGACGCGGCATCGATCCAATGTGTACTTACATTTCTAGGGAGGTGCACTTCATGTTATGCCATAGGTTACAGTGTAGGCTTTCAGAGGGGTTTGCTGTTATGACGTACATATGGCTCAAATTTCCAGCTGAAGCATATGTTTCCTGTAAGTCAAAGATGATAGGGTTTAAATGTCAAATATTCCAGGGGTGAAGGCAACTGCCCTTCGAGTACAGGGACCGTGATCAGGAACAAGAGGCTGTTAAAGGCAAAAGATTTAAAGAACAGTGAGTTGTTCCCAATATTTATCATCGATGTCCAAACTGGTTGACTTGCTATGTTAGCACCAAATGACACGTGCAGATGGTAGTAAATATGGGAACCTAAACAAGACTTTTTCTGTATTAAATAACTGTGGTAACACTGGAAGTATTATTTGGACCTTTTATTTAAATGGTGAAAACATGAAAACATTGTTGAAGTACCAAAGTAAAAGTATTAAAACAATTTAAATGGTACATTTTAAGTCACTTTAATGCTAATGTTGGAACCAATTTTCTAACTTAAAGTTGGACAGCTCATCTTGTATTAATATAGTATAAAAAATCAGAGGATGCACATTTTGATCTTAGTGGATATTTTGTTATTCTGCAAGCTGATTTGTAAATAAGGCCTTTAAAATAAATGCTGGGGAACACAGAAATGGGAACTGACAGAACTACACCTCTGTGGCTGCCCCGTTAGACCCCTGAGTACGAGCGAACATACAGAGTTTTGAAGGTTTTTTCAAAGTCCTGATTTCTCCTTACAGCTACACTGTACATACAGTATGTACAGAAGACTCTTTCCACTGTTGTAATATTTTAGAGGAAAAGAGATTTATTTCAGGCAATGCCTTGGCTACCATATGCTCCTCTCTCTTTAAACAGATTCACAGAACAGCCGGTGGCTGGAAAACAGGAATTTGAGAAATAAGTCCACACAGTTGCGACCTGTCTTAGTTTGATCCAAGCTGACAAATCACATCCCTAAGACTCTTGAATATCCCTATGTTCCTCCTTATAAGTTCTAAGGTTCCTAATTTGTTCCTTTTTGGCCCAGTAATTTAACAAATGCTGCAAATGAACTGTAACAGATTCTCCAGCTGTTCCAGTAAAACCATATTTATGTGAAAAGCTGTGAACAGGCATTATTAATAAAACACAAACTCTGCTATCTAAATGAGCAAGATTAATACTTTAAGTTCTAATTTTTGGGTTTGTGCCAGTGTTGAAGCCTCCTTGATCAAAGTATCGAGTTTCATCAGACCTTTTAGTTGTTAACCCAAGCCCCAATATAAATATTAATAAACATTATTAAATTAGATCAGCATTATTTTGTTATTGCTGAAAACCTACATGTGTCTAAAGGATGCATCTTTGAATGTCTTCAGTCTCTTTTGTCTCAAATGAGCTTGAATCCAGCCACATTTTGTTACAGTTTATTCTAAATAAACCCCTGCAATATTAATATATAAATATACATATTAAATCCAGTATAATGGTGAAAAGCTCAGGTGTTACTGAAGCAATACCATTAACTGTGTTATATCCATGTGTCCCAGCGAGCTGTGACAGTGACCCAGCAGCCTGAACCTGAAGGCAGCCTTCATTCATTTTATTATGTACGCCTGTGCTTTCTCAGGATAACAAGCAACCTCACAGCTGCTAAAATGAACAAGCAGGTCAATATGTATTTGTGAAATCTACTCTTCCCATCTTCCCATTGATTGGTGCAACGGGGCAGCTGTGCAGGAAGCCAATCACACAGGTGAACAAACACAAAGAAATAAACCACACAGGGCGTACCGACGTCATTCACTTTATTAGAATAGCAAAACTTCAGCTGATCAATGTCCTAAATTCAAAATGTTACCTCAGTGTGTATAAACCAAACAGCGAATGGCTTTAAGGGCTGGAAGCAAATGGTCCAAAGGGGAGTCCCTCACCACAGATTCCCGTGTTAAAAAGCCCAGTTTTACAGCAAAAAATAAACATATTCACAACCTTGCACAAAAAGCATTTTTGATCTCTGTTGCTGATTTTCCCCTTTGCGACAACTATACAGAGGGACTTTGTTTAAAAAATGATTATTATCATCTGTTAAAATTCTAATAAGGCTTCATTTTCCTGCCTTATTTGCAGTCATCATGAGTTACTTCTTGTTTGTGAGACTTTCTGCATTCAGTTTTGTATTTATGAAAACATGCTTCACTGGGTTATGATAGGATGGCTAACCCTGGCCATTAATGAATAACTCATTAATTTACCCTGGGAAACCTTTTCTTTTGCAGCGACTAACTGTATCTGTTTGCACTTTGAAGCGCTGCCATCTTTCTATATTTGGCTAAATCTGGTCAGAGAGTATAGTCCTGTACACTTCACAGTTCCATTCACATCATCAGTAAACACTAGTAACCCAGTTCTATTGGCAGCCATACACAACCATACCATAATGTTACCTCCACCATGTTTGACACGTGATGTGGTGTCATTGTCCCATCATTCTGATACAAATTAATCTTCGTTTCAAATGTCCAGATATTTTTCTTCTAGAGTTGGACACAACCCTGTCTCAAAGGGTAGGGCAAAAAATTCAGAGATAAATAAATATGCATCAATTCATGAGCATTGTGTTGCTGTATGGACATGTGTGTCAGTGAACAAAAAATAAAGCAGCTGATGTTTACTAGATCAAGTCACCTGGAGGAGAGAGAAAAAGACTGACTACCTCAGCACGTACAGTACAAGCAAGCAAACACACCAGCCCAGGTGTCAGCCATCACTCCCAGTGAGCCACTCATCATATCCCAACAACCAGGTACTGAAGCCTGGGGGCCGTCACATTTCTAATATGGGTGGATCTAGCCAGTAGTTGTTTGCTAGGTGTCAACTAAACTAATTTGTCTCAAGAAATAGCAAACATTTGTGGTGCTGGTGCCCTGTGCTTTACAGTGAAACTAACAGACTGCTGCAGAAGTCTAAAGTCTGTGTTACAGTTTTCTGAGGGAAATCCTTTGCATGTTAATTAGCATTAATAACCAGGTACCTGTGTCTGTGTGATGCTTAAGTATCAGCATTCCCCCTGATCAACTGAATGTGGCCACACCAAGCTCCAAAAAATGGACATGGATTCAGAATGTCCATCTTTTATATCATACATATTATAATCTAAATTGTGTTTTTGTTGAAAACAAGCTCATTTTTACAAAACTAAATCCAAAAGAATACATTTCAAAATCACGTGACAAAACATATGACAGGTATAAAGTTGTATAGTTATCTGCTCACACAATAATGACCATGTACCTGAAGGTTAATTAATATAGAAACATTTATAATAGCAGTATAAAGAACAGGTGCAGGCACAACACAGAAGAATGGCTGCTAAAAGGCCGTCTTTGTGTAGATTGTTGGAGTTCTGTTATTGATATAATCAACATGACTAAATACTGGGTGATCCACATTTTCAAATTATGAAACTGATCATATATTTTTGTATGCGACTTTAGTGTTCAACTTAACTAATAAATAGGCTTATCAGCTAAACAAAGAAGAGAAGAAGCATTAAGCAGTATGCAGTGGAAATAATCAAGTACATCAAAACCATAATTAACTACAGCACTTCAGTTACTAAGTATATTATCACTTATATCACATCCTCTTGAATCAGTCACAGCTTTGAAATCTTTCATATTTTTCTTAGGAACAGCACTTTGAAATTGCATATGTATTACTACTATATTATTACTGCATCATTCTTACTATTATTACTACACACATCACCAAATTCAGTACGAAAAACCGTCTGTATCTCATTGGTAAAAATGAAAATAAATATAATGGGTAAAAATAAACTGGCAGAATTTTGCAACCCTGTCAGTTACAGTGATGGATTATGATTAATTACACTGGAACCCCTGCTGAGACGTCACTCAGACAGACGGAAACGTAGTTCTTAACTCTGAGAGCTGGATGAGCCTCACTGCATACAAGAGAAGAAAATAAATTTCACCTCAGCAGTCGGCCCGGGCTTGTAGCTCTTCTAACACCGGCCAAGTAAAGTACAGAAAAGTTCAGATGGAAAATCCGCAAAGTATCCTTTTAATATAACAAATGCGTAGTCTTAGCATTGTGAGGTCCTGTCATTTTTCATCTATTACGGCGCTGATGTGACAGGCATCGGCCCGGGCCAATACGTCATCATAAAAGCCATTGAATGAAAGGCTGATAGCACAGCAGCACACAGGGGGAACTTCTTCATCTGCTAATAAAGTGCACATTCACTGGTCATGGAATCTGGTGAGTGCGTGTGTGTGTATGGAAGGTGAGTTATAGTAATGGTCCTCGAATGGCAAGGGAGTCTTAAATGGTGCTCTTTCAGAAGATAAACTGGCATCTGCAGGAGTTTAACTCTCTCTCCCTCTCTCTCTCCTATACGCGCACACATCTATACACACCTGCCTCTGTGTGTGCACGCTTGAGACTTGTGAGATATGATATTAGACAGTATATAATACTGCCATAAAGAGTTCTGAGGCAACGCACATGTTATAACACGGTCCTCTCAAGAAGCAGACCTCTCACATTTTCCCGGAATGCCAGTGTGCTAAATGTTAACCATAGTCCCCAGACAATGAAGCCCTCAAGGGCGTTTTCCACCTCCAATACGGGGCATAAAGACAAGGAGAAAAGTAACGTGTCAGAATGTGCTAAGCTGGGACTGCTCTGTTTCTCCCCGTGGGCTCATACTGGTCTTCTTTTGGTGTGTATAAACAAGCAACATCATCATCTACAGTTTGCGATTTATAGCCGGGGGACCGCAAAGTTTTTTCACACTTTGAGGAAGGAATTAGGACATCTTTTGCGCGTGAGAGAACGCGCGCGCACGCGAGGGAGGGAGAGAGGGAGCATATGAAAACGTCGTAAGTGAAGGGAAGTCAGGGTGCAGCAGCAGCACGATTTCTGCCATGGAGTGAAAGGAGGAAACCTCCTCTTCGGCGTCGCCTGCATGCAAATGCACCCGACCGGGATAGAATAAGGCTGGTTCACCACGCTCAGGTGGAACCGCACCATTGACTTGGAGTGGAGCGGTGCTTATCCTCGAACTTAAAGCAGCAAGACACCGTCGCTCAGAATCTTCCAGATCGCACCCAAAGGCTCATACAGGTGACAAGTGTGCCCAACTTCACCGCACCGGCCGTGCTGACGCGCACAGTGCGTTTGTCCAGAGGCTGCTCGCTGCGTGAGACCCGCCGCTCCTCTTCTGACATTTCGCAGCGCTGCTGTGCACATGCAGACTGTGCGTGTGTGGCAGCGTGACGCATTTGCGCCTTTAGATTTGATTTATTTATTTTTTAAGAGTCTGGAGTGTCGCGTTTTCGGACAAGTTTGGGTACTGATCGGAATGATCGTCATGTCCGCATGGGATAACTTGCGCGTCTCTCTGTAGAGTGACACAGAGCTCGGCTCGGTGCTGAAGTTGGTTGGGAATAATAATAACAGTACGTAGCGCAGAGGACGAAAGAGGACGAAACGGCTGAATTTACTGCCAGCATCGTCATCTCCGTGTAAGGAATCAAAACTGCGCGGGGGGGACTGCTGCTCTTTCCTCCTCTTCATCTGCACACTTCCAGCTTTTTCTTTTCTTTCCCCCCTCTTTTCTCTTGCAGAAGCATCCAAGTGAATTCCAGCTCGTGAAAGCACAGCTGCGTAAACTTGGCCAGATCTGGTGACATTGTAGCCTGTGTGTGTCTGTGTGGGTTTGTGTGTGTGTGATGAGCAGCCTGGATGGATATGCGGCTCACCGAGGGAATTTGAAAAGCAAAGGGGGATTACTATCGGTCCCTCTTGTGTTATAACCTCAAAATGGATGCCCACGTCAGGCTTTGGAGATGCAACTGGATTAGCCACTCTTCCGCTGATCTGCTTGACATCTGAGCGGCACAAGTGTTCAAAGTTTGGATAATCTCAAAGGCTGAAGGTGTAGAATGCAGTCTGGAGTGAAGACGCTCTCCGCAGGTGGAGGTGCGTCACTCTGCTGCCTACTGCTCCTCTGGCTCATCTACTCCCATCTGCTCAGAGAGGGTAAGGGCACTTACAGCTATTTATTACTTTGCCAGCAGCAGCAAGGTCTCTGAGGGCTTTTTATTGGGATGCAGCTGCACATGGTGTGGTCAGATCCTGTCATTCTGGGGGAAAATTCCTATTACGCCCAATTAAACAGCCTCTGTGCTCATCAGAAGTCAAATTACGGTGACCTTGTTGAACCTCTTTGCAGCCGGATTTGGCATCTCAGTAATAATATTCCCAGTCAGTGTATAATGATGTTATTTTGCACAGTTTCATCATGTCTGATAGCACTATTATGTACCTAGGAGCTTTAGACCATCATTTCCAAAACACTTTTTAAGAATCTGAAATGCATTAAGAATAGTTATAACCTTCAACCCAAACAACCCTGATTTATTTTCTATTTTGATGCTGGACCAAAAATCAGACTCTTTGCTGTCATGTGGGATAGTAATTTGGCGAATCTATAACTGAGCCTTAGGTGAAAAAACATCAGAAAGCCTTCAGCTATTGTTTTTCCACTTAGGTTAAGGCCTTTATATCCTTCCAAGCCATGTTTTCATCTTGAATAATGCATCCACTGGTGCAATTACACCTTCACCCTGACACAGAATAGAAAGCAAAAGGATGTTTCCCTGCACTTCATTGGCTGCTGTCCACGACACAACATTTCAGATTCCGCCGCTGTCAGAGACAGAGAACAGACTTAAAGTACTGGAACTTGTTGGGAGATGCTGAACACTAAGTTTGCAGATTAGATCTTTTAATCAAGCATTGGCCGGCAGCATAATTACCACTGTGGAGGAGGGATAGTGCCTACATCAATGTCTTTGGCAGCTTGCCGGGAACAAAAGTAGACACTGATGTGAAAAATGAACTGCCTGTGCGTTGAAATGTGCTCCCTTTGCCTCTAATTTGCAGTGTTTTCTCCCCAAAACGCTGCTGTCACCAGCCTCTAATTCCCACCCCTCTCAAGCCTGTGCATATTATCCAAGGAGCCACAGCTACCCTCCTGTTCCCCACAGCCATTTATTATTGACTCGTTTTCATCTGAAAGTGATCTCATTAGCACATGATTGTACAAATTACTCGATCAATCTCTTGTGAACTTTGTTGCCCTTCATATATTCCCAGGGTAAGTGAGATCTACCGTGCATGGCCTGGTAGTTAAAACCTCTGGATATGATTTTTGGGGTAGACAGTCTCTCTGTTTGTTGCTAATTCGTCTTTCCATCATCCAGCTGAATTGTTTTTAGAATAAAATATCTCATATGTATATGTATATATATATATATATATTTTTTTAAATGCAGACATGTAATCGTCAAAACCAGTCCTTTGAAACTGGCTGCACTGACTAGTTACTGCAGTCATAAAAGCAGCTCTGATTTTTTTAGCATTACAGACTGAAAATATAGCAAAATTCAGTTTGGAGTATTTCTTTTAGCATTTATAGCTAAACATCACTGTTAGAGTCAAGCACTGTTCACTTTCCATGAAAAGCTCGGCCGGTATGGCCTCTGAGGGCCTGAGAGCCACACTGTGTGCCGGTGAACTGGCGAGCAGGACCAACTTGAGGTTAGAGGCTGTGCTGCCTCCACCGTCTTCATAGCCCATCTGTCATGGCGACCAGGACAGGAAATCAAAGCCCAGCAGCTCTGTCCATGCACGCCATTGGACCACCGTCGGTCACAATAAATGGCCTGTCGGCTGCTCTCAACGTTGCCAGTTTATTCAACAATAAATTTGGAAATGTCTGGGATTTTCGTACTTGGGCCACATTCCGGTTCAGTGGTGCAGCCAGGGAGCAGCGGTGACACGTCTCTGCTTTGTCAACCACAAACATCGGAGTTAGTATGAAAAGGGAGGGTGGAGTGCTGCATTTTTACCCACATTTATTCGCTGGAGGTGAAGGGATAGTTGGCCTTTGCTCTAACTCATCTGACAGAATTCTGTTGCCATGGCAGTAAATCATTAACTTGAAATAATTTGCTCAGATGAGACTTCTTAAATCTTTATTAATCTTTGATGCAACAGCAAAATCATTTCTGTGTTTCTCAGCTGCTCTTTCCATAGATTACTTATCAGCATGTGTAGTGTGGTATCTTTTCTTTGGATTTCCCATTAAGGATGTTTAAGCTGTCATAATTTCTCATTTAACCACAGATGATTATGTGAAAGGGTTGTAGTAGCTAACCAATTTTGCAGCTCTCGCCTTCATTTTCATTCATCTTTTTGGCCTCTTTATATGCACTGTTTGGGTTTTCAAGCATTCAAATCTTTCTGAGACTAGACTGATTTCAAATAGTGGTAGGTGACTGCCTTCATCTATAAAGCTCTGATGACAGCACTCAACACTGCTCAGCAGACAAACTTAGCAGCTAGTTGGCGATGAAAGCTGAACCTCTGTTTTTCTCAGTAGGAGATGGAACTCTAAAAAGGGTTGAAAGCAGAGCCTTTGAGTAAGGCAGTCCAGTCAGCGGGGGTTCTGAATTCGGGGTAAATAGTTCCTGCAAGTGCTTAGCGGCCAGTTGGAATGTGCGCTTAAAACATACAGCCTTGTTTTGTTTTGTTTTTTAAACTACCTTTTAAAAAGACATCTCAGACTTCTGTGCTGCTATATCTCTATGGCGGCGCTAGCATGTGTTGCTAACCCCCGCTGCTAAACTTTTGCGAGTCTCCATGATCCGCCATTGCTGTAAAAAAAAATGGTGAAGAAAGCTGACGTGACTCGTCCATTCAACACCTCTGGTTGAGAGGAGACTCCAAATTCATCTTAATGTTTGCTAAATATTTCAATAAGCAATTGCTTGTTAAAATATTAAAAATTTATAACATATGAGGTATGCTGTTGCCCCCAAGTGGCTAAAAAGTCAATGATTGCTACTTTAAGTGTCTGCTGGTTAGCGAATCTAAACCTGTTGAACATTGAATGTGACTCTGAAAAACAAACAGAAACATATGATGTAAAGCAAAATATATTTAATACAAGAGAAGGTGGACAACCCAAATAAATGAAACCACAGGGTGATTTCCTGATCTTGGTGTTCTGTTTTGTACAGAAAGTGCTTCTCTATACAGCACATGTGATGTGTCATAATTAACGTGTCATTTTGGTTTGTTTGAATAATCCAGTGAGTGCAACAATCTATCCTGTCACCCTGCTCTGCTGTCGACGCGGCTGACAGCACATTTATGAGCCACGTCTGCGGCCCGTGTCACTACATTTTGATGTGACTCACCGAGACTTTATAGAGATCCACTGGTTACAGGCTCACGCCGTTCAAATATCGAAACCAGACCGATTTTACTCCTGATTAATTATTCTGTATCCTATCATGGTCATTTCCCCCCCGATGTATATGAGAAAGCAAATCTTTATGGTGCACCAGAGAGATAAAATTCAAAATCTTTGGTTGGTATTCTCTTTTAACTCAGAGAGCAGGGCCCATCCATCCAAGCATTAAACTAATCAGAGTACCGGAGAATTACTGACTTTTTGAAGTGAAAAGGATGATTTCCATTCCAGTCTTCTTCAAGGCGGCATTAAGCATGCAAAGGGAGACCTACTTTGATTATGACCTTGGCTGTAAATTGTAAGCAAATCATTGAGACCTGCTTATATAGGCGGTGGGGCTTTAAAAGTATGAGCATCTTTATGGAACAAAATGAAAAGAATTTTTACAGCTAAATCAATTTGGCAGCACACAAAGCTCATATTTCATAGCTCCCCGAATATGAATTCTTTCTAGCCGTCAGCTTTGACCTCCCTTGTGGTTGAGTGTAGCGCACTACTCGGTGTATTTCTGCATTGTTATTTTCTCTGCGGAAATCTCTGGGCTTGAAAATGCTCCATCATTGGCAGAGCGGTGTAAATGATTTGAGTTATGTTCCTTCGGACTTCTGTCCCTTTCTATTTTCTGCCTGATGCCGTGATCATATTTTCTGAGAGGGAATGTGCTTGAGTGTTAAAGCTCACACAATCTCGCATTACTGTACAGTACTTATGGGGTCGTAATAGTCCTCTGATGTTCACCATTTTCTCTGTGTTTGCAGTAAAGAAGGAGGGCATCATGGAAGGCTATCTGGGGGGGAATTTAAAATGAGTCACCGTGGCTTTATACACTCATCTCTGCGCTACATTCAGCAGAGCTACTGTTTGCATTTGCAAGGCATATTGTACATTCGCTCTCCATGCCTCTAGCCTGTTTTCATCCACAGCAAATTGTTTGAGCGCACTCTGTATTGTAATATTCTGCAGCTGTGCTGTGCGACAGCAAAAGAAATGCATTCAAAGCCACCTCAGTCATGTGAACCGTACCACAGGACAGACCTGAAATACACTGTGAGTCCTAGCAGGGGATGGATGTAAGGGGAATGTTTTCTATTTTAAAGCTGCCCTTGGCAATGTCACACAAAGGTTGAAGACAAACTGCACAAAAAAAAATGAACTTGGGGATCTTGAAGTTCTCTAATATGATGTTAGCAGACTACACAGCATGCTTTTGCTTTCCAGTGAGAAAGGAGACAATCTAAAGCTACTGAGCCCTGCTTTCCCCAAGGGAGTGCCATCCTACGGCGGCTACGGGAAGTTTCAATTTGTCATTCCCTGTGGGTGGAGTAGTGTTCACACCTGACACGGGAATTAAATTTGAGCAAATAGAGCCCATCTCTGGTGTCTCAGTTGGCAGGGCGGCAGTGCCTTTCAGTGGTTGCTTGTGATTGCCTGAAAATCACACTTGATGCAGCTTAAAAAATTCTGTCATTCGAATGCAGAGCTCAGCATTCGAATATGAGCAGCTTCTCAAGAGAGAACAACAAGGAGCAGACTGACTGAGGGCTAGCACACTGCAGAGAAATGTGCTTTATCTGATAACATAATTCATCCCACCCCAAATGCTCCAACATCTCCCTACCAGCACGCCTGATTCCTTTCGCACTGTTTTATATGAAATTGCATAGTTACCTCTAACATCAGCAGGGAGTTGTTCACTTGTATAATTATCGATCGGACTAACATAGAGTATTCAAATAGCATGTGAAATTAAGTGGTGTGAAGCGCATTAATATAAAACACATGTTATGCGCCACTGCTCTGCTGCCCTACTTGTTTAGCAGCAGAAGATCACGGCGATGTCAGGAAGCATATAGCACGGGGTCAGTCAAACATCTGCCTCTCTCACCTGGTGTCCTATTACATGCTACCTACTGCGCTGCACGCGTCAAGTGCTGTTAAGGTAATGAGATGGACTTGGCTGCGGCTGCCTTGACTACCATATGCACAGTCAAATAAGCTGGCTGTTTGATGTCATCCTGAGTTGTTAATAGCAGCCAGAGCTGTGAGATCAGAATGGACATGAGGGGAAGATCAGGTAAAAGTTAGGGCTGCAGTGGCGAATAAATCCAGATTAACTTACTGAAATTAACTTTATATTTGTGGGATTGAGTTTATTAGCTTCCTTTGAGGTAGTGAAGCAGAGTAACAGTATTTTAGAGTGATCTCTTACTTAAGTTAGCTGCGTTTATATGTGCCACAGGTGGTGGTGAAACAATTATCATCTATGAGAAAGCCAATTTCAAGCAATATCCCCCATGAACCCACTCCATTGCTTTTGCCCTCATGTCCAAGTCAAGGCAGGTTACTCTTGTCGCTAGGAAGTTTTTGTTTCAGCTTGATGACTGCCACTAGGTTGATTGCGTGCATGTTTGTGAAGGTTTATCATTTGCATACCAAAAACCAAAACCAAAGGAAAATCTCTCAATGGGCTTCACTGACTCACGTTAGTGAATCAGAAAAATTAGAAAATTACTCGAGGTCTTCTCATTACAGATTTTTGGGATACCAGTAAAAAAATGATGGTGCAACATAAAGTTATATGCTAAGTACTCCAAGACTTACAGTGGGAGTCCATTGCTAGGCTCAGACTACAGTCATGCACACTGTCACTCTGTGCAGTCCTGTGAAAAACTAAGTGCAATCTGACTGCTTCCATAGGAATTAACAGGGTAAAAATGCGAATGCAAATTAACAGGTTACTCAAATGCAGCTGATCAACAGCGAGTGTGAGCACCTCTATAAAAACAGAGGTTTTTGTAAATTTTCTGGTCAGTAGCAGTCAGGCGTGCGTTAAAGATGAAGTCCCAACAAATTCACTCCAACATCAGGCCATGTGGTTCTCAGAGAAACTGCAAAAACACAAGAACTCCATCTCAGAGTCCACAGGCCTCAGTTAGCATTTTAAAAGTAAAATGAAGTCAATGGAAGTGCGATTCCAAAAAGCCTTAAAATTGGTGTGAATGAACAAATGCCCGCAAATCTCAATGACCTGAAGCAACGCTGTGAAGAAGAGTGGACCAAAACTCGTTCACAGTGATGTGAGAGACTGAGAAAGTCGTATGGAAAATGATCACTGTAAGTTATTACTGCCAAAGGTGTTTCTACATACTTTGAATGGGCTGTGCTCAGTTATGCTTATAACAATTTCCTTTTTCACATTACTGCACATTGTGTCTTTCTGTTACAGTAGTCACTATCTCAGCTTTGTCAATTATAGTCAAAATCTTGTGACTGAGAAACATGATAGTTTGCATGTTGCTGTCTTTCATGGTGTTTGGGATGCAATCGGTAAGGAGACGTGTTCCAGAAAAAGAACTTTAAAAATCACTGACACCCAAAGTGGTTTGTCTGATACTGTCACTTGTGTTTTCAATTTCTCAGCTCCATCCAGCTTCAACAATTCTTCGTATTTTGCTTTGCTATGTCTAAAATTGTAGAGCTGGTGTAGAGCTGGTGTAGAGCTGGTGTAGAGCACTGCACTCATTTGGGTCATCCTCACAGAGGTGGTGGAGTCATGGTGGAAGAATCAAAACATTTCTAGCATGCTAGTCTTCCTGTCATGAGTCATCTCAGGTGCAGCGTCAGTTTTCATCCATTATGACACAGCATGCAAGATAAAAAGACCAGTGGTACCCATTTTGTACCACTCCTGGCCCGAAGCTGCACTCTATGTCTTCCAGTTTGGGCCATGATCTCCCTGATATTTTGTAGTATGAAGCAGTTGTTGGGCAGAAAAGAATCAGATAAACAAGAGTATAAAGTCTAGAACAGGGAAGGGTGTTCATTTCTACAAATAAAGACAACGCAAACTGTCAGTGCTTATTGAACTTTGTAAGTTATCAGACCAAATTTTGAAGGTCCTCTGTGGTTAAATCTTTCAGTAAACTGGCCATAGTTAATATCACACAAAGAATTTTAACTTTTAATTTTAACTTGTGCAGTTGTGTTTTTTTTCCAGCACCATTGATGGCTCCTGTGAACCTTGATCACACCAGAGAGATTCTAAATAAGAGAAAATGTGTGAACATGATGTGTTTTGTGCCCCTTAATATTAAATACACTTTTTTTGAGGGTGGTGTTCTGTCTGCAAGAGACCCTCTTTGTGTCCTTGTCACTGCAGTTTTTGCTATTTTGGGGGGCCTTGGTAAGGACAGCCATTAATTGTTTCCTGTTTCCTTCTTCCCAAATGCTGGGTAAGCATCAATGAGCAAGATGCAGATCCCAAAGATTTCACCTTGACACCACCACTAATGTGTATTTATTTGTGTGTGTGTGTGTGTGTGTGTGTGTGTGTGTGTGTGTGTGTGTGTGTGTGTGGCTTAATGAGAGGATTTGCAAAGAGCTTTGTCCTCAGAAAAAAAATAAATAAGTGGAAAGCACTTTATAAAAGCAGTCCATTTAAAAAGTTGAATTAATCCATAATCAAAACAATCATTAGTGTGTCCCTAAACACAAGGCGTTCCAACAAGGAAAGCATAAATGTGCTGTGTGAGATAGCTGGCTGATGCTGAATGGGGGTTTTAGCCACTTTTAATTACATTTAAAAAATTGATAAAGGCAGCCACTACTAATCAGTTATGACAGATTACCTGCATCATTAACATTTATAATTTTTCCTGCAATGTTTCCAGTCTCCCACAGAAGATCTGCTGGATTCATATCAGATTCTATACATGCTAATATGATTGTCATGCTCTCTAAACTAGCGTTTTGTTGCCAGCCCCATTTTCATTCTTGAGAATGCCACTTCTGTCACCAAAGGAGCGCACAATGGAATGAAGATAATCACTCACACTTATTATTGTATCTGAGTGCGGTGATTAGAGTCAGATTAGAAAAGTGGTCGGAGTCAGTTCCGGATGTTTAGGCCAAACCAGCACAGAGGAGCTTCGCGCTATAGCTTTGGTCCCTATAGGGAATAATTCCAAACACAATACGTATTGTCATGAATAATTAACTGCACCGCTCTACAAGATGTGGAATTTTTAATAAATATAGTGCGAAACTGTATCTTGGAAAGTCGCGTTGTGCAATAAAACATTGTGAAACCTCGCTTCCATGTGTAGCAGAGCACCAGTAATTACTATCTATAAAGGAAGATTGTTTTAATATGGAAATGGAATCCTAGTCATAGTTCATTCAGCGCAGCCTCTCATATAATTTTATGGCAAATTCCCTGAGGAGAAACAGAGCTTTTTTCACAAGCTCCCAATGTGGCTTCACTTGTACAGGAGCAGCGCGGCACTGTCTCCTGTGGCTGCCCGTTAAATCTGATAAAGCTGTTTTTCTTTTTTTAAAATCAGTTAAGACTAACTTCTAATGTATCTGCACAGTCTTAATTAAAGACACAAACAAGGAAAAAAAAGATAAGCTAGAAAGGACTGAAAGTTTTCATTGGTTAGTACAACTGTCTAACTAAGAAACAGCAAACTGCTGCAATCAGCTGCGATGTTAACAGGGATGATGATAATTGGCGGCTTTGTATATTCACTGTCCGTTGCTGAGGTCGTGTCAGTGTGGTGCATCTAGAGCCCAACAGCTCTTCGTCCAGCAGTGATGCGCACTGAATCAGACTAACAATGTGAAAGTAAGTGTGGACTCCTGGCAGCCTGTTTCAGGCGGAGATATTAAGATATTTGTGCGCCTGTACTTTGGTGATCTGCAGTGTGTCTGATCAAAGAGCTGATATGTAGAGCACAGACTCACATCTTTGCTCTAAGCTGTGTGCGTTTGGTCCCCTGTGTGTGTCTGTGCTGCCAGTTAGCACTAGCATAGTGTTATGATTCACTGATAAGGTGATCAAGCTGCCAGTCGGTGCTTAAAGCCAGTGTCTACGCTCCGTATCGGCTACTTGTTGTTATTTCTGACAGGATCCAGGGCCTGTTCAGCGACCGTTCACATCCTTCAGTCGGCGCTCTCCTCGCTGCCACGGCCATATGTGCATTTCATCATGTGAAACAGAGACGAGGCAAAGTGTCCTCACACCGCTGAGTGACAGAAACCCTCTGTCACATGAATTAACTCCTGTGCGTATGATGGAGCGCTGGCCATGGCTAAGGGCGCTTTACAAAGCAGCTACCCCCACCCACACACTACACAACTCACCACTTCAACTCCCCCAGTGCCTTACTGTTGTCTTCCTTCAGGCTTATTACATGAAGCCCATTCATCTGTTCAGTGTTGAGCACTGATATCTGATGGCACCTCTGTCCTCCAAGCAACAACCAAGTATACAGGATCTCGCCTCAGCAGAAAAACGAGAGAGGAGGGTGGGCTGAGTGATGGCGGTGGGCGGTGGAGGGTGGCCAGCAAGGCTGATGTTATGAAATTAAATTTACATAGCAGATCTCTGTAGAGCTGGTTTTGTTTTATGGCTCCCAACACTTCTGGAGGTAATTTTATAGAAAAAATAAACCAGTCTTATCATCTTAAATAGCAAAGCGTGGCTGTCAGTGGAAACTGCAGCCCATTCGCTGATCCATTAACTGAGAGGCTGAGATACCCTGTAAGCCAGTTTTTGATGTCAAGTAGCACTGCTGGAAGTGAAAAGTACTGCACTTCAACAAACGAGTAGGTCGGATAATATGATTAGCTAACTCTGGTGTAGAAATATAAAGTTTGACCTGCACGGCTGTAGAGTCCCTCTTCTGTGGACCATATCAATAAGTTAAGCTCTCACTTTTGTGATACCTTTACCTTGGCCATAGAATCGTTTTCCCTCAGGGTTTTCCACCACACAGACCTTTTAAGGTGTTGCTAACATTGTTGAAACTGTGTATTCCTTAAACTACAGTCATTTCCTAAACCTAACCAAGTATTTTGTTGCTTAAACACAAACAAACTGCAACTAGAAAATATAAAATATAAATGAAAAGAAGGTTTAATGCCAGGAAGCTCTGAAGGAAAAGCAGTCAACCCGGCAAGTTCATTTCTGCCCGTGAGTCCATCTATCGCCTACCTAACTATCGTTGCTATGGACAGGAAGTATCTCAACTTGGTGAATTATGCTAAAAGAAATGCCGCAGGGTCACCTTAAATCTTCACAGACATCTTGCTCTGATACTTGGATGTCTCAGCACTGCTCAGGTAATTTTATGAGTCATTTGTGTTCGTCAACAACCCTTTCAACCTTTGCCATTATTGCGCTCATTTCATGCTACATAGCAGTTAGCGTTTCACTTAATGAGCCTTTGAGGGTGGTGGGAAGCGACTAGAAGCAGCAGCATAAAGGAGCTATGGTTGGTGAATGCCAGGGATTGACCTTACAGGAACTGCAGTACACACTCTTCTCTAATCTGCCTTCCCTGAGCTGATTTTATTTTACTCTCAGCCTGAATGTCTTTCACTGGCAGCTCTCCATTCAAACTACGAAAGAACAAAGAAACTGTGTTATTTTTTCTAGATCATTACAAAGGTGAAGAAAGTTTCTCTTGCTGTTTCTGAGCTTTACCATTCACCTGAGACCATGATATTCCTCAGACCTTCACTGTTCGTGTGTACATATATGTATATGTGTATATATATATATATATATATATATATATATGTATATATGAATATTTATCGCTGAATTGATCTTAATAGTGGAAAAACAAAACTCATCTCCTCGCCCTAAGAGTAGTTCAGCCAGGGTGAAGTGACTTCTGGTGCTGTAAGTTCATGACTTATAAAAATACTGAAAATGTATTCAATGGCATTCAGCATTTTCAGTGAATCCAATTAGAGTAATGTTAATTTCATCATACAAACAGCAAAGATAGAAGTTAAGTGAAAAGTTTAAAAAGTCTTTTATTGACTTGTCGAAGTCCCTGATCATGAAAATACAAAGAAGATGAAGCTTTTCTCTTAGATGTTTTAAAGAACGGAGAACCTCCCCTTCATACACCCCCCTCTTGCCCCTCCCATGTAGTTCATCTGCAACTGAAGCACGCTTGCAAAATGTAGATTTCTCCAGTTTGTGTAATTAATTTAAAGATAACACTGTGGCAAACTTGGAAAAGCTGCTTATACACGTGTCCCTGGCCAGGGAGTTATCCATCAATTTGTAATGCCTGGAGAACTCTGAAGTAATTCTCTGTGCTTGGATAGAACTATAAGAATAGCACACACACACACACACACAGAGCGCAGAGATTTCTGAGCAAGGTAATCATGACTTTAAGACATTCTGTCCATTTGCTGTCTCAGTAGAGCTTAGCTTGGCTTGAAAATTGGTCTGTCTGGTGTAGGAGCAGTGCCCAGCAGCCTCTACTCCGTCAACCAAGTAACATTTTATTTTTGTCAGTGGTCCAACTCATTTGGATAGTCAAATAAAAAAAGAACAAAAAAAATTGGCTTCAAACAGGGTGTGAGAGTGTTAACCTCACATTGTACATTCGGGCATGGCTGTGAGTTCTCTGTTTAATTATTGTGACTGCCTCTAAAGTGGTTATTTTCAGGTACACGCGAGGATAAGCTATCTACAAATGGCCAGTGTTGTCAATTTCACGGCGAGAACAGTCTTGATGTTTCATTATTTAATGGGTTGACTGCTATGAAATTTGCAGAGAACATTCATGCTCACAATCAGAAGAAGTCTTTAGATTTTGCCCATTACGTGAAAAAAATCAATAAGTTGTTTTATGGTGCTCTCATATCTCGGAGCCTCTGACTCGTGTGTTTGTTATTTTGCAGTTATGGCTAGCCAAATAGAAGATGCTCTTTTAACTGATTTTTTTTTCTGCATGATCCCTATAAGGCACTTTCATCAAGAGAACTCTGTCATGCTGTATTAAAACTGAAAAAGCATGCTAGCCGGCTGCTTTTAAAGCACTAAAAACTTTCCTGACATTTTAAATGAGAATATTAAACTCTTTAGTGGAACACAAAGCCAAAAGGTAAAAAAAAATCTCTCTTTGCAAACAACAGCCAGCCTGTCGTTTTCACCTTTGAACACCAGTTGCTCCTCTGTAATAAGTTCATTACTGACTCATTATGCTAATGTGATGTACTTTATCCTCACTGCTGTGTTTGGCAGGCCAGTTGGCGGTGGGAACCTGCGAGATAGTGATGCTCAACAGAGACAGCAGTGTTCCCAGGCGGACCATCGCCAGGCAGACAGCCCGCTGCGCCTGCAGGAGAGGCCAGATCGCCGGCACCACCAGGGCGAGGCCGGCCTGCGTAGATGGTGAGTTCAGTGACTTCTCTAGCCCAATGGAGAACAAATATTAGAGAACGTAGCTGGAATGATTCAGTACAGCGGGACAAGAAGTCACTTTGGCAAGCCACTGAATCGGCTGGTGTGCTATAAACATAGAAACAATCTAGTTAAAAAGTGTAATTGATGAAAAAAAGTTAAAAGTAATTTCAATATTTCTGTAACACAATGGATTTTTCCCCCTATGTTTGAAGAAAAACTATTCGTATGATGTCATATGCACCTGTATTTCACCTGTAACAACTATATTGCAGTCAGCATGTCAAAACCTTTTAATGTTTCTCTATATGAAGCCTGTTGTATGCAACTCCACCTTTACCACCATAATTCAAACAGCTGTAGTTCAATTAAACTATTAAAGTAGAAATATTCTCTGAGCATTTAGGTGTTTTTTTTTTATTTTAAGACTTTTTTAGGGAAGTGTTTTTCATCAAGAGTTAAGGATCAAGTCTCCTGGCACACTTGTGTGCCTCATATGATCACTAGCGGATGGTTAGCTTGGCTTAGACCACCAGCAGAGTCTCCAGGATGTACAGGGAATAATCTCTTGTAAAACATGATTATGTTATTTCTATAGTTGTGGTAATAATGAACCTCAGAGATGCCTGCAGGCAGGGTTTAGTTTTCTTTGTACGGAGCAGCTAGCAGATTTTTTCCAGTCTTTTTGTTAACCTACACTAGCTGGCTGCTAGCAGTGGCTTCATATTTAATTGACCAAGTAGTGTCAAACTTTTTACTCTTGTCGAGTGTGGGATCTCAATCTGTGTTGTGGGAAAAAGTGGGAACCCTAGTCATGTATTTACCTTTGTACATTTTTTGCAGTAATGCAGGAGTGGAGAACAATGAAGTATTTAAATAAATCTCATGACAAAAAAAACTTAAAAGGAGACAGGATGAAATATTTGATAGTTTTTAATGTATGTAATTGCATTGTAATTTCACAAATCTAGGAGTGCTCTCTGGATGCTCTGGTCCCGTTGAGAAAAGCTGAATAATACACTGTAAAATAAAAGTAAACACCAAAATTAAAGTAGTGACATAAATATTGAAAAAAAGAACATTTCAGTTAATGGAAATAAAAAACAAAACTAAATTAAACTACATGATGCATTATTTATATGCCAAATCACAACAACAGTCAATTCAAGACTAGCAATCAGACGACCTCCTGTGAGGAAGCACTTGGCGAGTGTGGGAAGAAAAAACTCCCTTTTAAGACGAAGAAATCTCCAGCAGAACCAGGCTCAGCGAGGGGCAGGCATCTGCTGTGACTGGTTGGAGATGAGACAGGGAGACAGGACAAAAACAGCTGTGGAAAAGAGCCAGAGATGAATAATAACTAATGATTAAACGTAGAGTGGTGTATAAACACATGGAGAGTGAGCCCACAGCAGTCTAGGCCTATTACAGCATAACTAAGGGAGAGTACAGGGTCACCTGACCCAGCCTTAACTATAAACACATAGAAATTTAAGGTTAATCTTAAAAGTAGAGTGTGTCTGTCTCCCAAATCCACACTGGGAGCTGGTTCCCCAGAAGAACTAACTACGGAAAATAACACTATTTAAAATAAATTAGCAACAAGTGTTTTTCATTTGATACTTTCTTGCTTTGGTCAAATTTCCAAAGCAAGGAAGCTTTGATACATATCTTTACTGGAACTGAGATATCTGAAACTAAACTCTAAACAAAACTGATCTGCAAACAAAATGAAAAAAAAAAATCAACCTCAGGTTAAAATATCGCAAAGACCAATAATACATGCGATAAGAACACGTGGAATCATTTCCTCTGCCACAACAGCATCTACAGACCTTTTTCATGGCAGACATTTTGACATAACAGGAACATCATGACAAATTATAAGAGGAAAAGCACAGGTGTAACTATTAACAATAATGTCTCTGTTCCATTAGGAGTCCCATTTCAGTGAAGCAAAATGCACAATACCGCAGCCCTGCATCAGCTACTCCTGAGTGGAATGCAGTTGCTATTTTCTGTCTGTCCGCCTGTGTCGTGACTTCCAAACCTGCTGGTGGACAAACCTGCTGTTGCAGGAACTACGGGACCACTATGTCGGTCTCACTGTCCTGTCTTTGGACAGTCTTTGTCGAGATGGTAGCGTCGTAACCATGCACTGTGCAGTCATGAAACTTTACCATCCCAAGGAGAATGGAAGAAAACAGGACAAAGAGTCATTAGCCACTTCACAGCCAAGTTATTTATGTCAAAAATATCCTTATGCAAAGCAGCATCATCTCCCCCGTTCGACACTGGGTAAAAAGCCAGACTTCAACAACAACATCAGAGCACAACCTGTCCTCAATAAGTCCAATGAACAAAATGTATTGGCTTCCTTCTCTCTCCATTAAAAGTAAGTGCCGATGTAATTTGGTTGTTTAACCAGCCAATCGATAATCACTTTGCATGTCTGACTTTTTGATGCCTTTTAGACTGTTTTACTCCTAACTGTGTGATTGGTTGTCTGCATTAGGCCTTCTTCAGTCAGCCACTGTGACATCAGCAAATTAGTAATTGCTTTGTGCCTCCTTCGTTGTCTCCAGCGTGTATTGGGTTGAATTTTCCTCCTCCTTTTCCTCCTCCACCTGGGTTTTTTTTTTTTAAATAAAGATCACTTGTAATGGAGACTGCAGTGTTCATCCACTTTGTAGATAAGATTTTATACTTTAGAGCCCCTCTCTCTGAGCCGTTGGACAGTATCTAGCTAAGGGTGATAAGAACGATGAAAGGATGGGAGGGGTGTGATTGGAGCTCACAATATCACAATCAGATGCACCATTAGTTCCATCATGTGATGACTCATGTTGGCCTTAATCTAATATCCCTGACACCAGAGCCCCACAGTCCATGTCATCCTCTCCGCATGCTGCTTTTAACCACCTCTCCCTCTCCGCAGACATTTTTCCATAACACTCAACAGATGCTAATTAATTTACAGAGCACTATGATTACAGCAGCAGGAAATTGATTATTACTGGCTTCCTGCCGCACCACACCCTACGCTCCATTAATAGCCAGCGCATTAAAGTTGGGACCTGTTGCTTGCAGGGTCATATTAAGATTTTCTGCTGACAGCTGAACTTGTCGGTCGTTGCCAGGATTTTAAATGGAATTTGTGTGTATTGCACCAAAAATGCAGTGGATTTAATGATGCCTGTGCTCACATATCCTCTCTAACCTTTTAGCTGAGAGCATATTCATTTACATTCACTTTAATGGCCCTTCCCATAAATCCTCTTTTGCCCTTCTAAACACATAAACAATTCACAGACTTATAAATAGGTTTATTATTTCTGTATCTCACCAAGGCTGGGGAACACTCTTTCAGTGTTCCACTTTCTTCCTGATCAGTTTTATGTAACACTTTCACAGCTGCAGAAGAAGTGGATCACTGCCCTTTTGTGATCCTGTGATAGAACAGTGACCTTTAATGAAAGTGGAACCGCCACTGACTCTCTGTCTGTGGCATGTAAACAAAGGCGAGCGAGCCTGCCTGATATGGGGTGTTTACGGCTATGACTAATTTTGGAAACATATGGTGAACGGAGCACAAAATCTCATTTGTTTTTCAGGTTAAAGAGTAACTTAAACAAATTCCTTTTTGTGACGGAGAGCTGTGGTTTATATGCACGTCCATATGGTGTTTCTTTTGTGTGCTCGAAGACAAGCACTCAGCTGCACGGCTGAGCGTTTTTTGCCTGGGAGCTGCAGGATGTCAGTGCAGTTTCAAACACAACAAGACTAAGGAACCAATCCCGTGGATGCGGCTTGTTAGAACTGAAAATCGGGAACAAGGTTTATCCGACATTGGCGCATTTTTAGCTGCTTGATTACGTAGTCACATCAGGAGCTTGTGCTATTTATGTGTGCTCCTTCCTTTTTTTTTCTATCCTCTGCTCTCTGTTTCAACATTTGTGCGTCATGGCCTGTGTACTGTGGTGAAACAGACACACACAGAACAGAGAAATTGAGAGGCAGGTTGCCCGACTTGATTTCAACTAGTTATGTTACTGTAAGTGCAATAAAAGTGTTAATAACTCTAAAGTTGTGCTTGTGATAACAACTGGCCTTTTTAGTGCACTCTTTATGACTGAACCTGCCGATGGACAAGTTAAGCACTGTTTTCTGATATCTGGCCAGATGCGCTGTGTCCTCCTTCGTCCTGCAAGAGAACTCATGAGTGGAGCTCTCACATCCAGAGAGAGAGTGGAAGCACGCTGCAGACAAGTAGCTAAGAGAGGATATGGCTTTAATTTCTCTGTATTTGTGGATCCGCATTTGAATGAGGCCCCTAAATGAGACAAAGGTGTGCATTTGGGTGTTACAGATTGGATGTTACAGTTTGAAACACAAAGAGGTCTCCTTGTCTTACAAAGTGAGGACACTGTTGCGAATTGCTTGCTCATAAAGGATCATCGGCTCGTTGGCTTTCTCTCTGTATTATTGTAAAGTCTTTAGCTTACAATACAAAGCACCTTGAGATGGCTTTTGTTGTCAACGGGTGGCACATACTCTAGTTAAAACTGGATTGAACTGAATATGTAACTATTCATTTATAAAGCGGTAGAAGGATCAAGAGCATGCTCATACATAATACCTGCAGCTATTAAATGCTGAGACCAAGGATTGAAAAATTAAGATGTGTGCTGACTTATGATTACCAAATAACTGCAACATCCCTGGTTCACTTCTAGGGGGATATATTTTTGCCACGTCATAGTCCTCTCTAGTTCCCCCGGCTTCTGCAGCTGGGTCTACATGTTCAATATCTAATAAGAAATATGGAAGGTTATTTTTGGTGGGGAATAACTTGTCTTTTGGAGGTAATAGAGCATTTTTGTAAAGGTGTGAGTCACAGATGCAACAGTGTCAAATCCTATTATATCTCCACAATCTGCACGGTCCACCTTTATTTCCAGTAGTGTGATTAAAGCTAGTAAAGATGTCAGATCTTAGGATATCAAAACTTTAGCTGTTAGTATACAAATGATCTATTATGAATTAGAAGGCGTAAAATACCCAAAGATACTGCAGACATTAGGCGACTGATATAACAAAGGCCGGTTCATCTACCAGGATATCCATAAGCTAGAGCAGCTCAATGATCAGCACCATGGACAGCGATCAAGGAAGCTTTATTGAGTGAATTCAGACTTTAGATATGTCCTTTACAAACATCTACATAACTGGTTTTGGAGATGTAGTGTTTTAACACTGGAAAATTAACAGTTGAATACACTCAACAGAGTATAGAAGTAAAACTCTTTGATTTTCAACTGAGGTAGAATGATGTTCCAACATTTCCATTGTCAGCTATGGTGAGTGGTAATGTGATTACAGTCAGAACTGAAGCTTTGATAAACATCCATTTTTACCCAAAAGGTATGACCAGTGTGGAGGGTTATTCATATTTGTTTATGTTTATCTGTTACTGGATTTCCCAAGAACAGATGCTTGTCAGCTTTGGTTGCTGTGGACAGAACTTTGGGAGGTTGACTTTTCACACTACACACTGATAAAGTGCACAGTTTGACATTTGACCCCGTGAGCAGCTGACCTTTTAGAGTGTATACGTGCACTGTGAGCGCAGATTGGATAAAGTCATCGGCAGAGTTATAATCACCACGAAAAGCTCTGGGATTTGAGGGCCTTTACTGTTTCCTGT
The DNA here is from genome assembly GCF_001858045.2 of Oreochromis niloticus. Lineage (NCBI taxonomy): Eukaryota > Metazoa > Chordata > Actinopteri > Cichliformes > Cichlidae > Oreochromis > Oreochromis niloticus. Next base: position 28,492,943 of record NC_031984.2, read on the forward strand.
AATGAATCGAAACTAAAATCCAAGGCTTAGTCTGATGTAACCTCTGAGACATTTTCAAAGTTACTACAATCTGCAGCTGATGGCTTAACAGAGGCAATTGGACAATTCTTCTTATCTCCCCTGCCGTCCTGCTTGTATTCTGCCTTCAGTAATTACATAACGACAAAACTATCTAAGCCTCAAAGTGAATAAAGTCTGTTGTTACCTGTGAATTTATGAATTGATTAGACGGTAGCTGCATTGCTTATGCAGTATGACATATTACCGAGTTGTTCCTCCTGTTTTTTTATTTTAACTTCACTGAACATGTTGCAGCAAGGGCAGTGTCTTTTTTTCTGCAAGTTACTTCTTTTGTTACTCTTTTTTTAGGCGTATTTCAAGCTTTTTTGCCCTCTTTTTGTGCTGCTGTATGTCAGGGTTGTGCAGGTTTAGTCTGCACACTGTACACAGGAGGATTATGTGCTTTTCCTTGCTTGTCTCCCTGCTCTCACTCTAATCTGCTCCCCGAGTCTCTCCTGCTCCCTTTCTCTGCTTGGCCCGTTGTTGCCATGCCACCACATCACACGGTAATCGTATGAAGCTCGATGGCCACCATGATAAGAGGCTGCAGGGAGACCGTTTATATGCCGGGTTCAAGCTTCTCGTTTCGTGCTCAGTCAAAGCGTTATTGACAATAAACGGGCAAAAGAAGTGATTTGGAAGAAGCATCAAAACAAAACAAAAGCAGAGTTTTTTTCATATTTATATTGCAGACGCATAGCCGAGAGGATTAGATGTACTCTTTATTTTAACTGCAGACAGAGCCAGGCCCTCGTTTTAAACAAGCGTGACTTTGAAAAATATGTTTGCTTCTGATCTGACATTCATTTGCTAGTGTTGTCAGCGTTGTTTGCTCGTAGTGCTAACAGCACTTCCTTCCATATTTACCTCATCTTGATCATTTTAATATTTATTGAATGTATATTTCATAGCAGCAGTTTCATGAGCAATTTCAGCAATTTCATCTTTCATATGGAACACAGCCATGTCTTATGCATGCCTATTCAGTGTTGCATGTGCACAAAAGAAACCCCTATTGAATATGTAAAGTTATTTTTAATTGAATTGAATTTGTTGCTCTTGGTTTTTTTTCTTTTTGTTTAGGAGAAATATTTTTATTCACCAAGGAGTTCAAATGTTTCTTTTATTTGCAATTGCAATTTTAAAAAAAAGGATGTGCTGATGTTTTACATTAAAAGCCCTCTATGAAGATCAAAGAGTAAAAACACCTTTTCCTGAAAGATTTTTATTTAATGGCTTCTAGAATAATTCATGGAAATGGAGTCGCCCTGCAATCTACAAGCGTTTGAATGCTAGTGTGTCTAAGTGCGCAATTTACTACCTTTGAATGAACTTTCTATGGAACGTTGCTTTCAACAGTGATGCCAAGAAAATCAGAAAGATTCGGTGCAGTGACAAAATTCAGCTTTAGAAAAAGACAGAAAGCTAATGACAAGTGATAAAAAGTCTTGTTGTATCACTGTTGCACTTGTAACTTTGATAGTTGTCCCCTGTGTAGTTAAAGGAGTGTAAATTTTCAGTTCAATTCAATTTATTTTATTTATACAGCACCAGATCACAACAACAGTCAACTCAAGGCGCTTCATATTGTAAGGTAGACCCTACAATAATATGGAACAGGTACTTTCTGAAAATACAATATTTGTCATCTGGTTAATTTTGACCCTCTGTAATTGACCAAAAGTTTGTTGCTCATGAAAAGCCAGTTGATTAATGGATTAACCCAGATTGTATTTATGAAGTGAATTCAAAGCTTTTGAAAAAAAAAAAGTATTCATCCATTATTTGTTTTTTTTATGGTACAACTCTACAGATGGCTTATTGATTTCTGATCAGTGGAGCCTAAACTTCCCATCTGTGTCAACAACCACAAATAAAACACTACCAACCAGAAACGCAAAGCAAGCCCCCCCAAAAAACTGCAACAGGAAACTAACTGGATTCTCAACAAACACAATATATGATTATGTGTGGATACATTTTGTAGGCGGGCTGATCATCAGCCCATCAGGCCCATGCTGTCAGGATAATGTTGCAAATTGATCCATGACTGAAGTTTAATTAACATGAGCCCGAAAACCCGTAAAAACCTGTTACAGTGTTTTTGGTGCCCAGCTTTAATGACTGGCTATAATCTTGTAGGGTGCTTGCTGCTGCATAAGAATCATCAGTATTAGTTCCATTATTCCATTTCAAAAGATGCCCTTAATTAATTGTTCTAGCGATTCATTCTTCGCTTTGTTTTTTTTCTTCGATGCAATTAATCCTTTGGTGTGTCCTTGGTGAGAAAGTGTCTCTCTCTTCATCTGAATACATTTTAAATGAGCTGCCTGTGGCTTGAGTATAAATTTGATGTTATTTTTTGCTCTTCTGCGGTGGCAGAATTTCATCAGATTAACAGCGCGTCTGGTTTAGAAGTCGCCGTTGTGCCTGCTCTGAGTCTCGTCTGGCAGTGTTGTGTTGCGCTGGGCAGGGCTTGGCACCGTGCGCAGGGGGGACAGATGGTCTTACGTGTGATCTAGTTGGAGGTCCAGAGCCGTACCCCAACAGGGACCCTGGCAGCTGATAAGCCTGGCTTGACGTCCGCGGTCCCTGGGTGGGACTCCGACAGCGACTCCGACACGACGGGCCACCCAGGTGTCGGCCAGACAGACAGAGACACTCTCCCCCTCTCTTCCAGCCACCACAGCCAGCTGTTTCATCTCTGCTGTTACCATAACAAACAGGAAAACATTACAAAACAGGCCTGAAAATCTGTTCAAACACCATGATAAAATTATAATGCCAAGATAGCCACAATATTTCCAGCAATTTGCACCAGTTGAGTAACCCAACAAGCCAGGTTTATTATACCCACAGCATGTAAAGCATACTGAAGGGTGAAATCAAGCAGCAGACAGATATTTTCAGACAGCTTTAGCACAGAAGCTTAAAGTCTGCTCTGGATACTGTTGATGTGTGTGGGTGGTTGTAACGTCTAAGCTTTTTAATGTGTCTACAATTGTGCGTGCCAGCATTTTGGGAGCGATAGGTTTGATGGATGGAGACAGGCTGAAGCCGAACTGCAGAGCTGCCGTTTTGTTGCCGCTCGTGTTATTCATGATGTTGTCGTGCATGAGGTTATCACAGCAATGCTCTCATCCCACCCTAACGCCGTGTGACCAATCCGTGGCTCTCAGCACCAGGAGACTCATCAAGTCATCATAGATCAACTCATGTTGTCATGGATGGCATTGAAAAAGTAACAAGGGCAAGCTATCGGGTGCCCGGATAGTACGGCAGGAGCTGAAAACTGCATTTATTTTAGCCGACCTGCGTGACTCTGGGCTGGCTGGCCTGATGCACTCCACGGTTAGTCAGCACTCCCGCCGCTTTGCCAGCTCAGCTTTTATTCCTTGCCCTGGAAATTGAGTTTTGCTGGCCCTGTAATGTACTCAAAACTACATCTGCAACTGACTGATAAATCTACGCTTTGTTGCACCTGACGGATAGCTGTGAAAATGAAAATTCACCGCGGCACGTTGCTGTGTCAGGAGGAAGGTCACTTTAGATTTGCCTTTTCTCCACTCAGGATGATGCCAAATGACCATTTTGTCTCAGAATCCAGTCGCAAAGCTAAACTATCTTCTTAAGCTCGTTCTGTGCGATGCGACGACAGGTTTATGCATTGTTTCGTTGAACTGCTGTCTCTCCTTGGCTGCATGGCAACACTATGAGAGCAGGCTTAAAAAAGCACAGCTCCTTCCACGATGAGTAAATAATATCCATTATTTGCTGAGGGAGAATGGCTTTGTATTTACACAGCAGTGATTGTGTGTGCCGTGTTACATACATGAGGGTGCTATTCGGCCAGCTTGATAAATACCACAAGACAGCAGATCTTTATTGCAGACTAGCAGTTGGGGTCTGACACTCCAAAGACCAATTTCAGACCGTTAACAAGGCCTGGACAGGAATACCTCACAGCAAAATGTCACAAGGCCTCCCTTTCCGCATCTCTTTACTCTTCCCCTTCTGCCGCTCCCCTCTCGGTTCCACCATCAGCTCTCCTCCGGACATTCAGCGAATTGTAGTTCCTCTCTTTCAATTTGCCCACCATGTTACCTCGTTCCACAATGTGCTGCCCCGGGGGATCGTGGGTAGGCAGGAGCGGTGGCCCCAGCCAGGTCCGCAGAGAGCTGATAACCTTTCAGTGTTGCTTTAGCACGCTGTGTAAAGAACAATCAGTGCTTATCAACCTCGACGACAGGCGAATGTTAATTCAATGTCATGCAGTCAGGCTGCAGCAGGAGAATGGGAGCATCACTCGGTTACGCTGTGACAGCCTGACGTCTTCTGCCAACAAATAACTTTAAGAAGACTGGAGAAAGGCTTGATTTTTATTGCCTTTCTGATATGTAATCTCCTCTCTCTAATCTATCTATAAAATGCTACTGAAAACGAATCCAAGGTTCACAGAGCCCTGCAGCTGTCATTTGTGTCACAACTGCATAAAGTCTAAAAACAATAAGTCCAGCACCATAGCAATACTGACATCAGAAATAATACATTTGGCATTTGCGAGCGCCTAAAACCAAATTACAGCTGCTAGCCTGCCACTAACATGTTGACCAAATGCTTCCATAAGTGGGTTTACTGTGTAGGGAACACAGCTGCCTGTGTTAAAAGAGGCGTCTCATGTCGTTTGTAGTTTCTTTTGAGTAAAACCTGCTAGAAGCGCTCAAATAACGTCACTGTCCATTGGGGCTTAAGACTGCAAGGTTGAAAGTGTAAATCTGGGGGTGCTGAGTGCAACAACAACAAAAAAAAAGCGGCCTAACCAGACATCTGCAATCCATTTCCTTCTATTATTCACCATCGCCGCCTCAACAATTCCCAATCTGTCACTGATCTGTTAGTGTTCAATTTGCATTGTGGGTTTGTTGGCATCAGGTTTTGACAAGAAGAATGTGTAGACTGAAAAACCCATGGTGCTGCTGCATCAATTTTACTAATGCATTTGTCCATGCTAAATGAACACAGTGTTCTCCTCCCACAGTTACTGGACAACAAGACACATGTAAAAAATAAAAATATAAAATAATTTTTGAAAAAGGCCCCCCCTGCCTGTTATTACAATCTGTGTTTTGTGTGTGTTTTGACCAATTTGCAGTCATGTCATTTGTCACGTTCTAATATTGCCACAATGATCTCCAGTGTATAAAAACTATTATCTCGTTAGGTATGCAGGCTAAAAACAAATAATTGCTAAGTGTTCCTAAAATTTTGTCTACACCTGTAAAACACAACAACCACCACAGCCTCCACCTAATTAGGACCTCAGTGGGGGAAAAAGATGGATTCATCTGCTCTCTGATGATGCCAAGAAAAATGAAGATGTGTGTGTTTTGTAACAAGATCAAATTTATGGCCAAGCTGTAGCTGGACTCAACTTCTCAGAGTATAATTTAGCTTAAACAAATGAAACATTATTATGTTTTAATTTCCACCAAGAAAAAAATGTCAAAACGGGAAGGGGGGGGGGAGCAATCTTTCTGTGCGGTTGCAGTGAAAGCTTGCATTAGCAAGACAGTAATTTATGGACCGCCAGCTGGCCTGTAAAGGTTACTACCACAGGCAATTCTGACATGCTAGTTCAACAAGAACCTCATTAAAATACTACAGGCTTTTAGAGACATCAACATATAAGGTTACTTTTGTGTCTGGTGAGCATAAAAACTGCAGATTTGTTTGTTAAGGGGAAAAAAAGTTGACTTTTTCTGCAGTTTTTCTCTCTCGCTCTGTGAATCTGTCTCTCTGTCTAATTTACCTCTTTGACCTGATGTCTTTCTTTGCCTCCCAGCGCGAATTGTTCGCAGCCGTCAGTGGTGTGAGATGGCTCCCTGCATGGAGGGGGAGGTCTGCAGCCTCCTGTTCAACCGATCCGGCTGGACCTGCACCAGGGGCAGTGGTCGCATCAAGACCGTCACGGTAATTTACTAGACGTGACATTAATATACGCCATATGCACATAACAGCATTGCACCTACATTTTCAGCATGAGCGAACCCCCGCCAGCCGATAGTGTCAGGTGAAGCCTGAGCCCTGGGCTACAGGGAGTATATTTCAGTCAAACAGCAGGTCAGCATCCAGGTTTCAAACACTGCATCAATAGTGGAACAAAGATGCCAGAAAATTCATGCAGCACTGCTCTCTGTGGGATCAAACTTTGAAGATTATTTTTATATATCTTTAGGCCTCAGTCTGGTTTGTTTTACACTTTTACAGGAGTTTTGAATTTTGGTAATTCAAACTTTTGAAACACTGAAGCCTGAATCTGTAGCATATATAGTAATAGTGGTGCAAAGACGTGTTGGGAGGTATGTAGGAAGAAAATCTCATGAAATTAGTGAAATCATCCTTAGTTTTTACTGATCTGCAGCTAAGTATAAGATGTTCAGCTACAGAGCTGCTGGATCAGCCCTGTGCTGTATCACATTTGCACTGAAAGCAAGCGGCGTACCATATTACCCGGGCTACTTGTGGAAAACTTTCTTTTTCCTACATCCTGGATTATTTTATGGCTTAAACACACTAGCTAAGGCTCAGTGATCTGCTCCCAAAGCTAAAACAAATCATCTGAAGCCATTCAAATCTGAATCTGATACCGAATCGCACGAGCTAGGAACTGCAAGGGAATCACACATTTGGAACAAATGTTCTGTAGTTATTATTCTGTCTTTGTGTTTTTATGGAGAAGGTGGAAGCTGATGGAAAACGTCTGCAAATGCAAATGCAAGACAGATATATGTAATATGGAAAAATGTTGACCAAAGCATTAGGCAACGTGCAGACAGATAACATTAGTGTCTGACCTCTCTCTGACTTTGTTAGAGATGTAAATGAATACAAAACATGTTGAATTTTTAAAACCCTCAATATGGTGTCATCTGGTCCTCTGTAGGCTCCTCTCACAGTGCATCCAATGCCTCAGAGCTGCCAGTGCTGCATCGCTTACTGAGCACTGATTAATTCTCATTTGATTAAACAGCGAAACAATGCACAAGGAGAATTCCTAGTCTCCACGAGGGTTAACTTCATATATTTTTTGTATCAGTGCAAAAGAATAATCATTATGAATGTGTTTGAAAGCAAAGAATAAAGAAAAATATCTACCCTCCAGACATTACTGCTTGTTTAGTGAGCATCAGAGTCACCATGGATACAGGTCTCTCTGTTACTGTGTGCTTCACACTATACCTCTTGGCAATTTCACACTATGTAGCTCTATGCTCCATGAAAATGGAGCAATTTTGTATTCTTTCTGTACAATTCAATGTAATGCATTTCTCTCAGCAGGTGGCCACCTTCCTGCTATGACTTGTGGAGATATGGTGTTGATAACCTGTCTTTGACAAGTCATGGAAACAAATACACTTCCTCCAAAAAACGTCAGCTGATCCCAGTTATACTGCTACATGTCCTCTATACTTTAGTTTGGAATGGTTTGCACTTCCCACGTTCATGAAAATTTTGAAGAGGGCCTAACGACTGTTGGTGACAAGCTCGGCTGGACAAGTTTTTTTTTAGTCATCTGCTCCTTGAGCAAAGAGCCAAACTATGGTCATTAAATCTCTGAGCCAACTGGCTGACTTTATAACTCTTCTAATTTTTTTTCTGCACCACTTTTTTGCATTTACCAGTGTTACCTTGCTTGCTCGGCTTTTCGCTGTCATTCCCAGGGTGTCGAATACAGATTGTGCAGATCTGTCACAGAAATCTGCACAAGTTGTCTTCTGGCATCAGCTGCAGCAGTATTAGACACCGAGGCCTAACAATCTGCCAATGCATGATAAAATCTACGGCGTTGGAGAGACAAAAGTTTGTTTGTTAGCCAAGAGACTGGAGCTTTTGTCACATATTTTGGGCATATTAATGGCTCAGTCATACTAGAGGAAAAATAGGACAGCAACCTTCTTGCCACTAGGAAAAACTGGTGGTTTTTGTCAATTTAAAAAAACAAAACAAACTGCAGTGACCCAAAGGTTGAACGTGCAACCCTCTCAACCTCTGGGTGATCGCTTATGATCACAAGGGGATTGCACAGGTTGCCTGGGGAGAGGCCAAACACCTGCTGTCTGACTCAGTCCCTCGGACTCTCAATCACTCTCAGAGTGAAGATGTGCAAATAATTGCCATTAAATTAAAAAATGCAGACAGATTCCCAACATATTGCTATCCATCTGAGTTAGTCATGTGCAACCCTTTTTAGACAGCAACAGACTGGAAATGGTTGCAGACCTATTCCCTTTTTTCAAAGCAGCGCTTTCAAAGGCGACAAGACCATCAAGCTCTTTGCACATGATTGGCAGAATTCTGGCCACAGCAGTCTCCAGCTAGCGTTGTTGCCTAATGTAGCATTAGATATCTAGAAATGCTTAGCAACACTTGACAATGCTTCGGATGAAAACATGATTTTTTTGTTTTTAACTCCAAATCTTAAACTGAAAAATAGTTGTTATTTTTTTAAATTAATAAAAACATAATTTCTGTCAGTGAGCATCAATCAAAAAAACCTTGCTTTGGACTCAGGACTTTAGTTCTGCATGTAGGAAAAGGATTTATTGTGAAAGCACAATCAAACATGAGACCGAGGGGTCCTGTGCAAGCATCCATGCGCAACAAATTGGAACTGAGACCAATCTCATTATTGGCATAAACCCATTGTGTCACAGCACCAATGCCAAAGAACAGTTTGTATGTATCTGTGAAATGCCATGTCCTTTAAGCTATCTCCATTCGACAGAACATACATGATTTCACTGGATCATTTAAATAACTGTAAGTGGTTCAATATGTTTACAAAGAAGTAGCCTCATAATTATGGACAAACAATAGTTAGATTGTACCTTCATGCCAGTAGAGTGAATACATTTTTTTAACTGCCTGATATTTGCCTCAGGAAAGATTATGTCAACAGAAAGAAACAGAGGGGTATAACTTACAGAGGCAGTGCAAGTGAAACAGCTTGGTGTTGTCAGCAAGAGATGACAAGATGGACAGAGCAGGAGAGACCGCTGTCCTTGCCGTCAGGTACAAGGCCAAAGGTCAGCCTCTGACCGGCTCTGTTGATTTTCACTCTCTCTTATCTCTCTCATTTGATGTCTCTTCATCTTGTTCGCTCCTCTGCCTCCTCCGTCCAGCAGCCCTGGGCAGCTGTGACAGATTTCACGCATGCATTCCCGCCGTGCTGTAATGTATCCTGACAGCACACTTAGGTTAGTGTTTTGCTTTTTGTACATACATATACAAAAAATGCAAATGATGTGTTCCTCTGCACATTCTTAATTAGCTGTTGCTGAGCAGATTTTTGTTGAAGAAGTTAATCTGAAGTGATGTCGGTGGGTTTCTTTTTTTTCGGGGTGGGGGGGTTGCTTGTTTGTTTTTTCTGTCTTGTATTTTTGAGGGGGCAGGGATAGGAAGGATTTGGCAGTAGAAAAGAGGAGGTATCAAGAGGTATTTGTTGTAAGACCTAAAATGGGAGGAAAGCACATTCTGGAAGATAAATGAAAATGAGAAATCTATAAAGAGGATTGATCAGGCTGGAGGGGGGATAGAAGGATGAAGAGAGGGAACAGGATGGAGGACTTGGCTGCCTCTCGGCCTGCGGCCAAGCTCTGTCTCTCCACATCTGCAAGTATCTGGGAGAAGGAGAGTGCAGAGAGGAGGTTTTAATTGCGAGACAATCTGTCTTCACGTGGTTAATAATCATATTACACACTGGCATTCGGGGAGACAGTGTGGTTTTCTGAAAGGTGATAATGGCTCTTTATTCATGCTGAGGTGCACAGGTTTGATGTAGGTGGAGCTAGCAGATACAACGAAGTGACAAATCTACCTGATGGTGGCAAATTATGCAGAAAGCCGTGCATCCAATAAAAGACAATGTGGTTAGAATAATTATACATTGAAGCTGACGTTTTTTCTTTTTCATATCTAAGTCCAGTATGAAATCTCTTTCTAATAACTTATCAAATCTATATGAATTCGCTCAGCCAGCACAAGCTAGTTTCTATGGAGTGCTGCTTTCATTAATAAAAGGAAGAGAATCTAATAAAATCTCTCTGGGTGGAGTTTTGACAATGGAGACGTCAGCCTATCACTTTCGCCCAGACAAAGACATCTCAACAACTATTTGACTGATGTCAAATAATAAACTGTGCGGGCCAACACTGGAAACTCTTTTTTTTATATGAATCTACACAGTCCTCAAAAAGAATAGGACTTTTGTGTGTGTGTATGTGTACTCTGTGACCTTTCCTCTAGTTCAAATATCGGGCCCGAATGTAGATAATAAATGTTATAATCTATTCTGGACATGAGCCACCCTCAGGCCAAAATACAAACTCTGCATACCAGAAATCTAATCAAACAGGCAAATTGCCATTAATTTGATGCTGCACACTAGTGCTCCCATGAGGATAAACTCCTTTTATTTTAACAACCCCATGGCCTTCCCTACTTTCAATACTTGACATTTTTGGGGCAACTAGATGTTAAAAATGTTAGTATGTTTCATTAGTTGTTGAGTTCTTTGTTCTTTACCTCAAATACAGTATCTAAAGAGGATATATACATATATATATATATATGTATATATCCTCGTGCATTATATAATTATTTATTATTAATAATAATGATAATGTTGAAAGAACCTTGTGATATAAAAGAAAATGCACGAATTTATGTACTAATGCTCCATATGTGCCTGGATGACAGACATTTTTCCGCTGTACACACACAGTGGCTTTCAGCTTAAAAGCTTTAAATCAAGGGGTTTAACAGAAGTATTACATTAACCGTTAAGAACCATTAACAGGCATTTTTAAATACACCCTGCCAGCCACCTAGCCATTTTCAAAGTCTCAAAAGAAATTGGACAAACAAAAAATATAAAGATTGTTTTCAATACTTGGATTGAAAATCCTTTGCAGGCATTGACTGACTGACGTCTCGAGCCCATGGAGACCACCAAGCACTGTGTTTCCTCCCTTGAGATGCCCTGCCAGGTCTTTACACAACTGCTGTTGCTGCTTGATTGTGCCTCTCTTTATCTTCAGTAACTGAAAAACATGCTCTGTTGGGTTGAGATCAGGTGGCTGACGCTGTCATGGAAAAAGATCCCATTTCTCTGGCTTGAGAAACTCTTTGGTTGCTTTAGCAGTGTGGTCCAAACTTTCGACTGTCGACTTTAATTAACCAATTATTGCACTTTTATATGCTGACTGTACGTGATGCACTTTTAGAGTTGCAGTGTCAGCGTCACAGGTATAATAAAACCTTTAAAAAAAAAGTCTAACTATTGTAATAAACATTAATTAAGTGATTTGTCAGTTTAACTGCAATATATAGACATTCCCATATTAGACACATGCCACTGCACCTGCAGCTCTTTATAAACACAACCACCTCCCATCACCTCAGCCTCCTCCTCACCGCCCGCCCTCTTGTGAGTGCAGCTCACGGTGGCACTGCCAGGTCACACACTCCAGCCTAACCTGCTAATGGAGTTTGCATATGCAGCCCGCTCTCCACTGCCAGGTAGCCATTAATATGAATCACTCTCTAGAGGCCCCTCCAAACAAGCTTGCAATTTGTCTTCACTAGTGAGCTGCTGAAAGGTCTACATATGATATTCTCCAAGGTGGAAAGCGCAATTCAGGAGGGCTGGGGCGGGGTGTTATGAGGTTGGTTTCATACACTTGATGGGGACACGGTGGGGGTGGGGGGGATTTAAATTGAGGGGTTACACAAGAGCGCAGTTGTGTGCCAGGGTCTGTGCTATTGAACGGAAGCTGGAAATGTTCATAAGGTGGAAAATTGACAAGACAGCCAGGGAGAATTTAGGACAGTGAAATTAGTTTTACTCCTTTTAGGCAAGTGAGAGGCTTGTGAGATTGCATCACTTGCTCTCTGCTTGGCGAGAGCTCTGTTGAGAGCACTACTGAGCTCTAATATCAGCCTTTGCTAATGCTTTGCGTTTGCAAAGTGATGGGCTCAAATTGAAATTCTGCATATCAGAAATGCTTCTTCGGTGCGGAAAAAAAAGATAGGACTATTTTCCTGAATATTGTTACTTCACAGGCTAGCGGGAGCTTAAAGTATGAAATGTAAGTACTTGAAATCCTGATTTGATCATAGTCAGACTGCAGACTCATGCGCATTTCGACCCACAGACAATAACTCGATGGTCGGTGGGAAAAAAATACCCAAAAAATCTTCCTACACCCACACAACAAATGCCACTGCTGGGCTAGTGTGTGGCCTGGAGGGGATTAGACCAGTCGTAGTTGGGCATTTTTTGCCAAAATGAGGGGGGTTACAAAATGAACAGCATACGCACAGACGTACACACACTGAGCGACCCAGTAGGTCAGAGAAGCTTGCATGTATTTTTTTAGCATTTTCTCTTTTTTTCTGCTCTGGTGGCCCTCCTCCAGCTATGTGCTCTTTGTTCCAGCGTCAGCCATGGTTTAAAAAACAGCCACCGCAGTCTGTGTAGTCCTGCCAGTGTTGCTGTAAACATAAAGACATCATAGCCAGTTAGCACTGCTGGCTTTTTGAAAGGATGCCATGACACAAAAATCTTGATTTGTACAGGAAGGAATAAGTGAAAGGTGTGCCTTTATGAGAAATAGAGCAAAGAAAAACAGGTGTTTGGCTAGAAAACATTCCAAATATGACACCAAAGGGCAAAACAAACAGATAAAAGTGGATTTTTGGCACCGTGTCAGTTCAAATGTTCCCGTCCAGTTATGAAGGAGTTATGAAATTCTCACCTCTTTCATAAGAAGTGAGAAAATTACATGGACAGATGATGTAGTTCCACAGTGTCGTTATGTAACACTTGCTAGCACCTCAGTTATAAAGGCTTCAGTGTCTACGACAAAGGACCAGGCAGCCAAGTCATGTGTCGCCATGGTCACTGCTGTGCTGGCAGCCCATCTGACCAGAGACAGACTTCTAATGAGTTTGCTTCTCAAAGGCAGCCCAACACACTCCCAGGCTCTGTCAGGGACACAACTATTTCTCTGCAGCTTCTTGAAATAAATTGTTGATTAGTTGGTGAGGTTGGAGACCTGCGGTAGAGATGACAGTTCTCTGTATGGCTTGGAATCATTAGTGTAAGAGGCTAGAAAGGGATGTTGTGTCCAAATAGGAACAAACAAAAAAACAGTACAACTGAGCCTCAGGTGCACTGCCAAAAAATGTCAAAGCATGTCATCTATCTCAAATGGTGTTCTATTTTTCCCAACAGCTGGTGAAAACTAACACTGCAGAGACATCGTTTCACCTTTCCAGTGAATACAATTCTACCGAGTGTGTTTGATTTCATTCAAACCAGTGAATTATTCAAATAACATGAGAAGCAGGTGGTATTATCTCAGCCCTACAGGTAGAACATGATATACATGATAAATCTCACGATAACCACCAAAAATGAATTATCCTAATAACAGGTGGAGCTAAAGTCAGATGAATATCATTCTCCTGTGCCACAGACCCTCATTCTTGTCCCAGAATTATTATGATACAGTTATAACACACGTTTTCTGTGAGCACTGTATTCTTTCATTACCACTAACACAGAGAGTGTGTTTTATTTGAAGTCAGCCTGTCATACACCACAGCCAGAAATGCTCATAGATCACCAAAACTGAGAGTAGTACCCAAGTTATGCAATTAGTAGGTAGGCTACAAGCAGTCTGCTACATGTAGCTATCTGCACGCTTTCCCCTCAACTAGTCTCAACCACTGGACTGAATGTCTTTTCTAGCATACAGGCTAATATGACTTGCTGAGCAGTTGAAAGTTTGGTGAGCACGCTTCCAGCATAATTAGCTAACTAGTGTTAGTTAGCTAACACTAGTTCGCTAACTAACACTAGTTAGTTCTAGTTAGTTCTTTGTCTACCATATTGGACATGAAGGAAAAATGTCTGATCAATTTTCGACCTGTTCGTGGATGTTGCTAAAATTGTGCTATAGCAAGAATCTTCTTATCATTGATTTGCTTGCTTGGAGATTAGAGCGGTTGCTTGTTTGATAGATGCATGATAGATGCCAACTCATATGGAAACAGAGAACATTTGTCCTTCACAGTAAAAGCTGTGCCTCAAAGCTGCTTTACAGTCTATTTCTGCTTTGCATCTTGTTTTTCACAATTTTACTAATGCTCAGAGAGCAGCTGTTTACTATTTGCAGACAAGGTGGCATGTTCCGTGGAAACTGCTATCTGCTAGCAAGCAACGCAATCGAACATTTCAAGATTTTCTAGTTGAGGATTACTCATTTTTTCAGTTGGAGGCAACGACTAGGTGTTACAGACAAAGTGTGAAGGTCAGGAAGTACTGAGAGATGTCCCAACACCTTGATGTCTCTTGGTCTTGATAGGATTCACAGTAAAAAGAACATAGAAGCATTTTTTCTTTTTAAAAATAATTAATAAACCCAGACAGATACAAGACATTTTCACAGTCATTTAAGTGTAGCCTTCTTTAAAAATGTCATAGCTGTCTCTGAAGCAATAATAACACAAAGAATAAGAACAAGAACAAACCAAAAACTGCAGCTGTTTTGATATATTATAGTGAAGTGCTGTCTCTGTAGAAAAATAGAGTATATATGTGTCACACACACAAGCTGCATTACGCCATAATACTCTGTAAAGTAGTTTTCAAAAGTGAAGTAAATGCAGCAGAGCTGGCTGCTGTGCTGAAGGCTCACATTAGCTGCCTGTCTTTCATCTGTACATGTAATTACATTTTTATAAGAACTCTTTATAATCGCTTTAGTTGCTATAAAATCTTTATCAAAACAACTAGCCTTACTGCAAATAAAAGCTCTATTTCAAGAGGTCCTTCAGTGTTGGTTTAGTTTTACTTGCAGTTTCATTAGCATATAACTTTGCACTTGTATTTTATGTGATTTGATTGCATTTTTTTTAGGATATGTAAATGATTTCTTTTTTTGTTTTCTTCTTTGTCGCCTCTGGAATCTCTTCAAACCGACTCACTCTCAGTGGGGCACCATCTTTAGATAAAGGTGGTTGTGATGATGGAATCTCTTTGATTAGCACTGTGACCAGCAGCATTAGCTTAGCCCAAATAAAATGCATAATAAGAGAAGTAAAGTAGGTTATTTTTTTTAATAGCAACTGCTTGTGCCAAAGGCTCCGAAGGAAACATACAGTAAAATGTTCTTCCAATAAGAGGAAATGGTCTCGGTTCTATTACAGAAAGAAAATAATGATTCAGAAAATCACAACTGGTTGTCATTAGAGAAATGTTTGCATTTTCAAACTGCACTGAAAAACCAGGCCTGGAACATTTGCAGATATTAGATATGCATGCTGTGCACCATGTCCTTCATTGCTCTGCTGGCTTTCAGTCTCATTCAGTGCCGAAATTATTTAATTTCTGTGCAGCAGCAAGTAAAATTCCAACAATAATGCAAAAACAAACTGCTGAAATCAATTCTAGTGTGCTCGCTTGAAAGAAACACGGTTTAACTTTCACTGCTTTTGTAGTAGTACTGCTGTCTGCCACAAGAAACTGTAATTTACTAAAACTATTCTTTTTAATTCACTCATAATCGAATGACAGGAACATGCCGCCGTTGTTTCTTTGATACATACATCAGACAAAAAGAGCATGGGGTCTAGCTTTTATGTTTTACTGGCCCACCTCCAGGCTTTCATACCCATTTCTGCTTGTGAATCGACGGTACTCCTGTCATATTGTATCTGACAGGCCCTCTCTGGATCATCGGGGATAACACACTGTAGCTGGGCTGCTTTGCCTTTGGATGTACATTTATAAAATGACTGATGTTCGAACGCTTGGGTGCCCCCGCCGAGCAAACGCATAGTACACAGAGGTTACACTTGATAAGCAAATATACTATTTATTTCAGTTTCATTTGCAGATTTTCTATTTATCAAGCGGAAAAGAAAAATGCGCTTCTTTGGTTTCTCCTCATCTGTTTGTCGCACGCTGTGGCACGATCATCAGTCTTGAGCAGATAGCATGGGGAGTGATGCCGAAAATGTATTGAAATAGGCTAGATTGATAGAGATGTTCAGAAAACAGAGAAACAGCTAATATATTCCCACCATTCCATTTCCTTTGCCATTTGTGTTATCATAGGTGTTGTGTTATTGCGCAGGCATTCTGCAGGACGCTTCATGATCACATTCTCAGTTTATAGTGTTTCCTGTGGTATTCATTTACATGCTATAATAAAGTGACACATTGTGTTTTTGTTTTTGCCTCCTCTGGTACTTCCATTATCTATTAAAGAGTTATTTTGTCAGTTTGACTTTGCCAGGCTCATGTTGCCCCCTTCTCTTTTCAGTCCAGAGCGAATGCGGTCCCTTCTGCTGTCACTTTCAGCACACTGTACCCAGCTCCCCTATTTGAAGTTCTGTCATTGGCAAGCTTTGAACTGCCATTTGTGTTTTAGCCTGCACGCTGCCTGCCTCCAGAGTTCTGTCTGGTGTAAATTTGTCAAAGCCAAAGGGCACCAACACGGGTTTTTTGTAACAGTGATGCAGAAAAGCCCTCGCGTAGACCGGACATGCAGGCTCAGCAGCATCCCGTTTCAAAACTAGGATGTTTTGGAGCCCTTTGGATCTTTAGTGTATGTATTTTTAATAAATTGTTCAGTGCTGCAGCCCCATGATGCACCCGGCTACAAGCTAACATTTCTGTCTAATTTAAAATGCTGTAGTCATCCTCAAAACAAACCCCAGGCTTGTTTCCAGTGGTAGAAAGCAAATACAATTACTCAAATGCTGATTTAGAAGCACAGAACATTGTTTTTCAAGTACATTTGTTAATATGTTGTTAATTGTAATTAATGCATGCGGCACCATCAACCTATATAATATATAGTTTTTATTTTTGACACTTTTTCACCAGTATATGTACTGATTCTTGCATTTAATAATTTAATATAAAGCACAATATAACGGCTTAGTAAAGCTGATGGTAAAGACTTTATATTCCAGCTGACCTTTTTGCAAAGCATTTGAAACTTTAAATGTGTCTTATCATCTTTCTCTGGGGGCCTCATGAATTTCTTTACAGCATCAAAATCAATACACAGGCTGTTAAAATGCGCTTGATTTGTGTTCTACTTCGCACTGAACATGAATTCTGAATTTGTTTTTGTTTATTTAACATTTTCACAAATGAATACATGAATCTATGTTCTCTGCAGCGTTTGTGTATGCCACATGGTTCAAGTCTTCCAGATCATGCCAGTTTTGTGGCTATAGCTTGTTTTGTATGAATTCAGTAAATCCAGCTTTAAAGACCAAAACTTGATTAGAAGATTTGAAAAATAGAGGGTTTTTTTCTGCAGATGGCACATCAGAAATAAAGCAGCAAACAGAAGATGCTGTTTGGTAACTAATCAGGTTTTTTTCCTCTGAGGCAGCTCTGGGTGTGATGCTCTGATGCTTCAGTACATCAGGCTCACACGATGAGTGTGAACCATCCACCCAGGTTCTTCAGTAAGCTCTGGCTATGGCTAATAACAGCAGCAGCTCCAGTGAATTCTTATGACTGGGACCTTTCTGAGGCTCCGGTTGATGAACCCAGCTAAGTCCTGTGCAGGAGTCCACTTGTTAGGAGAGACCCCTGGGGAAAGATTCTTACTTACTGCAGTGATGGCGCAGCATAGCACCTCTCTCTATAATGGCAGGCTGTGCTGTTGGTGACAATTTTGCAGCTCGAAGTGCCACCAAATATGCAGTCTCTGCATTGTTTCCCCTTGAGCACTGAGCAAACAACCCGTCTGCCGTGCCTGCAGTGGCTTTTCGTCTCGGCTACAGAGGTTTCTGCGAGTTGCAATGCTACCTTGGCTGACGATTTTATTTTGGGTAATGCGAGGCATACTGTATCTCAAAAATACTTTGATCCTAAAATATGTTGTGTTGATGATAAGGAACGACGTTAATTGAATCCCTTAATATTATTATTTTTTTGTTGCCAATCTCCACTGGCACCCTCTCAAAGATCCACGCTGCACACCTCATTTGAACTGGGAAACTTTATCATTTATGCACAGTGCTCAGTGTTTACAAGTGATGATGAAACGAGGGCACCCCGAGCTCAGAGACGAGGTCCAAATGTTTCAATTTCACCGCAACATAAGCAATTAGCAAAGCGCTTGTTAGTGTGCGTCCTCTCTCTCTCTCTCACTCTTTATCTGTAAATCTCCCCCATCCCTTGTGCCGGCGGGAGATGAATATGTCTTCGATGTCCTTGGATTTCTGTCTTGTAAACACCATAGGCGCTAAGCACTGTTTACCGGTGTGCATGGCAGGCCAACAGCCGGCTCCATCTCTTGCACAGTTGTCCCGTGGGGCCAAACTCACCTTGTTACCCTTTTAATTAGTAGGAGCAGTTAATAGTGTCGGCCGCTTCTGCCGCCTCAGCACTTGCCCTGACTTCAGGAATCGCTCCAATCGATAGCTAAGACTTGGGCTGAGACAGGGAGACAGGGGAGCGGGAGGGAGTCCTTATTGCGGGAGTGGCTCAGGCACATATATGATGATGTTTGGAGTGAACTAAAACAACAAAATTATATTCTTTGAGGGATGTTTAGGGGCAAAAACCATGCCTTATCTGTATTCCTTGGACATTTAAAAGTATAACAGGGTCTCTCATGCTTATTTACTCAGTTTCTCCCCTCCCACATTTCCTCTCCTTTGAAAATGAATGTAATCAAAAAGCTAAGGGTTTGCTTGGTAGATTCTATTGTGCCCTTATAAGCTTTTATCCCCTCCAACCGCTCGCCCCCCGTGCTCATTTCTTTTCTTGTTTTGATTTAAAGATGCAGTGGAAGTACTTAGCATTTAGATGACATGCTGCTGGAGAGGTGTGATGGATCAGCGCCTCTTCAGAGGACTGAATTTCTTCGACAGCGCGGGGGCCAGTCAGCCGGTCGGACAGACAGAGAGACAGATCACAGAAGGACCGGCCGAGCAGGCAGCGGAATACCAAGTCTGCCTCGGTGCTGCGAGCCTGGCACAGCCGAGGGGAAAGCAGCGGCTGCTGGGAATGCCAATGCACAGCCCAGACAGTCGTCTCGCCTTAGCTCCTCTGATTGGCTAAACAGACCATTAGCTTTCTGATTATGATTAGCCGAGTCATTATCTGCACAAAAGTGGCTCATTCACCAATATTAAGAAAGCGAGGAAGCTGTATCTCTCCTCTGGTCGAGGGGAAAACAGCATGTTGTCGTGTCCTCCTTAAGATGAATGTGGGCGGCAAGAAGTTGCGTTCACAAAGAAATAAAGTGGAACACTGTTTATCACCCTGCCTCACAGCTAATGTGATGAAAAAAAAAGAGTGTGACGCCACTGATGGAAGAAAAGAGAGGTCCTCTGCTCTTTAATGCAGATGATGCGTTGGCCATTACTTGATCATATTTTCTGGTTGAGGGGAGAAGCAGTGTCCTCGGAGGTCATAAAATCTGGTAGAGAACAAAATAACCTTCAGCTTCCTTCGTCTCGCCTTAGATATAATTGGAAGATGTGCCATCTGTGCTTTTAAATGGACATATGCTGCTCTGCGTCTAAGGCCAGTAAGCTGAGGGAAAGCTGAATAAAATGAAGGCTGGCCCTCTCTTCCTTGGTGACCTTCTGCTTCTCTTTTCCAGCCTTTGCCCAAGGAGCCGTCGTAGGATGCAGAGGAAAAACAGCAAGTATGAGTTTTGTAATGATCTGCTATTTTGCATAATTTGCATGCTGAGTGCATAACCCTGTTTCCAGTTCATTTGAAGAAACCAAGGATGTTTTGATTGCTGGATCTTGTAGAAAGCACAAATACTAACTTTAAAAAGAAGCAGCAAATAAAAGAGGCCCTGCCTCAAATGCAATTCATAGTGTATTTTCCAG
The DNA here is from genome assembly GCF_001858045.2 of Oreochromis niloticus. Lineage (NCBI taxonomy): Eukaryota > Metazoa > Chordata > Actinopteri > Cichliformes > Cichlidae > Oreochromis > Oreochromis niloticus. The sequence goes on from NC_031984.2 coordinate 28,512,950, forward strand.
TAATGCGTTCAATGGCGAGCTTGAATAAAGGTCCAGGTCTGGTACAATTTCTGAGTCACTTTGATGTAACAATGCAATGAGTTATTGGCAGTTATTTGAAATGCATAAGAACTGAAAGTAAAGAGCCCCTCTGTGGTTACATCAAAGGGAGCGGCTACTTCAAGGTTCAAGTTCAAGTTCAGTTTTCTCTCAGGACATACATCGAAAGCATGTCTACACGGAAGAATGTTTTTAGTAACCAAGAGGAACGCTACAAAAGGTTTCACAATAGATTCAAAAAAGAGGAAGAAAAGAATTATACTTTAAATCAGCACCACTTGTTTTGAAGGCAGCAAGTAAAGTGGAGTGGGTAGCAAGTTAGCCTGACTCAGGTTTACTTCACATCCAGAAACTTCCCTCCTCCCAAAAACAAGGAAATGAACTAACGACTAAACATAATTCTTCTTTGGAGAACATGACTGAATATATCTGAACCTTTTATATTCTACAGAAAAAAAAAACAAAGCAGGCATTTGGAATCTGCATGCCTTGTGTCTCATAGCCAATACTCTAAGATTGATTTTCCCTCTTCCACCGAGAAAACAAAATGAATCACGCACAATTACCAAAGACGGGGAGAAAAGGGGGAATTGGGGGCGTCATAAATATTTATTTGCCAGCCCTGGGAATTTGTGCAATTCTGTGTGGATTTGCCAACTCATATTTAAGCGTCTGAATGATTTATATGGTCAGTCCTGGGGTGTCACATTTGTCCACTGTCACCCTGAATCATTTATGTATTAACATTTATGGATTCATCCATATAACATATTCATGGCAGAATTCTATTATCATTCAAATGGTTTTTTTGATCGAATGATTGGCTAAATTAAGCCATTAACTGCAGAATTTCACCGCAGGTGAAATGTATTCCACCTAGAAAAGAATATATGACATATGAACCCATTTCTTCACATAACTCATACAATTAGATTTCTTTTTACCTTTTAGACGTGGCATAATTAACTGTGGAGTCACACCAGTGCTGTGTTTATTCACTGGAAGCAATAGTGATTTCAAAAGAAAAGAAAAGAGGTAACTATATCCAGGAAAAAAGTGTTTCCTGTTCCCTCACAGGCTTCAATGGTGATGGATGTCAAAGCATAAATCAGTTACCATTGAGTGTGAGGGACACTCTATTAATACATTCCTCATTAATTTTGTCGTTTATTTGATGGAATTAACAAAACAAATGTTGAAGTGTGCCTAAAGCAGAGTCCTGATGCCTGTTTTCATAATGTCAGACAATGCACGAGCAAAGAATGACAAGACCTTAATTTGAGTCTCTCGTTAAATTCATAATTGGCTCATATTCTGTATGTAAAGTGTTTTTCTGGAGCTGACATGGATAAAATATGAAAATTAAAGTGGAAGGAGGGAAGTCGGTGGGTGGTGGTGGTGCTGGTCTTGCAGTTTTTTTCCCTTTAACACCTTTAAATCTGTATATTGGCTGTTTTTGTTGTTAACTAAACTGCTTTTGTTTTTGATTCAAAAAATAATGAGGACTGCGGTTTGGCCCTGACAAAAATGTGACACCAAGAAAAGGCGTTTCTGATACTCACAGTTAGGCAGTGAATGCCCTAAAAAAAAAAAAAAAAAATCAGGGCACAATTTTTACTTTTTTTACTGAAGTGAAAACGCTAATTAAGTTGTTACATGATTAAAAACAAGACTGCGTTTATTTTTTTCCCTCTGTGCACAGGAACCATGATCTAATTAAAGCTGCTTTTGACTTGCTCCCTTATTCGCAAGGGGTCAGCACAGCAGGTAGCTCCACATGTTTGATATGGCAGATTTTTACACTGGATGCCCTTACTGACACAACCCCAAAGGGATTTGTGTCTCCTCCCGGGATTGAACCGGAGATCTTTTTGCTTGTTAGGCAAGTGTGTAAACTACTACACTAGGGATCTGCTAATTAATTTAGATTACTAAAGTAAAAGTTAATTTTTCACAAGAAGGCAAAGGAGACAATAAAGGCTGCTTTGTGCTGCTGCTATTAAAGTGATAGTATTAGGTTCATGGAAAATGGTGAAATTTGACATAAAATTCAAAATGCTACAGAACAGGAAAATCATCTGCACATTTGCATAACAAGGCGCATGTCTGAAACGATCTAACTTCACAATTAGTGTCTCACGCTTGTCTTTGTCTTTCTTTTTTCTGCTGCAGGTTCATTGACATCTATGTTACTAAAGAAACCGAGGCCAGTCATTACACCCAAGATATGTTGTCCATTCACCAATGAGGCTCCCAAAACTTACATCGGCTCTGACCTTCAATAATAAAAAATAAAAGATAAAATAACCCACAACATCTCCAGTCACCGCAGTGAGAGACCTGACACGTCTGAAAACTCCACGAGGGCAGCATGGTAACAACATCAGCATTGAACGTTCATCACACCCAACTTCATGGACTAATCATGGAACAAAATCCCTGTGAGAAACCCCAGAACAACCAGTGGAAAATTCACTGAAGGCCTTTCTTTTTTTTCTCTTTTTGTCTGCCACTGCCCAATCTGCAGGGGACAGCTCCTTGAAGATTCTTTTTATACCTTTGTGGCTTGATTTAGACTTGTCACAAGGCCTTTCAAAAGTCAGCCCCTTCATCTTCTTTACAATCGCCGCCATGAAGCAATCCAAGGTTATATTCCAGCCAAGTTTCTTTAATGACAGTTCATTGCTCGAGTCGTGACTTTACAGAGGTTGAGGCAGGCCATATTGTCCGTTGGATTCTAGCTTTTAACACCTTTCTGTCATTTGGCTGGGTGAGATTTTTACAAGGCCATAGCCGCCAATGTCCCTGCATACACATAACGGGACGGACATTATGAAATAGCATGAAAGTCACAGAAGAGACGACAAATGAGTTGACTGTCTTTGCTCACTGAATGGAGATCGTGATGGTGAAATGTGGACATTTTGGATGACTTAGCTTATACCTTATGTTGTTTGGTTTTTTTATGTGGTGCCAACATAGACTAGAAAAGTAGTTTTTGTCAATGAACCTCACACATCTTGTATACACAACCGGGAGCATTTAGCAGATGTGGACCCCTGGCTTGTTTTAATGATCTATACTGTGTGTGTGTGTATGTGTGCGTGGGCGCACGGGTGTGGGTGCATGTTTGCATCTGTCTGTGTGTGAATATGTGAGTACACGTGTGCTTGTGTGTGTATGCTTTTCTGTATGCGTGAGTGGGTAGGAACATCCAGAGATACACTGTGAAATAAGTCATATCCGATGCATTATTCATACTCTTGTATATTTTTGGGACACGCCCAGACCAGAGCTCACCATCTGGCAAAAAGGAAGCATTTGGGATTTTACAGATGTTGGATCTCATTTTAATCCTGGGTTCGCCTTTTCCTTTCTTCCTTCTTGTCTTTTCTTTAGTACATAGAGATATTTATATTGGGGATAAAATATAATTGAAACTGAAATTGAAACAGTATTGTCACATAAGTTAAAATTCTGTAATTAAAATCGATTTATGTGTGATTAAATGTATTTCCGAATCCTTGTCTAAACCGACTATATTTTGATATGAAATGTTTTGGCTGGCCAGATGTGCTATTTGCCGAGAAATGCTTGATATATTTAAAATTATGTACATACATACATATAGATATATATATCCAACGAATGTATTTTTTGTTCTGTGGGTCTTACTCTAAGGAGTTGTAGAGGAGCAGTAGCACAAAAGGCATCAGTCTGAGAGAAGCAGAAGAAGTGGACACAATAACATGAACGCCAGTAATATTTTTCCAAAAGAATACAAATAAAAAAAAACACATTCCAAACACATCAAGCTACAGTCTGCAGATGATTAACATCTCTCCGAGTCATTTGCAAAAATAATAGTCGCCACGGTGATACTTTACTAGGGGTGATTGCAGTTGGTTGCATTATAATGTACAGGTGTTCCGGTTAATGTGCCTGCTCCTTGCTCCCCTTTTTTCATTTCTTTGTACTACAAAGCCCTGTACATCTCCATCTTAATGTATGCATTTGAGGATATAAAGAGAGCGTCTGCTCCCAGAAGCTGTGGACTGTGCATTTGGTGTGTGTATGTGTGTGGGTGCGTGTGTGTGTGTTTTCCAGGTCAGTACACAGTCTTCTGTGTTGTGAGAAAATACCAATTTCCAACTGATCCCATTTCTTTGATTTCATGCTGCCTTTATTTATCACTTCTATGGTTAGCACTCACCGTAAGTAAATTGTCCCTTTGTTTTGCCTCACTGTCAGTGCAGGAGCCGCTGCAGTGACTCTAAGCAGGACAGTAACACTGATGGATTTTACTCAAAGGTAGATAACGACAGATGGAGATACATAAACCTCTTCTGCCTCTGGATCTGAAAAATGTCCGAATCTGACAGGTATTTATGCTGGAACATGTCATCAAAGTAAGTCCGGTAAGGTCCCAGTCACACAAGGTAAGAGACTGGTTGTCAACCCCTTGGCAGCCTCCAGTTGCTAGGCAAATATGTGTATTGTTGTTGAGACGCTGCTGGCTGTCACTGGGTGAAATCATTCACAGAGGGCATTGCCACAAAACTCTCCTTGTGGTTGCTTTGGTCAATAGCACATTGCTGCAGTCGCCCATAGTTTTCATGGAAGATGCCGGACATGGATGCAAACACTTGCTAACTTTGACGGCACGTGGTGGCCATTTCCAGGTTGTGCCCTTTTTATAATTTCCCTACCACTTAGCAAGTAGTTGGCAACTGTTTGCAGACAAGTTGGTGTTTTGTATACAAATTCTTGATGGCCACATCTGTAACCAAAATACTCTCAAGGACTCTCCAAACGTTTGAGTTTTCAGTGGGAGAAACGTTTCGTCACTCAGCCAACTGACTTCTTCAGTCTCACCTGACTGCAGGTTTCCCCAATCTTATGAACAGTATATTTGCGTAATGACTGAAACCAGCCCACTGAAAGAACAATGGGCTGTGAGGTCAGTTCCTTCATCATAATTATGCAAATTCTCATGACCATTGATCAACAACCACTGATCAAGACCCACTGATCAAGGCCACTGATCAATGGCCATGAGTACCATTCACAGAGATTTGGGGAATGGCTGCAATCACAGCGTTGTAAGATGGTGACAGATGTACCCTTAGGCCCCCTCCTCGATTCAGAGATGGTCTTTCCCTTTTCACTTAAATGGAATCCTTGACTCCGCGCTCAAACCAGCGTTCCTCCCTGTCCAGGATGTGTACATCCTCATCATTGAAAGAGTGTCCACTGGCCTGTAGGTGTAAATAGACTGGCCACAATGGGTGAAACTGGGGAACCCATGGGACACCCATGTTTCTGCCTGTAGAACTGACCCTTGTTTGTGAAGTAGGTGGAATGAAGACACAGTTCCAAAAGCAAACACACTTGGTCGATGCTGAGAGTGGTCCTGTTGCTGAGGTTGGGGTCATCCTGTAATCTCTTACGAACCACCGCCAACGCTTCCGTGACTGGGATGCAAGTGAAGAAAGATGTAACATCGTACGAGACCATGGTTTCATCTGCCTCCATAATGACATCTCTCACCTTCTCAACAAAATCCAAAGTGTTCTGGATGTGGTGTTCAGAGCTGCCTAAAAGCGGGTTGAGGATCGAAGCCAGAAACTTGGAGATGTAATAGGTGACCGAGTTGATCATACAGACAATGTTGATCAATGGTCATGAGAATTTGCATAATTATGATGAAGGAACTGACCTCCCAGCCCATTGTTCTTTCAGTGGGCTGGTTTCAGTCATTATGCAAATGTACTGTTCATAAGATTGGGGAAACCTGCAGTCAGGTGAGACTGAAGAAGTCAGTTGGATGATTGACGAAACGTTTCTCCCACTGAAAACTATGTCCAGATGAACAGAATCAACGTTTGGAGATTTACTTACTTGGATGATTGAGAACGCACCAAGACAATACTCTCAAGGAGGTTTTCAGTGCACTATCATACAACTTTTTATGACCTTCAAAGTAAAAGTTGTGCCTTTTTACCGCTAGTTTCACTTTCTAGCAGCCAAGAAACAACAAGGATCTCTATGGCGCTGTATCGTCTTTATGACAGATTTTTACCCGGCAACACATGGCTATAATGTATATAGATATTATATTTGTATTCCTCAGACAGCATTTATTTTTAAAAAAATAGCTGAAAAAAACAGGGTCTTTATTCTCTGAACATGAGCTAATAACACTATGTGAGATAAATTATGATAATAATGAAAAAAAATACTGAACGCATTGTGTAATACTATTCCTGAAGTAACTGTAAAGAATACATTTCATTACAGACAACTGAGTTATTCATTATATAACATTATGCGGCATATCGCTTTACAAAAGTTGCCATATGTCTTTATTATTCTAGTATTATTCCACAATATGGCAAGTGGGTATTGACACATAATGCTACAAGTTATAATTGCATATAAATGTATCAGAAATGTTCCCATACATCTCACAATTAAAACAGGCAGAGTAAATATTAATATGATTTATTCTATGTGACAGTTTACTCAGAGCTGTGTGGCTATATGAAAATAACACAGACCTCTAAGGCATTGTTAAGGAACTAAATACTCTCTTATACCCCTGCTTAATATATAATTACTAAATGTTAATGCCTATTCAGTTATTTAATTGCTCAGAGCCACTTAACCCGTTGTGCATAAAAGGTTGAAAAGTTTTATAAATTTCATGAGGCTTTTGCTTTCTTTCACAGGCCTATAAAAAGTCCTCATTAATGGAAAACTAAAGGCAGTTTTAAATTTAAGTGCTTGTAAGTATTTTTAATTAACTGCTAAGCCAGCATGACCTTGCATATACTGGTCACAGCAAAAGCCACTTAGGTGATAATTTGTCTACAGTACTGTATATATTTAGAGTAAAGTACGAGAGTGTAAACGCATCGGATTTTTACTGTAAATCTCTCTTAAGACCAGCCTTTCCTGCTAATTACTGTAGAACTAATTAAACTCTATACAACTGTGGCTCTAAACTGGAATTCATTTAGTGTTTTTCTAATCTTATTGGCCACTCAAAAAATTTTACACCGCAGCCTACACACAGAACTTGTTCTTCATTCAACCAGTAATGGACAGTTTGACATGCAGGCCAGTGGAGCAGCGGACTGCTCAGCGGACGCCCCCACTCTGTCAACCGACTCTACTGTATTCTCTGCATAAAGTCCCAAATGACTGAGTTCTTTCCAGGAAATCTTAAAGAAATGTAAAATTAAGGGGAAGTAAGGTATTCGTAAAATGCTTTGCCTTGCTATTATTGATTTATGAATTGGCACTGTTTTTCTTATTGGCTCACTGCGAGTGATATTTCTAGGTCATAATGTAGCATTAGTACCATCAAGAATATTAGGTGTTCCACCTGACTGTAAAAAGACTGAGGCATGTGGTTTCTGCGGATGCTGCTGAGCCAGTATTCCCACTCAACTCCCACTCAGAGATGTTCTTTCAACAAGGCCTGCCGCTGCTGCTTCCTTCCACTTTCATTGTATGTCTTGCTGTCTCAGGGTTTTGGATGTAGGCTTCTGTCGGGATCAACAAATGTGGTATTTTTCCTCCATTCCATCTACACTACAGCACAGTATTTCACGGGATATCAGAAAACCTTTACTACACCAGACAGTGAGCTGTCAGGAAGCTACTGTGACAGACTAAAAACTATCTTATATTGATATTATAAAAATATGACTTTTACATAATCTTTGTGATTATCTAACATTTGTTAAAAGGAAAAATTGAGTGTGATAAAGGTTTGAAGAAAATCTGATGTCACTTATACATTTGTTAAAATATGTAGTTGCAGATATGAACTTCATAGACGATCACTTCTCAACGCAGATTACCACCATAAAATATGATTACATTTCCCAATTAGCTCTGGGAATTGCCCTGTAATTGACGCATAAAAAAGTGATGCTATGTATTGTAGCTACAGCTGGATAACCATGCAGTAAATGTTTGCCCATCATGGAATAACACTAGAGTGGGATCGGTGGAGGGGCGAAACTCGTCATGCTTGCATGAGAGCATTTTTTTTCCCTCAGATATATCGTAGCTCGAGTGTTATCAAGTGCCTTTAGCTTGTGTCTATGTGAATCCCAGCTAGCAGCAACCACCATGGAACACAATAACACCTGACACTTGATCTTACTGGCTGTTTTTGTGCTTTTAAAAAAGCAATTGTGTCAGCACTTGTGGGATATCTTTTTTCCTCTTGAATAAAACCATCAGGGGCAGCACAAGGGATAAGTGCTTCAGCACTGCGGGCCTTCGTCGCTGTATTTCAGTTTTGCTGCTGAGTCTTCCCCATCCACAATGGATCCCTGGCCGAGCCTAATGAGACACAAACACACCCTCGAGGCTCAGACTGTCTTGCTAAACACAGCATTGTTGAACGGCGCCGCAGTGTAGCGAATTAGCATTTATGCCCACATAAAAATCCATTTACTGATCCATTAGCTTAGCATAGTGCTAATGAGTTGCTAGTGATGATTCGCAAGGGACTTTGGTTAGCGAGCAGAGCGTCATTAAAGGTTGACTCTTACAAAATAACAGCTTTGCATGTTGAGAGAAGGCTGTAGAATAACACAACTTCCTGTACTAACAACGTCACTTTTATTTTATATAATCAACTTCTTATATTAAGGGCCAATTTTTCCCCTCCATCCCCTCTCAAATGGTGCTCAGACACCTGCATGTTTTGCTTGTGGGAAATTGGCATGCCACTGTCACAGAAAATCTATTTAGCCATCGCTCAAACTAATGATGAGGAGGTGGCTGTACTCAGCAGCTTGTGCCAGGTAAGCAGAGCAGAACAGGCTGCAGAAAGCCCTTTCTCAATGGTAAGTTAAAGGCAGAACACAATCAAAGGTATGAGTGAAATAAGCCCTAAGCAGATCATATCAACCAAGAGATTTCTCAAGAGACTTTTTATTGCTTGACTCTTGCTTTTTATTACACCACTAGACACTTTAGTTTTTAATTCAGAATTGTGAAGAAATGTGTGGCTCCACACTTTGCAGCAGCACAATGAATGCGAGAAGCAGACCTATAGCTGAATGAAATGTCATTTGATTTCCTTTCACGAGAGAAACCAGCAGAATGATATTAGCATCATCTGAGAAAAACCTCATTGCTAAAGCCTCTCGGTCCAGGCCCATTGCAATGCTGCCACACTGAAGGGGAAGCAGCTCCGGGGGGGAGATGAAGGTATAAAATGGTCGTTTTACTAGAGCAACACAAGCTAATTTATCATTCTCCAGGGGTCAGGCGACGCTCTCTTGGTTGTGAATTTTAATGTTGTTTTTTATGGGTCTTAATAAACTCTATTTTGCTGCGAGCGTTTATGCAGAAGAGCAAAACATCCTTCACTCGGCTCATTTAGTGAGTCAAGGAGAGAAGGGCCGGAGCCAAATTTATCCAATAGAGTCATCAGTTTCTTGCACTAATATGACTCAGGAAGGTGAAATATTGACAGCATTGGGAAAGTCATTCATGCTCTCTGCCGCATGCTCAGATTGTGCATGCCACGTTTTATGTTGCCTTAGATTATTTTACTAATATTATGCTAACATGTAAGAATTTCATGCATAATCACATTGGCTGTATAATTCAGGCTTTCCCCTAAATGGTCAGTGATCTTGATGTGTCTCGCTTGGCTATATTAGCTGTGTGGCTCTACTGATGGCAATGTTGGTCCGTTAGTCTGCACCTTTAGTGCAAACAAAATGTCCCAAAAGATGTTTGGACTGTGCTGAAATGCTGGCCTGAGCCTTTATAGTTCTCGGAAGACTCTTAATGACTTTGGTACTCATCTAATTACAGCTCCTCCAGGAGGATGATGTTTTTAACTTTTTCGCCAATGTCTCTGCAACTGTTTGGAGCCATCCATTCATCTTAATTTAATTAATTCCCTCCGGTATTTATACTAAACTACTATGGTAAACTAGGTAAACATTACATCTGTCTAACTTAGCTTTTTTACCATCTTAGTTGGCCATTTTAATTAGCCCATTGATTTAGCATTTAGCACAAAGTACAGCCTTATCTTAGCCTGACAAGGTTTCTTGTATAGATGAAGCTTCCAAATCTTGTAATACTGTAAATTTCAAACAAAAGAAAACTGGATGGACATAAAGGAATAGTAACAAAACAACAGCAATGAAAGGCTGGAATTCACTTTTTAAATAATTTTTTTCTTTTTTTTTCCAGAAAACTACAGTCCAAAGTTTTATCTAAAAGCACATGTGTTACTGTGGTACTCAACAGTAAGGGTGAATTGTAAGTGCAAGGCCCACTTCTTATTAGAAAGTCACAGGTCACATTTAACCGTTGACATATTTACGCAGCAGGAAAATGAACCCTGATGAGGGTATAGATCTCATGCCGGCCTACTGACTTGTTTATCAGATTTTAAGAGGTTGAGTGACACCATTTAACAAAGGGGTCAGTTCATCACATGATTACTTCCCGTCACATTGGCTCAGTGCTCCCAGCTCTGCATCCAGTCAATTACCAGGCCTAATGTTGAGGACCCGGGTGTTTATTTGAATGCTTATTGCCTTTGGACTTGACAGCGGCTACCCGTCCTTGGGACCAAACACAGAGAACGTCCAGATGTCACAGAGGATGCTCAGTACTCGCTCAAGGAAAGAACAAATGTATGTTTTATTAGGGCAACATAAGAGGCTCAAAGTCATCTGCAGAACAGAAGCACAGCACTCTGTTTGAGGACAGCATTCAGGGAAATGTATTTCTTTATTTTAAAAAACCTGATACACAATAAAAGCCTGATGAATATTATTATGGATAAAGGCAAATAAGCGGCACTGGAGCTGCAGTGCGTTGTTTGCGTGATTGCATTATTTATTAAGGAAGTGAGGGTAAGGCACCCTTAGAAGATAAGTCCGACCATTTCTAAATTTTTCAATTTCACATGGAAACCCCAAAGCACCCATTCACATGGAAAGACCTAAACCGACAATGAAATGTTGTTTGTGTTGCCTATGCCTCATACAGCATTCATAAATATTTATATTCATTACGGTAATTTATTATCCTATGTGCTAACATTCTCCTTTTTTTTAAACTGACATAAACAAAGGCTTTTCTGAATGTATTATGATCGCTCTTCATTCTGCTGTTACTGAAAGGCCGTAACGTACCATTTTATAACAATTAAATAATACCATGTAGCTACAATGTTGACCTGCTGTGGTAATAAAATATGTTCCTTTGTTGTCTCTGAACCAGAAAGAAAGCCAAGATAAAATCTGCTTCGTACTATTTAGCTGCTTTATTTATTAACATTAAATATGACTGAATAACCCGGAGCTTTCTGTGCATTCAGACTTCAGTGCCGTGACAGTGATTAGGCACGAGCCATCGCTGCCCACCAGGAACAACTCTTTTTTCCATGCCTCCAACCAAAGAAACAAGATATCCTCAACTGTGAAATATGTAAAAGCGAAAAAAGGTCTGTCATTGCAGGCAGTCTGTCATTGCCAGTCTTGATTAGCTCAAACTCTGCTGAGCTCAGTGTACTGTCCAGACCCTCCTGACTCGAAGACGAGGTCCTCTGGGTTTTAGCTATGACAGATTGAGGGTGTCAGGAGGGACTCCCAAGGGTATGCGTTTGTGTATGTGGGAGTGTGCGCACCCATGCGTGAGCAGGTTAACCATTTGAGTGTGAGTGCATGCATTTGCCTTTGTGCAACGGCGCATGATCGTAATGTGTGTACAGTAGTCTGTGTGCTTGCTGTCTGCATTCTGCCAGCGTGACTGCACGTGCTGTGTAAAATGTGTGTGTGAGACTGTGGTTGGAGGCTGAGTGTACAGGGCCAAGATCTCATCTGTGAATCACATGTCTCCCATCAGTCTGACAGCATTAAGTCGAGCCCAATCAATACCCCGAGGGCCTCCAATTGCTGTAACTCAATGACACAGAGAGAGACAGACAGACACACTAGAGGGTGACTGAGAAAGGGTGAGAAGGGGAGATAGTGTATTGGAGAAATGACTTGCAAAGTGATGGATAAGACTTCAAGCCTATGTTTACTTTGCAGCTAAATTGTTCTTTATCTCATTTATCTTCCTACATTTGAGACACATAACTAAGAGGAAAAAATGTCTTTTTATATAAGGGTGTAATTACTTTTGTTGGTAGAACTACAGATTTTATAACGAACAAATTAAAGATGACAAAGTATATAATAATGAAGGTAATAAAGATACACTGATAAAACTGTACCATATTGTAGCTGTAAACTTATGAAAACTTACAAAAAAGGTAATCTGAGAAACCCCAGAGCTCTATTCTTGGCAAAAATGGCACACCAGTCTGACAATAATCAGAAAAAATGTCTACAGAAAGTTCAATCTTGGCTAGGAGTCCTGCTCCAACTCAACATGAAACACCACTACTGTTTTTACAGGTCTGCAACTTTACAGTCTTTCCTCACTCCCGTTGATTTTCTGCCTCCTCAGCATCAGATTTTTAGAGAAAGGTAGCAAACTGGCAGAAAACCATGATTTTTTTCTGAGATGCTGAAAAAAAAATACAGTGCTGCAAGAAAAAAAAGTTCAAATTCTCTATATCTGCTGGCTGCAGTAAAACTAATCAGACTGAAAAAAAAAACCCACTTTCCACCACAGATTGGCTGATACTTTCTATTCTGGAATAAATGAAGGTAGCCACACCCACACAAGTGAATTCAGACCATCGCCAAATGTGCATGACAGAAACACAGTCTTCCCATTCATTTTTTATTTGCATCAAATTTCCAAAGCAGTAGGTTCCAGCAAAAAACCAAAAAAACCCCAAAAAGCACCCCACCCACTACCATGCACATACACACGCGCACACTTAACCAAACATGTTTTTCTTAACTTGGCTGGATGGCATCCCAAACACTCCCATGGCCAGGAGTAGTACATGCAAATCCACAATTCTGGTGGCATGCTTTGAAATATAAATAACTCATTAATGCAACTCTAAATTAAACAGTAACCGTCACGAAACTCATGGATCTGTTATTCAAACAGAAATACTTCATCTCTGCAGGACCTGAAGCAATCCTTTGCATAGTTTTAACCCTCTATGGCATGAATTTTAGTTTTTAAGTGTTTAATGCAACAACTGAATAAATGCTAACTGGACTGCTGTTTATGTAGCGCTTTTCTACTCTAAGTGAGCACTCAAAGGGTTTTATACAACACGCCTCATTCACCCATTCAAATACACATTCATACAAGCACCTTTTCTACATCCAAGTGCTTTCTGTCTAACATCCACACACAGATTCAAACTCTGATGAGCACAGTGGGAGTAACTTGGGTTCAGTATCTTGCCCAAGGATACTTTGGCATAGAGACTGGAGCAGCCATGGATCAAGCCTTCCAATCAGTAGCTGAGTTGTATGAATTTTATGAATTACTTGGGGGTGGTTATGGTCTAGGACGAATGTGGAATACCATGCATGATGCATGGGTCTGCATGTGCAATTGTGTGTGTTTCCGTGTGTCTGAATGCACCTCATTGCGCTGTGTGGAACTTTAGGAATCAGAGGTGGATGTCACATTTCCATCATTTGACATTTGGATTACCATCACATCCTGGTGTCTTACATATACCTTCATAAAAGCTACAGGCACCCACACAGACACACACACACCATTATTTACATGCACCTGCCACTGCTTACACACACACATCAGACATGTATAGCCTTTAACTGACCCATGATTTCCTAACTGTTCCTCAGACTTGATTCTGGGATCCTCTTGTACTCGCTGTCACTTTCATCCAGTTCACTGTGCTCACTGAGGGAGTGACCTTTTGACCCTAACTGTCCAATCAAATTCTTTTCTACCATAAAATCTTTGTGTCCTCATTCCCTCCAACTTTTTACATGCTCATTTTAGTGCATGATTTGATTGCTTACACATCCCATCGCTCAATCCTATCAAAACTGATCCCAGTCCCTGCTCCAACATGCTTGATTCTAATGACCAACTGGGTCTTATGTGCATGGACTGTCTGATAACAGACTGATCATTTGAATCGGGTGTTTTGGATTGGGGAAACACCTGAAAACCTAAAACAAGGTGGTTCTAAATTCTGGTCCACTGCTTTACCATTATTGGCTGAAGAAATGTGTCCTAACTGCACCATGTTGTCCTGAGGTAATGAACAACAAAAAAAAATATGCTGGTTTAAATAAATTAAATCAGAATCCTTCTATAAACAACTAAAAATACTTCTTCAGATGTTCTTGAGTAATGGAAACAGGGAAGGAAAAAAGGCTGAGATAGATAGATAGATAGATAGATAGATAGATAGATAGATAGATAGATAGATAGACAGATAGATAGATAGATAGAACAGGGAAAAGGGAGACAGATTAAGCATGTTTTGCTCTGTGTCCCCTGGGGAGGCCCATGTCCAGATGGCTCATTGGAAAGTATCCTCCCCCCTCATGCACAAGAGTCCTGTCTCTCATGCAACACAGAGGGCTTGTTATTTTTCACTGTTTCACGGTCTGCAGACTTTAATCTATATGACCCATCATATATTTGATCCTAGCATCAGCCCTGCACACTGAGCTTGCCTCACTAGCTGTGTGTTTCTTATTAAGCCCATGATCCCAATCAGAATAGCATACACTCTACGGGAACTTTGGTGTGTTCCCGTACAGTTCCCGTACAATTTATGTGTTAGCACAAATGTTAACTCTGGTAAACACTTAAGGAAGCACACTGCTCTCTGCAAGTGTTTGAAGGTTTCAGCTGAACGTTTATTGTTTAATTTAAAAAAAACAGCTAAAGAATTATTTTCTACTACCATCATGACGGGCACTCTTGGGATCAACACCTAAACTCTCTTCATTCTTCAGTTTTAGAAAAAATAAAAGCCCCACTCAGCACTACTGCTTTTCATTTAAGTTTTTAACGGGTACTTCTTTGACATGCAAATCAATGAGTTAGCAAACCAATGATTGGATTTCCTTACGTGTTGGCATTTGATCAGAATTTGCACCGAGATCATGCGGCAAGTCGATCAAGTGTAATTCACTATGAAATATCCAAAGTTACGCTTCAGTGGGCGCATCTGGCCCCCGCCATTCATTTTGTTTAGCCATTCCAATGTGGCAATCAAAATGAATTAGCATGACAATTTTATTTCTGAAAAGGCTTAGGGCAACCCATTTTTATTGATGAATTTCAATAAGGATTTGACAAAAGGTTCTTTGAAATTGACTGCTCCCCCCGTTCACTTGACCTTCAGGTATCTGTGTCTGTTCTCTGTATGAATGTGGGCTCCGTAAATGTCCATATCAGCCTTAATCGTTTTATATCACCATCTAGAGCTGTATTACTCGGGACTTGAGAAGGTAAGCACCCGAGGTGATGAAAAGGTCTGAATAGATGGTAATGATTGCGATAAATCTCCCAATGTGTTGTGTTAAAGAGTCACACTGCTCAATCTAATCTTTTCCTCAATTTGTAGATTGGTTTAATTTGTTGTAATTTGGGTGATTGATGGTTTCCTACAGCATTAAAGGTGATACAAGAATACAGAATATCAGGTGTCACTATGCTCTGAGATTTATGAGAGTGTGGCGAAGGTACATTGTGTCACAAGATTTGAGCCAAAGCGAATTATGAAAATGGCCCCGACTGCCTTAGTTTCCAGGGTTAAAAATGTTTTTAATCACACACTGATCTACAAATGGATATTTTTACAGTTTTACAGCAGCCAGTGCTAAATATGGCTCCTTTAATTATCTCCTTGATTTGTTGGGTTTTCTTTTCCCCATTGGCCTGCGAAAAATACAAAAAACAGCCGTGAGTTGTGTTTATATTAAATGATTCTCTATCTATCTGACATTTTATAGGCAAAATTACTAAATCAATTATGTAATTAAGACTAAGAGACTACAGATATGCTGCATTTAGGCACAAGGCTGATTTGGGCAAAATATCACCACTCAAACATGTCCACATGCACAATGAAAATGTTGTTTTTGTTCTTTTTAGATGTCTCTGTACAATCTGGTACGTGCTGCCTCTGTGTAACAGTCATAAGCTCCTGCTCGGAAAGTTCCCTACTGAAAGTTTACTTTTATTATAAATGTTACCAGACTAAATGCCACTGATAAAAACTTGAGCGCTTCGTGGGAACATTTGGTTTTCTTCAAGCAAGACATGATGATAAAAAAAGGCTCACTAAGGCTGTTATAAATTCATCCTGGGTCACCAATGCCTTGCTTGAGGAGCTTAATGTGGCTGTACGTGCTTGTTGCTGTGCTTTATAGACTAATCAGTGCTACAAATCTGAGACTCAATTCAGCTGATAACATTTTTTTGCTTTTTCCTTCTTTCAAAAGGTGTCATACTGCTCTTAACACTTTCTGAAAATGCTGAACTGCACTGAATGCAGAATACCAACTGTGTTCTTGAAGGCTCATCAGAGTCAAACAGTAGACTGTGAGGTTGTTATCCTGTGGATTTTAGTGATGAATGGTACTGCCTGCTGACTTTGGTAAGCCTCTCACCTACATTATGGTTAGGCGATACAACTTTTAAAGCCTTTAAGTGCAGGCGCGATCGCAAAAAGCTCTAATTCATCCATGCAGTAACTGATATGGACAACTTTTGTGTAAGTGATCCAGGAACAGCTGGCTCAAAAACATCAAAGTTGGTGGCAAGAGAAGAAAAATCAGGTGATCATGAAAGGCTTAAGCATACATAAATTGTGTCCAATGGTAAATGGACTGGTTCTTCTATAGCGCTTTTCTACTCTGTCTGAGCACTCAAAGCGCTTTATACAACGAATTCATTCACCCAATCACACCCATTCACATCTTCTAATCTTCAGATAGTTCACTGACCGAGGGAAATTTCCACCCTTGGGGGAAAATGTACGGTTGCTCTGAGAGGCCAAACGGACTGCAACTTAAGAAAACACCAACAATAAGAAAAACACTGCAAAAGCACACAAAACACAACAGAAATAGGAAAAACAACAAAGGGAAATAGGAAAAAACAGATTTCCAACAGCACAAGGGAAGTGTTTCTGGGGAGACAATAATCCGACGGACCAGTTGCAGGAACCAAAATATGCTAAGAATTGCGCTGGGAGACAGTTAAAAGAAGTGGAGGATCTATTGGTTTTGTGAGGAAAGAAAAGATGAGAAGTAAGTGTGTTAGCCTAACTATTAGCCTAAAAATCCGTCATCAGTATTATATGAATCATGATAAAACACACCTACCATGTTTTGGGTTCCTGCAACTGGTCCGTCGGGTTATTGTCTCCCCAGAAACACTTCTCTTGTGTTTTTTTTTCTATTTCCGTTGTGTTTTGTGTGCTTTTGCAGCATTTTTCGTATTGCTGGTGTTTTCTTAAGTTGCAGTCCGTTTGGCCTCTCAGGGCCACCGTAAAAATGAATGTCTGTACAAAAATTCCCAAATCCTTTCAGTGGTCAGCATGAATCACAACAATGGATTTACTGACCAGCCAACCAATTGATAATTAATTATTCTTATTATCATAATATTCAGAATTCATTTGTTTTCCCCTCTCAGCTGATATTCATCAGACAAACGATGTTAATATGTTATTTAAATCACTTGTAATTTGTGATTTATTAAGTGCGCACATGAAAGGTGTTGTTTCCCACAAAAGACACGGGACTTTTTAGTATTGCTGCAGTAGTCTGATCCTCCATCTGTGAGCATTGATATTTGATAGTGTCACTTATTATGTATCACACAGTTCTTGGCTCCACAATCTACACCACTATGTTCCCCACTAGAGCAGCTCCTCAAACACTCCCTGAGCAGTGACAGCCAGCAAAGTCTACACCCACATCTTGCATCACCACAGCCAGACAGCCATTATTTATGGTACCTCCTGCTATGAGCCTTCAGCAGCATAACTGCAGGCCTGCTGCTACAGGTTGTTAGGGTTTTCCTGTGATAAATTGAATGGGATCCAATGCCCTGGGATCCTTAGCGCTACCACCATCAGTGCTATCATCAAAGAGCAGGCAGTGTTTGATCTGGTCTGGATCAAAAGGTGAAGGACAAAACTGTCCTGCAGTGCTGCAAGACAAGAAGAGGTGTCACGCTGAGAGAGACGTAGACTAGATATAGATGGAACGCTGCAGTGCCAGTGGAGGCTGGCATAATTGAGGCCAAGGGGAGTCCATCGTGGGTCCACGGGGAATTTCCCTAAAGGCCTCATCTGTGTTTCTTCAAAGGCAAAAGCTACATGTAACTTTACTCACACATCTTTATCCTCAACAGCAGTTGAATCCCATAGAGGATTTGTAGGGAAGTGCAGAAGACTAGAAGAGTACAAGCACTAACAAGTCGGCGACAATCCTCATTGGTTTTCCATAAGAGGATCCTTAACCGAATTTTTAATAGTAGTGGTTCTTTTTTCTCCTTTTTCTTTTTTTCAATCTCAACCCTGTTTGTGTCCAACTGGCTTTTCTTTTATTGATGTTAGATGGCCAAGGAAGTAGCTTTTGGCCCCGATCATTTGAAAGCACATCATCTCCCTCCCGAAGGCACATTCTCATTAGCTTCGAAACTGCATCAAAGAAAACAAAGTCAAGACCATGTGAAAGAAAGGAAGAAAGAGGGGAAGGAAAAGACAAAGAGGGAGAGAGATCTGGTTTGCCTCACCATTCATCATCATCCATCTGTCTTAAAGGCTTGGCTCAGATCCCTTGTAGTGAAATATGTTGATGAGGAGGAAAGAAGCAGCAGCGAGGGAGAGAGGAGGAAGGAGTGATTAGCAGAGTGAAAGGAGGAGAGGAGGAGGGGCACTGGATGAAAGAGAGAGAAAGGAAATGAAGCGAGAGGAATAGAGGACAAATGAATGAGAAAAAAAAGTAAGTAACAAAGAGGCAGACAGTGTTCTCCATCAGATCAATGCTGCGTCTTGGAGGCCGCAGCGGCAGTCCTGAGCGCAGAGATCCTGTCTATAGTCAATTAGATGAGATGGTTCACCTCCTCCTGTCAGATGCTGGCTGAAGCCCCCAGCAGTCATAGCAGGTCTTCGTCTTCCTCCACTCAGACTCAGACAAGCTTCCTGTTGCTCAGTGTTTTCATCTACATGAGGTTATGTGATGTGATGTTTGTGTGTGCATGTGCCTCTGCTTGTGTGGTACTCAAGGTGCATTCAAGTGTGAGCACAAAAGTGTTCAAGTCTGTGTGAACTGTATGCCGAAAAGTATCCTCAAACGCTCACTGTATTCCTCATAGCACAACTTCAAAACTTGTATTTTAACATAAATTGAATATTTGTATTACATATGCATTAAGTGCCTCCAAAACCACAATACTGTCATTAACTTTCTACATTTACTTCATAAAAATGAGCCCATCTTGCAAAGTGACCTACCTCTCTCCAACCCAACAAGAAGTGAATGTCCCGAGCGCCTGAATGAAGCTGCCAGGATTGCACAACAACAGCAGTGCCTCTGAAACCCCAGAGAGCTGCTTTGGAAAGGCATACCTGAATGAGTGAGACTGCCGCACACAGAAAAGCACCCCATAAGTCATTTGTGTGCGCATTAAGACCTGCTGTTGTATTTTAATGTTAAGTGACTTCCAGCAGCTGTGTGAATAAATGTCATCAATTTACATGGGGCAGAACTCAGCTCCATGGCAACCGAAAATAAATTAGATTTGCAACACGTTAAATGTGCGTTTTACCCCAACCAAAATCTTTGGCTAAGCCTAACCAAGTAGTATTTATACCTAAACCTAAGTAAGCAGTTTTGGTACCTGAACCTAACCCAAATTCAAATCAAAATGATACTCACTGAACACTTAATGTGGTACACCTGGCTACTACATCTTTGGCTTCAAACTGCCTTAATCCTTATGGCATTCGTTCAGCAACAGTGTCCTCTCTTGTGCACTGTCCAAATCAACGGACGGTGCACGAGAGAGGTGGAGAAGAGAGTGCAGGCAGGGTGGAGTAGGTAGAGATGAATGGCATGGGTGATTTGTAACAGAAGGATAGCAGCAAATGTCAAAGGGAAGATTTACAAGATGGAAGATAGACCTGCTGTGATGTATGGCTTTGAAGACGGTGGCAATAACAAAAAGACTGGAGGTGGCAGAGACAGCAGGGACAGCTCAGGTTGAGTAGTTTGAAGACACATGCAGAGGAAGGATAGTGGATATATTGGACAAAGGTGTTGAATCGCCACCACATCCCAAACATGGAGCTGTAGCGGCATCACTGCTTGAGCACAGCACAACCAACATGGTAAGTATAATGGGCCCCTGAGGCTTAACTGCATAAAATGTGTTGGGAGTTTTTTGCAGCTTGTTTTTTGCTCAGGCCTGATTGTGTACGTCCATTTTTAGCACAAGTGGTCACAAGATAGTTGGGCGAGCTGAAGGGAGCGAGTGTGATTGATTGAGTGAATGACTGAGTCCGACTGAGTTTGAAGGAGTACGTGCACACTAGAAGCCACTAATAAAGTATTAGCAGGACAAGCAATTTGCTTCTTAGCCAGGCTCCTTGGCATGAAAAGAAGGACTTTTACAATAATGAGAGAAGCAGAAGAGGCAGTGGAAATGAACTCTTATCTCAACTAAAAGAGGAAAAGAGGCAGACTTAAATGGCATAATATATCAGCATAGCACAGGGGGGTAGAGAGAGATAAATAGAGACAGAGAGAGAGGAAAAGCTGATTATTCACACATTAGCCCTTTTTAACCTCTAGTTAGGATGAACCAATTATACTATGGAGACAGCGATGGTAACAGGGCACCTGAAAACACATAGCTGATCAAACAGGGCCTAAGTTACAGCTCATTATTATGATGACAATTAAAAGGTATAAGTGTGAGAAGTCAATCACACTGACATATGGAGCCTATGTATTCCTTACATGGGAAGCATGAACGTGAACATCATCACAATCAAAAATCAAGCCCTGCTTCACTGATGATAAATGTGAGCCTGATTTTACTCAGATACCTGTATATTTAAACATGTCACCCACTGCTGAGCCCCAAAATGTACTGATCGCTCTGCGAACACAGTTGGGCGCTCTTGGTACTGTATTACTAACGCACTAGCATACCTCAGCATTCAACTCATGGCCAAAACTACAAGTTAGCAAGACTACAGTTGCTGGCAGTGAAGATGTGGAAATTGTTCAGCAGGTAAAATGTTTACTGTTGGGTATGTTGCTTCTGAAATTAGACAAAAAGTCATATCCTTTTCTGATTTGTCTCTGACCATGTGGTGTGAATAAAGTAATGCAGATGTTACTCTTGCGATTATTTTACATCGTACATCCTCAGCATTATGCTAACTTGCTAGATTTCTCTTTAATTAGAAAGACTGTGATCCACAAGCCTTTCTGGCCTTGTTTTCTTACACAGCCTTCTGTCAGCTCACTCCAAGAATCACTCTGTATTTTCTTTTTAGTATATTTTATCTGTGCTCTGTGCTTTAAATTTTGATGCGCTGAGGGACTGTAGAGTGGTGGGAGGGCTGGCCCAGAACAAACACTGGAAGTGACTCAGATGAGCTGGATGCAAGCCTGCATTCAGCAGAGGACCACAGGCATCTTCCTAAAGCCATCTCACCAGGTACTGAATGACTGGCACTACAGAAAGCCGTGAAGGAGAGAAAGGACAAGGAAGTTTTGTCCAGTGTGGCAGACGAAAAAAGCCCCAAAATGTGCTGCTGAAACTTGCTGCTACTTGCATTCCTTTGAAAATGATAAAGTTTCAGGAGCTGGTGCAGAGGATTGGTGTTTATTTTAAACTCTGTGCTAGTAAAGCACATGATCACCTTATTCTGTGCTCTCAAAGTAAATTTAACTGGATTCTACATGAGCCTGTGAGTATAGCTTTACAACTAATATACTGTATGGATTGTTCATAATGGAAACTTTACCTTCTTCATCTGCAGGGAAATTATGTTTTGGAGATTTCATTCTCATATGCAAAAGTAATGCTCCATGATGTTTCATTTGTCTCACAGACAACAAATGTATTGTTGATTAATTACCTACAATGAAGCACTGTATCGCATTAGATGTGGAATTTGCTGACTTGCTGGTATCTGATCTTTAAGTCCATCTGGGAGCAATATATCAGCGCTACACTAATAGCCCACTATGCATCGCTTTGGAACTTTTTCTGCATGAAACACAAATTTCATTTGCAGTCAAATGAAATAGAAATCTCTGAAAGTCAAAATGAAAAAAGATGAAAGGTATGAGCAGCCTGTGAGATTGTGTATCCTTGTAATATTTCAGTGAAGCTAACTTTATTGTTGATCGTCATGGCAAGGATAAATGAGAGAAGCTGGCAAGGAAAGGTCATTTTTCATGTCACTCTTTATCCTCTCCCCTCTCGTACTTCCTCGCTGTCTTTCTTTTGTCTCCCTCTTTTCTGCCAACTTTGCAAATGTAAGGCTTCGCCCTCTCTCGTTTTCCCCCCATCATTCCTCCTCCACCCCTCTCCCACCTTCTCCTCCCTCCTTCTCCTCCTCCTTGCATCTCCCTCTATCTCTGTCATCATCTCACCCCTCCTGCTCCATCTCTCCTCTCTCTCTCACCGCGCTCCCCCTCCCTCTCCTCTTTCCTTTTCTTTCTCGGCGTGAAATGTGTAGCTCATTAGTTTGCTCGCCACACCGTCTCACGTCAGTCTGTCCTTCACATCTCGCTGCACTGCTAAGAAGTCATTTACGCTGCTGCGTAACCCCACCCCCACCCCCTGCAAACCTCACCACCACCAGCCTCCATATGGTTTCATCATCATTTTGCAGTAGCACAAGAAAAAGACATCCTGGCCCCTCTGAACCCCCCCACACCCCACCCCCTCCGAGTCTGAACACTCTGTAAAACAGAAGAATCTGAAGGGTGAGGCTCATCTCTTGGAGGAGGCGGGAGGGGCGAGAGGATCAGGATTATCCCAGGCGTAATGATACAGCACTTTGATAGAACAGAAAGGGAAAGGCACAAATGGGGGGGGGGAACGGAAAGGAAGGAGAAGGATGGGTGGAGGAATAAAGCTTAAGCTGCTCCCGAAAATCATGTAAATGCTGAGATAATAAAGGAACTGTTTGGCATTCATAGGAGTGGGTGGCGCATCAGTGGGGAGAAATCTAAGTGAGAATGTTGACTAATGCCAGCTCTCTCGCTCACTCTTCTGATTCAGAGCCAGCAGGGTGTCTGGGTATTTTTTAAGAAGGCAGTGGGCATGGTGAAGGGGGGGGGGCTTCTAGGGTGGAGGCCTGGGAGATACTTGGCTTGAAAGTCAAATGTGCTCTGTGATTAGTTTAAGTTGCTCTGTAACATTTACTTATAAAACTTTACTGTCTAATACAGTAGGGGAGACCGGGGATAGTTGTAACATTTTTGACATTTCTGTCTGTAAATTGGAGCTCTTTTAAGGTAGTCGATTGAAAATTTAATGCAAAGTATTTACATGTCTCTGCTATTAAATAATGCAGCTATTTTCTCTGCAGCACAATTACCCATTGGATGGTATGGTCTCAAACACAAAGAGTGAAATGTTACAATTAAGCCCATAGTCTGGGTTAGTTGTAACATATCCTGGGGTGAAATGTAACACAATGAAATAAGGGTACTGACAAAACATTAACATGTAATCTTTTTTATTCAACACATGAATGCACATAGAGCCATTTATATAGCTGTGTGTGTGTGACAGAATGCAGAAATCTAGCTTTTGAACATATTCCAACCCCCCAAAAAGACAGATGATGGAATTTTCTGCAACTGAATATTTCATTAATTTTGGTTGGTCTTCCTTGAGTTTGGCCTCACTGGCTCAGTGGGCATTATAACCTACAACTCTTGCACCAACTTTTGAACATAACAATGAAGCTGAAAAAATGTAGTTGTGCACCAGCATCGCAATTCCATTACTTTTTATCATGGCTTACCTTGGTGTGGTTTGCAAAGTGCTTCAGAAAGATGAGTAAATCTGTTTCTTGCATCCATCCTGATTTATTTCCACTACCAATACTTCCTACTGGTCCATCTCTGACACAGTGGTCTGCATAATGTATGCGTGGGAACACAAACAGTGGAGGAATTGTGTTGCCAATGGCATTAACCGCATATACAAAGGCGACCAGTGAACCTCTCTCTGCTGATGTCGTTGCCCCAACTTGTTTAATATAAGTTAAAGTAATAGTGTGGCAAGTTGTAACATCTGCATTATTGTTACAACTAACCCAGACTGTTGCTGTTACAACTGACCCAGACTCCTATAGCCATGAACTAGCTAAGATTACAGCCAACGGCTAAAACATTAGCACTAAAGACCTACACAGAATATATCCCCATAGACATACAAATAACATAATTTAAGTTTGATGAGTTTAACTGCAAAGCAGATAATGCTATTAGAAAATGAAATAAAGTAGAAAAACTTACTTTTTGGCATACAAATTACTTTTTTTCATGTTAAATTGTCTGTGTTTGACAAAATGTGCTGATTTTTCACATGTGATAGCAGAACTGAATTGGGCATGTACAGGATGAATCACATCATTTGAAACTTAGCCCTGATTGGAGAAATTGGAAGTGTTACAACTGACCCACGTTACAACTATCCCCGGTCTCCCCTACAGTAAGTTAGGTACTATGATGTTATACCAACTTATATCTATTTATATCTCTTCCTGCTTACTATGTTGAAGGTAATATTGAACTAAATATGAATTATATTTATGTGTGAGTCACAGTTACTTTGTGAATTACATAGCAAATAAAATCTTAAGATACAATTTTTGTATAATGTACGTATAATGTATAATGTAAACAAAGTGAACTTCACCTTATCCAAGACTAGAAAGCGGTTTGCACATTCACTCATCAGTAATAGTCAATAATAAAAAATTGATAAAATCATGTATGGCATGCTTACTATTAAGTCCAAGAAGGTAGGTGTTGATATGGTGCTGATAAAAATATGCAATAATATTATAATTGTCTTTGTTTCATTCATTGAAATGGCTCGTGTATTTTTAACTTAACATTGTGTTTACTTCTTATATTTCATAAAGATGTTTAATGATAAACTTTTTATTTTATCTGGAGCAATGGAACTCATCACTAACACCTTTTTTTTCTAAATAAAAGACCTCATGCAGACTTAATGCTCCACTTTTGAAATGCTCCTGGTGTGATATGAAATCCTTCAAAGAGCAGCACAAAACTGTGTTACACAGATGCAGAAACAGACATGGCAGATGCAGTGGATTCCTGAGGTAACCCCGGCAGAAGAAACTGCCTCTTTATCAGGTCAGTGCACTCCTGGGTAGCAGGTAGTGTTACACAGTGTTACTGTTTAAAACTAATTGGACTCCTTTCAAAGCATTTAGCAGCAATAACTTTAAGTACTCATTTTCTGTATGACTTTATCAGCATCTCACATTTTTTTTTACAGCATTGCTTAAGTTCATTGATGTTTACAGGCATTCACGTATGGAAGCTCTCTTATAGTCCAGCATTTCAACCAGGTTGAGGTTTCCACTTTGACCATGGTTCTTTTCTTTTCAGCCGTTCTGTTAGATTTACTGGTGGGCTTGGGATAATTGTTTTGTTGCATGAATCAGTGTCATCCAAGCTTCAGCTGTTGGGGAAATCGCCTCACATCTGACTCTAGAATATTTATACAGAGGAGTTCATGGTCGGCTCAATGGCTGCAAGGAGTCAAGGTCCTGTGGCTGCAAAACAAGCCCAAATCATCACCCCTCAACCACATCGCTTGATCATTGTTATGAGGTATTTGTGCTGATGTGCACATATATTTCTGCTTTTATAGAGGTGCTCACACCTTCTGATGGTCATCTAATCAAGTGTGCATTTGATTAGCAATTCCTGGCTGCTACATACCCTCCTACTTCCTATGGAAGGGGTGTACTTAGTTTTTCACAGGACTTCACAGAGTTTCCTTTTCACACGACTGTATCTTTATCTGTCTGCTGCTGTGATCTTGCAGAGCTGAGAGAGCAGCAGAAGAACATATTTAGAAAGTTTATTTAATATAACAATACTGCATGGAAACCGTATCCCATATAACTAAAATGTACTTTAGATATCGAGCATAAAAAAACTCATTTTACAAAGTGGATCTCGGTGTTTTATGTGATTACATTTTGCTGTTTTTTGCTTAATGATTTTTGACATTTTAGCTGAATGAGATGGAGATAATGCAAACGATTTGTTACATTGCTTAGGAGTTTAGTCGCGTAATTGCAATTTGCTTGGTTATATAAAAATATTACATCATTTATATGTGTGATCTCAAAGGCCCTGCACGCCCACAGTCTGCCCACACAGGCATTTTCACTTATGTTACCTAATAAGTGATGTGCTTGATTGACATTCAGTGATATCGCTAATTCCCGGTACAGCTTCACTCAATTTACACCAGACTAGAGGTCTAAGTGAAAACACCTGTGTAGGTGTGCTGGGCTTTTAAACTGCAGAGTAGCCCAATGTGCATAAAATATATGTAAATAAATGAAAGATGGCATATAATAAGAGTAGAAGTGTAAAGAAGTATAAAAAGGAAAGCCTTTAGTAGTACATTAGTTTAGTGCTATACTCATTAGAGCCCTAATTACATGTATTAATGTTTAAGCACTAAAAAACCTTTTCCTACTGAGATTAATTATCATCCATGCTTTATTTCTGCTGCTTTCACATGAGACTACAACCCCAAAACAGAGTTATAGTTATTAAAGTTTTGCATTTTGTAATTAGTTTTTATTATTATGTATTTTTTTCAGTTTTTGTTTTAATTCAATTTAGTTCCAGTTAGTTACCAGGGTTAGTTTTTAATGTTTCAGAATGTTTAGTTTTACTTTTGTTTCTTATGAATTTTTAGTGGGTAGTTTTAGTCTCGTTATATTTAGGGGATATGCCAGAGGAGAGATTTTGAAATATTAGTTGACTCGCAGTCTTGTAGAGATCCAAAGTCTCAATAAACATGTCCTATATATGCTTCATAAGGCAAGTTGGGATCATTTTGCTAAATTAACAAATACTAAAACACTTCAGGGTCTTCACTGACAGAGAAGGGCCATCTCTAACAGCATAGAGGCAGCGGAAAAAAAGGCATCATGTGGCTCTGGATAAAGAGAGCAGCTCTATGAGAGTGTCCGGTGGGGGACAAGCAAAGGCTTGATCAGCTGGGTCACCTGAGTGAAGGTGTATGATGTTCAAGAGACCCAATGACCTCAGGACACACCATAGAGGATGTGCCATAGGTTGGCATCTGAAGGTGTGTCATTACAACAAACAAAGGCTACTTCCTCTATATGTATTATTTTATTTTAGTTCATTTTCCAAGCTTGTTTATAAGCTTTGGTTTTTTTAAACTTTTGTTTTAGTTAACTAAGTTTTAGTTGTTAGTTACATTTTAGTTATGCTCCAGAAATACCTGTTAGTGCACTTTCATCTGATGACCCTCAGTCAAGGAATAATGTGTGTGTTTATCGAGCAGTGAAGCTGTTCTACATTTTTAAAGTGTTGCTTAAATTTTGACCCCTCAGATTTGATCCACCTCTCCATCTACCGTGAAATCTGGTGAAGTTGCGCCAAAAACTTCTACTCCAGCGTTATTCTGTAATTGAGAGATGCACTCACCAGGGGAGAGAAGCAGCAAATGAACACATCCAGTCTCTCAGTGTGCCATGATGACAAGCAAGGAGCATCTGCCTTCTGTTGTTTTAATCCCCAAGGACGTTTTAAAAAATGCCTCACTTTTTAAACCTGATGTGAATTATATGGATCACCTGAAGAAATGAGATGCTAGAAGATCCTTCACAACACGTGCAATCTAATTACTCCATCTGAATCAAGATGAAACTTCTGGGGCCAAAGCAAAGTGCCCAAAGTTCACATCCTCTAATAGCTACTTAAATGAGTCAGTCCCCATAGACTCCAATGTTAAAACTTAAAATCATAAAGCGTGTTTACAGAAATGGTTTTAGCCTCTATAGATAGCTTCCTCCTTCATTACAAGTGTGCAGTTGATTCCATGGGATCCTCATAGATTATTCCATGAGGCTAAAGTAAGAATAATCCACGATGTCCCATAATGCCACAGTCAAGTTTTTCTGTGGGTGTTGCTGGTATTGATTTCAACCTGCTGATGAATTTGCTTGATCTACTCATAAAATAATTCATTCTCATTCTTATTAAATGATGAGTTTTGCTCTATCACCAAGACATTAAACTTCATAACAGTATGAGTTTTATTACATTTGAACTAATTTATGTTTTAACCATTTTTACAGTTTCCACACTTTAAATTTAGCCAAGTGATTGTAAACTCGCTAAAAAATGTTTTTATCATTGGTTGCTCTTCATTTTTGTTTATTTGCTGAGTAAATATTATTTTGTTTGATCTGGATTTTTCCAAGCAGTTACAAGGCTCATGAATTATGTATTATGGCTGCACTTAAATTCTGTTCTGGCATTTCACACAGGTCCATGCTTGTATTTTTAATATCAAGTGAAACTACTTGTCATTCTTCCAAGTGTAGATGAAAATGCATGACAAAATTACGCTCCTCATTTTCTAACCGTGCCTCTCTCTATATCAGGGGTGTCAAACTCAAATACACAGTGGGCCAAAATTCAAAACTGGAACAAAGTCACGGGCCAACATTAATATTTATTGAAAAAAAATCTTCCTCCAGATATAAGAATGAATCTTTTCTTATGGATTCAAACAAGTTTTGCTGAAAAACTGAATATGGAACAAGCAAAGCTTAATACTAAACAATATATATATTAGCTGTATAATACCAGTAGGCCAGCATTAATAGTAATTTGGTATGGCTTCGCGGGCCAAATGTAATTAGGCTGCGGGCCAAATTTGGCCCGCGGGCCAGAGTTTGACACCTATGCTCTATATCTTCCAAGTTTTATGTAATGTTTCCTTTATCGGAGTTATTGTCCTTATTGTCCTTTATTGTCCTTTCTACTGGAATGACTAATGTAGATAATGGAGCTATTCAAAGCTGATTTTCATCATTATTCACTATCAAAGGTTAAAATGGATTTGGCAGGTGTAGGAATTTTAATATCAAGGGGCAAAAGGATTACACAGTAAATATAATTTTGGTTTGTTTTTTAAAACTATATTTAGTAGTGGTGCTGCTACGCCAATATTAAATGTTTTAATATTGGTGGGCTGGATTTAGGGTTCCAACTGAATTCAACAAGGTATAAGCAGATGTTTCATGCTTTTCATGGCTGATTTCAACTCCTATACAGTATAATGCTAGTATAAAATGTAGAATTAGATGAGTGAATCTAATAAAAAAGATGAAATAATCATTAAATATTATAACTGATAATATATAAATTCATAACAACTCTTAATGTACCCTAACACTGACCATGAAGAGGCTGCTTTGTAGCAGTCCAGCATACTGAATCCAGCCTGCTCCAAACAGCCGGATCCTCAGTTTCTTTTGAAAGACGTTTCATAGAGACATAATTCAGCAACACATTGTGTATACATTAGGGCTGGGTAGGGTATCGTCAATGATTTCTAGAATCGATTCAATTCCGATTCACAAGGTCCCGAATCGATTCGATCCACGATTCGATTTAATTCGATTCGATTCAATTCGATTTGAATCTGGGAAATTTTGACAGTCAGAAATATTATAATTCAGATCAGTACATTTACATATTTTTGTATCAATAAAAAGGAAGCTGACACACGCAAGACTTTATCAAAGGTGTGAGCCTCACAGCAGATGCCTTTGTGGCAAAGTAGCTGAAGATAAAACACAGAAGAACATGAAGGTGGTTTTCCTGGCCTGGGATTTTATAAAAATATTCTGCAGTACATCAAAAACGAAAGAAAACCATTAATCAACATATGAACGTTACCTCTGACGTTACAGCGGTTTTATTAGAGACAGGGCTAAGCGTTTTGCATTTTGCATAATTTTAAAAAGTTTAAATTGGTTCAGTATTGAACAGCAGAAATTAGGTTTTCTTTTCGGAAGAATGTAAAAGAAAAAAAAAAACAGCGGCCGACAGCGCTGTAAACAACGGTAGACTTGTGCGTAACAAGCAAGCGAAAAATGCAGAAAACAGATTTTTGGACGGGAAACTGTTCTTGAAGTACAGAGAGAGAGAGAGCTGTGCATCTGGTGGAAACAAAACAGTACAAGTCAGAGTGAATTCATGACGATGTTTATGTGAAGCGTAGTTTGGATCTTCTTTTGCTGCTGGTTCGGTCAGTATTGTTTGGAGAGAGATCAAACTAACAGCTTTAGAATCAGCACAAAAAGGGCGTGAACACAAAGCGCGGACCCGCCGACAGATCAGAATCAGCCGGCTGTGGCTTTCAGCCCCGACCGTGAGAAAGGCGACATCTCACTGATTCTGATCCGCGGGTCGCGCTGTGTGTTTACGTCTTTGTGCAGAATCCGTGTTCCTGCTCTCATTTACTGTCTTAGCTGTTTGGTGGTTGTTGAAATTTTGTGAGATTTCACCAGAGATTCTGGCATTTCGGGCAAAATAAATTTATATTAAAAAATCGATTCAGGATTTTAATGAATCGATTTTACGTTATCCAAGCCAGAATCGATTTTAATCGATAAATCAATTATAAAAACCCACCCCTAGTATACATCCAATATCTGGTTTAAAAGCTCTCAAAAGAAATGTGGACATTATATGCTTGACACTTCCTGTTTATCAAAATTCACATGCTGAGCTATGTTTGAAAATGTTTGTCTTTCAGTGGACAACACAGCAGCTGTATCTTTAGCTAGTACACAAATATTTTGTTACAAGCTGCGCAGAAACAGTTTGTGTGTTCGGAGATTTTTTTGAGTTGATTGAAAAGTTGAGTTTGAAATTAGCTGACACGTAAAAAAAGCTTCATTCATTTGTGCTCGATCATCTTCTGTGCTAGATGCTAAAGTACCCCAGCTTTATTTACATCTACACCATGAACGCATCACAGGCATGAGAAGGAAAAAAGGGCACGAGCGTGCCGTGGGATGTCATTATTTTAATTGTTTTCTTATTACTGATCAAGTGTCGTCACTGGGAGCAACACCAGCCTACAGCAGACCAAAAATTTGGCTCATTGGACAGTAATATGCATTAATCAGATTTAAATGCTCATTAATTTAAGGTGCCTGGACGCCGTTCTGGGCCACTTTAACCCCTGTTCATTTACTGGTCTATACATAACATTTCCTAATAATTCTGCTTCTCTCTTGCAGAGTAAAATCATTATGGGAAAATCGTTAATCCCCAGAACAACCAAAGGCTCCTGTTTGGAGCGTGGCCACAAGTACTTTTGAGCGCTTAGAGACCTTACACTCCACGAGTCCCTTCATGTCAGATACATATACTGTGTAGCTGAAGAGAAGTTTTGGTTTCAGAAGATTCATAGCTCATTAACTGTATTTATTGCTTTCCCTGCAGGAAACAGAGATAAAGCGAATGCACTGCATTGTATTCAGCATCAACAACCCTCTTTATTACTGGCAAAAGACAGGATTTATGCGCTTTGTGTCATAGCCTGATTCTGTCAAAAACCTGTCACAGTAGTGGCTAGTCCACCCAGCATTACTTCCCCTAATCTTCATGTTTACAATAGTGCTGGGATTTTTAAATTATTTTATCTATATTATTCATACAATGCGTGCATAATTTTGGGTAATATTGTGTTATGTGATGGCTTCTGGTTAACTATTTTCATACATGCACTGCAGCTTTTCTAGGCGTTAGGTAATGTGTGTGAGAAGTCGGACACAGGTGGTCAGATTGGACATCCAACAATCTTTAACTAACCAGCTCTGTGATACAAAGTCTATATGTGGTCCAATTCTTCCGATGTGAGAATAAAAAAGCACTTGTCTATAAATTCTTCGCTAGCGGGTGGTCATCCTGTGACTTGCCTCCTGCATGCTCTACTCAGTCAGCACGCTCGTCTAAACAACAGTGAGTATTTTGAAAAGTCAGAACTCCTGCTGTGTGCTGCATGTGATAAAAAGGCATTTTTGGAAAACTTCCAGCCCTGACTGATTCTGCTGTTGTCTGATATTGTGGGATATACTTCTCTTTTGAGCTTTATCCACTTTTAACTTTTGATCACAAATGGTTAGGTGGTGAAGGCCACAGCAAAACCTTTAAGCTTCTGCCTCAATGAAGTAGTCTGTTGTGGATTTTGACATGTGTTTACAGTCATCCTTTAGTAGAGGTCATCCTTTTTTCGTCTTCAGCTTTAGCGCGGAATGATGTCTGCCTCAAGAATCTGCCAATATTTAATTGAATCCATTCTTTCTCTGCAAGTGAAATGTAGCCACAAGCTACAACACAAGCCCAAGGCACGAGCCATCTAACACTTGCTTAACACTTAGAGAGCTCTTCTTTCTATATAAAGAACAGCTCTCCATTTATCTACTGTGGCTAAAAATGTATATTTTAAAGTCTAGAAAACTTCCAAAGTGCATCAAGCTAGTTTGCAGGTGCTCTGAACTGCATTTCTAGCGAACCAAAGAGCAATTCTCATAGATTTATTTGATATTTATATATCACCAAATCACAGTAATAATTATAGGAAAGCACTTTGCATTATAGGATAAATAATTCATAAAAACCCAGCAATCCATCAATCGTGTATAGGATTAAGAACCAGAACGGGCATAAAACTTTCTTTAACAGAGATAAACCTTCAGCAGCATGAAGCTCAGGGAGGGTGGTGCTGGTTGAGGGTGAAAGGAAAGTGGACCTCCGTTTACAGCCATTTCTCACTTACATTACTGAATAAACATCTATGTGAAAAAAGACATCTTGTAGGCTTCTCTTGCTTTATGGCCATCAAGTATTTTAATTGTGTGCTAATCAGCTTAGAAGAGCCCATGGCGGCTGATTGGTCTGTCAAGGTTTGAGAAGTACTGAAAAAGCCCTGAGCTTTCTATCACTTGGCTTTTATAATGACGACTATAAACAAGCCATGGTAACACCCTTACCACTTTAAACTGTATTTATTATAACATTATTTAGTATAGTTCCAACAGCACCCCCCCCCCCCCCCCCCTCAATGTGCAATATCACTGATCACACTGCACCTCTCAATGCACCTGCTAGTTAGATGGCATGTATGTGTATGTATATAGATGTAAGCGTGTATGTGGAAATATGTGTGTGTATGCATGTACGGATGCAAATATGTATATATACATATATGTATGTATGTGCGTGTATGTTTGCAGGTGTATGTATAACTTGTACATATCTTTCTTGTGTAAATGTAAATTTGTCATTGTGTAAATACTTACGCTATTGTGTACTCCACACACATGGAGAGATGCCAAACTGCCTTTCACTGTTCTTGTAACAGTGACAATAAAAAGCTATTCTATTCTATTCTATTCTGTTCTAATAGCAAGGTTGATAAATTCCGAAATGTTGGTAAAAGTGATCATTTATACCTTTGACCTCATATCTCTTGATATTTGTATAATTTTGCCTAAAAAGTCAGAAGAAAATGTTATTTTCACTTTTCATTTGTTGTGAATGACCAGAGGTGCCCAAACTTTTGCATGTCACTCAGTATGACTCAGTATGACTGGAGGGGGGCATTACTATAAGTGATGAGGTGCCCCTATTAAAGGGGATACTCAGTGCATTGCAAAATGTCAAGGGCAAGTACGCCTTAATGTGAAAATGAAATAGCCGTGTGCACACATGCTGAAGTTGACATTTCAGTGGAACGCGGTGACCGGTCAACCCCAAATACAACCTTTTACCACTGCCAGGGTCCGAACACATTAGGGTTATTTTTGGATCTTGCTCCTTTTACCAGAATTCATCAGATTTTTGTCATTTATACATTTTCCCTTCCTTAAACAAGAACCAAGAAACCTTTATCTTTTTTTGAGGGAAGGGGACGGCAATCGTACACGCATCCTCCAGGTACAGTTTTCTTCTTGTTCTCCATCACCTTGGATGTAGATTTAGAAAATGAAAACTCGGATTGCTCTATCCGTTGCTGTCTTTCACGGTTTTCTTTCTTTCGGTTGTTGACAAGGATGATAACAGAGTGACAGCGGTGCCTGCAGAATAAACAATAAAATACATATATATTGTATACGGGCTTATGTAGGACAGCGTGAACTAGAATTATGTTACCCTGACTGTGACAGATGATCGTTATTCTGCAGTCTACCTGCTCAACAAAGAGAAATGTTTATGACTGCCAGTGTGTATGTGTGCGCACCCAATCAGGCATGCATTTTTGCCTCTGCATATGAGTGGGAGTCATTTTGAGCCACAGTCTGCATTTTAAAAGAGAAATAATAAAGGCAAGGAGGACAGAAAGGAATGAACAGGAGGGGGGGAATGCAGTAATGGGAAATCTGTCTGATGTGGAGTGTGTGTGTAAGCAGATTGCTATATTTTATGTAAATCTTAACCTTTTTCCCAGTGCTGGCTATCAGGCTTGTTGACAGCATGGTGCGTATCTGTCCTGTTGACAAGACGAGCAGAGAGACACAGAGGGAGAAAGAAAGAGAGAAAAGACCTGTCACCGTTGACTAATTACACTGCACGCAAACAGTTGAGTCCTCTGTTTACATTTGGACAGCCAAAAGAGGCCGAGATGAGCATCATTAATCAGATTTTCTATTGCGGCCTACCGACACACACACACGCACACGCGCACACACACACACAAACAAACACATGCACTCATAAGATTACAAATAACCATCACTCATGTTTTTGATTTGACATGAAGGACGGTCTTTCTAATTACCAAAGAGTTTGCAGTGATGAATCCTGATAAAGAGCGTGACCAGATGTGGTTAATCAAAACTCTCCGGGCTTTCTGGAAGCCAGCACAGGGCTGAAAAGCTGCAGCCCAAGTCAATTGGGACACGGGCCATTTCTCTCAAAATCATTTGCAAACTGTTCAATTAGAGAGATATCATAGGATTTGATATGAAGATAAAATAAACAGATTTCCCATGGACTCGCATGATGTGTGAAGCTATTGACTGCTTCTTCAAAACTTCACATCCGTGCTGAAAGATCGGTCATCAAGGCCTGAGGAAAGCTTTGTGATTTTCCAATCAGCATCTGTAAAAGGATAATAAGTGCCAAATATGAGCAGGAAAAGTTCATTTAGCTTGTTTAGGATATGAATGTAATACTTACTCCTAATGCATTTGTGCAAAAAAGGAAAGCAACCTCCATTTGAATTTAAATTCTGCTGCTTTTGTTCGACTCAGTGCTGAGCTAAACAAATCTGGATCTGCACATTTTATTGACTATGCTGATTTTCCTAAAAATTAAATTGCATCATATTTATCTGTTTGTGACTCATTAACGCTGGTGATAACTAATGACATTTTTGCTTTGGAATATCTAATAGGGAACAGCAACAGCAAGATAAGGCAGGTGATGGGGAAGGATGAGAAGGAAAGGGAAAGAAGAGAAAATGAAAAAAAAACCAAGGGGGTACAGCAAGCAAAGGAGTCCCCTGCCTTATCGTTTTAGGCATGGACCACTGGTCTTGGGTGGCTTCAGGTCATCTGGCACTAACACACAGAGCCTCAAGGAGAGATACACAAAATACACACTTAGACAAGGGCCAGTAGATAAAGGAGAGGAGGAGGACGAGGTAAAAATGAGACAAGTTGTGAGAGAGATGCATTGAGTGTAGTTAGTGCTGCAGGATGGAAGGCAGAGGTTTTGACCAGGGTCATCCACAAGGACGGAGGAAAGATGGAGAAGAAAGAGCAGGATAAGATGTGACCTCAGTGACTCATATCTGGAGAAGTTGCTGCAGATAGATGCAATGAAGCCACAAACCCATGCAAAAAAAAAAAAAGGTGGGGGCTCTGCATTACATGAAAATATGAAAATACCAATTACAATATGAAGATTTTAAGAAGGCTGCTTGGCACTATACTGTAAGTAGACAAAGTTCATAGAGAAATAGAACAGGAATGCTGCTTGTTAGTGATCATAACCATTAAATTGTGTGATTAGAGATTATTAGAGTGTAAACCCTAAAATTGCTTGCATTGTATTTTCATCGTCATTACACACATCTGCACTTTATATCATATTTCACTTCATGCCCGACAAAGGGCGGTGCTTTCATTAAATTAAAACAAGAGATTCACATGACATTAACTTCGTAATGCCTTTGTGAGCCACAGTATTAGAAAACAACAAGTGTGCTGGGAGCAAACATAAAACAGGAAGAATATTATCTATTTAAATATTTCACGTTTGCCCATCATGAACTTTTGGAACCAACATGAAGAACAACCAGGTGGAAACTAAATGAAGCGGGTTAAAAATGTAGGGTCTACCTTACGATATAAAGCGCCTTGAGGCGACTGTTGTTGTGATTTGGCGCTATATAAATACGATTGAAGTAAATTAAATTGAAAAATGAGCCAACTTCGATATCCAGGTTGTGTACCTTTTAAAACTATTGGCAAAAGCTTCATTGACACACAATTTTGCAAGCTCACGGCACTTAAATGTGTGTATATATGCTATCAATATTAGTGTGTGTTTGTGCGTGTGTGTTTGTTGACAGGTTACAGGTCTTCTGGGCCACTGAGCCGGACAGACAAGACGCATCACTGTCACCTCACGGCTGGTCTGACAGGCAGTCAGGACAGCCATGACAGGCGTAAGTAACACGTTTTAGCTTGGACGCTAACTCACTGTGACATATGCTCTCTAACACACAGGCTACCCACTCACCACTTACAGCTTCTGCACTAATTATAGGCATCGCACAATGTTTTCGCTGAAATGACAGTGATTTAGAAGAAACTTGTTGGAATGATGCCTCCTGCACATTTGTCAGAGATGTACAGCCAGTTTTGTGCTGCGGCATATTTCTGGGTTTCTTCTGTAGAAGTCTTGGGCACAATGCCTCGCATGTATTTGTAGGGGGAACTTGCAGAGATGACAAATGAGGTATTTGGAGAACAAAGATGTTATAAGTCATCGGTTTCTCTTAATCATGTTGCAATTTAGGAGAGGGGGAAAAAAACCTCTATATGCTTTGTTGTTGGTAAACTCAATCAACAAAGATAATGGGATCTAATGGGCTCTATCATCATGCAAATGCAGAGAAATCTATGGAAAATTCTTTTCCTCTTATACAGTTACGTGTATCATTAATCCATGATGTTTAAAATGTGATGGGAGTAATTTGGTGTGATAAAGTTCTCGTTGGTTCAGATAAACCTTCCTGCATTTTCTGCTCATTTCCAGATTTTTAAGAAAAGCTGTTGATCATGTCCACCAAGTGCTACATTTTAACCGGCCTACCCGATGGAGAAATCAGTGAATGTTTGATTGATGTATTACGTTTTAACCCTGATGTTAAAACGGAAACGTTGCTAGTAGCTATAAGTCTGGACCTCCTTGTCTCTTCTGGGCCAATGTGTAGAGCTGTCCAACGACATAGTTCAGACAGACACTGCTGCTCTGCCTTGAAATATCCATCAGTTACACACAAACATTTTTTAAAACAGGATCTGCCGTAGCTATTGCTTTTATAACCCAGCTTATGATTTTTTGTAACTAT
Source organism: Oreochromis niloticus (assembly GCF_001858045.2). Classification (NCBI taxonomy): domain Eukaryota; kingdom Metazoa; phylum Chordata; class Actinopteri; order Cichliformes; family Cichlidae; genus Oreochromis; species Oreochromis niloticus. The sequence goes on from NC_031984.2 coordinate 28,550,657, forward strand.
TCTGTAAACAACCATTCAAATCACTGATGTTTAAAGATGTAAGGCATGTGGACTCAAATGACTGTTTTACAAAAAAGTCATTCATAATATTCTATAGATGGCGTTTACTGGAATAAATAAGCTTTTAAGACTGACTGCATGTTGGAAATACTTGAGGTGACTGATACTTCAATTTCAATAAAAAGGACAATGTACCATTCTCTAGTGTTATGATGTTTTCCTGTGAGAGACTTCAATCGCTTTCCACAAATGATATTTTGTTTTTTTTTCCAATAGAATTTGTTCTTGTTGCTTGATTTACCAAATAATTGAGACGTCAATGTGTATTATTAAAAAGGTCTGGTAACTCGTGAAGGGAAATCACGCACTAACACACAAAGCATCAGCATACGCAATGTGCAATGCACCATGTACAATACATAAGCATATAGGAGCACATTAGGACACTGCAGGAGCTCATGGGGAGCAATTCATTGTTCAGCTTGAAAATTTGGATTTTACAAACGCACACGCGCGCTATTGCTGCTGTGTTTGTGTGTTAGTGTGTGTGTGTGAGCGTGTGTACAGCTGCGTGTAAAATCTCCTCATGTACTTAAGTTGAATGCAGACTTTTCAAAGTAATGAGCCATTTGTTTGTGGGGAGATTAAGTGAGCTTGCAGCTGTTACCATCTCACAACTACAATTTTGGTGTTCTTAATTGAAATTTTGCACAGTCTGTTATGTGCCAAGACACATGAAACAAATGAAAACCCATATTTGGGTTTTGACAGTCTGAAGCCCGTGAGCTTTTTTTTTTTTTTTTTTTGACTTTTTGTATGTTGTAACTGCAAAAACAACAGTTGCTCTGCTGTGACTTTATAAATATTGATTGTTTAAAATGTGGAGTTCTCTGTGGCTGCAGCTTTTTCTATGAATGTATTGGCTTTGAGCATAAAAATCAAGTTTACGCTGATGTATCTCTATAAATCCAAGAGATACTAACTCTTTACAGTCATGTGAGAAAGGACTAGGTGAGGTCCTGTGAAAAACTAAGTATGCACCATGATTAAATAGTTTGTAGAACCACTTTTAGTAGCATTAACTTTAGATACTCATTTTTTGTGTGGCTTTATCAGTCTGTTTTAGGGCCACTCTTCTTAACAATGTTGCTTTCAGTTCTTTGATGTTTGCAAGCATTAGTTTATGCACAGCTCTTCTAAGGTCCTGCCACAGCATTCACAGTCAGAATGAGGTCTGGACTTTGACTGGGCCATTGCAGGACTTGACTCTTTTCTATTTCTGTTACATTTGCTGCTGTGCTTGACATCATTGCCCTGTTGCATGGCCCAGTTTGGGTCAAGCTTTAGCTGTCAGACAGATGGCTTTACATTTGACTCTAGAATACTTGAATGCTCGATGGTTAGCATGAGGTGTTTGTGCTGGTATTGTGTATTAGAGCCATATAACTCCACTCTGGTCTCATCTGTCCAAAGGATAATGGTTCAGAAGTCTTGAAGGTTGTTCAGATGCAAATTTGCAAACCTAAGCTTTGCTCTCATGCTCTTTCAAGAAAGAAAAGGCTTTCTCCTGGTAACTATTCCAAATATGCTAACTGATGCCTTTAGAGCTCAGATGTAGCTCTTTGGGTTTTGCAGTTTCTCTGAGCGTTGAACAGTCTGACGTTTAGGTGAATTTGATACGATGTCCACTCCTGAATAGATTGTGGCTTCCTGATGATCAATTAATCAAGTTTGTTTTGATTACTAGCACCTGCTCCTACTTACTTGTGTAGTTGTTTAACTACATACAGTCCTGTGCTGTGCTACAGTAACATCCGTCAGTGAGCACACTATTACTAGTAGACTGTATTAAGACCACTAATGACTAATGGGCCATCAGTTTAACATAATTACTGTCTAATTGGTAATACAGCACAGTGCAAAAGTCTTGAGCCCCACATTTCTTTATATTTTGATTTCAGGGAGCCAGAATTTCCTGTCATTTTTTAACGTGGTCTCTGACAGTCTTTGAAAGGTTTTCATTCATGTGACATCACCATTGTTGTTATTGTCCTGTCTATCAGTGCTCTTCTCTTTCCCCTCACCCCCAACCAGTCACTCCCTGAGCCTGATTTGCCGTGGGTTTCTTACTTTTAAAAGGGAGTATTTCCTTCCCAGTGTCTCAGAGTGCTCATAGGCGACTGTTGTTGTGAATTGGTCCCATATAAATAAAGCTGAGTTGAACTGAATTGTTATAACTGGTGCAAATCTGAGAAAACAAGATCAAATTTAAAATGAAGCAATTAGATTATTGTTTTTCTAGTTTTACCAGCCACTCAAAGGCCTTTACATATTCAACACACACACACGCTGCTTTCATGCTTACTCTGGCTGAAACAACACAGCAGTTCTGGGGTTCAGTATCTTCCCCAAAGACACATCAACGTGTGGGCTGTCGGAACAGGAGGAACGACAAATCTTCTAATTCATGGACCAGATCTCACTCGCCTTCATCATTTCACTCTGGAAACTTTTCAAACCAAACAGAACACACATCCAGATGACAGTTTATCCAAACTTCTGCAGCCTTTTTCTTGTGCTGAGAGAACAAGAAAACCTAACACTCCATTTTTACTTCACTTTAATGGCTACCAGGGCACTTTAGGAATAATTGTAAAATTTTATTGATCAGCACTAGCTGCACTTTTCTCCTTAGAGGCGCCTAATAACATCACATGGTTCCACTATTGCAATAAAACAGTCATTTAAGCTGTGTTGAATATAGACATAGAGACATTTTGCAGACATGAACAACTGTCTTATTATATCTCCTCACTCACATGGCTTTGTAACCTCTGTCACTATTTGGATCATCATTCTTACAAATGAATACACCAGCCTGGCTAATGCTCATTATTATCTCCTTTTCCCCCCAGTTTCACACTCATAAATGAAAAGTCAATGTCCTGAATACTTTATAAGGCCTGTATCGGGTCATTATGCTAAGGGTTGCCAATGTAACAGCCTCCTATAGTCTGTTATTGCCAGAAATGTTGCAATTACATGTCATGTATACTATTAGAATTGGCTGACTTTCCTACAGAGGGACTGAGCAGACAAACAGTGGCAAAGCTGGAGTCTGTCATGTGCTGGCCAGCGACCATCATTAATGAGTGGGTGAGATGATGGCACAATGACTTGCATGCCTCTAAGGCTCTGTAAAGTGGCACCACAGGGACTTCCTGTACTGCACAAGGAGCTGTCATTGTCTGGGCAATGCACCAGGCTCAGCTGGTTAGATATTGATGGCACTGTTTATGTGAATGCACATGTTTTACCCATCTGTTACCAAATGTTAATATTTTGAAGAAGCATATCCAACATCTGAAAGGTTTGGAGAGTTATTTTAACTGTGTTGATCAAATCCTACGCCACACCAAAGGAGGAACAACTGAAACATCTGGGACTCTAAACATCATAGACAATGTGACTGATGATCCACACTGAAAGCTCTCTACAGGGCCAAACCAAAATGTAATTGCACCATTTTATCATGCTACAGTACCTAATGTCCATTTATAGTAAATAACCTACCTACCTACCCACCTACCCAGAGAAACAGACAGCCATTCACTCTCAATTTACAACCAGCAATTAACCTCACATTCATGGCTTTCGACTGTAGCCGGAAGCCAGAAGAAAACCCACGCAGGCATAGAGACAGCATGCAAACTCCACAAAATAAAGACCCCAGAACATCACTTTTTATATTAACAATGAATTAGATGACAATGACAATCCCCAGAGAATCAAGACATGACCTTGGAGTCTCTCTGACTTCTACTGACCTTCTGAGACTACTTTAGCTCATTGTTTTGCTCTCTATTTCTATCACAGGTGCTAAAGGCTGTTACAAACAAAACTTGCAAATGCACTCTGAGCTAGCTGCAAACAGATGAGATTTCTTAGTAGATAAACATTTAGCAGCTAAATGAATGAGCTAAATAGTCAAGACATTTCCCTCAAGTCTTTGCAGAAACTTAAAGCCGAGCTAAAGGTAGACTTATTGTTGGATGCAAATTTGCCAAATGGCCTGAAACTCCCAAAGAACGCTAATAATAGTAAATACACTGAACATAGTGGCTTTATAAAGGGATAACAGAATCTGAGATGATGTGTGTTCACATTTTTTGCTGCCAAAAATAAATTATTGCAGCTTTAAGGATGACAAAGTGCCATCAGCCAAATTTGAGCTTGGACATGTATTTAAAAGCTTTAATACCAGCTGATTCAAGAGGGATATTAACTACATAAGAGCAGCAATCTGTTCTGAGTTTATATATTAGGTTGAGTTAATGTAGGCTTTTAGGTTGTATCTATTACATACATCTGATAGTGAGCCATGAACTGTATTTCTAATGTTATTAAAACATAATCTTTGTATCACTGTACAGTCCAAAAAGCATAAAGGGCTATAATATAAAAGCATAAAACATCCAGCAATCTTCTCCAAACACCTCCTTCAGTATAATAAACATAATAGGGTTTGTAGCTGCGAAAGTGCTGCAGCTGTAAAAGCTAGATACTTTCACCATTATACACATTTTTTTGTGCCTCGACACGATACATGTTCACACTTTCAAAAGACATGATAGGAAAACAAAGCTAATTCTTGTATGTAAAGCATAAAACCATATATGCATTACATTCTGCTGTGTATACAGTAACCACAGTAACCACATTTAGCCATCTTGGTTCTTTTGTTTACAAGTAAAATCCTTGTTTACTCGCACTTCTGCCTTCATATTTTCTAGTGTGAATAAAGCTGACACGGTTGTCCTTTTCTAGTAAGAATGGTACCAATATGAACATTTTAATGTCATGCTCAGGCCCTTGGGACAAAATATGGAAATTTCTTAAAAGTCTCTGGGCTCTCATTAATATCATTATCATCACCACTTCTGCTACTGTCCCACTTCCAACCCAGTGAATGGTGTGCTAAGGCTTTGTAAAAAAAAAAAAAAAAAGAAGTTTTTTTTTAACTCATTTTTTTACAATGCAATGAATTAACCCTCAGTCATGTGTCAGAATTATCCAAAAGCAAGCGCCTCACGTCATGAGTGACATTAAGTTCTGCATCCGCACGCTCGTCCAGCGCTCAAAGTGAGGTTGCGTGAGAGTGTGTGCGTGTGTGTGTTCTGTTGCATTTGGATGCTGAGTGTATGGGTGTTCCAACCAGCCATCCCCCCTGGAGGTCACTTTGAAATGGAATAGATTTTTCTAGATCTCAGCCAAGGCTGTAGGGAAGGTCACTTCATTAATCACAGCTAAATGCCACTGTCTGCCCGTCTCCCTTCTTAACCAAGTAACACCCCCAGATAACATCATTGATTGATACTAATAATTAATTCTCCTCTGTTACAGAACGACACAGAGTATCATTCAGTGGGGAACCGTTAATTACTTTGTAAAGACTCATTAAGTTAATGCCATAGTGCGCTCCGGTGGCACGGGGGGCAAATGGATGTCTTCCTCCAGCAGTGGCCTTTTGTGAAACAAGACGCCCCCCCTTCCCCATACACACGTTTCCCCTCCTCTCACTTCCTATGTTGTTCTACATATCAACGTGTTAGCCTACTTTGACTGCTGATTCAGTGTTGCAAAATGTCAAGTCAGATTTTGCTTGAGAAGATCTTGTCAGATGGGTTGAGGCACATGATGGTGGGGGGAAAGCGCAGACAAGCAGGCTCAGCATGTGTGCTTTTTTATTCCTAGGGCATACGTGTATATGTTTGTGGCGTATAAGTACATGTTTATGTTTGTGTCAGATTCTGTCTTGTTCACATGTAAAAGCCACCAGTCACGCAGCGCATCTGCATCGCAAGCAAGAATAAGAGGACACGCCAGGTTATTTTATTATCTACCAATCTATGCTGTATGAAAGGAGCTGATGCAATAGAGGCTTTTACTTTGAAAATAATACCCTGTGACATGTTTGCATAAATAAGTGTGTCATTTATTACCGTCTTGTTCAGTCTCACTGTTCATGTTATAATATTATTAAAGTGGAGACGTTTGGTTTTCAGTCACTGAAAGCTTTTACGTTTGCTGTTCTGAAAAGTAAATGTCTACAATATCTTTCCTGGGAATAATCTCCTTTGCATGGGAAGTGATACATTCCTGATTTGATTATGAACAGACGCAACAACTTAGCAGTGAAAAACACAACTGCTGAAAGGCAAGAACAGCGTCCTCGGGACCTCCAACAGCATATGAAATGAAAGGGGAAAAAAATGGACCTCTGGGCTCGTACTGTATAAATCTATCTTTATAAAACGAATTGGCCACATATCACTTTGATTTCATCCTTTTCTCTAAACCTGTGGCCAGTTTATGACTATGGACATATTCTGATCTAAACAAAGCTGCACTGGTCAATGGTATGAATAAATGAATAAATAAAAGCAGCATTCATGCGCAGCACTCAGCTCATCCCGCTAGACATTAGCGCCATCTTGTGGGCTGTATTTAAAAACTTGACTTCTGAGCTGGAGGCTGGATGTGACATCTTCTCATGTCTCCACATTTATTGCTGTAGCTCCTAATCGGTAGCTGTCAGTATTGTTATGAAACTGCTTTAAAATTTTTATTGCCGTGTTTAAGATCCCCATAAATTAAGATTATTGCAGCTTTTATTTGCAGCTATAAATATTTCATATTTGAGTCTTTGGGTATAGATGATAGTAAATTATACTTTATACTACTATACCACATCATGGAGTAACATTTAGGTTCCGTACAGTGATGTCAGAAGCTGATGTAATTCACTCACTGGAGCTTAATCAAAGTTCTATGTGTGGCATCTCAGAGACCCTGAAAACATCTCTGAAATTTGACATTTCACTGACATTTGCACAGACAGAATGATAGTGGCTTTCACTAAGCAGCTGATGGGAACTATTTTTGGAGATGACCCAGAAAGATTGACAAAATGCAAATAAACAGAGAAGAGCAAATGGATTTATGATCAATATTGGCAGCAGTAGGCAGACAACAGATGTCTGTCAAATTGGGTTTCTCGGCTAAAGTAATTACAAAGAATAAAGTATGCCAAGTTACTTATAATGTGCCTCTCTGGTAGGGGGAATTTAACTAATCAAATGCATATCTCCAAACTCCACAGAAGGGCAGAGGGACAGTATGTCTGCCAGAATGTATTTAAAGTTACAGTTAGACCATTAAACTAAGTCTGTGCCACATGCTAAATTGTCCTTTGAAGATCACTGGCTCAACCATTAGTAGATTACTCTTTGAAATTGTGTCCACAGGAGAAAGCCTGTTGTAAAGTACATACATGAATCTTATATTATGGCAGTAGGATCGGGTGTGTTTTATGAAATAGAATGAATGTGAAGTTTATTGATTTCAGGATTACTGTTGCTTTAGTAAAATTCACAGATTAAAAGATAAAAAGATCTTAGGTTTGAACCTCCTGCTTTCTTCTGCTCTCCACATTAAAAATATATTGCACGTTGCTCTGTGCGTACTACACCTTTGATAGATAGGTCACCAATTTTCTGGGAGTGTGTGTTGTGATTGGCTTCTGGTCCGTGATGCCTTTTTATGCCAGTTTTATTTAAATTCTGGTTCTAATAACAATAAAAATAATAGTATACAAATATATATTTTGGAGTGAGGGCATGAAAAGCTGTAAAGGGGACCAGTAAGTTTAAAATTTCTTCTAAAATTATGGGCAGCCATTACAGAGTCCTTAAGACTGGTATAATATGTTAATTTTCCTTAGTTCTTGTATTTTGCACAATTTGAAGTCTATTTCATGCTTTCTAATTGATACCTGTTAATCTAACAACAAGGAAATAAATGCGTTAATAATAGTCTGTGTGTCAGTGTTGATTGCATTCTAACAATATTCCCTAGGTGGTAGAAACAGATCTTCTAGATCTTGCATATATGTCTCCTGAAGGTCAGACTATAACCAAATAATACACCCAAGTTTCTGACAGCTGATTTCACGTAAATGCATAAAAGACCAAGCGAAGCCTTGGTGCTTGGAAGCAGCTCGTCTGAACCAATGAAAATTATTTCTGTCTTATCCCAGTTTAATTTCAAAAAATGTGCACAAACCCTATATTCTTAATATCAGTTAAGGCAGTTTGCAGGGCTTGAGAGGATAGTTGAATCGGTGGAGATCGACCTGTGTCATTGGCATAGCAGTGGAATGAAATGTTGTTTCTCAGTAGAGAGCATAGATAAGGGGAAAAGGATAGGTCCTAGTATAGACCCCTGAGGAACTCCACTATTTAGGGCAGAGTAAAGAAAGCTGTAGTCATTAACGGAAACAAAACATTTTTGATTGGTCAGATATGACCAATGAACCACTGCAGAGCATCCCAGATATACCAACCCAGAGGCCTCTAAATTAAAATTGTATGGTTTACTGTATCAAATGCTGTATAAGTCAAGTAGCAGAATATATATGCTGTACTTAACACATTTGAATGAGCTTAGGTAAGTGTTACTGCTTATTACACCGGTTTTACAATCGCTGCATTGGCTCCCTGTGTGTTTCAGGATCGATTTTAAAGTTCTTTTATTGGTTTTTAAATGTCTTAATGGTCTTGGGCCTTCTTATCTTTCAGATCTGCTTTTACCATATGAACCCTCGCGGACCTTGAGGTCCTCTGGTACTGGCCTTTTGATTGGCCCTAAAGTCAGGACACATACTCACGGAGAGGCAGCTTTTCAATGGTATGGTCCTCGACTGTGGAACAGCCTGCCGGAGGAGCTCGGGGCCGCAGAGAATGTACATGTTTTTAAGAACAGGCTCAAGACTCACCTTTTTAATTTAGCTTTTACTTAACGTTTATTTATTTTATGCTTATTTATTCTATCCTGTTATTCTATTTATATTATTAATTTAGGTTTTACCTAATATTTATTGATTTTACTCTTATTCATTTTTTATCTTCTTACTCTATTTATATTTATATTTATATTGTATCCCGTTCTTATTTATTTTACCTCTTTATCCTGTATACAGTGGCTTGCAAAAGTATTTGGCCCCCTTGAACTTTTCCACATTTTGTCACATTACAGCCACAAACATGAATCAATTTTATTGGAATTCCAGGTGAAAGACCAATACAAAGTGGTGTACACATGAGAAGTGGAACGAAAATCATACATGATTCCAAACATTTTTTACAAATAAATAACTGAAAAGTGGGGTGTGCGTAATTATTCAGCCCCCTGAGTCAGTACATTTCAGAAAGAAACATTTCACCCTACTTGTTGAGAGCTCAGGGGTTTCTCTTGAAAATTGAATCAACTACTTTGATTATATTTTAGTGGGTCCTGGGTCCCTCCTGGTGCATGGCAATCCCCAGCAGTTCCTGGAGGATGTTGACACCACTGACTGAACCCCGTGCTCACCTGACCTGAATCCAATAGAGCACCTCTGCAACATTATATTTCATCCGATGCCAAGAGGTTATACCTCAGACTTTCCAGGGCCTTTAATTACGATTACTGTTACAATTTTGATGACTGTTGACTGTCTTGCCTACACATTAAGTTTGTATGACCCTTAACTGACCTAACACTTCCTTAAACCTGATGGGGCCAACTCTTACTGACTCTTATTCAATTTCCTGTCCGCACTTAAGACAGAGAAATAACAGTGTCCTGAGGCAACAAATCAAAAAATGTTATTTTAAATAGCTGAAATCAAAATCTGACTTCAAACTACCAAATATAGTTCTTCAGATGTTCAAGTACATCCACATATTTTTAATGTAGTTATTTCTATTTATCTATAAAAATGATGTTATTCCTAGCAGCAGCTGATACACTGCATGAATTTTTTTCCTGAAAGGACTACCAGGTCAAAGGTCAAACCCTCTTCAACTTCTCATTTTAATAGACAGTGTTGTGTCTTGTGTCATTAAACAGAAAAAAATAATAAATACAAATTTTAGGGGACAGTGTAAACCAAAAAATGTGGTTTGTTGCCTTAAGGCAGCACCATGCCATAAAAGGCTAATGTGTTGTGATGTGCCGCCAGACTACAAAGTGTTACAGGATATGGTGGTCTGTTTTTATCTTTTTGGGGTCTTTTTTTCCAAAATGAAAAAAAAGAAATGTTTTGCTTTCTTTGCAAGCCCCTGGAAATGTGACTGGAAGCGAAGGACAAGGAGAATATATATATATCTTTTAAATCACAACAACCACAAATTAAAATACAGAAATGTTCTTATAATGTCAGAGTGTCTTGTTGGATTTCATCACATAGGTTGCTTGACTAGACTCACTTAAAGAAAAGAGAGGGTAATGTTATTTCTTTAAGGACAAAATAGAAAGAACTCCTAGGGAGAGTATAAATGAAGATTGCATTCTGCACAAAATACCAAGGACACCAGTCACACAAAAGGAAGAAAGAAGCATAGAGATTGAGCCACCTGGAGAGCATGAAGCCTGGCAGCCAGTTAAGAGCGAGGTCCCAGGACAACTATTGATCAGATAAAGGAAAGCCTTAGGGAATGGAGAGGACAAGGGGAACAACAAGCTGAGAAGCTGCACAATGCTTTCTGATTGACAGAGAGACAAACTGATGCTCATGTACTCATGGCTAAGATAAAGGGGGGTTGTTTTAGGGCACAGTATACTCAGCAGAGTGGTAAACACTAATTTGAAGCACTGCCCTTAGAGGATTAACTTAAAATAAGAATAATCTATTATTAATGCAGTATAGTATAGTATAGTGTATAGTATAGTATAGTATAGTATAGTAGCCTCAAATGAGACATAGACAAAGTAACCATATTCTAATTGATGAATTAATGACAAACTACTAGTCACCATTCAAATGTGTTCTGAGGTTTCGAAGGTACCCGGTTTATTGACTTTCAGCTGCATCCATGAATACCAGGGAAACAGGACACACGGCTCCATGGACATGTGCACCTCACTAAAAGCACAAAAGTACAACAGAGCGGCAAACACGAGCAAAACGTAGAAATCTTCAGCCTTAACTGGAAGGTGAGTGATCGTAGGATTGCACACAGGTGAGTGACAACTCGATTGTGTCCAGGAGAGCGCTTTATTAAAACATATAAGCAGAATTAGTCTCTCTCACACACACACACACACACACACACACACACACACACACACACACAATGATATGGGAGAGAAAGATATAAGGTGTGTTGGCACACACCTTTGTCTTCATGCTCCTGCATTGTCATCATATTAGTGTTATGCTGGGTAATAATTGTGGGTTCAAATGTATTCACTCACCCATCCAAACAACTGAATACAAGTGTTTCAATCACTTCCATGGTTACAGGTGTATAAAATTAAGCACTTAGGCATGCAGACTGCTTCTATAAACATTTGTGAAAGAATGGGTTGTCCTCATTATTAAATATTCCAAAACTGGCACAAAGTGGTAGACTACATTACATCACAGAGCGGGGTCAACGGTTGCTGTGGCACATAGTGCACAGAGGCTGCCAACTTTCTGCAGATTCAGTCAGTACAGACTTCCAAACTTAATGTGGCCTTTAGATTAGCTAAAGAACAGTGTGTAGGAACTTCGTGGAATGGGTTTCCATGGCTGAGCACAATATAGAGAAGTGGAGACATGTTCTCTGGAGTGATGAGTCACGCTTCTTCCTCTCACAATGTGATGGACAAGTCTGGGTTTGACGGTTACCATGAAAACAGTACTTGTCTTACTGCATTTTGCCAAGTGTAAACTTTGGTGGGGTTGTTTTTCAGAATTTGGGCTCGGCCCTTTACTTTCAGTGAAAGAAACTCAAAATATTTTGTGCAATTTCATGCTCCCAACTTTGTAGGAACAATTTGGGGATGGCTCCTTCCTGTTCCAACATGGCTGTGCACGAGTGCACACAAGGCAAGGTCCTTAAAGACATGGAGTTTGGTGTGGAAGAATTTGACTGGCCTGCACAGAGTCCTGAACTCAACCCGATAGAAAACCTTTGGGATGAATTAGAGCATAGACTTCAAGCCAGGCCTTCTCATCCAACATCACTGCCTGACCTCACAAATGTGCTTCTGGAGGAATTGTCAAAAATTCCCATAAGCACACTCCTAAACCTTATGGAAAGCCTTCCAATGAGACTTGAAGCTGTTGTGGCTGCAAAGGGTCGGCCGACACCATATTAAACCCTATGGAATAAGAATGGGATGTCAGTTATATGTGTGTGAAGGCAAAAGAGGAAATACTTCTGGTAATATAGTGTATAATAATTTTTCCCTTATACTGCCTGGGCAGCTGAAAATGGTCAAAACTAAAATGTGCTCCTTCTACTCAGAGATGAAAGAATCAGTAATGTAGTGCCTCCATGAGACTCACATATATGGTTTGTTTATATGCCTTATCAGCTAGTGCAGGGGTGTCAATATGCCAGATCTGATCCATCGTGGCAGTTTAGTGCACCCTGCTGCATGACTTTGCAATATGTATAACCTGCAGACGAGGTGAGCGCTGTTTGTTGTGTCAGGAGGATCATTACAGGAGGCTTAGAATTAGAATTTGTGTCATGAAAATGCTTGTCTGAACTTTTAGTTTCATCTGAGACAGAGATCTGACTCATCATTAGTTTCACAGACTTCTTACTTGCTTGATTTACCACAGTACAGTTTAATGACTGAATGTGGAGAAGCACACATATTGTGGAAATTGTAGATATAATCTTCTTGAGAAAAAATCCTCTCAGGATGACTTGTCATCATCTCAATGGTCCTTATACTTTTCATATAGTACAACTATCAGGTCCAGTTTTTAACCTTGTTAATGTCAGTCTGCTTTGCAGGTCAGCTGACTAAACAGCGGCAGATAAGATTAGGTCTTAAAGCTCTAGGTGTTTGTATTTACTCAAAAAAAAAAGGCTGCAGAGTAGCTTTTGAAAGCAAGAAAGTTTAACAGCTGGCCAAATGGCTGAGTCATCGACACTGATTCATGACCCTTTCAGCGCTCACAGGTACATTATGATCAATTTGTGCTCTGCAGCAGAAACACTTAAAAACAGTCACATCATCCCTTTTCGACTGCCTAAAACAGAAGGGCTTCACTGACTCATCCTGAACAGGTATCACAGGTCAATACCTCTGAATAAATCATGTATATCTATATATATCTATATATTAACTGTGTAATCACTTCATCCAGCTGTATAAATCATTGCATTTGGTTATTTCTGCGATTGTAAAACTGTACTTTTAATAACTCTTTATTAATACTACTTTATTATTAATACTTTATCTCTCAGTATATCTTGCCCTCCTAATCAATCCTGTTTTTTAAAAAAAAGATTTATTTATTGAGATTTTCTTTATTGATTTAGAGGTAATATGCTATCAAAATACTTAAGGAAACTCTAATTTTGTTGGATAAGTTCTGAAAACTAACACATGCCAGTGTCACTGTAACACATGATTCCCACTCAGACAGAAAGGGAAAACACACACAATAAATTCGTGGAATCGCTAGAGGGCAGATCCAGGTGATGTGGAGGTATGATTTGATGACACCCTACAGTTGCAGACTTTGAAAGCTCTAATACATAGGTGCTGAAAATCGTGCTGAAATTAAAACGTATGTAAACTGTATGAAAAATGTACATAATATAGCAGTAACAGGTTATGAATTTTTAAAGCTACAAAACCAATATATTGTATAGAAAGTCAAAATCTCCAGGCTTCGTGTTTTCGTCGATTCCTGTATGTGTGAATGGGGCCTGCTGTAGGCTGTCATGATTCACAAACTTCTGGCAACGTACAGTAATTATTCATGACAAATGACACCTACTGTGTGTGGGTGGGAGTACATCGAGTCATGTCGACATGTTTCAGCAAGCAAGCCCTCCGCTCGTCTGATTCTTTACACTGCTAATTTCGTGGTTTTAGCAGGTTTTTCAGTTATGTTTCCACACGTTGGATGGAGGTGTCATTTTTTCTGATCAAACAGTCTTCTACAAAGCAACGCCTACATCAGGTTATGCTTGTACAGTCTAACTAGTTGCTTGCAAACAGATGCCTCATACTGGTACTGAGGACGCTGTGTAAAGCGCACCAGAGGATTACACCGGAAGTACGTTTTTGCTTTCAAAGTAAAGTTTCATTATAATAAACTATGATCAGATATGATATATATAGTAGATGGCTTGTATCTCAATTAGCGGCCCTGCTAGGTTTCTTTCTGGGGGTTTTTAATGAGCTCTATATAATATATTCAGTCTATATTTATCAATGATTGTTTACTATAGCCCTCTCGCATTAGCTTGCTAGCTTCCTGATTTTTTCTTGCATCACTCCCACGCAGCGACGGTTAGAAATTATTTTGAAAACTGTTAACGGAAGTGGGATGTAAGGCTTAATAGCTGGTACTTGAACAGTGAGTGTTTTGCTTTACCTTCTGAGCAAGTGACAGGCACACAGGAGGAGGGAGGAGAAGTTTTTTGTAGCTTCGCCTGCTCCTCTTCATCATGGAGACTCGGGCACATTTCACCCGTGAGGAAATTAACAGCACGGTGTGGGAAGTCCCGGAGAAATACACGCACCTGAAACAGATAGGGACCGGGGCGTACGGCTCGGTGTGGTGAGTGATTTATCATTTACTGTGGACTGCAAGAAGTGTGTGTCGCATTTGGGGCTCATTAGCTAGACTGGCTGCACACAGTGTGTAGTGGGCCTGCGTTATATCCTGTACAGTCTAACATAGAGTGGTGGCAGAGCCAGTCAACTTATGTAGCAAGTAAGCACCTAGTGTCATATTATAGCACGACGACCACACAGCCCGTTATGTGGACCTTACAGTCTTATATATGTTTACCTACAGTAGGAGTAGGAGTTATGATTGAAAGTCACCATTAAAGATGGCCACTTTCCATTTCATGGCATCATACAGTTACATACAGGATACAGTAAAACACCAGAATGACTGTTTACGTAAAAACGTGCAGCAATTTGAATGTTTTGTTTTCTTTTTTTGTTGTTTTGGGTTCTTTTTTTTGTTTGTTTGTTTGTTTAGCAATACAATTATTTTTTCAGGCTTACATAAAAATGGGGGATCGGGTGTCAAACCATTAAGGAAACTAGATACAGGCAACATCACTTATCATTGCTTTTTTACAGCCTCCCTGGTTTTTATTTGGCTGGCTGGATACATATAATCACTGATTAGGGTTTCTAAAATAATTTCTGTTTGCACATTTATAATGCTTTAAGATTAGGCATATAGCTGCCTTCATAAAATGTTAATAACTCTAAAGAGCCATTTGAGAAGAGCTATTCAGAAAGCTCTAAAGCCTATTATTATATTAATATGTCATGAGGGATAAAATGTGCAAATGCTGGAACAGTGGCAGCTGTCAAACACACAAGGCCGTTGCTACGTTTCATTTTGCTGTCACGTAAGTGCTCTTAAGAATAACCATAGGTCAATATTATTTGAGGAAAAAAAAAAATGGCAGCCTTTTGCCTTTTATCCATTATTGTGTGCATTAACCCTGATTTTCTTCACTGTCAAATGTGCCTTCCTTATGAACTTTATCACACAATTGTTCTAACTTATTTTGACTAAAAATATAAACTCATAAATTATGACAGCACTTAGTTTAAAGTAGACTGAATTTCATAACATAAACTCTGTTTCATGTCAACAGAGATATTAGCAGAGCACAGATGCTGAAAGACATCCGTTTTATTCATTTATGTCTAGTTTTGAGGCTCAGCCCCCACCCCCTCTCTTTTCAGACTATTGAGGCGGTTTAGGGAGGCTTTGTGTTTTTGCCCACTAATGTAATACTGTAGGGTTTTTACCTTACAATACAAAGGGCCTTGAAGCGATAGTTGTTGTGATTTGGCGCTATATACATGAAATTGAAATGAACTGAATTAACGGATAAATCTTAGTGGGTAAAATTTTGAGAACCTAGATGAACGGGGAAAAAATCCTTTACTGACCTCAAAGCTCCTGTTGTCACAGCTGCAGTGTTCAGGCATTCTGACTAGGCTTTGAGCATAATAGTGTGGGAGTTACGATCTGTTAAAAAGCTCAGACTGGTCGACCTTTAAAAGAAGGAGCATCTCATGAACACCGTGAACATTATCTGAACCTACCTGTAAATGGAGGAGGCAAAGGAAATAACAAACAGAAGCACAGCCTGCAGTTTCGTGTATTTTTATTGTAGCTATTTGCTTGGCATGGATTAGCTGCTTCATGTAAAGCTGGCTGTAATATCTGACATTACTGCATCAGTGTTGTTCACAGCACACAGTGAAGTGTGCAGTGTGTGTTGGTGGATGCGGCTCCAAATAGCCTAACAGGCCTGTCCTCCTACGATTTGGTGCCCTGCAAACATGCACGTCAAGAGCTGCCAAACATTTACATATTGATAACTCAGTAAACCACAGACCACCACACATTTAGCGAATGAGTCCCGCGTACAGTATCTCTATCGCACATCATCTATGCTTTTGCCTTGTGTTTCATGCACAGCCTCTAAGTGTGAGTGAAACCCCCCAAAAATAGACTATTCAGTCGTTTTCAAATGGTGAACATTATAGTGAGACTAAAAGGCCCAAGCAACAGCAGCCAGCTAATGACTTATTACATTATCGTTCCCCACAGCTCAGCACTAAATGAGAAGAATAAAGAAAAGGTGGCCATTAAAAAGCTCCACAGGCCCTTCCAGTCAGAGATCTTTGCTAAGAGGGCCTACCGAGAGCTCCGACTGCTCAAACACATGAAGCATGAAAATGTGAGTATACTATACACTATGCTCAGTCGCTTTTAGGAAGTTGTGTTTTTGGCATTGTAACAGCACTGTGATGCAGTAATATTCTGTAAATGAGCCATTGCTTGTATGTTTTAGTATTTGTGACCTGCTTGTTACATTCCAACTAGGTGATAGGACTTATCGATGTGTTTACACCTGCCCTAAGCCTGGATGACTTCCAGGACTTGTGAGTATTTTTCACCTTATTAGCAAACCGCTCGGGGAAAGGCAGACAACACTTTAAATGATCTGAAGGTTTAAATGGGCTGGTGCTTATACAGCACTTTTCTAGTCTAACTAAGAATTCAAAGCACTTTTTACTACTAAAGCCTCAGTCACCCAGCCTCACACACACACTCACACACACATACACACATTTATAAAAGCATGTGTGTGCTATCCCTAAGCGCTTTTCTAACATTTACGCACACACTCAAATTGCAATGGCTCCATCGGGGGTAATTGGGGGTTCAGTATCTTGCCCAAGGATACATCAACATGCAGACTGGAGAAGGCGGGAATTAAAACACCAACCTTCTAATTGGTGCACGACCTCCTCTGCCTCCTGCCACAGTCGCCACATTAGCATGGTGCACATGCTGTCAGAAATCTGTTTTTTCTCTTTAAGCACTCGCCTCTAAAACTCTTGGAGGAATGCAGCACTTGCAGAAAAAATCTGTGGGTTTTTTTCTAGTTTAGAGCGAATAGGGAAAAATTTTATAGTCAGGATCATATAAGATTACTCTGTGAGACATGTTGCGACATCTACTTGTAACGTTAAAGAAAAATATGAAAACTTAATTTTTCTTTCACTTTCCAGGAAACATGTGAGCATGCCTGTGAAAGAGCCTTTCCCACACTGAAAGCGCATTTTCTGTCTACCTTAAAGAGGACATATTGTCCTTTAATTGTCATGTATTATTCAGTGGGGGGAAATAATTATTTGATTCCCTGCTGAATTTGTAAGTTTGCTCATTTACCAAGAAGTGAACAATCTGTAATTGTTATGGTAGTTTAATTTTAATGGAGAGAGACAGACATTTGCTTTCTCACATGCACAGCTAAGATTTAAGCTGCTGCTGCATCACATAAGGAGAATCTAAAAAAGGTGGAAGAATAGTTTACTTAGAAGTTATGTAAACATACACAAGTCCACCAAGCTCCTTGGTCAAAGGGAGACAGGATAGATTACAGCACAGACAGGGTGTGGAAGTTAAGAGTAGGACGACTTGCTGAGGCAGTGTTGTGTATCATGTTTGGATTGTTAGGCTGAGGTAATTACTTTACTCTCTGCCTTAGGGTTGTCTCACTGCACCTCTCTTCCTCTGTTTTGTCCCCCCCAGCTACCTGGTAATGCCTTACATGTTTACTGACCTGTCAAAGGTGCGGGGTCAACTCTCAGAAGACAAAGTCCAGTTTCTTGTCTACCAGATGCTTTGTGGACTCAGGGTGAGCCAAAGATCTCTACTAAACTTCAGAAATGAAGTATATCCATGTCAGAATAATACTGTTGTATATATTGTTCCAAAATCTATTGGACAAAGACACATTTTTTTGTAGTTTGCCTCTGTACACCACCACTATGGCACCACCACCTTCATTGCAGCCATCTTCAGTTGCTGATTGGTTTTTGGGGTCTTCCTATTTATATTTAATAACTAAAAAAAGCCTGCTCTGTTGGGTTGATATTAGGTGACTGACTTGGATGTCTATATTCCTTGCCTTGAGAAACTCCCATTTGTCTGATCAGTTCAGCAGCGTTTGGCTGAATCAGAGCAAAGAGCAAAGCCCTGTAAACTTCAGAATTCATCCTGCTGCTTCTATCAGCAGACACATCATCAATAAACACTAATGGTCCAGTTTCAGTGGCAGACAGACAGAAGGACAGACAGATTGATGCATACTCTGTCAATTTCACAAGGGAAATTACTATGATACAGCTGCAGGATGAAGACTAAAAAATAGTATATTCTACAATAAAAAAAACAACATTGTTAAAAATAAGAGTGCCACAGGCCCAGAGTGAATACCCTATAATTTGAGGTAGTGCCAAAAAATGATATGTATAACAGTAATAAAAAAAGGGAAATAAAAAGTTAAGATAAAGCGAAGTTAAAGGAAAAAAGACTGTGATTGTGCAAAAGTGGAAATGGCATTAATAATTAATAGTGTATACAATAAAGAAATGCATGAGTGGAATCTGTCGGGACAGGTGTGTCATTCTGACCCAAAAAATGTTTGTCCTGAATTTTTACAGGCTCTTCTAGATGTTTTCTGGCAAAGTCTAACCTGACACATGTGTTCTTAAGTCTAGTGGCGCACAATTTGTTGTAAAATCTCTGTATTTCCATCCATGAAGGACTTTCTTGATTATCAACTTTTAAAAAATGATACAGCTGCTTTCTCACAAGTTTTTTTGACTTGGCTCAATGTTGTGAAGCTGTTTTCAGCCTCATGATGGCCTCTGTCACGTGGGCTATCGTGTTTAAAATGAGAGTGAACAGCTGTGAAATACAAATTCAACTGAATCAATGTCAAATGTTATTTCAAGCCTCATCTGCGATGAAGTTGCTTATGATTCAACCGTCAATTTGTTTTGAGCCTCAGAATATGGAGGACTGTGTATAAACAATGCTTTAATTCCTAAACAGTTATTGCAACACTTCTGTCAAACCCTTTGGATTAAAGCTGAAAGACTGCAATCACATGTTTTATTATTTATTAATAATAAAAGATATAATAACAGATTATTAATAATTATCATAAATAATTTATGAATATGATTTACATGACTGTATGTATCATTGTGTATGTAGCACATATACGTACAGAGAAATTACAAGAGAGTTAGCCTTTTTTGCTTTAAATGAGTCAATGAAACACACAATGCAATGGATATAATTATTAACAAGCCTAGTTATTAATTAAAAGGTATTTGCTGTGTGGCCAAACAGTTACTCCTCAAACTCCTCTTATAAAACTTTACTTTGAATTTAGCCTAACTAGGCCTGGTAAAAAATGACAACGTAAACTAAAGTGTTCCTGCTCTGTGTATTCCTTTGCAGTACATTCATAAGGCTGGGATTATCCACAGGGTAAGTACAACTCATTGTCCCATTACAGGAAGCTGAGATATTTTGGGAGCACTTTTTTTTCCCCATTTCATGATAAATTGACCTTTACAGTTATTGTTAATAATAATAATGAAAACTTTATCTATATAGCACTTTTTAAAATCTGTGTCACAATGTGCTTCACCAGAGTAACACAATAAACAAGGCACTGCACAAAATAAAAAACTGAAACATTTCCGATCAATAAACTGTAGCGAGAAATAGGCGACTTCCTCAGGTCGGAGGAAGTGACTCACTTCTCCGACCTGATTTCCTCAGACTGATTGTTAAAAGTAGGATTTTGTACCGCACAATGTTGTGACTCAGGTTGCAGATTTGGTATTCCTCATGTTCTTTGGAAATATATTTTGTAATTCATTTGTTAAGCAGTCAGATGAAACCGTGCCCAAACAGGTAGGATGACTTCACTCCTCTAATGCGTGTGCATGTCTGGAGCTGTTAGGCCACACCCTTTAACTCCAGTTCCAAGACGTCAAAGACCTGTGGGTAAAGTAAGAGCCACTTTTGGCTTCCTTATTCAGACTGGGTTGCTACAGCAGGTAGCTCCGCATGGAGGGCAGATTTTTATGCCCTTCATGACACAGCCTCAGAGGGATACGTATCCACTCCTGAGTTCAAACCAGGGATCTTTGGCTTGTTAGACAAATGTGCAAATCACTACACTGTGAAGTGTTACCCTGCTGTTACTCCTATAACACTTAAAGCAGATAAATTTTTATCAACACCTACTGACAGTGATACACTTCTCACACCTTATGTTGCAGTACTGACTGCAGAGTTGAGGCAATGTGTCTTATAGTCATCTTGTAGTTGAGTCACGATATTGAAGTCCTTGTTTTAAGTCCCCACAACATTCATGTGTTTGAGTTCAGCTGAACCATGTGACACCACAGGAAGCACGTGCACTAAAGCTCTTACTGGCTCTAGTAAGCGCCTGTGGTCCAATCACTGTAATTTCTTGTTAATTACTATTTGGACTAAGTAACCGTCATTCGACTCATTTTCCCTAACAGGATCTTAAGCCTGGAAACCTGGCTGTTAATCAAGACTGTGAACTAAAGGTATGTACTTTCTGCGTTACTGCATATGAGAAGCAGTGAGATGATAGGGCAGCACACGCAGCAGACACAATAGGACTCAGCAGTCGATGTATTTAACAATATACAGGAGGTAGAAGAAGAAGTTAATTTACATACAGTTGTGCAAACCTACTCGAAATAATCCTGTAACTGTAGAATCATTTGTTATTGTTTATATCAGACTGCCATATATATGTATGTTTCATTAAAAGTAAACAGCCTGTGAGACACTAAGTACATGTTTGAGATTGTGATCCGTTTCATTGCTGCTGATACAGATCCTGGACTTTGGGCTGGCTCGCAGTACTGATGCTGAAATGACAGGCTACGTGGTGACCCGTTGGTACCGGGCGCCTGAGGTCATTCTGAACTGGATGCACTACACTCAGACTGGCAAGACAATTGTAGCTGTTACATATTCTTTCTCACCGTTCTCTCTGTCGTCTAGAGTTGGCCTCTTGGTGCTGTGACCGTTTGTTGTTTGTTACGTGAAAACGTCTCGACACTCCAGCTTTCATTGTTGCATGTATGGTACTTCAAGGGCCAGCAATTTTTGTAATCCTGTTGCTAGTTCCTGACAAGTATTTGAAGTTGCATGGATGTCATCTTGAGAAAAGAAATGTTTGGGGTTTTTTTTCTCCTCTTAATCTGTTGACACAGATGGGTCTGACAGTGCTGAGACTCAATGACAGAACTGTCACTGCAAACCCAGGATTCATGTTCCTTTAGGAGATAGTGGTTTTTCATTTTGTACATAGCATCCACAGAGTGGAGTGTAGCTGCGAAAGCAGCTCTGACAGGTTTAGGATAGTATTACTCACTGAATATTCCCCCTTTCAAAGCGCACAACAGATTCAGCTCTCTGCTGTGAATAGGAACTGTGCTCTGGCATATAAATGCCACCTTCCTCATTCCTGCTGCACTCAGCTAAACGTATAACCCTCTTGGTGTTATGTATTCTTCATGATTTCTCACTAATGTTACTTTCCTTTGTTATTTCTTGTAGTGGACATCTGGTCTGTGGGCTGCATAATGGCAGAAATGATCAATGGAAAGACCCTCTTCAAAGGGAAAGATTGTATCCTTTCTTCAGCTTGGTCCATTTACTAAACTTTACCAGCCTGTGTGATAAATAATAAGTTGAATAATGAATGTCAGTATGCAAAGAGAATGGTATCAAGCACACTGTGTGAAATCCCTTTAAAGCTTTAATATCACTTTATTAAACCACTGTAATAATAAAGGAGATGGAAAGGTGCTTGATGACAAGCTCTATAAATCAGACACAAAATTGAGCACAAGAGGCAGTTACAGTATATTAACACAGAGCAAAAGCGGCACATTTCCTGAGTCACTTTTTTTCCCCCTACCTTGTTATATATGGTCCTGTGTTTGTTATATTTCTCTTTTATGTTCTTATTTTGCTTCTGATGCACCAAACTGATTTATAGCTCTGCTAGGAAATAAAGACATCACAGGTGGCTTTCATTTTCCTTTATTATTCTGTTTTGCATGCCTGCTTCATATCTCTATGTTCTGCTCACTGAACCACGAATGTAAGTGTAAAAATCCTTGATTCTAATCTGTTCGCTATAAGACATGGACCAGCTGACTCAGATTATGAAAGTCACTGGTGTGCCTGGGCCAGAGTTCATCCAAAAGCTGGACACTCCAGAGGTAGGAAGAACAGTATGTGTCTGTCATAAATATGCAGTTATGCCGTGGGAGTACTGTCTGCACAGAAGATTTTACAAATGTCCATTGCCTTTAATGTTAAACATTTTTTTATAAGTGATTTCTCTCAGAGTGATCATAAAAAACCATCATATCTCAGAAAGCATTTGAACTGTGGTGCACTAAATCCTTCACTGAAACCCATGAAATTAGCATACAAAGTGAAAGTTCCACCGACAGCCCTCTTAGGTAGAAATGTACAACATACTGCAACCTACAGTGACATACTGGAAATTTTGCCGGACTCTCATGTCCTTTTTTTCTTTACTAGATGTGAGTATTTAAAATCTAGAAATTGTCCTGAGGGTGGCACTAGAGGAACAGTCAGGGCATTAATAAAAGCCTGTAGCAGGATGCATTGATAGGAAGGAAGTTAAGGCTTTTGGAAAGTCCTGTTTTGCAACTGTATAGGATTTTATAAATGGCCTTAGACAAGATGGCTCACATGCACAAGTGATGAGTTGAATATACAGTTCTATCTTTGGAAGTCATATTTGCACAAGGACTGTGTATAACTGTATATGAGTATGAAATCAAATATGAATCTATCTTTGGATTTACTTCATTTTTGCAAGGTGAATGACAAACAGTTCACTTTTACAAAATAAGCCAACATGAAACAATCAGCCTGTCTTTGATAAATGAAGACCTTTTTATTATTTAATTTTGTAATCACAGGTAAACTTAATCATTGTTGCCAGTCATTGTTAATCATTGTTAAAGATTGAATAACAAATATTCTGTGTCTGCGTATTCATGTTTGATATCTTAAAACAGGCCAGAAATTATGTCAAGGGCCTTCCTCGATATCCCCGAAAAGACTTCTCAATGTTGTTTCCCAGAGCCAGTGCACATGGTGAGATGCGCCTTTTTTTCACATTTTTATACTTTTTTTAAAATCACACTTTTTCTTTCTTTCTTTGGTGTTTTTCTTCTTTGTATGGCTATAATTAGAAAAATCATTCACGATACCCTGTTAATGAAAGCTTTTCCATTTTCTGGCCTGCTAAGTGATAAATATTCACTTACTTTTTCAGTTTCATGGTTTTTGTATCATAGCAAACTGGTGCATTATTCCACACTGCTGACCTTTTGTAGGGGTCGATCTGCTGGAGAAGATGCTTGTTCTGGATGGAGATGAGAGGCCCACAGCGGAACTAGCTCTAGAGCACCCATATTTTGACAACTTGCGGGACCCCGATGATTTCCCCGAACCACTGCCGTATGATGACAGTCATGACAACGACACGTTGTCCCTAGATGAGTGGAAGCGTAAGTGAAAATCTTACTATGATAATCATGTCTGTATGTCTCTTCCCAAACTCCTCTGACACATGTTCATCAATCTGAATGAAACTTACTGTGTAGACTGCCTAGGGTACCAGGATTATCAACATCTATATAACTTTTGGGAATTATTTTCATAACACTCACATCCTTACAAATCCGTATGCTGATCTCAAAACAAATGGTGATATTACGTCTATGTTACGTATGTGTTTTTGTTTGTAAGTAATTTTTGCTAACCAGTTTTTTATGCAGTGGCTCTTGGGGGTCACAGGAATGTGCTATTATGCATTTCTATAAATAATTATTCATCAGACACTGACACAAATAGTGCCTGTTGTTGATTTTTGTCTTACACAATGAATACATAGCTTGCAAAGAATAATAAATATATGTATACATTATGGATACCTTTTGTTTACAAACTGCCATTTTTGCTTTCTAACTATACACGGTGATATAATAAAGATAAAAAGATTAATATTAATAAATGAACATAATGCCGTCATATTTTTTAAATGATGTACTTTGTTGACACCCCATTCCCTCTTTTTATTTTTTTTTCCCACAGGATTGTGTTTCAGGGAGGTGAAAAGCTTTGTGCCATTCCCACGGCGGGACTCCAAGAGGAAAAACACTCTGACCATGTCTCCATGATCTGATGAATGTCATGTAATTACTGATGCCCCAAACAACAAGCATACAACCAATTGTGCCCTTGTAGATTCTAAGCCTGGATTCACTATATTTCTTTTACTCAGTTAATATCCTGAATCAGTGTTCAAAAGAGTAATCATTTTAAAACTGTATCATCCCCTTTTTTACGTAACGTGCAACTGTTTCCTAAATGTAGCTTGTTCATAGTGTTACACATTCCCTGTCAGTGAATTGTGGTGT
This sequence comes from Oreochromis niloticus, assembly GCF_001858045.2. Lineage (NCBI taxonomy): Eukaryota > Metazoa > Chordata > Actinopteri > Cichliformes > Cichlidae > Oreochromis > Oreochromis niloticus. Next base: position 28,575,593 of record NC_031984.2, read on the forward strand.
GGATTTATTGTAACTAAATGCTACAGGGTTTCTTGTAAGATTTACTGTAATGTTGTTTTCCAATTAAACAATAAGACATGATGTGGCCTTTCTCATTTGCACAAGGAGGCACCTGAGTTGAAGCAGTCTGTGACATTGCTTGAATATGCACTGGACTAGGTTGGTACATTAGGAGACTGTATGTGTATTTATGTATGAATTTTGTTTCACAATGCAAGATAAATATGTATTTTAATACACATTCTTGACAGTAATTAATGACGGTGCACCTCTGTGCAAATGCTTTGTATATTCAAAGTGACTGAACACATATAAGTTAGTAAATCGTCCAAAATTTTTTGATACCCTGGTTTAAATGAAAAAATACACTTTTCATTGACCCTGTGATCTCGCGCGCGAAAATCGTGGTCTAGTGACGTCAGGGGGGATGGCTAAACTTGTCTCGGTTGACTGTTGTCAAGGTAGCCCACAAGTTAGTCTAAAAAGGAAGTGAGACAGTTCTCTCTCAAAATAAATGGATGTAATCGCGTTGGAATGCGATATTCCAACTTTTATATCAGACTAGTTCTACAAATGCCGTGTGGTACATGGAAATCAGACAACACAGAAATAACGCAATAAGCAGTGTAAGTAAAAGCATGAGAAAGAGTATCCCAACCCCAGATACCCAGGACGACGTCTCCCCCAACCTATCGCATTTGTGTATCGACTACTGTTTTTCCTTAGAATACAACACAGTGAAATACTCTTAAAAGGACATGTTAGATGGGGGAAAAAAGGTCGATGACATAAGTAGGCGTTATTCAGAGTCGTGTTTGTGGCAGAAGAAAATCCACTCGTTCAATCTTGGACATTATTTTGAAATCTAACCGGAAGTCTTATTACGTTGGGTGATGTCAATTTAGCTTACTCTGGGCTCCAAATTGCTAGCCAACTAGCCGAAGGAGGCTAGTATCCCTCCTTCTCTTAAAATTGGGCCGACAGTAGGGCCTTTCTCATATTTTAATGCAGATATATTACTTTTGGTCTCAGTAAGCCGTTGGGATTGACTGCGTGCCTTCCAAGTGCCGTGCTGTGAAGAAACGGAAGCGCTAAAAAACAGCGAAATATACCGGCTGTACCAGCAAACTGTGGATGGCTAACGGTAGCTATTAGCTTGGAGAGTATAGCAAGTAAGCCGCCTGGCTAGGCAACCATTACAGCAACAGCGGCTTCAACCCACCGGGGCTGTCGAGTTACTCCTGTCAGTCAGTTGCCATAATTGGTAAGATGGCATAAATTTGCCATTTTACTACCGTTTTTTGATCATTGACAGGCTTAAAAGTTTTAGCTAGTAAGGATTTTTTGTGTCATGCACCTTGTCAATGTTTAAAAATATCAGACAAGCTAACGTTAGTACTACCCAGCTTATAAAGTTAGCAGGCTAGCCTGCTTATAGACTTCTCTCGGCACTTTCATGTTAGTGCCGTCACATTACTGTGTTGTTCTTATACCGGCATGATGAAATGAAACCCACTGCATCAATCGTACTAAATCAACAACTGTTAAAAATTAAACAGTAGAAAAGCTTTGGACAGTGTTTTTAAAACTGTAAATATGGCTGACATTTTACTCCTGAAATAAGGACACCGCTCTGTTGAGGCTCTAGGATTCTTGAATCTGATTGGCTCTGAGTCGGATCATTTAAGCTTTCCCGAAAGCTGATTGGATTTGACCACTGTGTTGGGTCAAGCCCTGATAGCAGATGCCAGCAGTTATTAACATATAGTCGAGAATAATCTACACAAGATTTTACTGGCCATGTGTTTTTTGTCAGTAAAGTCTGCTGCTCGGCAGCTAACGTAGTCATTACAATGGGTTGTTCTGTTAGCTTTTGTAGGTGAGTAAGAGTTTTCTGAGTTTAGATATGACGGAATGTTTTTACCACAGGTGCTACAGCCTAATATCGCCACAGTATTATGTAATGTACGTCAAAGGACTATTTCAATGAGTTAATATGGAAAGAACTTTAGCCACTTGGGCATTAGTGAAGTATTGAGACAGCAGAACATAAGTATAGGTAGAAAATAGGTAGTTACAGCTAGTACAACATAGACTCATAATAATAAGGAATGTTATAACTGTGATTGGGATTGGGAATTGAGTTTATGATATATATTACTTTTGAGTGAGAACGCTGGTGTCGTATTTGAATTTTTTATAGTCAGTCAGTGTTCTTATTTTATTTCCTTTTCTAACCAACAGGAGGAAAGGTGTGATTGGTGGCCTATGAGGAAGCCACGTCGAAAAGGCCAAGTGGCCGGAGGAGGTGGAGATGTGAAAAAGTCAAATGGGACATTTGGCGGGCGTGGGGGGGCCCGTCAACGATCACCATCCCCCTACAGCCTCAAAGCTTCTCCAAGCAGAGAAACGTTGACGTATGCCCAGGCCCAGAAGGTGGTTGAAGTGGAACTAGATGGTAGGCTTCACCGAATTTCTATTCTGGAGCCTTTGGAAGTCATTACTGAAGATGAGATGATGGCTCAGGACATTAGTGAGTGTAACAGCAACAAGGAGAACAGTGAGCAGTCATCGCCTCCCACCAGCAGTGCCCAAACAGCCCGCAAACCTGTCACACCACGAAGCCGCAGGAAAGACCCCAAATGTTCCTCTAATAAGTCACCACCATCCTCCAAGAACAGTTGCCCCAATTCTCATCCACCATCACCGGAAAAGCTAAACAAATCACAGTATCATCATATGACCCTTCCTGAACCTAAGTTTCGAGTGCTGGAAACCTTTACGCCAGTTGAGGCCCCTCCTCTGCCAGCAGCATATTATCGTTATATTGAAACCTCAGCTGAGGAGGAAACTGAGGCAGAATATGACATGGACGAAGAGGACACTGCCTGGCTGGAGATGGTCAACGCTGATCGGACATCAGAGGGTTGCTCGACTGTCTCAGCAGAAACGTTTGAGCGGCTGGTGGACCGATTGGAGGAGGAGGCATATCTGGAAGCCCGAAGCAGAGCGCCTCCTCAAAGCACTATTGACGATGATGCCTTCTGCTGCGTGTGCCTGGATGACGAGTGCCTCAACAGCAACGTCATCCTCTTCTGTGACTCCTGCAACCTGGCTGTGCACCAGGAGTGTTACGGAGTGCCCTACATCCCTGAGGGTCAGTGGCTGTGCCGCTGCTGCCTTCAGTCCCCTCAGAAACCTGTTGACTGTGTTCTGTGTCCAAACCGTGGCGGCGCATTCAAACAAACTAGTGATGGCCGCTGGGCACATGTAGTCTGTGCTATATGGATTCCCGAGGTCTGCTTTGCTAACACAGTATTTCTGGAACCAGTGGAAGGGGTTAATAACATTCCCCCAGCACGATGGAAACTGACCTGCTACCTGTGTAAGCAGAAGGGTCGCGGTGCATCCATTCAGTGTCATAAAGCCAACTGTTACACTGCATTTCATGTTACATGTGCTCAGCGTGCTGGGCTCTTTATGAAGATAGAGCCTGTGCGAGAAACAAACATTAACGGGACCACGTTCTCAGTTAAGAAGACTGCTTTCTGTGAGGCCCATTCTCCACCAGGACAAGAGCCTGGGTCAGATGATGAGAGCGAGGGACGAGTGGTGGGCAGCAGAGGGAGGGCGAGCAGAGGACGGAGTGCCTACACTGAGGGTCCGACAACACCGAAAAAAGGCAGAAAGTCTGACGATGATGCCAAGACGGATAAAAAGAAAGGGAAAAAGAATTCAGACTCAACATCCCAACTCACAGCATCGCCACAAGTGACAGTGCCTCAGATACCCACGAGCAGGTTAGGTTGTTTTTTTTGTTTTGTTTTTTTCCTTTTTTCCCCGAAATAAGATTGTCTTCTGCAGTTACCTTGAACATCTGATAAAACAAAGTTTATCAAAAGCAGAAAATTGTTGGAGATTTTTTGATCTAGTTGCTATTTCAAATAAGCATAATTCACACATTCTACAGTGAGAAGCCTGAATTGATGTTTGCCTTGTTGATAGTAACATAATACTGCATTTCCCTCTGTTATATAGGCTGAATATCATCTGTAAAGGAATTATTCTCCAGAAGAAAAATCAGTTCATGCAGAGGCTTTATAAATACTGGTTATTAAAGCGACAGTCGAGGAACGGTGTGCCGCTGGTTCGGCGTTTGCACTCTAACATCCAGACCCAAAGGAATACTGAACAGGTAAGAGCACTACATAGAAATGAAGCCTTAACACTCTGTAGCTGTTTTTCTAAAATTTTTGCCTTTAAATATGTTTTGGAAATCTATTTTGTAGAAGTTTTAAAATGAATTGTACTTTATAGCCTGAAGTGGATGAGAAGATTTCTGCAGCAAGAGACGCACTGAGATATTGGCAGAAGCTTCGGCACGACCTTGAAAAAGCCAGACTTCTAGTGGAGCTCATCCGCAAGCGAGAGAAACTCAAACGAGAGCAGGTAACCTACAAAGATGAACCACCCTCACTGGTTTGGATGCTTCATATTTGGTGCTGTCAGTTCATCGTGTAAATTTTGAATAACAAAAAAAATGTTGGCAAAATGAAGATCTGAAGTACCTTCAAAATGCAGTTACCTAAATGGCTCTCCAGTGTAATCTTTAGTTCTGTTATGTTTGGGTATTCTGCTTATTCTTGGCCTGTCCTATAGCATGTATATTATATGTTGGCATGTCTTTGCCACATGATAATAAACAGGTGGCTGCTATAAACAGATAAGGAGGCAGTCCTGAAAGGAAAGCTATCCATATGAGATACTGAAAAAATGTTTTTATATACAAAACCATTTTCTTGGTTGATTAATATTAAATCAGATCACTCTGTTTGTCTAGCCTAACTTTTTTTAGATTTGCAATTTCTGCGCAGATATCACATACACATCCTCTGTCAACTGCAGGTCAAAGTTCACCAGGCAGCTCTGGAGATGCAGTTGACCCCAATGTTGGCTCTGCTACGCTCCACTCTGGACCAACTACAGGAGAAGGACACAGCCCAGATTTTTGCACAGCCTGTGGACATCAAGGAGGTCAGACATTTATTATAACAGATACGCATGCACACAGTTTACGTTGTGTCAGAAAGTGAGAGGAAGTGTGTTCCCCATTCTCCATATAGTTCAGTTTCTTGTATCATATTGTCTGAGAACTTAGTAGAATTATACATAACAGTACAGTTTACAAGAATTTACATGTTTTTGTTTGTTTGTTTGTTTTTTGCACAGTGCAGATGTTATTGTAGTTTAAAACATGCATCCATTCTGATGATAAACTTCATGCTGTCTTGTCCTCAGGTCCCTGATTACCTTGAGTTTATTAGCCACCCTATGGACTTTTCCACTATGCGCTCTAAACTAGAAAGTCATTCCTACCGCTCAGTGGCTGACCTGGAGGCCGACTTCAACCTGATGGTGTCAAACTGCCTTCTTTACAATGCCAAGGACACTGTCTTCCACCGAGCAGCACTACGTCTTCGAGACCTTGGAGGGGCCATACTACGACATGCACAGCGACAAGCCACCAACACTGGGCTGGACCTAGACACTGGCATGCACTTTCCAGAGTCACCCCAGAAAAGAGACTTTTACAGTTGCACCTGGGGGGATGGTGAGTCAGAGGATCATACTGTGTCTGTCTTTAGTGGTTTAGAAGCTGTTGTGTATGTAGTTCAGTCTGTTATTTCTTCTGTGCCAAAGGATTAGGTGGTTTTTTGTCAGTATATTCAGACTTTCTAGTTTTGTAACGTGTTAATGCTTAAATACCAGTAACACCTTACTAAAAGAATACTGTGTAGAGAGTACACACTATTCTGTGTATACAGTGTACACGCTGTGGCTGGTAACCATTATGTAGCAGTAAATGCCACTGCTACAACAGCAATATTAATACGTACTGCATCTAAGTAATGAAGTTGTAGTCAACAACAGAAATGAGGAGTTATCAGGGTTTTAACCAAAGATTTTGTAATGCCTGAGAGCTGAAAACAGTCTGGGATACAAATATATCTTTAGAGTTTGTTAGTTGTTGTTTTTTCTCCTGCATTTCATAATAGGAAAATAAGGTAGTCAGAAAAGAATCCAATCAAGGTCGGCTTTGATCACATTAAAGATATGAATGGTTCAATCTACTTTAATACATGAAAAGTGGACAAACAACTGAAAGCAAAAAGGTTCAGTAATTGTTTTTTGTTTGGGTTTTTTTTGTAAACATCTTTATAGCATTATTAAATCTTGAACTGTTTTTATATGTGCTAACTGGAATAGTAGGCTAATAAGATTCATTTGCTAACTTATTGACTGAACTTTATTTCTGCCTAGGCTTAGTAAGTTGTTGGGCTTAAAATACATTTGCTGAAACCCTGGAAATATATTCGCAAAGCTTCATAGTACTTATAGTTGCTGAGTAGTTGATGAAGTTCCAGGAAAATAGAGAGCTCTTGGGCTGAGTTTCTTAGAGAGAAAATGGCAGAAAGATGAAGTGTAGTGCTGGCAGTGAAATCTGAAACAACTCTTCATAGTAGGATATTTTGTATTTTGCATATTCTGGTTAGTTGGTCTGATTTTTAAGCTTTTGGACGTTTAATAATCCAGTCAATACTAAAATATATGACATGCAAGTGAGCAAAACACAAACTAAATGGTGTGTTTATTAATTTACATCATCAAATAATGGGTTGAGTAACATGCAGGAAAATATTTTCCTTTAAAAGCTGCCGGTACAGTCAGTTTATTCATTTTTTTTTTTTTCAACAGTCCATAAATCGACTGAAAGAGATGGATATGAGTTTGGAGGCACAGATGATTTAATTAGTATTTCTCACATTTTATACTCAGTTATAGTTGACTCATGTTTAAGCAAGTCATAGACCAGGGACTACAGATGAAAATGAGTATTGTATTCATTCTATCATGTACAATATATGCGGTGCATGCTAAATAATTATTCCAAATAAAATACAAATAGCACTGCAAACAGGAGAAATTTTATAACCTTTGAGCTCTCTGAGTAGACAAGCCTGGCTGGTCATCTTTGTGAAATGTCAGCATTAAAGTATTATTATCTTGTTGTACCTAAGTGTCTGTTTGGGTGCTAACCAAACTCCCTGCTGTGTGCAGTTGACAGCATGTTGGATCCAGAGAACCGGCTGCATATGACAGTGGAAGAACAACTGAAGGAGCTGCTGGAAAAGCTGGACTTTGTCACATCCATGCGATGCAGCGGTGCCCGAACTCGACGAATCCGCCTCCTTCGTCGCGAGATCAACAGCATCAGAGCGGGCAGGCAGGGCCAGTCTCACCGACACATCCTACACAATGGACATCTCAAAGAAGAGGACGATGATGAGCAAGATGAGGAGGACAACGACAAAGACGCCAAGGCAGATAATGGCCTTACATCTTCAGATAAAGGTGGGCACTGAGAGAGACTAACAGCAATATTAAATTGCCAATTCATGAACCTTTAAAAAGCCACTTTTTTTCAATGAGACCAGTTGTGAACATGAGCTAACGGAACATTGTCCTCAGGTAATTGAGCCAGGGTCCCCCCCACGCACCAACCCCAACCACCCCACTGTCTCCAGTCTAGTAAGTAGGGGCCCACAGAGTCTCGTTAGCCATGGTTGCCTCACAACTCCTCTCTCCCAGTGAACTCTATGTCTGCACCTCTTCTATACATCACTCTCATGGACTCACCACTCTCCATGGCCACATGCAGTCATGCCATATCATCCCACTTTTGACTAAAGGCTAGTCTAGTCAAACAGTCTTGTGTCACCATAGAAGATGGCAGGAGAACTCCTGCTATTTGAGTAAAAAACGAAAGATACTACCATGTTACCATGTTGATGGTGTACAGTTGTGAGAGCAAAGTACTTTTTCACTTGTCTTGATAAGGTCCTCCATATCTACAGAATCTGTCAATTCCCTCTGGACTGTGGTTAGAGTGTTGGAATGAAGTGTAAATCATTACAGAGTGACACCATTTTCCTGTGTGAATACTGCACCACCACATCACACTACATACTAAATGGCGATTCATTTAAAACCGATGCTGAGTGAATTGGAATATCATTCGTTTCCTCTCCTTTCAGAGGACCTCAAACCCGCTTCGCCCCCGACACTGGAACCTACAGGGCCGGCTCCTCCTCCACGTCAGGGGGACACACCTCTTGAGCCTCCCACTCTGCGGCCAATCACAGGGGAGCCCCAGTCCCCCAGCTACTCCTGCAAACGCCTTAAGATGGACGGTGACCTCTCAAACGGCACCACAGAGAGCATTCATTGCATTCGTGCACATGAGCGGTCAACTTCCCCACCTCCCAGTTTGCACAGTGAAGGACAGACAGTGACCAACGGTCTGACAGAGCTAGGCATCCCCTCACGGCCCCCGACCGGGGGAGTCGGGCGACGGACCTCCGTGCTGTTTAAGAAGGCAAAAAATGGAGCTAAGTTGTTCAAAGCGCGAGACAATCCTGTGCTGAATGGGAAGGGACCACAGGACGAGAATACAAGTAACAACTCTTCAGCACTCAGTTCCACAGCCAGCACCCCATCTTCCACACCTTTGACCACTCCAAGCAAAACCCCACAGAAGAGCCCAGGACCCCTCGACCTTAATGAACTATGGACCTCCAGTCGAGACATGTGTTCAGATAGCGAGCCAGAGAAGACACCAAATCACACGCTGGAAAGTGGTGAGAAACTTGGCTTGATTACTGACGTTAAGTTTAAAGTGTTCTATGTTTTTTTTCCTAAGTCTACCTGATTGGTCAGACAGTTAGCCCTGTATTGTTTAATGGATTTCAATATAACTGAGACAAGAGCAGACATAAGTGCTCTTTAAAAGTCATCTTTTCTGACTCCTCCTGCTCCTTTGCTCTTGTCTGCTGCTGTTCTGATTTCTCTCCCTCTTGCTTTCAGGATTGACCAACGGCTTTAACACGCACAAAGATAGCAGATCCGACGTGGAGTTTAGCTCTTGCCCAGTTCTCCACAAAGAAATGTAAGACATTGTGTGTCTGGTGTTCTTTGTGGTCTGTTTTGCTAACAACTGATAATAAAATGACAATGTAATGTATTGTATTACAGCAACTCGCCACCCAAACGTAGCCTTGGGAAACCGGCTCTTTCTAAAGTTCCCTTTCTGGAGATCGTCAACGGCGATTTGGATTACACCGGTACTTTTTTCCCGGTGTATCCCACGTTCTCTTGAAGCTAAGTTGCATTTGTGTCCTGATTATATATTTAGTCGCTGAACTAATTTGAGTGTCACTGTTGTTTGACAGGCAATAGTAGTCAAACATCGGAGGATGAGATGGAGCTGGAACCACTAGACCTTGTTTGGGCCAAGTGTCGGGGATATCCCTCATATCCTGCTCTGGTAATTGCTGATCTGACCTAATATCACTATCACTAATATGAGCGTTCAGCTCAGGGTGTAGCTTAAATTCCCTGTTGGACTGTTTGTTTCAGATCATTGACCCCGAGATGCCTGAGGAGGGCCTGCTGCACAATGGGGTGCCGATCCCCGTCCCACCCAAAGATGTCCTCCGTCTGGGGGAGCAGCGGCAGGAGGAGATGAATGAGAAACTTTACCTGGTGCTTTTTTTTGACAACAAGCGGACATGGTGAGTTTAACATAAACATTGCTGTTATGCAATGCTCCATTTATCACATGGAGGTATTTAGTGAAACCTGATACATTTTCCACAGGTGTATCATGTGATGAAAAGACAAATGGTGGAAAGTTTGTTTGTTTTTACAGATAATTTGAAAATGTTTGTAGATAATTCTTTATATTTGAATTTTATTTTTGAGATTAAGATTTAAGAATTTATCACTCTTGATAAAAGGCTGTAATAATAATCCTAACCTCTGTCATCGGTGTTGTAGGCAGTGGCTTCCGCGTGACAAGGTGACACCCTTGGGCGTAGATGACACAGCTGACAAGCTGCGTATTATGGAAGGTCGCAAGTCCAGCATCCGCAAATCTGTCCAAGTGGCATACGACCGCGCCATGATTCACCAGAGCCGGGTGAGCCACAGCCACGGCTTTGTGGCCTCCGGGTACCTGTAGGGGGCCTCTGTGAGCACTGTACACCCACAGTTGGCCACTATGCATTTCTCTTTGGTCTTAAAGCAGCAGGTGGAGCGACTCCTGTTGCCGGTCGAATTCATATTCACACTGTGGTCCGAAAAAGAGGTTGCCGTGGCACCGAGTCCTGGACTGTAGTTTATTACCAAACCACTAGTGTCTGACACACAGAGGACTGGTGCTTGCCTTTGTGTCATTGTTGAGGAGGTGGAACTCCTGACGTGAATGAAGTTACCTTTAGGTCCCGTGTTGCTGCAGTAAATTCCCCATTCAGGGATGTATTGAGGTGTTGCTTACTCCTCCTGGATGTGCTGATGTAAAAGAATTCCCGTCTATTTTGTATAATGCTACTGCTGCCAAGGAATCAAGTAGTCAGAAGAGATTTGATATATTTATATGAGCTGCAGAAGACTAATGAATGGATCACTGCCATCTTTTATACAATAGCTTTTTACATTTGAATCTTTTACAGAGACACTTGTATATTATAAAGGCACACTTTGTGTACATATGTAAGTGTATTATCAAACTGAATTTAATTTAATGTTGCCGTTTTAAAATGCGTATTTCAATCAACCCACAAGGGACAAAGCCAGGCTGTGTATATTTGTGGAGATTTAATAATTCCTGACTTGCTGCAGTTTATTTAGCTTGTCTTCGATGTAATTTCAACTGTGTTGTGTGCGTGTATGTGTGCGTACATTCTGGGCATACAACACAATGAGCCGTTGTTCTTTATACTTGTATTCTCTTTTTGATACAGAGAGAAATAATTTATTTATGGAAGACAGAACTATAGAAATAAAGCTATATTGGTTAAAGTTGACAAAAATCTTATTTAATGGAGTGAGGATTTAAAACCATGCAGCCAACATTTTTAAATGGATGACATCACATGTTTAGTTTATCATGATTTTACTTTAGACCAACATTTGCTGTCCCCACCTCCCAGAGGATTCTATTTATTACAGAGTGCCCAATTTTATCAAATGGACAAATACACCTTCATAAGCTTGTACTACCTGCATATTTTACCTGCTCACCAAATATTTTGTCTGTAACCAGTATTTCCTTATTTGGGGAAATAAATTCTATATTACAAAAAGAGAAAAGTTTTTGGGATACTTACCTAGAGTTTTGTGTTTTTCTTATTTAATACTGATCGATAAAGCACTCATTGTTATGTACACCTGTTCAACTGCTCGTTATTGGCACTATCTCATTGGCCAATCACATGGCAGCCTGCTGAAGTTCAACCATCTCTAGGGTTTACAGAGAATGGACCTCCAAAAAAAGAAATCCTCTAGTTCTCTGTAAAAATTGACGTTGTTGCAACAGAGGAGAAGCGTCAGATTGCTTTGTGCTGATTAGAAGGCAACACTTACTCAGATAACCACTTCTGGGACCTGATAAGGAAAAGAGCATCTCTGAACACACAACACGTCAAGCTTTGAAGCAAATGGGCTACAGCAGTAGAAGACCATACTGGGTCCCACTCGTGTCAGTTAAGTACAGAAAACAGAGGCTACAGTTTACACAGGCTCACCAAAATTAAGAAAAGACCTGAAAAGCACCTCTTCTGATTTGGTGTAAACCCCACGAAAGCATGGATCCATCTTTTCTCCTCAACATGACAGTGAGGTCACTGTACTCAATCTCCAGAGTCACCAGATCTCAGTCCAATAAAGCACCTTTGGGATGTGGTGGAACACAAGATTCACATCATGGATGTATAGATAAGAAATCTACATGTATGCTGCTTATTGTGTTAATACAGACAAGAAATCTCTGAGGAATGTTTCCAGCACCTTCCTAAATCTTAGATACAAGAAATTAAGGCTGTTCTGAAGGTTGCAGCCTAGTACTAGTAATGTGTACCTAATAAAGTGACCAGTGAGTGTACGTTCATTACAACTGCATTATCATTACAGCTTTCCTTTTATGCTTTATTTTAACATTGTTCAGCAAAGTGAAAAATACTGAAAGTGTGAATGTTAAATGTATACGAATATAAAAAAACACCTATAAAAGTTTCTTTGATGAAACAAACTGCAGCAGCCCACAAGTGCCTCTCAGTCCTGTTATAGAGGCTAAACTTCCTAAATGACTCAGGACTGAGGGGAGAAAACAAAGACAGCTGAGTAACTGTCTCCTACACTGTCCCATTTATACCCAATCAGAACCATTGTAATACAGTGTTTGTCCAAATAAGTCTTTGAATTGAAGTGACGACAAAAAAGACTGAAGATTTTCATCATTTCCTGCACATCTTCACTGTCAGTGTCCAGACTGCTGTCTTGTCAGGAGGAGGTAGTTGTGGCGGAGGGTTCGCAGCTCCGTCAGTCTGCCCAGCAGGCGGCCAAACCTCTGCGCTCCTCCTCGTGCCGCTCCAGCTTGGGCCCCGCACAACCTGGACAGCAGGTCCAGGATCAGTTCCTGCATTTTCTCAACACAGCTGGCTGCCTGCAGGGATGCATGGTCTGCAGACAGGGACAGAAAGACAGAGACAGCTTTACAACAGCATCCCGGGAATACAGCTAAACTGAGCTTTGCCAAGTCTTAACTTGACTGCTGATTTTATTCCTGGTCTGACCTGAGCAGAGCAGCGCTGTGGCTGTAAGCAAGGTGTACTCAGCCTCCGTCACCCGCAGCGCAACCATGCTGTGGAAGAAGTTGAGCACTGGTGCAAAGAGATCCTCACTGCTCTCTGTTCACACCAGCAAATGTGGAAAAAAACATCTCATTCATTCATTGTCTGAGCAATTTTTCCACAACCTGTCAGACTAAGGGTGCGTCTGTGTGTGTGTGTGTGTGTGTGTGTGTGTGTGTGTGTGTGTGTGTTTACCCACCTGAACTGATGAGTGCCCTGCTGTGGATGTTTTCCTTTGATTCTACGTCTCTGAGAAAGCTGTGTGTTGACATACTGAAAAGCTGCAGTGCTGATTAATGGAGAAAAAAAAAAAAAGAATGGTTATTTTATATAGTTATCTACTTGTGTCTCATCATCTTTCCCTCTCTCCTGGTGGTTTTTTCACCTGGACTGGGGCTTGTTGGGTTGTGGGAAAACTGCTGGGCAGAGAGCAGGAACATGACGTCCAGTGAAGAGACGGATAGCAGAGAAATCTGGTCTGAGAAATCCAGGAGGTCAAAACCTGTGAGAAGATGATTCTTTGTTGTTATTGTTGTTTTAATTCTTTAAATACAGAACAAGGAATCGTTTTTTATAACTTTGAACTGATATCAAAGTCCCTCCCTGGAGACACTGGCTATAATAATAATAAGTGGACATTTATTAAATATCATAAAATAAATATCAAACTCCTACAAATGGCACAAAGGTTTTAAAAAGATTATGGTAAATACACCGTTCAAATGTGCTGTGTGTTTCAAATATCTGAGACCCCAGCAGATTTGGCTCAAGATGTTAAAACTATTCACGGAAAACCCCAGAATCAGGGACGCAGGGGGGCGGAGGGGGCACCTTTCCTTGCCCTGCCTTCCAGCAGCAGGAGCAGCAGCAACAGCAGCAACCCCACAACAGGAACATTATACCCCATCGGGTAAAACATGAGCTACGTCCCCACCTGACGACACTGATATAGTACGCTGCGATTCCATATTAGATTCTTGATGAATGTTGGTTAATGTTATTCAGCCTGGTTCTATGTGCCCCTATTAAACTTTGAGCACCCGCCCCTCTAAACATCTCTGCACGGCCCTGCCCAGAATTACACACAAGCATGTAGATGCAAACAATAATCCCCATTCTTCTTTCAACTGAGCTGTGAGATTAACGCGCTATGGGTTTCGTTTGGTTGGCGGATGTAGATAGTAGAAAGAAAATAGATCCAACACGAAACCACTAACATTAAGCTCTATGGATTTTTATTTATTTATCTTTTTAAGAAACTGGGTCATGATTTCTGGAAAGCCATATTGCTGCAAAGCACCAACAGGAAAGTTTCATTTACTTCCATTATATTCAAGAGAAAGCAGAGATTTCTACAACCAGTATCTCTTGAGCCAGCAGAAACATATACTGATTCAATTTTGAGGACTGAGAAGAGACTGTAGGTAATAAGATTCTGGAAACTTTCTTGAAGCTTGTAAACAGATTGTAACTTTCCTGTATTTTTATCTCCTTTAAATGGGAGAACATTTCCCCTCTGATCCTCTTATCCTGCTTCTTTTTCAAGCAAATACATTATAAAGCTGACACCTTCCCTCTTTCATCTCACCTGGCACTGTCCTGGCAAACTGCAGCAGCCTTTGTAGGCGGGGTGATACAACATCAGACAGGCCTTCCACTTCTTCTGGACACGGCCACTCAAATGCCTGAACGCACACACAACAGAAGCAAGATGAGAACAAGAAAACTACTTTTGCACTGTATGTTTCTGGACTGGAACCTACCCTAAAATTGCTACTGTCCTGAGCTCTGTAGAGCCGATGGGCCTCCACCATCCTGTCCACGATGTATTTCTGTTCTCGGGTTAAACTGGCAGACAAAGCCTGGTGCAGATGGAAACGAGCACAGCACACAGATTTACAAAGAAGCACTTATGATTACAGAGTGAGACACTAGACACAGATTAATAATGAGGGGAGCCTAAGACTTTTAAAGCTGATACTGAGAGCTGTGTGAATAACTGGAACACATTTTATTTCAGTCTGTCTAATGACTGTTTGAACCTCCTGGTGGCAGCAGAGGAAGAGTCTGTGATATTTCAGCCTCTCTGGGTTCGAAGCAAATATTGAAAATGCAATGCAACCAGAAATCATTGACTAAATAACCGAGTAAATACAAGTAACTGAGATTATATTTATTATGTCCTATATATACTATTTCAGTATGAACCAAAGTGGTGCGACTGACCATCAGGCTGACGCTTATTTACGTCATGAACATCAGCAGTTGCCATGGCAACAGTTTGGTATGATTCGTTCATTAGAAGGCCTTCAGCAGCTGCTGGGCTGGTGGCGGCTGACTTTGAGGCTCGAAGTAATTTATGTTTTGAGTCACGTAAATATAAAGGCAGCACTTTATAATGTGGCCTGTGACTAAGGGTGTAATTACCAAAGAATTCAGGGGAGTTTCAATGTATTTTACCTTAAATTACAATGTAACAATGTGTACCTACAAATGCTTCCCAGTAGATACATCAGAATGAGGAGGTAACAATTCAAGTTTTCACAAGAAAGAAGAACATTTTAACTCTCAGGCAACTGCACCCTTAGTCCCTGGCTGTATTATAAAGTGTTACCAATACCAAAAAATCCAGTGCTAGTCCCCCCAAAATTATGCTTAGTTCTTGAAAACTAGATCTGTTTTGAGCACCATGTTAATGCTTCTCTGAAAAGGTCCAGCAAATCATATTTTTGCACTAAGCATAGTGAAATCTGAGCAGGGTTTTTTTTTCACTGAGACAGCGCCTCTTTTTTAGTTTCACATGACCATTTTGCATTGCTGTTTGGTTCAGAAGCTTTAAAAACATCCAGTGAGAATGGACTTGGAAGTCTTGTCAGAACAGCCAGTAAGATGTTCAGCAGGAATCAGAGCAAACTTTTTGCTCTGCAAGCCTTTGTGTAAATAACAACCGGCTTATTCCTGGTGGCTGCTTGGTGGGGCCTGGTCCCCATGGGGCCCCTTCCGGGGGGTTGGGGGCCCTCAGGCCTCTGGGCCGGTGGCTCGGTTAACTCTGGCGCAGCTGGCTGCCGGCAGAGCCCGCAGGCACGTCACTGCAGCCCCTCCGGCTTCTGCTCCGTGGCTGCTGGGTGACCCCCCCATCTGGGGCTCTCCTCAGCTCTTCCCAGGAGAGTGGCACGGTTGCCAATCCAATGGTCCTCCTTGGGCTCTCACACTCTGGGGCCTCTGGATGTCTGGGGTCTGGATCTCGTCCATGCTTGCTTCATGCCCTGGGGACGGGGCTATGGCTCTCCACACCCTCTAGCAGATTGTTACATGGAGAAACCTTTTGAATACAAGCGCGCTGATCCACACAGTTGTGCACACGGATGTTCACGATTCATAGACACAAACAACACCTTTCTTGGCAGCTACCTCAAAGCCCATTGTGCGCTGTTGGTCTTGCGTGCTGCACAACAACATTCGATATTTAGTATTTACTGTTACACTTATGCGGTGGTGTTGTGTTTATTATGTTGCTCTCTTTTTTGCTTTTCTTTTTTTTCTTTTTTCTTCTCTCAACAGGTGATCCAGGAGATTTTTTTCTTTTTAAGTGCCCCTTCTCACTGTCCCTCTTCCCCTCTGTTTTTCTTTCCTTCCCTCTCTTTCTTTCTTTTTCCCTTTCCTATCCCCCATGTCTGTCCTGTCTGTAACAAGTGAAAATAAAATAAAATAAAATAAAATAAAATAAAATAAAATAAAATAAAATAAAATAAAATAAAATAAAATAACAAAGGTCAGTCAAATGGACCAATACGGCAAGGCCATGACGATCCACTTGGTAAAGCAAATCCGCTGGGTATCCTTCTTGGCCTTCAGACAACAATTCTGATGGCTAAAGAACCAAATGGGACAGGCAGAAAAAAAAAGGTTGGCAGGTCCTCAGGAGGGCTAATGGCATAGAAAGTTGAGTTAGCATAGTTTAAGGACACTGGAGGATTGCACCACTACACAGGATCCGAGGCTTAGCAACGTTAACTTCAGGTTTAATCCTGGGTTTTCAGGTCTTGTACTACATGCAGGAGGTTAGAATAGCTGGGGAGAATAGTGTCACCCTTCCTGGGTGATCCCTCAGATCTCAGGGTGCAGATAGCAAGACAATCTATAGATTTAAAGGCTGTGCCCGGTGAGCCAAAGTAAGAATTATAGATTCTTAGGAGCAATTTCAGGTTGTTCTTTGTTTTGTTTTGTTTACCACTGGCTGCATGCAATTTTAAGGCAATTTGATGCTTCTATAAGCCTTAATCGAGCAATATACTTCTAAAACAAGGCACATAAAGCTGCAAAGTCTCCTTACAGATCTAAATTATGTTTTTAATTTGGTCTTTTTTTGTTCTTGGGCACTTAAACAGCACTGGGGTAGCAGGAGAAAGAATAAGGCATTGTCCGACGCACATAAGAGCACCTACTCTGCAATACATGGGTTTAACGAAATGCTGTAATTGGAGTCTGAGCTAGTGCCTTAATCAGGTCGCAGTTATACTGATAAGTCTATTAAGATTTTGCCAGCTTTCCTTCCAAGCTTTAGATAAACTTTATTATCACTGTGCACTACTCTGGCACTTTCATTTCCTTATGAATTAGCATACCATGTAATCGTTTGTATAATTCACCCATATTGGTGCTGTTAATGTTGTTCCTGTATATTGTGTTTTATGTGAACTCTTGCTGCTATGCTGAATACTTTTAGCCCATATGGGACAATAATCTTGAATCAATCTTAAAACTTGAACTCTGAAGTTAGGAAAGCATCCAGTCGAGCACGGGTGTGCCGCACCTGTCCGGGTAGCCTGCTGGTAGAGCTGACTCTCCTGCTGTCCGTGTTCTCCTCTTCCTCTTGCCCTCTGCCTTTACCTCCTTTCCTCAGGCGTTTGGATTGGCACTGCACCTCAGTCAACAGACCTGAAGGGGGGGGGGTATTACTTTCTGCACAAGCACAAAGTGACATATTGCTTTTTGGAATCTCCCTCATTGTTTCTCTGATTACATTACAACCTCAGTCAATCAGTTTCTTGTATTTGAGCCTTACATTCAGCCAGCATTCCCACAGCTCGGCACTTCCTCAGACGGCAGTCTTGACACTTCCTCCTCATGTACATATCCATCTCACAGCTACCACCACTCTTACAGTGATACACAGCTTTCTTGGTGACACTGCGTCTGAAGAATCCTGCAGCGAAAGGTAAAACATGACCCGCTGATGCTAAGAAGTAGAAAAATATGAAGATCAGAAAGCAATCAAATAAATACCTTTGCATCCCTCGCAGGTAAGAGCGTTGTAGTGGTATCCCGACGCTTTATCGCCACACACCACACACAGCTCATCCTGACCTCTACTCTTTCCACCGGAGCCCATGCGGGACCTCCGCCCCAGTGGCAGTCCTACAGATCCGAGGCCCTGAGTAAAGAGGCCCCCACAGTGGGGCTCGGGGCTCGGATCGCAAGGGGCCTCCAGGCAGTGAGGGCTGTAAGGGTATGGCGGGTTGCAGAACTGCGAGGAAGAGGAGGAGGAGGAGGGAGAGGGGGCAGAGGAGGGTGGAGAACCATAGTGGGAGAAGGGCAGGTTGGCGGGACTATACTGTTGTTGGCTGTAAGGGAGCAGCTGGAGGTCAGGGTCCTGCAGGGGATAGCCCAGGGGGTCAGCCAGCATATCTGAAATCAAAGTCCGGGGACAAAAGTGTTAACTGGCTCTGTATGATGTCGATGAGAGATGACACTGATGTAGGATCACATAAGTCACGGGTCCACCTGTGAGCAGAGCAGCTCTGCTTTGTGTTTGTCAAGATTGGCCAGTTAGAAGAAAGCTGACTGAAGGAAGGGTGGCTTGTTTCAGACAGATGATAAACTAAGTATAAGTGTGATTCAAAGCTTCTCTAGCAGAGTCCAATAACGGAAATATGGAGCTTGAAAAGAACACAATGAGGTTTTCTTTAAATACATAACTCGGACAGCTGACTTTTTGATGTGGCCTTGCAGTTTAAACCCACCCTGTCTCCATACGTCCAAAATTTGCATTCAGATTTTCACTCCCTTGGTTGTGCTAAACTGTGAGAAATGATTCAAGTATAAAACATGACATTTAAAGGAAATGTTCACTGGAGGAACCCTCTATTAATCCACAGTTAAAGAATTATCCACCAGGAGATGAACCATTTACTCCAGTTGGAGCTGCAGTGCTCAGCAGCTGTGACAAATCACTGAACCTTTTGTAACAATCCCAAATCCAATAAAATCTGGAAACTGTGTTAAATGTAGATAAAAACAGAATGCATTCATCTGCAAATCTCATACACTACTGTTGTATTCACAGCAGAACATAGAAAACATCAAAAGTAAAGAAAAAACTAAAATCATTTTGAATGGCACCAACACGTCCTAAAACAAGCTGGGACAGAGCCTCATTTACGCCTATGTTGTTGTGTTTTGTTTTCATTATGCGCATTTCCAGAAAAGGAGTTTTGCTCTTTGCCTCAGTTCATTTTAAACGAGCTTCAACCCAGAGAAGACGGCAGAGTTTCTGAATCCCGTTCACACGTTGCTTCTGCTTCACATCACAGAGCTTTAACCTCCACTTGTGGATGGCACGGTAAATTTTGTTCACAGGCACTGCGCCTGTTAAGGCCCGATATCCATAACCACCCAACGCTGACTGTCCCTTGTGCACAGAGATTTCTCCAAATTCTGTGAATCCTTTGATGATAACATGTACTGAAGATGATGAGATAATCAGAGTTTTTACCAGTTTTATGTTGCTCTAAAGTTTATAGACACAGTTTTTTGTACAACTCTCCCTCTCTGAGATTCACTTTTTATACCCAGTCATGTTACTGACGTGTTGCCAGTTAACCAAATTTGCCTCCAGCCGTTTCATTTTAGTACCACATACTTTTGTTGACCCAATCCCGCTGACACATGTTGCTGCCATCATTTTCAAAATTAGATCATATTTTCCCTAAAATGGTCATTTTTCTTCGTTTAAACTTTGGAAATGTTTTCTATGTTCTACTGTGAATAAAATATCACTTTATGAGATTTGCAAAGGATTGCATTCCATTTTTATTGAGTCCTAACTTTTTTGGAATTGGGGTTATACAAACTGAGCTAACACAGATCATCCATTTTAAAGATCGCTATCTTCATTAGGAGCAAATGAACTTTTATCTGGAGTCACGATGATGAAATGATGAGAGACAAACAGCTGTTTTTAAGTGAAATACAGGATCATGCTTAAGGTAATCTTATAGTATCACACACCTGTGCTGCAACCGGTCCTCATAATTCACAACACTTTATAATTTTTTTCCTTCTTCTTCTTCTTTCCTTCCTGCGTCACCACATTGGACCATCCCTAGCATCTCCTTCTGTCACTACAGCCATTAATCTTCTCTGTGGTCTTCCTCTTTTCCTCCTGACTGTATGTAGGATATTGTTATGATTACATCAGGCTATGAGCAACTTAAATGATGTTCGAGTGCCATGGTGTGAGACTTATGACTTTAGGTATAGCAAATATTCTTCCCAAATTGAAAATCTTGTCAGTATTGTAAATCTTTCACACACATACAGCATCTAACCTACAGGGAATAAGTGATTACACTAGCGTGACTGAAACATGAATGAACATTTAAGGAAACTCGGTGACGCTGGTCGAAGTCAAAAAGCGTTCAGAGGAATGTGATTTTACGTGACTTGTGATTGCTTTAATGGCTCTTATGGGATACAATAAAAAGCTGAGAGTGAGACCCTGTGAACTTGTTCAGACTGCTGAAACAGGATGCAGCTGAGAACTCCCAGTGCCATTTAGGATTTTTTTTATTATTATTTTTATTCTATTTTTTTATCCCCTTTTTCTGGATTCTTCATTTAGTCCGTCATTCATTCAGTTCATTGTTGGGATGACCTAAAACATCTCAGAGTGTAGGTCAGCCGCTTGTGTTTTGCAAGCACTGACTCTGCTGAGAAAACATGTGTGACCACTGGCAGCCTCTTAAAGTACAGCTGGACCATTCGACTGGGACTGCTGTGGGATCTGTTATGCACTGATTAAACAGAGAGCCCACCCAACCTTCAGGAGTTTCAGGAAATGGGAACTTACGGGGTAAAACATGTTGGATGAAGATTAGGAAGGACTAGTGCATTGATTTTAATGTGTATAAACTGTGTGTATGTACATATGGTAGAAAAATTAGTATATATATATATACATAGGAATGTTACTACTATATATACATATGTCTGTGAAGGTTCTCAGTCATGCAGTTCATCATAGTCTAAGGAGCTTGGAAAGAAAAGCGTCTGGACTTCTTTAAGTTGCTTGAAGACGTTTCACCTCTCATCTGAGAAGCTTCTTCAGTTCTAGGGTCAAATGGCCGAGAGTCCCAGATTCAAACCCAGTGGGACTCTCCACCATTTGACCCTAGAACTGAAGAAGCTTCTCGGATGAGAGGTGAAACGTCTTCAAGCAACTTAAAGAAGTCCAGTCGCTTTTCTTTCCAAGCTCCTTAGACTACGATGACCTCGATGACTGAGAACCTTCACAGACATATGTATATATAGTAGTAAAATGGGTATCTCTATATACAGTACTGTGCAGAAGTCTTGAGCCACGCCTCATTTCTCTACATTTTGCTTGTAATTGTATTAAAGTGGCCTTAGCCAATAGCTCTAAAGGCTTTCTAAGTCTTTCAAAGTGCTTTGGATATTGGCTGCTTTTTCTCTCATTTTCAGTCAAGTAACTGCATTGTTTTTTCTTCAATTGCAAAGCCAAATATACTGACTTATAAATCATTCAAGCACAAAAAAGCACCTTACTCAAGGAATGAACCAGACTTGTTTCACACATAACAGACAATTTAGCAAATAACCGATTTTTAAGAGCAGCCTGTCACAAAAATCTACAAAATCTACAATAAATGTCCAACAAGGTGATTCCCAAAGAGCTGTTAGCTGAAAATGTGGCATATTATGGCATGGTGCATGCAGGGTGTCCTTAGAAAG
Source organism: Oreochromis niloticus (assembly GCF_001858045.2). Taxonomy (NCBI): domain Eukaryota; kingdom Metazoa; phylum Chordata; class Actinopteri; order Cichliformes; family Cichlidae; genus Oreochromis; species Oreochromis niloticus. Next base: position 28,597,375 of record NC_031984.2, read on the forward strand.
ATGGAACTGGCCAAGTGGAGCAGAAAAAAAGAGTATACCTCAGAGGTCAGAAGGGAGGTACAACAGTGAGTATGTACAGCCATGGTGGAGGCTGGGTCATGGTTTGGGAGTGGCATTTCAGCCAGTAGTGTTGGGTATCTTCTCAAAATGAATGGAATTATGAAAGCACAAAATGATCATCAGACTTTCATCCAAATCAAGTAAATGCATATTCTGGATTTTTTTTTTTTTAAACATAAAATGGGACATTATCAGCCACGGTTTGGTCTCCCCAAAGTCCGGACATCTCTATTATTGAAGCAGTGTGGGAATCACCTTAACAGAGAACAGAACAAAAGGCAGAACTTTGAACGTCCTTGAAGAAGCCTGAAGAACTATTACTGACGTCTACTTAAAGAAAGCTGCCTAAGAGAGTTCAGGCTGTATCAAAGAACAAAGATGATCATACTAAATATTAACTTTAGAGGTTAGCAAAATTGTACAAACTCTATTTGTGCCTTTTATATACTGTATTATATACTGTATTTAAATGTGTCTGCAAATGTTTTTTCTCCTTTTCCCACCAAAATATAAACAAATGAAGAATAGCTTGAGACTTTTGCACAGTATTGTGCAGAGAGCTCTGACAGAAAATCAGGCATCCTGCAGTGATGCTGTAGCACATCCACATAAAGAGGAATTTCCAGGAGACAATATTCAAAAATAAACAAATAAATCAAAGCAGCAAAGGTCACCATATCCTGCCTTTTAACACTCAGTGTGGTTTGCCAAGTGTTAAACTCTTTCACAATGCATGGAGTGAGCAGCAGATTAAGTTAGCTTAGAACAAAGACAGGATAAAAGGAAACAGAGAGTGACTTGTAGAGCCTGCATGAATGAGAGGCTTTTCTGTACGTGTCAGATAACAACCGAGCAGTCCCGACCATGCTGATGACTCCACTTGAGTTACATTTTTAGAGTTGACTTCCCATTTTGAGTAAATTGATCACCACACATAAAATTGTTAGAGCTACCTTTGTTTCAGGAAGTAATTCAACTTATATCTTTGGCAAATAGACAAATCTGAATAGTTATATCATAGTTATGTAAAATCCATTCCTATCCCCAACTCTCTCTTTTAGTGACCTCAAAAATAAGCAACATAAAAACTTCACCCTGCGTGTGGTCAGTTTCTCCTCAGAGACCACATGCGTGTCATCAATCATCAGTCGTAACTGAGGCTTCCTCAAAAGCATCCCGAGGAGTTCTGAGCCTACATCACAAGCATGTTTGATGATAAATGACAGAACATGTTGAGAGCTGCTGCAGCTCACATTTAGTGGACTAATGTCCCGGCTCTGATCAGCTGAAAGCCTACTAATGAACTCTTCTCTGTGCTTAATTTCCCCTCCTCGCTTTCATTCTCCCTGCAGATGTTTCCTATCTTTACCCGACTAGGCGATGGGTTGGCTTGGTGGGGGGTGGAGGGGGAACTGGGGGGTGGGTGGGGGGGTGGTCCTTGCTTTCTCACTGTGTGACTGAGCTGCGGTTTGCAGTGTTTGTAAACCATTTGAACGCTGTCTAAACACTCCTCAGCCTCCCTTCCATCCCACGCACGCTAGGGAGCCAAACAACACCGGCAAAGCACCCCCCGCAGCTCCCCCTCCTCCTCCCTTCCTCCTTCTTCTTCTTCTCCAAAGGGCAGGAGGGGAGACAACAGGGAGACTTTGTTGATGATACATGTCAGTATAAATAGATCCTCCGATGCACGCTCAGCCTCTCTGCATGTCGTGAAGGCAGTGAGCCGGCTGATCCCCCTCAAGAACTGTTTTTTCCATGTCACTGAGTTCTCAAACGCCGTAAATAAAGGCTTAGCGTTCATTCATCAGCTGTCAGAGTGAATGAGGCTGCACTGCACACAGAAGGCAGTCGTATATCAGCGTGTAACAATATAAGATATTTATGGCCCACTTACTTAATGTCAGTCTGTGTGACCAGTACACAGTGTCAAATCTGTAGACATAATAAAGCAGTAGAAGAGTCATCAAGTCTCGAGTGTCTTATGCAGCATGGATGCTCATTTTGCTGCCTAGAAATTGTGAAATTCTGCTCTCTCTTTGATTTAAATGTTCATTTCAAGCCAGCAAGGTTTAGATCAGCAGATTGAAAAATGCTGAACTGTCCAAAACCTTCAAGGAAGTTCAGAACCTCTCAAAGTACAAATTAAAATTTATACAAAGGGCGATTTGGTTAGAGCAGACAGCAGAAACCACATTTTCCTTCTTAATACTTGTCGTACTAAATTTCGTACTTTGATTGGATTTCATCTGCTCAGGTGAGCCAGAAGAAAATCCTGTGAACGGTGTCCATAGTAACTGCTTTCTCCTGAAGAAATAATCCCTATACAAACACTGACAGTGTATTCTGTGGATTACAGGTTTATATGGAGACTGGCTCTGAAAAACGATGTTCCCTTTGAGCTCCTTACAGTAGCACTGACTCATCATTTAGAGAGTTCTTTGTAAAGCAAATGTCTGCACACATTCAAGTTGCATAAGGTATTCAACGCGCAATGACAGTTTTTCCTTTTTCCAGTGTCAATTTAGATGTATTAATGCCCCACGAATGAGATTTAGCTTAGAATGAGAATCAAAAATCCCATCAGGCAGTGTTTCATATTTCAATTTCGTGCTTCTTTTAAGAGAAGTTGGAGAGAAAACAGAAGTAAAAGTAGATGAAGACACCAAAGAGAAAGAAGCAGGAGCACGAGCGTGACTGTGGACTCACCGTAGTACTGGAGCTGCTCAGCGGAGCAGTAACCATCTGAGGTGCTGAGAAACCCCCCTGCCGTGAAGCTCATCTCCAGCTCGGTCCACTCTCGCATCTGGACAGAAAATCCTCTCTCTTTGACTAGTAATACAGGATCTTCATACACACACACACATACATCCATAAACACACAGAGACAATTACTCAGAGAATTCTAGCAGATATCAAGGATCTGGGAAGTGTGGAGACATTCCTCAATCCCCAGGATGCGTCCAGGTCTCTTAGCTGATATCCCAGCCTATTTTTAAAAAGCAGAGAGCAGCAGTGCAGCTGAGCCTCTTGGTCTGTGGTGGATGATGTGGTGGAGGAGGGATTACACATCCCAGGGGGATAGACAAAAGGGAAAGTGGGGGGACACCGAGGAGGGACAGGGATGGGACTGTGTGTCCAAACAGCTGGACCTGACTGGGACGTCATAGATCAGAAAACGCTGGGGAAAGATGATGGCTTTGCTCCTTGCGTGTTGAGGTTTGTGTAACAAGAGTGCAACAGCTGGACTGGGCGAAAGAAACATTTTCTATTAATCTCACGTTTCAAATAAAAGAAATCCTCCTTAAAGTTCCCCTTCAGATTAAACAAACCTCGCTTCTTTAATTTAAGTTGTACCTAAACTGCGCGCTGTGAACATAACTGTCCATGTTTGTCCTAAAGGCCTTGGGGAGTGTGTTTACTCTTCCTTTTGTTTACCACTGTTCTGTTTGTGCTGTGGTTAATATTGAACATCAGATAGATTTAAGGCTCTCGGGGTCCTCCGCCTCCCCCACAAATAGTTAACCAGACCAGGGCAGAGCAAAAGAAGTCGAGGCCTGCACCACCCGGAAAAGACGGAAGAGTGACCCCCATTACAGGCCTGTAAATCTCCAAGCAGGGCTGGTTGACATGCAACATGCTTATTGAGGATTAATAGTGTCCTCCCACCCGCCTATCATCTCTTTCGCTGGCTCATTATGGGAATCAGGACTGACTTATGCACAGCAGAGGGCTAGGGGAGAGCCAATCATTCTCAATGAAACTGTAGCCTTCACTGGTGCAATCACGATCAGTCTCACTGACAAATGAAACAGGAATGTAGCTGCTGGCTACACAGTGTTTTTTTAAGTGGATGTCCAAAGGGTAAATTGATACATATGTGGTCACAGCACTGTGGAAAAGTACAAACTAAAGCCTAAAGAAAAAGTACATAAAACAAGAGATGTGTCCCACTTTTGAAAACTTTGACTGACTCGGACTAACAAATAAGGACAAACTGATTAACCCGCTGTGAAATTTGTCAAAAAATTTCCAGGGGGGTCAAAGTGCTTTTCAACAGTGCAAGGGATTTTCATTGTAGCATTTCTAAGATTTCTTTTAAAGCAGCCTGGAGATTTTTGTTTAGAAACAAAAATGACCAGGATCAATATTATTAGCCCCCTGAAAAACTGACCTTTATACTGAGCCATAGCACAAACCACTGCTGTGCAATGATGTGTTATAACTTTGCGATGCTCAAAGTTTGTAAAATCAAATTAAAACTGAGGGTTATCTTCTACTTTACACACACTATAAAAACTTCAGCGAGTGTTTGAGCTGGCACTTGAGAAATCAACGTGCCAAAAACTAAAGAAATCACTTTAGACTTGAGAAAAAGAATCGCTGTTGCTCACAGAGCAGGAGATGGATATACAAAGTTATCCACCCATTTCCAAAGTGTCAAGAACTGGAGAGAGAAGTATCATCAAGACATTCAAAGAGAGCCACACAACACTGGGAAGGTAGGAAGGGAAAGACTCTAGAAATAAAACTAGGGGGAGATGTTTCTAAAAACTAACAATTACAGAACAGCTGCAGAGACCGGCGTGAATGACATCGCCAAGTCAGGAATTGTACTCTCAAAGAAGACGATCACTAGAACCCTGCAGAGGAACGGGCTGTGAGGTTCCAGACCAAGAAAAAGTCCAATTCTGCAGAAGAGACACATTCAGGCCAGACTGAAGCATGCTAAAGAGAACTATTATCCAGCGAAAGGATACAACTAAATATTATCAACAGGCTAATCATTTTGACCATTGTAATTTTGGGGTTTTGTGAAATAATTGTGTTTCTGTGTGCAAAATAGGATGTTTAGAAAAGATAATTACATTTAAATTGACTTTTTCCGATAGATTTAAACAAGCAAATAGCTATTCATCATCGGAGAAGTGTTTACTCACATAAATACACGTGTCAGTGATTCGATCTTACTTACAGGAAGTTTTTTTTTTTTTTTTAACTCTCTGATATCCAGGGTCTGGTGTCATTCAGCCAGGATCTAAAAAGCTCTGCAAGGGCTTCAGAGTAAAGTTAGTGAATGGTGAGGGGTCTGACAAAATGCTTTTGCCATTATGTAATCTGTAATTTCCACATAGTATGCTGATCAGTGTAATTTTCAATGATTAAACTGTAGTAGAGACGAGCAAACAGATTGACAGATCTGAGAAGAAAGAACCTTTGTCATGAAAATGATTTTAATCTTTTATACATGATTGCATTTGAGCTTATTAAAGAGCTGTGGCTCCTGGTCAACTGAGGGTCAGAAACTCTTGGCGGGCGTTAATGATCAGCCAATACACGGTGAGGAGGACAGGAGCTCTGAAAGGAATTGCAACACACCTGCTTACATGACATACGCCTGGAGTTATTTTTATCTTTTATTACTTATATCCTTTAGAGCTAAGATTTAAGTTTGTATCATTTATCACTTATATCCTTTGAAGTAAGTTTTAAGGTTCATTTATGTTCAGTTTAAGTAAGTTTCCTTCATGGTTTGAGTAGCATCATTTGAGTGTGACATTTAGTCTAGAAGTCACACATAGTTCAGCTGTGTATGAGCGCAGGCCTTATGTCTGGCTAGGACGAGAGGTGTGAGGTGAGCCGGGGTGCAGGAGAGGTCATGACACATACATAGCATACACAGCAGACACCCACACACTCACACACACGTACACACCATAGTAGATTCATTTTAGTAGGTAAGAAGTTAAGATGTGTTTTTGCTGCAAGTGCAAATTGTGCCGGCATACTGTCAGATGGTTACAGGAAGTGCACCTGATGTTCTGGGAGATAAGAATGCGCTCATGGTGCGACACCGGGATGGAGATGAGACGTAATGTTCTTAAAACTATGGTAAAAGTTAACGGAACATTTTGTGGTTTAGGTTGACGTAAGCTGTATTGTGTCTGTTTTTGCAAAAGAGGGGGCTTTGTTGTTTTACCCATATAAAACCTTTGTCTAATTATTGTAAGTTCAGTTCGATCGCTGACTTTGCCCAGCGTCGGACTCCGCGCGTGTAATCAATAAATCTTTGCTTTGATCACATCTTCTGGACCAGAGTTGTTATTTGCTTGTGAGCCCTCCGTACTCCTTTTCTCCAATTTTTGAACCTTAACAATGGATTTTAAAAACTGTCCAAAATATCCTAGAATTCATTCTAGTACTTGGAGAAAAAAAAAATCCACAATTTATGTAAAAGATTTGCACGTGTACTTTGTGAAAAGAAAAATCTATAAGGCAGCAAATTTCATAACAGGATCTCCGGGTAACTCAATCCCCTGCTGCTATCAAAGTGCAAGCAACAGAGGCTACACAAATCTGACCATCCTTGGCCAAAGACTTTTCCTATGAAAAGGCTGATCTGATGGATGATCAGAGCAAACCAGCTTTTCAGGAGAAGAACCTAATACCAGCTGTGAAACTTGGTGGTTGAAATGTTACACTCTGGTCTTGTTTCACCTCTCCTTAAGGACTAGGTAGCCTCATCTATGGATTCCATATCACAGTAGAGAGTGTAAAAAAAGAAAAAGTGAGGCCAGTTAACACTGAAGAGGCATACCTGAACCTACGCACATTAGCAAATCCTCAGTGGAATGACTCAGTCAAAGTCTGAGTGAGATTTGAAATGGACATCATGAAAAGCCACAAACATCTTGCAGCAGAAGAGTGCGCGGTGATGTCTAGTGAGTCTGTGGACACTTTCTTCACATTTTCTATTTTTCTTCTTTACATTTTCTTGTGTTGTTGTTAATGGTATATGACTTTTATCTGAATTGTTCCAAAGACGATCAAGTGTTATTTAATCAATATTGTTATTTTGGTTCATTTAAAAATCAGACTTACACAGAGCGCAAACCGTAGTTCTGTGGCCATGCTAGCTGTTCTCTGAAACTGTACTGTCTCAGCAGTTGGATTGTTTACAATAATCCACCACCATCTAGGTTCAGTGTGAATATCGTGTCAACATTTGCTGTTTAGAATCAAAGTTTACATGATGCTGATGAGGATTGTTTTGCAGGGTTTCGGCTGTATACAGAAGAAATGTGTAAACTAAAAGGTGGAGATGACGAATCATGGAGAGAACATGAATGTCTGCACCCGATGTAACTTGCACATGTATTGAATGGTGTTAAAACTATCCATTAAAAAGCCAGTAAAGAAGAGGTTAAAGGAAAGGTAGAAGGGGGACAAGAGGGGAAAAGAAGGGATAGATAGAAAGAAGGAAAGAGGCAGAGCAGAGAAAACCCCGTCAATCCCCTCTGAGCAAGCACTTGGCGACAGTGGGGAGGAAAAACTGCCTTTCAACGGGCAGAAACCTCCAGCAGAACCAGGCTCAGGAGGGGGCAGTCAACTGCTGGGACTGGTTGGGGGGTTAGGGTGAAAAAAGAAAAGGGGTGAAGAAGGGAGAGAGGGGAGAAAGAGGGCAGAGGAGAGGTGAAAATTAAGATGGAACAGAGGTGGAGGAAGACGAAGCTACATCAGGTAGGGAAGCAGCAGTGTCCCTCCCCTGGAACAAGCAGAAGCACCTTCTCTCCTTTTTCAGGGGCCTTTTTCTCCAGGATGAGGGCTCTCAACTCATCGATTGTTTCTGCATTTTGCTTCTCGAGTTTCTGGCATCGTTGCTTCACTTCTTCTAATGTTGCTTGTGTATCTCCAAGCTTTTCTTTCAGTTCACTGGATGCCTCCTGAATTAGATTTGCCTTGAGCATGTCAGTATTTCGCTCTTGTGCTTTGTTGTGCATGTCTTCTAAGTGCTCATTTCTTCTCTGGATACCTGAAGCATAAGCTACAGGTCTTCATGTATTTTCTCTTGTTGTTGCTTTTCCGCCTGCATTTCAGTGTTTTCGCGCCTCAAGTTTTTGAAGTTCAACATAATCCCATTAATGAGCTCTGAGTTATTTTTCGCCATTCCATTGATCCTACGCTGCATCTCCGAGCATCACTTTTCCACTTTTTCCTTTTCTCTCTCCAGTTCGGTTGTTTTGTCCTTCATTTCATTACAAAATTCTTGCAGTTGTGCATTTTTCCTCTCAAAGTCCTGGAGAATAAGTTTTTCTTGTTTCTGTCGTTCCTTCTGTTGCTCTCTCTCTTGAAGCAGCTGTATATTTTTGCACTCTGTTTCATCAAACCTTACTTTCAGCATTTGGTATTTTTCCTCCATGCCTTTGAGTTTGCGCTGCATTTCTTTCTTCTTTTTGTCCTCTTCTACCTTTTCTTTAAGGATTATTTAAAAAAATTTCCAGGGCTTCAACGAGCTTTCCCTGGAGCTCCTGATTTTTCTGGCCGATGTCTTGGAGATCCCACTGCATCACCTCAATAGTAGCTTTCTTGTCTTGAAGCTGGGCAGACATTTCTTTTAGTTCAGCAATCTTTTTCTTGTTCTCTTTCATCAGGTACACAATCTGCTCTCGTGCTTGACCAAACTTTATTCCCCAGCCCTCATTAATAATTTTTATGTCAGGCTGGCGTTGCTGTTTTTCTTCAAGGTGTTTATTTTGTGCTTCCATTTGTCTGCACTTCACCTCAAGTTGAAGCTTCTCTTTTTCAATTTGTTTAATTTTGTTCTGTAGGTCATAGTTTTCCCTCCTACTTTCCCGTAATGCCCTTTGAATGGATCAGGCGTCATCTGGGGAAATTGGCCGGCCAAGCCAGGAAGGAGAGGAGAGGCGGCGTAATCTTTTATTCTTTGTTGTTGTTTTCTTGGGTACATCGTTGGAATCTGTACACGGTGACTTTGAAAGGGTTTCCAAATATTTCCAAATGTTTCTCTGGTCGAACGTCTGAAGGATCGTTTATTCGATTAAGAAATTAATTTCCACAAACATCCCTGGTGTTATTTTTTTTTTTAAATGATCCTACTTTTATAAAAGGGAACATTATTTAAAGAATATGTATTTAATTTAAAAAATCTCTTTTCATATAAAGGGTATAACAAAAAGGTAAAAAAATAAAAAAACAACAACCTTTCTTGCTTGATTTAGTGAATAAAAATCACTGCAAGCAAACTAGTGACAAAGATGATGATGAATGGAGGGAACATGAATGTCTGCAAAAATAAAGAACACACTGTTCTGTAAGAACCAAAAAGACAGCATAAACCGAATACTGTCAGTGTAGAGGACGGACATAAAGGACAACTCATGACCATCTGCTGACAGCTTGTTGAGATCAGTTGTGTACATCCACACAGAGCAGCAGGTCAGCTGATCACAGCCTGTACATTAATAAAATCTACTGAGTTCTCAATAGAAATTATTGTGAGCTGTGATTCTTTTCCCCACGCTGAGCCATTGCAACCCATTTTAGGATTCCCCCACCTGCTCAATAACACTTTAGCCCCTGACTGTGCACATTTTCCTGTTTAGAGGCAAACTCACTCTATACAATGTAGGCAACAGAAAATAAAGAGACTGTTTTGAATTTTCCTTTTTCTTTAGATTCAAGCTAAATATAATCAGAATAATAAAACTTTATACTAAAGTTTGTATTCCCATCTGCTGATATTATTTTATCATTAGGTAATATAGCACAAGGTTCAGTTAGCTCTGGACAAAATTAGAAACCTCCTTCAAAAAGCTATTTTCACTTTCTTACTTTAAGTATATTTCACGGTACTTTTTTTTTTTTTATTTGAGTAGAGAAGTTTAATCAAGACTTTTACTGGAGTATTTTTTAACAGTAGTATCTGTACTTGTACCTAAGTACCGAATGTTTGCCACCTCTGTGAACAGAATCAAATTTGGGATTTCTTTACCTGGATGATTGAGCATGCATCGGGACAGTGTCCCACAGTGTTTTTCTATCCACAGTGGAACACTACTGTGGAGGATGCTTTTACTGCATTGGCAGTGTTTTTGCAATCACCCTCATAATGAAAAATTAAGCTGTTGCCAATCAGCTTCTTTCCAGTTGATAATGTATGGTGCATCAATTTTTAAATGCTTTTCCACATAAAACATGTTGCTGCTGGCTTTTGGTCCAGTTCCTGTGTAACTTGGCATATTTCATCCTTTGCTCCTTGTTTTCTGTTCTTAAGAATGGCTTCTTGACAGCTGCGCTTCCACTGAGACCATTTCCGTAGAGGCTTCAGTGAACAGTAGATGGATCAGCTGAAGGCCAGATGCATATCTCAGGTCCTGTGTCGGATCTTTCCTGTTTCTTAAGGACACATCTTTAAGATAGTGCTCATTTGCTGCAAATATTTTTTGTAGCCCTGTCACTTTTTCCTTTGTCTTCCACTTATCCAGTTCCCAAACACTTTTGGTACTTTTCATAGATTCAGCTAAAGAAATGAGAGGAATGTTTTTTTCTGCCTTTTTAAAATACTTTTTAGCCAGTTTGCAATTTACACTAAAACAACTAAAAAGCATCTCGGTGGTGGGTTGCTGATGGATTCTGGTGTGAGAAGAGGTGAGTTACAGCTATTTCATTGTCAAAGGCAGTGTGTCGCATCTCAACATGCGAGTGTATGTCGCAATAAAAACCACGATAACAAGCCATCCCTCTGACTCCCTCTGACCCCTGAAGAATGGAAGGGGAACAGGGAGCAGGCAGCGGCACTGAGAGTGACTCTAAATGATGGGGACAATATCTGAGAGCGTGTAAATGTCACCATGGATCTTCTGGAGGTGTCAGACTGTTGAACACAGGCCCCCATGGGAGTATCGTAAAAAAATAAAATTAAAATAGGAAAATGGCAGGGTCAGGAGGGAAAGAGTTTTAGGTCACGTTCACATCAAGTGTGGTTAGTTCAGTCGGATTCTGGAGTGAACTTCTTTGGGGGGATTTTGTACAGCAACATGGCTCCAACCACATGAGAAGGGAGTAAACTGTAGTCTGGCATGTCTAAATAAGCACGAGCACTGAAAACTACAATTAACACAGCGTTCCCTCCAGACCAACAACTCATTAGTCCTGAATCACTCACACAGTATAAGCCCAGAGATAAATTCAGCACATAATAAATCGTGTTCGGCACGTACTCTCCGTGCGATCGGCTCCCGTCTCTATCAGACAGCTGCTGGCTGGTAGCTGCGGCTCGATAACAGCCCGAACTGTTTACTGATCCTCGCAGGAAGCTGACACTCATACAAGAGTGGCCTCTGGATTTTGTGAGTAAAGTCCATAGCTTACGCCTCAGCATATGTAAGTGAGAGTGGCTGGGGGGGATTTAGCTATCACAAGGAGGAATGTAAATTGTCAAACGTTAGTCATGTCTGCTCAGAGCATTTGTCTGAAACCGTATTCTCTACTCTGTGAAAGCTACTGGTCATCTAGTCTGTTCTACTTACATTATTTTTCAATTCAGTTCACTTTTATTTATTTGGTGCAAATTCCCAACAGCAGTCGCCTCAAGGTTCTTTATATTGTTAAGTCAAACGACCCCATTTGAGCAAGCATTTGGCGACAGTGGGAAGGAAAAACACAAGGTTCAGGGAGGGGCAGCCATCTGCCTCAACCAGTTAGGGGTCCCCATTATAACCCATTATACTTTTTCCTTATGTTCCGCCTCTGAAATATAAACCATTAAAACAGGCAAAGTTTTCTATCCATCCTCTTCTTCTCTTCGGGGGGTGGTGGAGCTGATCCTAGCCACAAACAAAATTTTATTTAAAAAAACAAAAAATAGGCCAGTATCCATAAAAGCCAAAAGATCGGAGTACAGACTGCCCTAAACGGTCCGCTTTACATTGTTGTTGTTTTTTCCTCTTGACTCTCTCTGACTTCATTTAGAGTAGAAATGAGGCCCCCTCGCCCGCTGCTCAAACCTAGAGCCAAAACTGGCTTAAAGGGAGAGCGCAGTGTGCTAAAACGTCTTGTTTTAGACAGTGGATGAACTGAGAGGGTACACCCAGACACTAACTAAGGTAAATAGCTTAATAGTGAAGCATGCAAAACCACTTTAGCAGAGCCCAAGAATAAAAATGCAGAGCTAGAAGTGCACATGATAGCTCACCTTTTCATGCAGCACTTTGAAACATAGCTATCATAACAGCACAATGATCCTTATCACAGTGAAATGTGTTGCCGGATACAGGCAATGAGCAATAATCTGTTGCAGCAACTCATAGCCCTACAGTTGGAAAAGCGGCCAGGAAAAATGTACATGTTTTTCCTTTTGTTTCCAGAGTTTTACAAGATTCAAAAGACAATTTAGTGCACGACAGCATCGACATTTGATCGCTTATTTCATTGTTCAGGTTTCCTCTTTTACACGAACCCACAAAAACCATATTGGCTCTAATGAAACAATGAGGTATGAAATCTAGATTTGCTACATGAAAGCACCGCTGTAGTTGGGAAGCTCTGTGTTAGGGTTTAGTTTGGTTACTTTTGGGGATAATTAGAGGTTGCGGACTCACCACTGAGTTTTCCTGCTGTGCCAACTGTTTCACCGTCCTGTCACTTTGTCCAGCTTTTCCCATTTGTAGTGTTGACAGCAGCCCAGCCTCTACTCTCTGTCCCTCACACACAGAGTAAACAGGACCTTTCACGTGAGATGTTTTTGCTGCACATGCTGATCAAAGATCTTTAGTGTCAAGCAGGATTCATAAGCTTTATTTTTTTTTCTTCGAGGAACACCAGGATAAAGATATGCATTTTTAAAAATGGGCAACGTTTCAATTTAAACCTAACGTTTTAGTTATTGTAGCGTGACAGATCAAAAACAAACTTTGCTTAATATTTCCCATAAGTGGCCTTTTTTTGGTTGCACTCGGGACTTGAACTGGCAACAAAAAGCCACAAAGCTCCCTCCCCCCTCGTCTCCCCTGCTCATACGAACTGGAATCGTCTCATTAAGAAATTCCCAGTATGTCGTGTTTATAAACAGCCTCTTGTTCATGTCTGGTGATGGATGGATGCGCCCTATCACTGACTCTTCCTGCTAACTCCCCAACATGTTTAACAGTCTCTCTGCCACTGTTTCACAATCACACACTACTCCACCCCCCCAAACACACACACACACACACACTTACTGAACCCTTGATATGTTTTGTTCTGACCTTACTTCCTCTGTGGGTGGGCCCTTAGTGTTTTCAGCGGATTATATATGTTTAATAGTGAGAGAAAATGTGTGGGTGCGCGTGGGTGTGCAACTCAGAGGCCAGTGTGAATCTGCTAATGAAGAAAAACAACAAAGCTGTCGAGGCCTCCCAGAAGCAGGTCAAACGTGGTCGCACTGGGGATTCAGGTCAGCAAAGGCAAAGGCCGAAAGGTCAAAATTAAAGCCAAGTGCAGACCTTGACCTCTACTGGGTGGAAAAAAAAAAGAAGAAGAAAAAATGTGCGTTGTCAAGAAAGTAAACTGCTGGAGACGGAGAACCCCCAGAGAGTTTTTTTCTCCTTTCTCATCCTAAATGACTCAATAAAAAAGAGACTTTACTCAAAGTGAAAGCAGCAGAGAAAATATGGTCTTGATGAGTTTAATCTTTACAGTACTTTATCCCACGGTGAACATTTACCAAACCTGCAGGTACATACTTTTGTGCAAAACACTGAAGATGAAAATGTAAAACATGAACAAGGTACTGAAGATCTGTGCCAAGTGATGTGACTTCATCACCAGTGCAATAAAAACTGGTCCAGACAAACAAATATGCATGGCACTTGGTGCGACCGTCAATTAAAACTGACCGAATACAAATGACTTTTTTGTTCAGTTAGACACATCACTACAGTCATGTGTGCCCTCCCCGGAGAACACCGGATTCAAGTTACAGGAGGTATCATTTACAGAGATCAGGGCTTCATGCAGTGGTTAGCTAGCTGACAAATGGTTTGGCAACTTAAAGCACCAAACTAAAAGAGAAACCTCTCAGTGGTGTCATCACTCCAGGCAGCAAGTTTATGATATCACATGAGCGTTGGCATCATATTGACAGCTCAGGGGCCATATTCACGTAACTTCTTAGTAAACGAGTGGCTCCTGCTGACAAAAGACACGTGGGCTTGTTATAATCCTTAGACTTATCACATGTTTTAAAAATTAGAAGTGACTGAAGTGCTTCCACGGTATCATTGTGTGCCGCGGTGCTTTCATAGAGGCTCACAAAAGGCCATTAATGAGTAAACCAGGCGTCCCTGCTGCTGTTGGGAAGCTAATTACAGGAAGTTGACTAATGGTTTTCTCCCTGTTATAATAAAATTGATTAAACAGTAAAATTATCATAATGGTAATCAATATAAGCAAATACAGGCTGATCACCTTTTCTGAAAGGATGTGTTATACTTTGCTACGAGTCCACCAAGCCTACTCGACAGGAGATGGGTTTCAGTCCCTTGCTTGCTCACATGCAGCTGAGATGTTTGTACTAGAAATTTCAAGTCTGAGCTTGGAGATCTCAATCTCAGCATGACAGGGGGATATTTTCATCCACGTCTGACACCTGAAACCTTTAACCGTCCCTTTAACGCTAAAAGTAAAGCTCACTAAAAGTGAAGAACTTCAGCTGCTGCTGTACTAATCACATACAAAACTTGATTGTAAACATTAAAGAGGCTGACAGCATAATAAATATATCTATAACACCAAGTCTACAGTTCAGATCCTGATGGCGTCAGACAGATGATTGTAAGGATCCCACTGACAGCGAGCATTTGGTCGATCGCCACCAATGAGCTCTGGTTTAGCTCCTGATAAGAGGTGCCGTCTCATCGTGGTTGACCTCCACCCGTGGCCGAGCGTTACGGTATATCAGGAACTGGACAGAGATCTGAACCACAGCGTTAAAGAACATAAAAATGTTTCGGTTTTGTTTGTTTGTTTTTAAATGCAAAAGCAGACAGTACCAGAGGATTTCACTCAGAAGAGTACAGACTCCAGCTGCTTCCTTAATTACTCATTTCAGTAAATATTTGACCGCAAAGTAATTAAAGACAAACACCATAATTCATAGTACAAAAAATACAGTCTACTATTGAGCAAACACCGACTCCTAACTGGGCTGAAACGATCAACCGGCGTTCACAAAAACACGTCCACTATATCCTCCCATGTGCTAGTGCTGATGACGGGTTAGCTTTAAATAAACTGCATAAGACAGTGACAGCAGAGATGTACCCCAAGATAAATATTTACACACACTACCCACAATTAGGGAACCACACTGATCATGGTGTAGGTTTGCTAAATGTCAGTCATCATCAGGCTGCTCGCTTTTGCACTGTCACTGTTAACTAAAAACAAAACAGCCTGTGGCTTCAGTCTAGCATTTCAGTGCAGTGCAAAGAAAGAAGTAGCCTACAGGCTTCACTGAGGCAGCTTTAACTGACTTGTTTCTTTCCTAACCATGAAACTGTTTCCCTGCAACTAATAATACGCCATATTGTGTTTCAATACACAATCACCTAATCCCCACTAAAGAGCTCTGCTGCCCTTCCAGTCAGAATTTCATAAAAATGTGCCACACACACGCAGCAGAGGCCTGAGGCCCAGCCTCCCCGTCCATGTTTTCGCTTCTCTTAAAAGGATACAATGAGGTCTAAACTGAGGGTGCCGAGGCTGCCGATGAGCCAGGGCACATGGTGGATCATGTAGCTGCTCTCACCCTGGCCCAGGTCAGGGTTCTTCAAAAGGACGCTCAGGCCATATGTAGTGTTTCCCAGGATGACCAGCGCGAACAGGAAGTAAGAAACTCCCTGTGTCGACTTCCTCTTGAACTGTGGGGGAAAACGATACAACAGAAAAGGGAAGTGAGGAAAATGTTGTGTTTATTTATTTATTTCTATTTAAAAAGGAATGGATGACATTTCAACAGCCAATAAGTACACGGTTAGATCGATAAAGTCTTGGACACCGAAACATTTTTACATTTTCTTTTTAGTTTTTGAGGCATCTACCAAAACATGCTCAAGTTACAGTCTCAGTTTAAGTAGGTGAGCAAAACGACGTGGGTTTGCCAACTAAAATGCAACTGAATCAGGCTGACATCAGGTAAGAGACTAAGCAGTAGTAGTATAGCGCTTTTTAGTTTCTTTTTAGCAAAGGAAACAGGCCTTTTCACTTGCATTTTCTCTTGTTCAGGTACAGCGAATTTCTTCTTTCACTTTAGTAAACATTTGCGAGCATGCTTTAGCTTACATATTGAACTTATCTGGATAATGTTCTTTATTTAAAGATCATTTAAAACTTGGAGCAGTAAGTAGTCATGGAAATACTACTCTTACTTGGCACTAGGATTTAAATAACCTTGAGACAAATTAAGGTAATTTTTCCCTCTTTATAACATTACTTCATTCCAATTTTTATTTTAATTCTTGTTCAATTATGTTTTTTTTCTTTACTCCTGAACTCTGAATTGTATCCACAAACTGACAACAATTAATTATATTTGTTGTAACAGACATTGATTTACCGAAATCATTTTAACAAGAAGGTGAGAACAATTAGGGAAAAAAAACTTTATTACACTTCTTTATCAAAATTTGCAGCACACCATCACGTAAACTATAGTTTTCAATGTTATTTGTTATTGACATTAACTTATGGATTACTGACTACTGCCTACACTTTGCAGGATGTCGGGCTGAATCATTTACACATTTATACCAGACCGTACTTTGTCATACTCACATTAGTGTATATCTGTGGACCTCTGGAACAGAGGTAGAGGACTGAAGACACTGACCCAATGCAGAAACCAATAATCTCTTTAGTGGTAAAAGGCTGAAGGAACAAAGGGGGAGATGCTACTTTACACACACATACAAAAAAAGAAAGCTTTCTTCAAATCAGTTTAGCAATTAAAAAGGACTCACTGTGACAGAGCTAGTGCTAGAGGCTGAGAGCAAGGAGCGACTTCTAAACCCAGAAGGAATGATTTCCTTGTGGGGGCCTACATCTGGGAGCTGGGTGAGGCTTGTGGCAAAGCATAAGAAGCAGGATACACCAACCATGAGTAAATGCGTCCTGCCTGGTGAAAGGACAACATGCAACTTACTCAATCAATAGAACAGACGACACCTCACCACAGCTCATCAGATAAATACAGGGTACACAGATCAACCTCTCGTCATGTCGATAGCACACAGGTCTAAAGAGGCTACAACATTCAAGGAGAGGCATTGGTTCTTCTATTGAAAACTGCCGGCCAAAAAAAAACAAAACAAAACAAAAAAAACTCACCTTGAGAAGCTTTGTTCTTCAGCTTGTAGTACGTGTACATACTCAGCATGATCAAGTCAGCTGCAACGTAATAAATAGCTGTGTATTGCTGGATGAAAAGAAGCGAGACAAACAAAACAAGTCAGACATGAATGGAAAAAAACGACTTTCTTAACACAGATTTAGCTGTTGTCATGGAATTTGCTTAAAAAAAACAAACAAACACAATTTCATAATGACACATAATTTCTGATGTTTTACAAACACCACTGAGCATGCTCCACTGCTTTTGATATTTTCTACATTAAAATCCACTTAAGGATCACATCCCTACAACTTACCTGAAGCGGAAGCTGATCTGCCAAAAAGGACCCAATCAGATTACAAGAGTCACCGCCCAACCACAACAGCAAAAACCAAATGGAGAGCGCTTGATCCATATTCCCACTTTTCCACGAGTTGTAATACTGCCTGTAATCAGAGGCAGTATTATAATCAGTATTACTAATCTCTGATTAATCAGAGAGAGATGAGATGGAACTATACAGGTCACTTAGTTCAGTTAGGGTTTGCTCTGAGAGCCACAGAGACCAACATAAACACTTACGGAAATGAAGACACCAGAAAGCAGAGGATGGACAGGAGGCCCAGGTAGACGCTGGCCATATCTCTGGCATCTTGGGCACATTCCCCAAGGCCCTCCCAAACCCATTCGGACCCATTAGGACACAGAGAAGTGAAGTTTTGTGAAGAGGTCCATCCAAAGGTGGTGCGTGTGAGGACTCCGTCTGTGGACATTGTTCTTCAAGCTGACCGACGCCTCTGTAAAAACAACACCTTCAGCTTAAGAAAGCGGCACTCCAAATACGTGAAACCAGATCTTCACTACACAGTCACTATAACAGCACAAGCGCGGAGGACACCACCGACAACATCACATACGGACCTCAAACTGAATTAAAGGCCATTAGAAACAAAAATGAAAACAGCCGCTTCACTTCCACATTCAGCTAGCATCGCCCTAAAACTATTTTCAGACGTAATACAAAAACAGATAACAAGAAACAGTCTGTTAGCTTAAGCTGCTAAGCGGCAGCTACCTGATAACCGTTTACTGGATCTCGTGGCTTTTAGGTGGATAACATCACCAAACGACCCCACTCATAGTAAACAAAGTGCTAAATTTATCTTGCCTGTGAGGTGTCAGCGGAGTCCTCAGAAGAACAACTTCTCAGAAATGGCAGGTAAAAAGGAGGCAAGCAAGAAACAAACAGGTTCAGTGTGAGCTGATTGGTCGAGCCTCAAAGAGCCGTGAGTCACGAGTCACGTGATTACATACTTGTCATATGACTTGCGGTGCAAATTAAATGAGCTGGTCCTTTAAAAAACAAAGTTCAATTTGACCCAGACACGTTAACGCATTGACTTTAAACCAACATAATTTATCTGTATTTCGGTTATTTATAATGTCGACAAATTATTATATAAATAAATAAATAATTTTCTGATTCACACAATTTAGATGTAAAAAGTGTATTTAGACGGAGGGACATTCTCACAGTATGTTTTCCCGTTATTGTCACATACCTGCAGAAGTGAGGCTCACACATTTCACATACTCTCATCACATATTACCAAGTCCTGTTAAAGTGGTTCATTTGCCTCCATTAGTTATTCTAGCTTTTGTAGTAGACCACGTGACCAATAAATTTACTGCATTTCAGTAAGCAGCATACACACGATGATCACATCAATACAAGTTAATCCTGCTGTATGTTAAAAAAAAAAAATAAAAATCAAAGGACAAATGTACTCGTGAACTTTAAACTTCGACAGGACAACTAAGGCAATTTTATTAGAGGTGGCAAAATAACCAAATATTATAATAAAAATGTTTCTGTTTATTTGTATATTCCGCAAATAAATCCTACCTGAAAAGCACGATGAACTCCAACGTCAGATGTTGAACGGGAAAGCAGAAAGAGGACTCATTTCCTAATTTTTTAAAACACTCCACGATAGCGTCAGCTGACACTGTCAGATTGCAGACTCAGCATCTAAAGTCTCTGTTGTCAGCTCGCGTGGCTTTTATTAACAGGCTTCCTAGGTTTCCGATGTCACGTGGTCCTCGGAGCGCAGTTTAAGCCGTGAGGAGACGCTCAAGTTTTATGTGTCAGAGTCATTACAACACGAAGGAGACGCTGAGGTCGGTGTCGGACTTCCTCTAAAGGAACAGCGCATCAGCTCAAAGGAATCTAAGAGGAAATGATTCTTTTTTAACTGACTGAAATCTGTTTAATGCCTTTCAGATACTTTAATGTAGACCTGGAATGACGAAGGTTGTAGGTTAATAGAATAGTTACTTACTCCTTAATTAATGAGCCTGCAGCTTTAGTAAGCCTGATGATGTGCCAGAGTAAATTATTATTGACAGCTGATGTTATCTGTATAGTCGCTATTGATGCTGGTAAATGTCAGGCTTTTTGTGCTTTCCTTGTGACAGGTGTATAACTGGACTGGAGGCTTTCTATAAAGAAATGTAGCCGTGACTGCTGTGAGCGGCACCATTCTGGACAAAGGAATATCCTGAAATCCAACACGTGACGGGTCTAAACTAGAATTATCCGTCATCATAATGACAATATGGCAAACTCTGATAACCTCAAACCTACTCCACACAACACATTCTCTTTGTTATATTTCAAGAACAGGTTTTATTGATGACGCACCCAAACATTAATACGGCAGGAACACCTTCAGTGGGCTAGATTCTCTTATTTACACAACGTTTCCACAAAGTCATACAAATACTTGGTAGGCTTCTTGTCAAAGTATATATTTAATACATTAAACAGAACAGGGGATTTCTTTGTTTTTATAAAGCAATTGTCACAACAAATCTACATATGAAAACAGATGATAGAAAAGAAACAACCTTTTCCTAACTACTGCAAAACAAGTTCTACTTCAAAATCTTTCCAAGCGAATCTGAATGTCCATGAAATAATAAGGGAACGCAGCTCTTCAATCTTTCGGTCCTTAAAGAGTTCTCAGAAAAGCAGATGTCTAGTGTAGTTAAGAGAAATTCTTTCAAAAGCCAAGGATGAAATAAACCAAGCTTCTTGCACAGAATCTCTCATCTGTTTTTTGTGTTTCCTTTCTCCAAAGAGAAGTGTGGGATATGAGACAGTTTTTCACTTCTCTCATTTCCTTCGTGATGAGGGTCTCACTTGATGTGGACCACTTTCTCATCAGTTTTCAACCGTTTGCGTCGGGGCTGTATGAAGTCGTCCTCTGAGTCGTCTGTATTGTCGTCCTCCTTTTCTTTTTCTTGTGGAGATTCGGGTTCAGCTGTTTCAGGAAAGCTTTGGCCTGGGAAGATCTCCTGCAACTTCTCCTCAAAGTACAGGCTCACTGCCTTGCCGGATATCGCCATCTCTGATCCCACCTGCCAGAAGAGGAGGAGGAGGTGGAAAAAGGAGTGACATGAAGGAAGATGGTGTGAGAGCGCCATTGGGCAGGAAGAATGAATAGGTTGAAGTGGGAAGAGGAAGAGGAGAATGAGGAGACAAATTAGATCTGGTTAAGACTCCTGATGGTGGGGTAACCCCGGCTCAACCTTGCTGTACAGAGCAGGGATCTCCTGCCTCCCTGTCCCACTGCGGCTCCCTGAAGTATTTCCACAATAAATGGAAGTTGCAAAATTTTAGTGATCTAATCAGCCAGTAGGGTCAAATACAGTATCTGAATATTTAAAGGTTGTTAAAAAACCTCAGATGCTCACTATATGCACACAAACAAAGCACACACGTGCATGTCAAATAGAAACAAAAAAAGCCTAAATGTAACAGCCTCCACCCTTTCCAAAGAAACAAACAAACAAAAGAAAGTAGTAGATAGGCACTGGATGCTCTATGGCTTACACGATAAAACTAAACAGACTTGAAGCCATCAACACAATCAAACAGAAACACTTTTAAACAGATTTATTTTGAACCTCCAAACACCCTCTCATCTAACATACTGTTCTTAAGAGTGCGCAGTCAAAATGAAACTTTAATCTTCATACATCATCTAAGGAAATTCTCTACTCTTTAATAAAGGGGTACAACATTTCTTGGAGCCTCAGTGGGAGGGGGCAGGAGATCTGCACTCCATTTGAAACGGCTTACCTGTGTATTAATCTGTTTCTCCTCATCATAAACCTGGATTATTCGAGACATCTAAAAAGGGGCAATAACATTACAACAAAGACAGTGAAGCAGCAGGGGGGAAGAACAGAGTTCACAGCATAGGCAGGTAAAATAATAACAGATCAGAAATCTGTTCGGGCCTTCTGTGCTCGAATACAAAGGTGCGCATCCCCATCTCGTTACTGCAGAAATTAACAGCAGGTAAAGATCGCACAGGATACAGGAAAGTTTAGCTCTCTGGTATATTTTTTCCTGTATCAACAACAGTCACATATCTTGTTATAAAGCCCCAATTTCAATGTAAGTTTACATTAAAATGTAAAGCGTACAGAATGCAATGAGAGTTATTTGTAAATCTCATAAACACACAGTGAAACACAGAAAACATCAAATGTTCAAACTGAGGCATTTTACTGTTCCATAAAACAATATTAGCTCAATTTTAATTTGATGATAGCAACACATCTAAAAAAAAGAAAAGAAAAGAAAAGTGGGGACAGGACCACGTTTATCACTGTTTAGCATCCCCTCGTGTTTCAACAATAATCTGCAAACATATGGGAACTCAGGAGAGCTGCTGCTGGATGTTTGGGAAAGGAATAAGCAGTCCCATTCTTATCTCATGGAGGACTCCAGCCTGCTCAAATGTTCTTGAATTTCATTGTCATTTTCATTTCCACTTTGTCTCAGTCCATTTTAAATGAGCTTTGGCCCTGAGGAGACAGCAGAGTTTCTGGATCACGTTCATATGATTTTTTCCATATGTGTCAATTTCAATGTCATCATCCATAATCATCCAGTACTGAGTTCCAGCCTTGTCCCTTGCGCACAGAGATTTCTCTGGATTCTCAGAATCTTTTGAAGACATGTATCGTAGATTGTGTGATATTCAGAGTTTTCACAATTTTATGTTAAAGAACATTATTCTGAGATTGTTCAACTACCACAACCTCTGCTCATCTTTAGGTCTGAGAAAATCTGCCTCTTTAAGATGCATTTTATACCCAATCATGTTACTGATTGGATATTAACCTAATTAGCTGCGAAATGTTCTTCCAGCCGATGTTTTTTAGTACCACTTTCTTTTCCAGACCTTTATTGGCCCCATCATAGCCGTTTTGAGACCTGTTGCTGACATCAAATTGAAAATGAGAAAATAAGTCACAGTTAAAACATTTTATGTTTTCTATGTTCCATTGTGAATGAAATATGTGTTTATGAGATTTACAAATGAATGCATTTGGTTTTTTTGGTTTTTTTGGCTTTTTTTACACAGCATCCCATACATTTTTTAAACTGGTGTTCTTCCTCTAATAGAAGCGCATCTCTGATGTCTCAACCACTGGTATATAATAAATGTATTTTTGGAAGCGACCACAGCATTTAACATGGGCACATATGCCATCAAGCGGCAGTGAATTCCCAGCTGGTCACACCTTTACCATTTTCCTCTTTCCTGACTCTCCCTGTTTCCCCTCTATACTCACTTCTATCCAAATAAAGACGAAAAAAAATGCCAAAAACTATAAATGAATTACCTAACTTTATATTTTGCGACTAACAGAATCACTGGAATGACTCACTGATATTTGGCAACTCTCACTGAAAACCATAAAGTATTTCCAAAAACCTAATAGCATTATCCAAGGCTTCAAATAAAGGCTCGAGGATCTTGCTTCAGTGATCCAGGTGGTACCTAAGATGCTGCTAGTTTACACTTTAGTACTGCCACTCCCAAAAGTTCTCCATCATAACCTCATAGGGCCTTTGAAAACCTCTATTCCAGACTTGTAGGAAGATTATTCTCACCAGGCTCGGTAAGCATTTTCTGCATTGGCTTTTCTGTATTCTGTGATAACCTCAGCTCTTGATTCTTATTAAAGGAATCCAATTTATTTGAGTAAGAATGATTTCTCAGGTTTTAATTAATAAAAGGGATTAAATCTATCCAGAAAATCTAGGATTCGACATGTGTTCCCCTTATTACTGCCAAGACTTTCACATCAGTCATTACTCAGTAATTAACAGCTCACTAATTACTTTCACTTGAGTCCTCTTATTACATTACAGTGATGAGGTCCAGCTGAAATGTATTTCCTGTCATAATATTACATTCCAGCTAATCACATGTTTTGACCAACATCCTTCACAGATAAGAACCGTACTTGCTGTTAATTTCAGTCACATTATATTACACTGCATCTATATAGTGAAGTCATGCTACAAGCCTCAGTGTTCACAGTCACTATTAGCCAGAACCGTAGGCCAAGACCAGACTTCCTGATAAACCACCAGCATTTCAGTGCCACGAAACAACAAAAATAAATACATCCATGTGTAAAAATGCATTATTTCTCCTAAGGAGAATGCAGATGAACATTATGTGAACTGTATTAAAAATAAACAGGTAATCACAGCCATCCATTAAAAAACAAAAATGTGGGGTTTCATTATAATGCAGACGGTGTTAACAGAGTCACACGGTGTTCTTGCAGCCAGTGTAAAAAGAGCACAGTAACACTCACTCCATCCTTCAACAGCCAGTGTTAGTGTACGAAACTGAACACACACTACTTAAACACCCAATTTCCCCTCGAAACACCAGGCAGTGTTCATAATCAGGTTAGACAAATATGATGGTTTGCCTTTTATTGTTTGACCATGAAAATGGTCAAATAATTCAATTTTTTGAATCAGCAGGCAATTCAAATATCAAACCATATCAGTCTAACCCACGTCTGCATGCACACACACAAGCAGATGCCATTCCCCAAAGCGGTCTCAAGACTCATGCTGCTCACCTCGTTGTATTTTGCACAGTTTTTGAAGACCAGGCGAATATCGGACACAAACTCCTGGACAGACTGGTAGTACTGGGAATTCCGCAGCTGCAGCTTCTTCTTCACCTTCTTTAGGTCCATGGGCTGCTTGATTATCTTGTAATAGTTGGGTACCTAAAAAAGCAGGTCAGATAACGTCTCAAATTATTTCACATGACTCCAAATATTTTTCTTTTGGTGAGACGCAAACAACAATGTTTTTAGATTGTAAAGATTTTAGAATTTAGAGATTTCCCCCAATCCCCAACAGCAGATCAGACGTTTAGAAACAAAGACGCATTTAAACATTGTCATAACCCACAACTGTGGTAGCAGTGATTTGCAGCCATGCTATAGTGCAGTCAAATATAAATGGGCATACAACAAAATGAAACCCATTATTAGCACAGCATGTTTGAGTAACTTATACAGAATACATACCAAAGAACATGTGAAATAATACGGTACAAAAATGTTACTTTACACAAACTTGTGTGGATTTTCATGTCTGTCACAGGAGATCCTACCCTTTGGACCTAGTGTCGCAACTTCTAAATTTCTAAAATTCTAAGGACAAGAAAGAGCAATGAGAGGACGATCTCAGTTTTTAGATGGCCTCTGGCCT
Organism: Oreochromis niloticus; assembly: GCF_001858045.2. NCBI lineage: Eukaryota > Metazoa > Chordata > Actinopteri > Cichliformes > Cichlidae > Oreochromis > Oreochromis niloticus. The sequence continues at coordinate 28,622,214 of NC_031984.2, forward strand.
CAGCAGTAGATGAAAATCAAAATACCATTTCACTTTTAAAATGTTAAACCTTTTCTTTCAGCTTTTCTCCCTGCATTTACAGCTTGACAGTAAAGACAGGTAAGGAGTGTGAGGTGAAAGCAAAGAGGAAGACGTGCAAAAGGCAGATGGCTGGGACATGTAAATGCTGTGGTCACACTGGCATGTGCTGCAAACCACAAGAACACAGGAAGATCCCTCCCAAAGAAGCAGTTAAAAATATAAAAGGTGGTGCTGTACGTGGTAATAGAGCCTAACAAGAACAGAAATTTTTCAGTACATCAGAAAAAAATTTTTAGATTGCAAAAAAGTGGGTAAGTGTATCATGTGAGCACACAAGCTACTGTCAGTTCTACAGTAATCGGACATTCATTCATTAAGGAAGAAAAACAGAAAATACAGGAGTGAATGTCAAACAATACACGAAATGAGGAACAATTAAATTTTGCTAACAACACAAGGAAGTAGAATCTTCACAGCAGCAATGGTGGTGCAGCATAGCTGACACGGTGCTACTTACAGAGCTAGGAACAGGTTCCCTAAAGCCCACGCTGAGCTCGTGACAGAAGATGTACAGCAGGAGGCGTTCACATTTCTGAGGACATGAGAAGAGAGAATTAGTTGCCTTGTATCAGTCACGTCAATGTGGATTACTGTGGTTGTTTTACTGACCCTTTGGTCCTCAGCACTCAGGTCCTGCTCCCCTTTGCCCTTCCTGCTCTCATCACAGTACTCTATTTCAGGGTTGGTTATACTCCGACAAAACGTGCAGAGAAAGTCGCCCCTGTGACACACAAATAACACACAGTACATTCAGAATCACATGGAAGTGCGTTTTGGGGTTTAAAGAGATCGATGTGTCTGCTGGTATCACAGCCTGTGACTATTATTCAGGTATTATGTTACTCAATGTCTTTACTTTTTCCTGTTGTATCTGTGACTTCCTGAAATCCACCCAACTACTTTTTACTTTTAAACCTGTTATTGTGCTTTTGAGGATTTACTGCATCTATGTTTCACAGCCACTAAACTTTACTGTAACCTTGTAAAAATAAGATTTTAATCTAAAGCATTTGGGAGACCTATTTGTTTTCAGGGGGATGTCCAATCAATAAAATAAAATAAAATAAAACCCTCATAGTAATCACTTACTTTGGAACTATCTTTATGGTGGGTACATGGCATTTCATGTGAAACACTTTGGGGCACCGGTCACAGCACAGCAGATCACCGCCATTGATGCAAACAGCACACCAGTCTTCATTTGGGTCATCCTCTTTCCCTTCAAGATTCCCGGTTCCAGTAGAAGCCTCACTCCTTTTGGTCTCTCCCCCCTTATTTGAATTTCCATTAGTGAGTGGAGCGACAGTCGTGGTGCTGCTGCTCTCTGTGGGTGACGAGGTAGTGGAGGTCATTGTGGTTGTGGAAGAAGATGACGCGGCTGTACTGGAGTCACTGAGTCCAGAACAAGGTGTCTCAGACTGAGGTTCCGTTTTGATGCGCTCGCCTAGAGCTTCGAGAGCGTCTTGGCCTGCAGATACAGCTCCCAGGACAGGATGGGGGCTGTTCTCTGGACTGATCATCTTCAGGGGAAAAGCACACACAAAGCAGTGTTTTAACTCAATACAGTTTTGTCAACAGTGTTATCATATCACTTTTTCTGTTGAATTTGCAGTGCTGTACTGCAATGTGATATTATCACATTACAACTGTATATATCATACCATGCAGGCACTCCTTTCAGCATCTTTGCCCCGCTCTGTCTTCAGAGAAGAAGCTGGACAGCTATAGCTGTCATCTGTACCAGGCTCCTGCTTCACCGTCACCTGCTCCACCGCTGCTCCACCTCCTGGCCCTCCCCTTCCTGCAGAACTACAGCTGAAACAGAGATAAAAACAAACCAAATCTTATAATGCTTACTCATTTATGACATATAATCAACTTAATATGAATAAACCTGCATAACTGGAACAGAACATGAATTTTGTTCTGACTCAAGTCGTTTTTGTGAAGCACTAGCTATTGTTAAGAGATAGGCTTGAGAGGGTTATTTCATTTGAAATAACTTATTTGTTCTGCACTCTTATTTTCGCTGTCCAAACAAACCTTTCTATTAATAAATGCAGAACAAAAACACACGATTTCTAAATCAGAAGAATGGAGATGCAAGAATAAAATTGCAAAGTTGTCTGACTCCCGTTCCAGACCACATATAGTTCTCATGTTAAGATATAAATAACATAGCAGAGATTAAAATTACAGTTGCCAAATTGTAAACACTGTATGTGACACAGAGCATCTTTAATACATCTTGCCTAGGAGAAGCAAAGACTTCCTGAAATTCTGGATCTACAGAGGAGACACTATTTGTTTTCTGGTGATGCTCTGATAGGAGCATCATCTTATAGCAAGTTGAGTGCAGCTCAGACTTTCAACAGCTGACTAAATCAGCCAGTAAGATGCATTTGTTTTAATGTGGCTGTGTCGTCAGCATTTCAAAGACGCTAAAGAGTCCTTCAATTAGTTTTAATACATTTGTCTGAATCTCAGCACACAGCAGACTCCTGTACACTCATCCTGTGGATTCATCCTGTTGCCTCCATCCGCACTAAAATCATCACTGTGCGAGCCTTTCCACTGCCCAAGCTATAACAGAAGCTCCGCTTAGCTTAAAAGATGAGATGGTATAAAGAGTAGCTGCTATTTTTCCTCCACAGTTTCCTTTCTCCATCATTTTTACAGAGGTAGCTTTTTTATTGCATCAACCAAAATCCACAATTCTACTTCACATCTTTGTACAAACAACAACTCATCAAGCATTGTTGACTGTTCTGTTCAGTCATTTTCTTCACAAAGCAATTTATCACTCCCATCAATCAGAACATTTTCTCCTGAGTGAATGATGTTGCCATAAAACAAAAACAATAGTCAATACATCCACATCAGATTTTTACTTAAGCTCTTCACATCATCAGGATTCAATCTTAATCTAAACGACACCTTTTTGTGCCTGAGCTGGACCAGTTTAGTGTCGATTAGTCCAATTATTTTTGAGCCGATTATTGCACATATAAAAAGCGTTTTCCCACAAAGTTCTTTCAATATTAAAACAATATCACTGAAATTAAAACTGAGGCTTTACAGATTCATATTCATATTGTAGATCTTATATCATTATATTATAGCTACAGATGTAAATTATATAAATGTAAAATTTTACATTATTATGGACCCAACGCTATGCTAAAGGTCATGGAAACACTTGTAAATCCTTTGTTCCTGCTAATAAAATTTTGGTTTATGTTGCCTTACCTGCCCCTGCTGCCTGCGCTGGAGTTGCTGGAAGGCCGTGCTGGCGTATGGAAATTAGGCACACCTGCAGACATAAATGAAACGAGGAACAAAACATCCACGATCACCTCTTTCTCTGGGTACACATTAAAGCTCTTCAACATGTACACAGCACTTAAGCAGGGAAAGAAAAGAAAGAAGAAGAAAAAAAAAATCAGTGTCATTTAGCTCAAAGGCTAAAAATCCAAAGCTATAAATGCCGCCCGAATTTCCCCATAGACTGTATGTGATTTAAAACTGCAACACTATTACAAACTAGAAAGTGCATTTTCTGAAGAAACTGCAGTGTGAATGCTTGAATCTGAATGTATGCACGTACTGTGCTTCAATGTAATATTACCGTATTGTGTGTGTATAAGGACCATAAATGGCACCTGTTCAGAGACATGGTTACGAAGCGGATTTCAAACTCCAGGCTGTCAGTCACGCAGTAGAAGCTGGGAACAGAGCAGCTGTGAAATCTGTCTATGTTATTATGCTCAGCGTCTTTTAGTTTACATTTTGACTGCACAATTGTGAGCTCTTTGTTATGCACAAAACAACATAGTTTTCTTTTATTTATAGAGCATCATTATTTAATAAATGCTCATAATTTATTTTTGAGTAGTTTTTTTCATGTACATCTATGCTGTATGTTAATAAAAGTGCCTGTGTGACATCTGGGACACAGCTTTGACTAAGAACTCTCTTTTTGTTCTTACTTTATGGCTTTAAAAAAAATATCGAGATATATATCTTATATCGCCATCCAGCTAAAAAATATCAAGATATGAATTTTGGGTCATATCGCCCAGCTCTAAATAAAACATTAAGTGATATTTTAAAAAGACATGTTTTTCAGTAATCCCACTCTTGATATACCCGTGTGGGTACCTGAAGATCCAGGAGACTGTCTGGGGAGGGGGTCCTGTGAATTCAGCTGATCCTTGCTGGCTGTGATGCTGCGATGCAAAATGGCTTCAAAGTAGTTGGTACCTGCATGCTCCACCTACAAAAAAAGTAGAGCGATAGAGAAAAGTTAGTGAAATAGCCAAAAATAAAAATAAACAAATAATGAAATAGGGATACCCAACCAAGGTAAACACCACCAGCCACAGACAAATGTAATCCCAACTCACTTTACCACTCCTGGTCACATGACACATTTTATGTAACCATAGTGCTCATCATGTTTTCAAATATCTAATTTTTGATTATTTTTTTTTAAATCTAAGCATCGCAGATATTAACATCTTTCAGTGGTAGTGATTATACAACCAGAAAACAACATATACAGACTTTATACATTTTAATATTTATTGTGCAACTATGTGCCTGTTTTTAGTGCTGTGATACACAATTTCCTAACAAAGAGTTAACACATTTTATATAATTTATACTGATTACATTTCATTACATTGTTGTTGTTTTTTTAAATGTACAAATGTTGATTGTTAATCAACTTTATTTTAAAAACTGAACAACAATAAAATGTGCTTACCTGAATGGGAGGGATCTCAGGTACGCAGGGCAGGTTCTCGGGATTGGTGACGGATGGGATGAGCTCAATAGAACCCATGGCAGGGTTTACAGGGCTACGGTGTGCGTGGGCGCCGGCCATACTAGCACTGGTGGGACTCGTGGGATTGGCATTATGCAGGGATGCAACCGGAAAAGGTCCTGCATGCCCTGGATTAGAATGCTACATGGAAAAAGAGAAAGGAAAGTATAGAGGAAAAGGAGGGAGGAGGGAAGCAGGTCACTCACTGAGGTTTAAATAAGAAAAAAAACAAAACTTTGTTGTGCAAACAACATGGCTGCATCATCATGCATTTGAATGACCACACATGCTGCACAAGACAAATTAATGACAAAGTAAGAAAAAAGTGCCAAACCCCTGATTGTAGTAAGAAACGAAACCTTTGGTGGCTCATCTCAGATTCTATAGACATCTGGACACAAAGAAAAAGGGGCTGGATATAGTGGAGCTTCTCTTACCTAGTCGTGCATGCAGGCAGCAAATGTACATTTTCTTATTGTACAGTAAATGATATTCAAGCAAATTCATGTGTACAGATACACTGGAGAGGCAGTGTTAAGCAGAGCTGAAGGAAGTCCTTTGCGGCCTTCTCTGAAACAACAGTTTCAGATTTACTTTTCAATGAATCATTAATGATGTATTTGAATGTTATACTTTATCAAATTTGATTTTCATTTGTGTGCAGAAAATTGAATGAAGTAAAAATTCATTTTTTCATAATCGCACAGCTAAATTTGAAATTGAAACCTGAATGACAAATAGTTTTAAATGGACTTTATATAATAACCCTGCCTTAATTATTCTGAAAATCAAAGTCAAAATTAACTGCATTCACTTGAGGACAGAAAAAATGTTTCACTGCTTTTCTGAATGAATAAGATTGTTAAATTTATGAAAAAAGGTTTTACATGTGCATCTGTTAAAAATCTAATGTGTCCCTTTCCTTTACAGTGGCTTTGACCCCTTCTCTAAAAACCCAGTTGTACCCTGCAATGTTCGTCATATAGAATTCAATTTCCTTGCTTTTTTGAGTTTTATTATTATTTATATTCAATTTTATTTTCAAAGTTCAAGGAAATCAACTGTAAAAGAGCAGTCCATGGGTTGCAGGGAGGCTGGAGGTAGAGAGGCAAGATACACTCTGGACAGGTCTGTGACAAGCTAATACAGAGGGACAGGGGATCTTTCACACTCACATCACACCTACTGGCAATTTAGAATCGCCATTTAACCTAATATGTGTGTCTTTGGGCTGTGGGAGGACGCACGAGTGCACAGAGGAAACCCAAGTTGACACAAGGAGAACATTAAAACTCAAAGTGCTAACCACAATGCTACACTAGTAACATCTCTAAAAGAAAGTCAAAGAAGCAATTCAATAATTGCCTTACTTATTCATGCTCTTAACATCGACCACAATAACCATGATTCTGGTCACAATCCAGGAGCTCTACTCACAACTAAATGAGTGTTTATGTCGGGGTTTTGCATCTTAAATCCAACATCATCCAACAGCAAATTTCTTATTTTGAGGAGACAATCTTTTATTTATGACGGAAATGAATGTGAATTTTCTCCTGAAGGTGAATTCCTTGTGCTTCTATAAAATACGTTATGCATTTTAGCAAACAAGGCAAATAAATATTAAATTTAATAGTGCACACATACATACACAACACTTGCTTTTGAATTTTGCTAAACCACAGAGTTTAAATTTCTTAAATTAACGCCACTATTCACTCAGACAAACGTTATTAAAGTCATACATGAAAGCAGATGGCAGAAAATACACATCTAACAGCCCGTTTCCCCTCACAGGAACCTTTGTTGAGATTTCAATCTTGTTTCCAGTCTTAACTGCAGAGACTGGTATCATGACTGATCTAAAAGGTGTCATTACATCACAAATTGGCCAAGTACACAATATATCAAGTCTGGTGTCTGAAACCAGTGAAGGAACAATGCAGGAAAAGGATGAAGTGAATTTGGATTCAAAAAAAAGAAAAGGAAATGGTTGTCCACTCTCTTTGGGCTCATCTGGTTAAATGATGATTATACAAAATAAAAAAACTGAAGAAAAAAAAATATCTGGTACTCACAGATATTGCCCTTATCTTCTATGTGGCTTGCTTATAGTTGAATAGATTACAGAGTTTTTGTTTTCCCCACAATAAAAAAAAGTAGCATCTGTGAAATTATGTCCATTTTTATATTTATGAGTGACATAAAAATGAAGAGATTTCTATGCAATTTGATCAGTCGAGTTTTCAGTGTAATTAGATTATTAATATTTCATATTCTTACATGAAAACTGTAGTTACATTTTTCTAATTCAGTTTCTTCTTGCACATACTGCAAATTGAACTTCAGCTTTGATTAAATGATGTAATTTAGCCATGCCACTATTAGAAGAGTGAAGACAGACGGCAGCACCATCGGCTGTTAATTTAAAATGAATATGCATTTATGAATCTATGACTTTTACAAAAATACTCGTGGTTGCCAGTGGTACCCCTCAGACTTCTATGAATCTTACGTCACCTTGTTCTCAAGTTATTGCATTCACGAGATTTGGTGACTCCCTGATCTAGAGGCCCAGGTCACTGATATTCAAAGTAGTCAGAGATTTTTTGTAGATACACCTTTGGCATCAATTTGAAAGTCCTATGTCGTTTCGTTCTGGAGTTGTCACAGTTCATGAGGCAGACCCGGCAGGGTGACAACAACAATAACCCATTAGCCTTTAACGGGTGAGAGGTACAAAGACACCCATCAAGATCAGTCTAAACTCAGACTGTGACTGATAAAGGTGGGGCTGATGTTTTCTTCGGTAAAGGTTCAAGTCCATAATTGTATTGTGCAGGATGTCCTGCTAGTGTCTTATAGAAAACACGGTGAGGTTAATGAGGTTAATAATGTTTGAGTAACTTAAACATTATTTTACCTCAAAAATGTCTTTATTTCTTTATTTTTTTTTATACTAGAGTTTCTTACTTATTGGCTGGCATACACTCCAATTTATTAGGTACATCTGTTACACCACTTGCTAGCACAACATTTTATCAGTGAAAGACATGGCAGCAACTCAGTGCTCAGGCAAGCAGACTTAGTGTAGACAACCTGGTTAGGTTCAAAGATAGGCTGCAGCAGCAGACCACACTGGATGCCACTCCTGTCATGTCCTTGCAGGGGCTCACCAAAATCGGACAATAAAAAAATTGGAAAAACGTTGCCTGATTTGATGTGTTTTTATTTCTGCTGTGACATTTGGGTGGTAGGGTCAGAATTTGACATAAAACAACATGAAAGCATGGATCTTTCCAGCATTGGGTGCACAGTCACCAGATCTCAATCCAACAGAGCACCTTTGGGATGTGGTGCAACATGAGATTCACATCAAGGATGTTCAGCAACTGTATGACGCTATCTTGTCAATATGGATCTAAATGTCTGACAAAGGTTTGCAGCACCCTGCTGAATCTGTGCCATGAAGAATTAATACAGTTCTGAAGGTAAAAGGTGTAACTAATAAAGTGGCTGGTAGGTGTATATGCAGATACTGCCATACTTTCCGATATATATTATACTGAATATATCAGTGAGACTCTGTAGTCTGTATAATCTATTTCATTCATGTCAGATTCAAGCTAAACTCGTCTGACTTTCCACAGCCACAAATACAAACAAATAAGACCCTTTTCCCATATATTATACTGCAGGTACTGCATGATTTAGATAGAAAAGATTGCACAAATAATATACTGGATATTGTTCAAACTACTTTCTTAAGTCAACTATCAGGCTGCTTAATATCAGCCTCACTCTGTGTATCTATACACGAACGGTACTAAGAATGGCATTTTTGGTCAAACAGCTGCTTACCAGTCACGTGTAGTAAATCAATCTAAAAGTGCCTTACATAATAAAATTACACCTGTTCAGCTATTTCCATGTAGTGAAACTAGAGTGTGTTTTGTACTGACCTGTCTCTGTAGTTGCGGCTGCATCATAGGAGGATACTGCTGTCCATTATGTCTCGGCTGACTGGTGGGCATTCGACCCGGCGATGGGCCAGGTAGACGCATATGGTGTGAGGAAGGGTACAATGGGGGGCCCGGGCCCCCATTCATACCCCCAGGCCCTCTTGGTATCTGCTGCATACTGATGAGTCTTGGGGGCTGGTGGAAAACAAAAACAAAAACCTTACAGACATATTCTGACTACTGTTCTAGCAAACATGGCCGCCAGAGTCATGTCAATGATGTCAATGATGATTAATGCAATCACTTCAATCATTTATTCTATGGAGACACTTCAACTACTACAGCTTCTCAAACTTCGAGAATTCTACTTGTTCCCAGCAGGAAGCATGTTTTTGAATTAAGTCTCACTGAACTTTTTTGTCTACGTGAATGTTTTTTGCCAGATTTGAAGCCAATAAAAGTATTTAAGAGGTATTGCAGCATCCATCCACATTGCTGACTCAGAGGTTTAGTAACACATTATTTTTTGCTACACTAGATTTACAGTTTAATCCGAAATGGCACCTTAGCTGGGAATGATTTCATACCTGCTGCTGAACCATGGGTGGGCCTGCCTGCCTGGATGCGATGCGCATCTGTTGCTGTATTTGCTGCTGGTGTTGCTGCTGTTGTTGTTGCTGCTGCTGCTTCTGGTGTGCATAAGCCGCCTGCTGCATGTGTTGCAGTCTGAGCTGTGCCAGGTTGATCTGTCCTGGGTGTTTGCTGGGGTGACCTTGGACTGGGGATATAGGCGGTCCGCCTACCATCACGGTGCCAGGCGGCTGTGCAGGTGAAGGTGGTTTCTCAATAACCAAATTACCTAAAACAAGAGCATGGAAGCCAGTGAGCTGAATTTAAAGAAGCCCAAAGAATAAATGATCCCTTTATTTACTTTACTATACAGCAGTGTTTGTCACGTAGAAATAAACAGCTTCTAAAAACATTAGACATAAACTGTCTTAATATTCACTAGAACAAATAAATACTTAATGCATTGACATGGTGGCTGATGAGGTATAATTTCTCTCACCTAGATTAACCACATTTTTGGCCCAGAAGGTGGGGTCACAGAAGAAGCGCACAACTCCGTTGGCCTGGGGTGCTGGCTCCAGTCTAACTTTGAAGAGCTGGCGTAGCTGATACAGGATCTGCATGCATGCATGCACACACAGAGAATATTGTTCTTCAGTTACAGAGCCTGGCTAAGCAAGCAACAAATATTATGTTTATCAGCAGGCCCTTTGGGAGCATTACTCAACAATCCCACAACAAATTTATCTCAATTATCTCATTTGCTGACTATCTTGTGGTAGGCGGTTAAATTCACATGGCAGAGGCATCCATCCACATACATGGGGATTCATTTTGCAACTATACCAATACAGCTTGGCCAGCAGGGTACAACAGGGACAAAATACTCTTAAATTGCTCCATTACATAGAACCGCAGGCAATAAAAACACTAACATACAAGCTACCTACCTACATACGTTAATTGCAAGTCACACGTGATAACTATCATTAGATCACGTGACTAAAATATTCATTAAAAGAAGATCAAACACTTTATATACTGTAGTTTACGGGTCATAAGCCGCTACTTTTTTCCCCACACTGTGAACACTGCGGCTTATACTGACGTGCAGCTAATGCATATTTTTTTTCATGCGGCCAAAAACATTTTGCCTGGTAACAGTAGACCAATCAAAATGATAAGTAGTATATATACGGTATATATTTCTATCGGTTGTTAAGAGACGTTGCAATGTTGTTTTGGAACAAAATCTGCAGTATGTATTTTTTTATGTTACCATAACGTTTATGTTACCATGTTTATGTTACCTTACGGATTAAATTAAACGTTAAAAATCCTCACGTGTGATATTCCTGTGTAAATATCTCATATTACAAGTGAAACGCATACGGCTTAAAATCCGGTGCGGTACAAAATTACAAAATGTATTTTCTTTCTACAATTAGAGCATGCGGCTTTTAATCAGGTGCGCTCTGTAGTCCGGGATTTACGGTAGTATGATTCTTTGGATGTACAGGGCTTTGGCATCCGCTTAAAGCCAAATGCAATGCTTTTTCAAGTCCGCTTTGTTCAGGCCATACAGTTAGCTCCACCATCTCCACTGCTGAACATCTGGAGCTCTTGAGAAACATACCAGCCTCTTGCTGTAGAGCAGTGCTGTGCTGCTGCCAGTAGTGATGGCCCAGTGGCAGAAGTTGAGCACATGATGAATCTGTTGTGCCAGTTGGGTAGTGTCTTTATGCTGAGACACAAGCCTCATACTGCGCTCTTTGGTCACACTCTAAGACAAAAAGAGAGATTATAGTGGTTAAGAAATTGCTACTCAAAGAGTCTAAACACTCCAGCTGAATGAATAAGTCATGATCAAGCCAAATCCCCCTCTAGGCAAAAATAAAGCACATGCATGGAAAAGGATTAGATCCTTAGATTTGATTAGATTAAAATCTAACAATCCCCGCAGGGAGCCTGGGTTACTGCGGTAGAGTTTAACAGAAAATAGCAAAGAAAAAATAAGAAAATAGGCACAAGACATGAAGTGTAGAAACACAATGTGAAAAAGGTTCTATGGGCCGGGGTCCAGACATAAAAACTCTCGAAAAGCCTTTTGCCAACCACATGTCTTTAACTGTGCAATTTCAGTGAAATTACTATGTTACAGTGAGTCGACAGGCACAGCCTGAGCTCTCATAAATACGTTCGAGTACTGCTGCTGTAATTTCAATCCATTCCACCAAACCAATTATGAATTTGCAGCACATTATTAAGTTCTGATCCAGACTGGCTTCCACTGATATTCTCTTACCTCCAACTGCTGCAGCAGAGACTTGCCCTTTTTGTTGATTTCATTTATAAGAGTAAATACTGCAATTTTGATCTCATGCTCCACCTTCCTGTGTGTCTCATTCAGTTCTTTTAACCTGGGTTAAGGTAAGCAAAAAGAGGGCACAAATGATTTACATAGAAATACCAGCCAGAAGTATATACATCCCCCAACTGTATCAACAGGTAGCACTGGTTATGAAAAAGTCGCACCTGCTTTGCACCTGAGAGACAGAATAATGGACAAAGTTCTTCTTTTCCTGTAGTTTGGCCATAGTGGTCTCAATGATGCTTTTATGGTTCTGGAAAGCCTCTTCCAGAAACTGGTACCTGGGAGTTGAAACATAACATCAGAAAAAAAAAAAAACATAAGAGAAAATGACACAAAATGACACACCAAACTGACTAATTAGCCCCAGGAAACAAATGAGCCAGTCTTCCCTTTGCAATCGTAGATGCACACAATAAGGGTTCATGGCAGGTTGAACCACCATGAACCCTGTGTACTTTTCGTTTTTCTTGGCTTACTGCATCTTTAAAGTGAATTAGCATGACGTGCTCAGAGGTCATCAGAAGAAGCCAGAGACGCTGACTATTTCGGATCTCTGGATTGGTGTATTAATAAAGTCATAATGTTGTGTAGTTCCAAGGATGCTACACATGCTTGGATTTTCCCTTGTGGGGAAAATAAATTTATTAATAAAGTTATTCTATTCATGTTTTCATGTCCTGTTTTATGACCACTGACATTAAAAGTATCGCTCCCCATTCATTGTCACAGTTGCTTCAAAATAAGTGTGTAGATGGCCAAGATGGCTGCTGAGTGGGAACGGTTGTTCTAGATAGACTTTGATACCATCAAGTTGCAAACAACTTTCAATTAATTAGAGGGCAGAGGATTTATTAGCTTTGTAATGAAAATGAAATGAATGAAAAAAAAAAAGGTTGATGTGCCTAAAGATGAGTCTCTCTTTGGAATAATTAAACCTGATAATAATAATTTGAGACAAAAACAATATTCTCATTATATTACTACTGAATCCTAACCTGCTAACCTATAAACAAAACATTTTAAAGCCTGATGGCAGTATGGACATTAAATTTGGTGTGTCAACATGAAAGAGGTGCGAAATGCCCAGACACCAGTGGCTGCCTGCAGATAGACAATCATTCTTAAACCTTAATGTGTACTGGGTTACTGCGGTAGCCCAATGTTAGGATTATTGGGGTAAAAACAAAAACACACTGTGCAATTAGTCACACAAGATAGAGGCACTTTACCACGTACGAAAGCTGAAAGACAAGCAGCTGACAGGTGAAAAAAAGCATGTGCATGCTAAGCTACCTGTGCTCCTTGTGCTCCAGCAGCTGGCAGTCCCTACAGGTTAAAGTGTCACATGTCTCACAGAAAAGCTTCAGTGGCTCCTGCTTGTGGATGGGGCAGAAAACAGGCCTCTGTCCTGAGGTACTGACAGACTCTGTAAATACACACCAGAAGAAGACATCATGAACACTCAGGAAAAGAGTGATACGGGCAAGGAGTGAAAATTACCACAAGGGGAAAAAAAACAAAACAAAACAACTTAATGGAAGATCAAACAAGACTGCAAAGAAAGAGAAAATAAGACAGAAGCTATAAGAAACTAGAGATTGGATCCTCTCTCCAGCCTGAGGGGTTCCATCTAATCAATGAGATCTGCACTATTACCATGGCAACAACCAATCAGCTTTACCACATTCACTGCATGTCAGCTACAGTTTGCCTCGTTCAGTCTTTTGTAATTTTAGCCTCACTAAGCAGCAGCCAAAACTTCACTGTAAGGGTCTGATTCTTACCAGACGCAGCATCAGCATCCTCCTTTGTACGAATTTTGTGGTCCTTTGTGATTTTCACCCTCTGGTGGGCCTCCACACAGGTCTTACACAGCCACTCTCCACACTCCACACAAAACCCTATGGTTCCTGCATTGTCCTCACAACTTGTGCACACCTTGGAAAGACAACACCAATTAACACCTAAAACAAATGTAACATTTTGTGCTACCAAAAAAATAAATAAATAATCCACCATTATAAAACATATTTTGACAAAACATGAACTATCAAATTCTCGCTCTATGGCGCAAATACACCAAAGATATATTAATACAGAATTATTCTCACAGTCACTGTTTAGTAGGTAACTGGTTAAAACTGACAATAGTTTACAATTTATTTTTCTAACATTAACATTAAAAATAAGTGAAGGTTTAATCTGGGAAAAGTGTGAATTATACACAAGTAAACTCTAAAATATATTGGGGTATCTAATTCTGAAATGTTGTGGGTCATTTTAGTGGGTCACAAGGTGCAGGAGTGTGGTTTTACTTGCAGCAGTAAAAGAAAACTAATGAATTCAAACAATATTCAGCTTCTTCACTGCAACATAAATCGGTATTTTTAAGTTTTAAGGATGATCTGGTAGTCAAATTTTAAGCTGATACACATGTTTTAAAATAATTTAGCCAATAGCTGATTTTTTTTCTGCTTGTGTGCTTTTTTCTCTTTTGTGTCATCACTGAAAGATACTCGCATTTGTTTTGACAAATAACTGAAAATTAAAATAATATGGATTACAACTAACCAAGTCTTCCACAATTACATGCTGGCAAAATTCCTGCTTGACAAATCTAAATGACTCTTTGAGACTTGTTTTGGGAGACTGAACTAATGCTGTCATGGTGTAATTTTGAAACAAATCAAGACCATTTTCATATGTTTTTAACAGCACGAGGATGGAGAGCCAGAGTGAAACTGGAACTTTAGGGCATGGTTGTTCAAAAGGTATAATCCAGATAAAAATTACCTAGTTTTGGTAAGCCACGGATCATGTAATGTAGCTCAGTTTTGTCACTTTTGCCTGTTTAAAACAAGAACTAAATAGGATCACTCTGATTCACGCACAGACTTTTAAATATTACCAAACCCAGATTACAAGTACTTTAACTGGAACGCATCTATTCTGTCATGATACAAATACAAAAATTCAAGTTGAAAATATTGAGGAGAACAACAGCTAGCATAGCGTAATATTGCTAAAAGAAATTTTATTTCAAAATGGGGGAAAAAAAGACGACCTGTGAAGGTACATTTCTTTTTAACATTCGGTGTAGTGAGCTGACAACCACTGAACAAAAATAAAATGTCCGTTATTTACATGTCCTTTAAATTTAGCATTTAAAGAACATGTATCATTTTGACATTCTTCTAACACCGTTTAAGAGTTCTAGTTTTCTTTCTTGACAACCTTTTGATTTTCTTTTTTTTCCCCCCATTGTAATCCAGTGTGAATCAGGGATCATGGTAATCCTTGATACTCTGCATCACAATAATCATTATCCTGTTCAAACTAGAGATTCGATCTGGATATTTTATTCTTTTTTTAAATTGGCTGGGTCACCTGATCCTATCTGATTACATGATCCTGTTGTTCCTTTGAACTAGATTTCAGGATTTGATCCTGTCTGATTGGATTAATACTACCAGATTACTTATGAACAACTGGACCCTGGTAGGGAAAATTTAAAATCCATCTGATATTTACAACTTCCCTAACATCTGAAGATAAAGCTTCTGAAAGGAGCCTTGGTGTTTTTACTTGGCTTTCATCATGTCACAGGTCACAGTGTGGAGCATGTTCTCCCTGTGCCTGCTTGGCTTTCCTCCAATTTCCTCCCTGTTGGATTTGTATTGATGATTGTCATTTATGCTTAGAAATATCTACTCATATATGCTTAGAGTTTTATAATTAGTTGTAGACTATTAAGGATCAAACCTCTACCAGTCTGCAAACTTTGTGTGCATTCCAGAGTGTTCTGGCTTTCACACCCACATTCTGGGAGCATGGGAGAGGTCGTACCTTCTCTTATTGTTTTATGGCAGGATAAACGAGTCTATGTTAGTTTTAGTCTAAGTGCCTTTTGTTTAGATGAACTGTTGTACTTCCAGACCAGCAGGTTTAGGGAAGTCTTTATGGGGTCACACTCTGACCCCACACACACACACACACACACACACACACACACACAGGGCGTTTATCAATATGCGTACTTGTGCGTACTTGCGTTCTCGTGTACTCGTGATACGTCATCAGTCGGAGACCAAGTACTGTTACAATTCGAAGTACGCATCAAGCCGAGAACGCGAAAAAGTCCCGGATGTGTTCTCGATCCGCCCGTTTTATCGAGCATGCATCGGTGTGGACTTGGGACAGCTATATATCCCAGAATGCATTTCGTCCAAAACTCAACAGCGGACTCCCGGCACATCGTTTTCACCCCCCCCGCTTGCGGACGTCTCACTACTCAGGTTAAAGAAACTCCAGCAGCTGTCTATAGTATTGAGTGTCCACTAGAATAGAAATAAAAGCGTTCTAACATCTCACCTGCTTGTTTTTATTAAGGTATGTACACGTATGTACATGTGCACTATTTTTATTATTAGAGGTTTCGCTAGTGTGGTTACAAATGATATATAAGTCACTTAGATCACTTCTAAATGTTAATGTTTGGTTTATTTCAGTGTTTTATTTGTTCCTGAGTAAACCGGTTTGGCTGTGATTAAAGTTAGGCTTCATAACATGTTACTCACAGTTACATTAAGAGGGGACGGCAGTAAAAACTCCGGACCTGTGACATCATCACGTACGCTGGTGTTCCGACTGTACAAATCACGAGTCCGTGCTCGCGTACTTGAGAATTGAGAAACGGCCCACGAGTCCATGCTCACGTTCTTGGCGGGTACGTACTCCCTTGCGTTCTCGGTGAGTACGTACTCACCGAGAACGCGAGTACGTACTCGCGTACTTGGGCATTGATAAACGGCCACACACTTACACAACGCACAGGCAAGGTACTCTTTGTGTGTATGTATACGTCGTATGTTAATGAACCTATGCATATTCATGTAACCTCAATAAAAGAGCAGTGTTATGAGGGAGCGGACGAGAGCAACTGGGGTCAAGCTAAGGAACGGCGTTTGTCCAGTTGGTCTCCCTCGTATACGAGTATCATGAAGAGCTCTGCTTGGTGTTCAATGCTTTTGCTGTGTAATTACATTGTCTTCAACGTTCCAGCGAATGGGTTTAAGCTACAAACCTATCACTCCCACCATCCAAAAACACGTGTGTTAAGTTAACTGGATATTCTGAAATGGTTGCAAGTGTGAATGTGAGCATGGATCTCTCTCTATCAGTGATGTGATAGACTGATACCTCTCTAGGGTAAATCCCACCTCACACCTAGTGCCAGCTGGGATAAGCTCAAGCTCCCACACTTACAACCCCAAATTGGATAAGTGGTTTGAAAAAACAAAAACAAAGAAGAAAAAACAAAATCACCAAAGTGGGTAACAGACGGTTGAACATTAACTAGAACCAGAAGAACAGGTGTCAGTTAGTGCTGTGCGATATGACCAAAATCTCATATCCCCATATAAACAGGTCTTATCCCGATAATGATATATATCATAAAAATTTTACATTTTCTGTAAATTCAGTGAATCTTGGGCAACTTGACTTGTGTTTTCAGCGCCGTCTTCCTGGAGTTGAGTGTTTTGACCGATGCATGAAACTATATATTTTTAGACATAAGTTGTAACGGCCGCCATTTTCTTTGTGAGTATTTATTACAGGGCGTGCTGGGGGAAAAGCCTGTTCTAACATTTGAGTCTAAGGTTTATTTTTTAGCACCTGACAGCTCTTTTTTGCTTCTCATCCGTAAACTATCTCTATGCTCTTTCACATGATTCTTGCATAAGTGACTGAAGGGTTTGCCGTGTTTGAGTCTGTGGTGGGGACCAGTTTGTGGCATAATTTGCATAGTACAGTTTTCTGGTCCATGTCAGACTTTTCATTACCAAACCATGTCCATGCTACAGAGGTAGCCCCCCATTTGGAAATAAGGTTCTCTGTTTGGAGCTACCTGGTTCTTCCTCATCTTCACTGGCCATGCTGGTATTCTCCGATGCCTGCATCCACATGGTGACTGTAGGAGCCATTTATAGTTACTTAATGTTTTTATTTGAGGTAATTTGTTTGATACATATTCTGAAATTCAGTGATTGAGAATAATGTATTTTGTCATCATTTCAGTTTATTTTGAAAAATCTCAACAGGATCTTGAGCTTTATTGTGAAAGGTTTATGTGGAAAATAAACAAGTAGACGGCACACGATGGTTTTACCGTCTTTGTTGCTAACAAACCGACACGTAAAAACAGTCACTTATCCATCCGTAGTGTGGTTATTTTAAATATAAGAGAAAGAGAGAACTTTAATAAATTAATATAGCCACTACAGTGACCATCAAAACGATGAAAAAATATTGCCGTAAACAGTGTATTTTGCGACACTACAAACAATAGCGTATAATACGAAATGATAGATGTTTAATATCGTCATCAGATATATATCGTCATATCAAACAGCCCTAGTGTCAATGTATATAACTTTAATGAACCTTAACTATCCTTCTAGTCAAAAGATTTTTAAAAAGCCATGCTATTGATTGCACAGACAGCAATCAGATGACAGCAACCTTAAGTGGATATGCTAGCGTGGAGATTTAGAGTCTGCAAGCCTTAAACAGAGCACGTCTTGATCTGTGTAACTGTTGCTTGGCAGCCACCTCAGGACTGTTTACAGCTACTTATGTGACATTTCCAACTATTTATTGATAAACATCAATGAGCAACTGTGTTTAGGAACTGCAGCTTAGAAAAAGATCATACATTTTCATACACGACAAACTGAATATGTCCATCCAATATAGTGCATGAAGGAGGACTGCACTTGGAACAGTGAGGGGCATGAAGTGCAACTGTGATAACATGGGTACTAGGTCAGATAGGAGAGACCTGCAAAAGGAAGAAATCTGCAACTAGTTGGCCCAAATTATTGCTGCAGTGGCAAACGGCTGCCTATGGATAACTTTTGAATCAAGATCCATAGGCAATGGGACAGTGGAAGGTGTGGTGGATGTGAAATTGTTTAAACGGACAGGTATGTGGATAGTGGAAGTTATGGTTGTACGATACTGAAATATTTCTGTTATTTTGTTTAACCAAATGCAGACAACAGGAATGAGTTGGTGTAATGAAGGCAACACTGCATAATCAGTCGAACTTTTTTACCACTTGTTGAATATGTATTCTTACTCAGATGAACTTGTGGCACAGGATGAGCAAAATATAACATGTTGAATATGGGTCTGAGATACAATCCATTAAAGCCAGCAAATGTGTAATGAGAAATGAGTAATGAATCTATATTATCCATGTTTACCAACTCACTTGAGTTAGTGTTACTGTATGTGCATGATGTAATTTTCAGTTTTTATATGTTCACAACAAAAAGGACCAGATGCTTTTTGACATTATTTTAAAGAAATTAAATAATGTCAACCTCAGCTGAGATCTTGCCAAACAGCAGAAAAAAAGTCTTCAAGCAGTGGTTCAAATACAAACAAACCAACCATGTCTACATACCTGTGCAGCTTTTTCATCTGATGTGCTGGTGGCCTCTGTAGTATCTTTGACAAAGTAGTTGTCAATAATATCACTTTGCTTGTAGTCCTGGTGGCAAACTGAACACCGCATGACATTAACTAAAGACAGAAGAGAGAAAACAAGGACAGACATGGGTCAAAGAAAGTCAAACGTTCAAACACTGGACTGCAGATCAAGTGTTAAGCAATACAAGTGATACTGGCTGATATTTAGGGAAAAAAAATGGAAACAAGCCAAAGCAGCAGTCACCATCAAGGACAGGCCCATATCCAATTTATTACCTGGCTTATTAAGCTCTTTAACTATTAACTAAGAAAAGTCCTGTTTCAAATAAAAGGGAATAATAACTGTCCTTCAGCAGACTATAATTTCTTTTAGGTGAATTCCTGTTGTTATTATGAATTCTTGGCACACTGGAATATCCATGCCTATTCATGGAAGCTAATTGATTTAGTGCCTGTCTGCAGAAGATTCAATCTCATCATTCTTGGCATTTTATTAGCATATTAAATCACATGGCCAGAAAACAACGACTGTTCCACTTAATCATTTTATCTGGCTTTGTTAATGGAATTACTGCCATAATCAGACGCCAGCAAATAATTAGTTCAGCACTTTTCCACTTAATCTCTAAAATCTAATATTAGTCCCAAAATTAAACTTAAAATTAAGTAGTGTAACATAATGCCCCTCCTCTACCTCATAAACATAAATCCCCCCCACCGCCTCCCTCAAGCCAGCTGAGGTAAAACCAGTGTAAACCGGTTTGAGCTGGTCTACACTGGCTTGAACAGCATACGGCCGGTTCGTGTGAGCTCCAGCTGCATGAGTTGTTGTGTGATTGGTTGTGAGAACAGATGGACTAGAACTGTGTTGAGGAACCCACACAACCATACACAAAAGTACACACACACACAAACAAATGCACCACACAGATGTCATTTTGAACTGGAGCTCAGCTCCACAACTCTATATATGCATAAACAAGTAGAAGCTTATTTTAAACTGGACAGGGCTCTCTGCTAAAGAAAATACGAGGGGAAAATAAAGCTACAGCATGCTTTAACACACACACAGGTTGATTTACTAATTAAATTAATTATCCAAATCAACAACAGGTTAACCACAAGTGATCCTGGCAAAACAGATCCATACCAAGAAAATTAAGTCTGGGTATGAAGCAACGCTGAGCTTAATAGTCCACATCTAACTTTGTACATCAGATAAAGCATTACTGAGTAACACTGTCAGCTACTTCTGGATATTTCAGTAATTACATCTGCAAGAAGCACTACAGCACAGTTCACACATGTACTGCAGCCCTGACCCTCTGTCAGACTGCAGGTGCCAGCATGGTTTGGCAATGGTGCCATGCAGAGAGCATCGTCTACACGTGCACTGTCAGCAGGGGGCAGTGTTAAAAAATTTTATTTATATATTTATTTATTTATATATATATATATATATATATATATATATATATATATATATATATATATATATATATATATATGAACAACTCTTAATGTTGGCTCGTCTTGTGTTTTTGCTCAGAAGAGCAACAGAGAACAGAGAAGTCATAATGCACCAAGAACTTCTTCGCAGTGAAGTGAAACCGAGCAAGAAAAAACACAGTCCACTGTAACCACTTTCTGATGTGACTTTTGGCATTTTGGACTTTTTCATACTAAACCTCTTCAATATGAGCTTTGCCGTCATCATTTTTCCCGGTTGTTTGTTTTGTGTTATTTATTTTGAAAACCGCACTCAAGCACATTTGCATTGGCTGCATCAGTCACTCTGAAGAGTGAAACACCTACAGACACAAACATAGTTCAGGTCAATTTACCCAACAAAGGTCTGAAATGCAAATGTCTGAAATTATCGGGTCTTATTACTGGGTCTGCCAGCTAACTAGTACATAGTCTGTATCGATATGAGACTAGAGCAACACTCCAGCACAGCCACCATCTTGTGTCCTGCCTCCTTAAAGCTGTATCCAGGCAGCTCACTCGCCTAAATCGAGTATTTCCAGTAATGTGTGACCACATCTGAAACAAACCAGACTTTCTTGCTATGTGCTGGATATGACAGAGGAAAACTGTGGATACTATCCCAAACTGATTCTCCAAAGATGTCTCACGTTCATGTCTGAAAAAAATTCATAATAAATTACAACAGCTATTACAGCCAGCATTATAAATAAGAAGTATAGAGGTTCAGACACAAGAATGAATGAATGAATTCATCAGCATACTTAACTATTAACTTTCCCCACATTAGCGAATTTGACTTTGGAAATAAAACAAGAGGAACAGGAACAGCTGTCATCCCATGTGTCACAATTCAATTCAGTCCCAAAAATTTGGGAGTGCGGGCACTGTGTTTTATTCAAGACATGCCAAACCAATTACTCTTTTCCTTTACCCACTGCTTTGAATGAAACCCACCTCACCATTAAGCAAACTGGTGTTGACAATTATTACTATTGTTATTATAATAACAAATTCATAATACATTTTTAAACTATAGTTTATGTTTAGGTTAACTGTATCAGATTGGAAGCATCTGTTTTCTTCCTGTATGTGTAATTTACTACAGCTATAGTTAAACTTGTAAAAACAAGGTGATCTGTTTTAAGCAAGTTTTGTCATTTAACGATATCTTGTATCACCGATTTTGAACTTTTAAAATCTCTACCCCCTGCATATACTGTAACCTCTACATACAAGAGCATTTGGACAGCATAACTAGCCCCAAAGGGCAATGCCTAAATTAAAACTTTGATGTTTTATGATGTTTTATTACGTTTTTATGACAGCACGCTGTCAGCCTGTTTTTATTACAATATACTGATGTCAGCCTGCTAAATGTAAACAAAGTCATTTTCATGAATCAGGCCCTATGGGTAACCCTGTGCACAAAAAGAACAGATCTTAACAAATCACTGTGATAACAATAGACAACAACTGATTCATACAGATTCTGCATGACCTTTCATATGAGGTAGTTTGCTGATTACTTAATATGGTTTCTTGAAATTTTCTTTCAAGTTCAACTTTGACCTTCTGTGCAGACAATTAAGGTCAAATCCTTAGCCAACCTTGATACTCATGTCCCCCAAGGCTTAGTATATTGTTGTGAAGTTTGAAGGCGATCCATGAAGAACACTGGGTAAGAAATGTAACCAATTTTCACATTTGGTGTGACCTTGACCCAATTTTTACCTAAATTAAATCACCTCACGCTGTTATTGAAAAAATTTGAAAATGAGTGGAGAAATTAGAAAAACTGGATTCTTGACGGACTGACAGATGAACAAATACAACCAATTACATACTTCTTTCCTTTGGAGGATAATAAACAAAAATAAAAAACAAATACTAGCTTATAGTAGACAATTTTAAACATTAATAGCAAAACTGAAATCATCTGGAAAATAACTGAAACAAATGGATTTTTTTTTTTTTAAACTAAAACTATCAATTAAAAATAAATAAATACAACAACAAAAAAAGAAAAACCCTCTGTAGCTTTGATCTCTTTAAAAAACTGTTTTGATGCAATGTAATAACCTCAAAGTTTATAAAATATTTGGTAGTTAGTAAGAATTTTCCCAGCAACCACTAACAGCAAAGTGTTCATTATCCATCAGTCAGTAGCCTGGCTCAGTGTTGTAACTGGGGCTGAGGGGACATTTGTAATGTTTCATATATTAATATCATATTAATCAATGATTAAAATCTGGTTACTAAGAAAATTTTACAGGATGTAACTCTTAAAGTGACAGTGGTCACTTTAAGAGGTGCCTATACTGCATCACTGAACATGCACTTAAATCTCTCAATAGTTCCTCCTGTTCAGGACAGCAGAAGGACAGAAGAAGGAGCTAAAATAGGACCTCCCCCTGACAAAAAGGGTTCTAAGAACTGTAACCATTCCTAGTTCCTCCAATACACAGACACAGAAATGGGGGGGGGGGGGGGCTTCCTCCACATGCTATAAAACCTTTTCTTAACAAAAGATCCAAAAGGCACCATATGTTAACAAGGGGAAGCAACCCTGCTTTGTTTTCCAAAACACCAGCCCAGGTATGACCGAGTGTGGCAGCTAGAGTCACAAAAGGAACATTCAGAATTGAAAATATAAAAGTCCCACTGAACAACAGTATATTCCCTGATGAGTCAGAGGCCATGTGATACAGAAGGCAATATTAGGGTCACTCCTAATGACTAATGACTCAGGAAAAAAAAAAAAAAAAAAAAAAAGATTTTGGTGACAGGTATTGTAAGTGATCAAACTGTGCTCACATAGCTAAAGATAAATGAAGAATTATATGAGTATAACTTGTAAGGTCTTTTGGATGAAGCAAGAAATACAACACTTGTCTAGCATAGACTGACAGGAAAGTAATTGGTTTAGTTATACACTCTATGGACAACAGTACTGGCCAACACTGTTGCCTTAGGTTTGAATTCAGGTGTTTCAATCCCATTACCATGTGTGTGTAAACTCAAGCACCTAGCCATGCAGTCTGCCTTTACAAGCATTTGTAAAAGAATGGGTCATTAAAAAGATCACAGTGAGTTAAAGTGTGGTACTGTATGTGGATACGACCACTGCAACGGGTCAGTTTGTGAAATTTCTTCCCTCCTAGACATTCCACGATCAGCTGTAAATGATATTATTGCAGAGTAGCAGGTTTTAGGAACCACAATAACTTATCCACAAAGGGGAAGGGGAAGACTGTAAAGTTACAGAGCAGGGTCACACAGTGCTGCGGTGCATAGTACAAAGAAATCACTACTCCTAAAGATTTGAGACGGCAGACTTTTAAACTTTGTCAGGCATTAACAGCAATACAAAAACTCTGCACTGGAGCATCATAGCAAGGGATTCCACGGCCGAGCAGCACTGTGGGTGGCTCAGTAGTTTTTTTTCCCCCACACAGTGTATTTTGTTGCACAGTAAACTCCAGTAATTAGATTATCTCATGGGTGACCTTCAAATTAATATAAAAATCAGTCCAATCCAATAGGTTACCAGTTAATCCATCCCACAAAATGTCAAACAATGACAGAAAAGACACACAGTTGTTAAATTCTTGACATCCTGTATATAGTTTGCTGTAGTAGCATGTTTACAGCTGTATACCAGCATACAGTGAGCTGTTACAGTGTTAGTCTGGAAAGACCAGCCAACCCAGAGCCCTTGACAAGCTATGACATTTTTGCACCAAGGAAACTGTGTCTGAACATTATTTGACTGCCAACCTCACATGCTGATTCGTGACTGTGGATAAAAACCAGCGGGTGAAAAGCGAGTCTTGTCCATCAAGGTATCATTAGCCAAAGTCTACCAACACAAAGCCTGGTCTGCTTGCCTGTTTTCACTATGCAGACGTGACACAGCTGCAGTTTTGATCTAAAGTCTAACTCTGCTCTCAGGATAAAGCTTTTGGTACACCAGCTGAAGCGATCAGCCCTGGGGTGCTCTTGCCAAGCATCTGACAATCAGGCTTACCAAAAATTTATCAGAACCCAGGAGCCTACATTAGTCAGACCTTAGGATGTGTCCACTCTTACAGCTACAAAGGTAGCAAATATGGTGACAAGAAACACCTTTCCTGCATCACTATGTTGCACCGCATTTACAAGACCTTATCTTGGAATTATGATTTTTACATCACGTACTAAGTGAGCTAATCAGGGAAGATAAGGGAAAATATCATTATCAAGAGAGCTCCTAAATACATAAAAAGATAAATTCCACACTCTATAGCAGTCCCTGCAGTTGCATTTCAATGACAACTTAGCACGCACATGTCTATGAAGTGGTGTACACACGATAAACATTTGGGTTTCTAGAAATCAGAATACATGTGTACAAACATTTTCAACTCCAACTCTCTGCAGATGAATGCTTCTTTGTTAAAAGTTGTAACTGAAGCCTCGATTATACTCGGATGCGGACACAGACACGGACATATGGAAACACCACGGTAGAGTAGTCATTCCTGTTATGCTTCTTATGCACAGAGTACGCAGTGGTGCATGAGAAGCAGCAGCCCACAGTATTGTGATCAGCATCCATCCTATGTTTTAGCTGCTGTCTAATGATAAGTATGGAAAGGAGCCTGCTGAAAGGAAGTGAGACCCCTGCATCGCCGTCTTCTTCTTGTAATTCAAGCGCTTTTAATTCGTGTTGCTTACTGCCGTTTGCTATATTTGTTAAGGTGGACGTTATTAATTCGTGGCACTTAGGATTCTCACCACGGCCAGACTGGCTATCTACCCAACAACAAGCTCACAGTTTTGAAAGGTCAAGAGTCAAAATAAGCATACAATCAATCGCGATCGTTTACCCTTCCAGGTGCTGAATCCCAAACTTCCGATGGACAGCGGTTGATCTTAACTGAGAACAGATGACCGACCCAAAAAGCGGCGAGGCCTGCTTACTTGAGGATAAACTCACCTATGTGCGTGTCCGTTTGCCCGTGCGGTCCAGGAACCTGTACGCTTATCTGTCTGTCTGGTTGCGGGATGCATTTCAGGCAAAAGGAATGCAGACAAGGCAGAAGTTTTGGTTCACAGTCTCGGCTCTGAAGACTTTGTTTACACACTGCGCACGTATCCAGTAAATTAATAGGAGTGGATACCGGCGTGGCCGCAGAAGCCGCGGGAGGGGGGGACATTTCAGCGGCGAGTCCACCGACAGGAGCATCCCCGACAGCTTCAGCCGCAGTCGGCTCTGCATTAGTGCTACTGGTCCCAGCCGGGCTAGCGCTACCGTTGGTTTCTCCTCCCGCACCAGCAGCCCCGCTGCTACTGCTGCTGCTGCTGCTGCTAACGTCTCCACCTTCACTGCTGGGTGTAGGAGCCTCGTTTGCGTTCTCACGTGACTCGCTTTCTTCGTCCCCCTTTGTATTTGTTTCTATGACTATTACTGCATTATCGTTTTTCGTCTCTGGCGGCTCGGTATCTTGCAGTGAAGGCACGGAGTCCGACTTAGCAGACGTTTCCATATCCTCTTCGCCTTTGTTATCCGCCATCTTCCTTCCTCTTAGAACCGCTGCACATCCTGCGTAACTTCTCGAATTAGGAGTACGTGCGGACGTCATGACGTCGACGCCCCTGTGCTTTTCTGCACACGTGATGCAATCTGGGATCTGTGCATGAGCTGAAACACTTTAAGTAAAAAGGCGTTATTAGAGAAATATTATAAAGCAAATTAACAAACAAGTTTGTAAGTTTGTTGACAGCCGATTAAACTTTGAGCCACAAACTTTGCTAGCAGTTTCTGCGTAAACATCACAATATATTACTTTTGTCCCATAGACAGAAAGAGAAGGAGAATGGGCAAGAGGTTGTGTTTGTAATTTGCACATCTGGTTTACATCTGGGTTTAACTGTTGTCAGGAGTTTTTATGTGGTAATAAATTAAAGCCTTTGACATATTTAAATTTCACTTAAAATTAAACATATGTAGTTAAGATGTGTAAAATATATTAATGAACCCAATATATATATGTACATCGGCACAGTTTGAGGACACCTCTTACTCCTACAGCTGCCGATAATCATCAGCACAACGTGGGTCAGCACAGGGAATGCTGACTGGTTGAGAAGGCGAAAGAAGAGTGTGGTTGGATGCGTCCTAAACGATGCCTTGCAGCTCTTCGCAGAGCCTGCGTTTGCAGTAGTGACGTCAACAGTGGTGTGGTGCACGAGTCCACAAGAATGTATGGATTTGAGCCTTGTGGGTAACTCCACCTCCTTTACCAACACTTTGCATCTTCTTGTTTCTCTCACGTCAGTTCAGCCCAGTTAGATTGAATTCAAATACATTTTATTAGCATCAAATTTTAAATGATATTATTATCTATAATAATTATTTGAATAGTACTAATGTTGAAATTAACAGTGTAATGATGTATAGTATTTAAAGTGTCTGTGTGCATGCTTATGTGTGTGAATTTAGACACTAAATGCATCTGATCCTCGGGCTGTGGCATGATTGTATATAGTGGACAGCAAAAAATACCCGGTCTGCTTGTGTAGACCGGGTATTTTTATTTTATTTATTTATTTTACAAAATCAAAACCAACTGAATCCAGTGTCCAGAGTGAAATGTTTCCTGTGTTACTGAATGTTTTATATTATAGGAGGGAGCAAATCTCTATCTCAGCATTTCATTCCAACATTTTATCTGTTGGTTGCCAGGATCTTCTTTTTCTAGTTCAATCTGTACTTGGCTAGAATATGTCTTTTTCATTTTTATCCCTGGTAGTAAAACAATATTCTGCCAAATCATATTCTTTCTTTCTTTTTCAGGGCCAAACTATTTTTTTTTTATTATGTCCAGCTTTTATAGCAGCCCTTGCTCTGTAGAATTTACTAAAGACTACCTGTAAGAGAAAACATTAAGACATGAATGAGTTTTAACATCCAGTGTGAATAGTTCCCTAAAAGTTTATTCTTTTCATCTGGATGTAGCGTTTTAGTGATAGAAAGAGAAAGACTAAAACTGGCAACCAATGGGCTGTGAGGTCAGTTTCTTGATCATTTATATGCTAATTGTCATGACCATTGACCAACAACCACTGATCAAAGACCATTGATCAATGGCCATAAGTCCCATTCACAGGGTTGGGGAATGGCTGCACTCCGAACATTGTAAGATGGCAACAGATGTACCCTTAGGCCCCCTCCTCGATTAAGACCAGCATTCCTCCCTGTCCAGGATTTGTACATCCTCATCAGTGAAAGAGTGTCCACTCACCTGTAGGTGTGAATAGAGTCCTTGCCTGAAGCTACACTGATTTTATTTGTCTGTTGAAATACATCTGAATGATTCAGCAGTCTCTGACACTGATGCTAAGGCTGTAGGGGTCTGATTTGTCTCCTCTCCTATGAATGTGTGAAATGAGACCTTTACACCAGATGTTAGGACAACATCCTGACTGGAGGATCTTACTGATCAGCTTCAGCATCAACTAGATGAGTATCTGCACACGAGACAGGAACATCCCGCCATGTTCTGGGTTTCTGTGTTCTGTGTTTCTGGATGTTTGCCTTTTCCATGTGCTTCCCTGCCTGTGCCTTCCTGTTTGTCAGTGTGTGTGAGTTCTGTCTCTCTTTTCAGTTACGTCCTGTCTTATTGTGGAAGTCACTGCCTTTGTGTCTCATCTTGTGTTTTCTCTTCCTGTCTTTGTTCTTATCCCACCTTTGTTATTATTTGTCAGGCCCTAATTGTCTCTACCTAATCCTTGTTACCTTCCTTGTATGTCTGTGTATTTATTCTGTCTTTTTTTTTAATTTGTTTAATTTGTTGTTAATTTTGAACTTCCTCTTAACACTTAACACCATGACGTAACATTTAACTTAGAACTGCTTTGTAGTATTCTTCTTATTAAAATTCGATTAACATATCTTTGTTTTGAAAACCAAGTAAGTTGGTTCATTGGCTGTCTTATTGTCTTATCTTTCTGTGACCTGACTTTAATATTGACCACAAAGTTCATGCAATCTCCAAAATCATAAATAATCTGCCTTTATCTTACAGAGTCATTAATGTCAGTAAAAACACATTTGATGTGGAGCTGGAGTATCTACATTAGCAGGCTACCATATGAATAGCACACCACAAATTTACACCTATCTTCATTAAATGACCTTCTGTCTCCACCATCTTCTCCACCACTCATCCAGTTCCCTCACTGGTTCCAGTTTATAAGTCTGTAGCTTGAAGAACAATACACATTTAAACAATCCACGTGTACCACTGAGAAATTCTGCAGTACTATTATTTATGATGTGAATCCCAAATGAAAATAATACCCACATGAACACCATCTGCACTGGGGATCTAATGGGGCTCGCTTAGATTCCATCTCGAGATTTAATAAAAAATCATGATTTCATAAATCCTCAGTCAGATGAGATGGCCTAAAAGAACAGAGTTATTTAGCTCCTTACTTTTGTCACCTAAGCTTCAAAGTAAATTATTTACTTCAAAGGCTTTGTATTACCCATAACAAGGTGGGGTCTGCTCATGTGAGAAGGAGAATGAGGAAACAGGCATTTAAAAAAAAGTACGGTTTTATGAAGGGTTTTAAAGGGCTTAGGGGCAATAAATGTGTCAATTTTTATGATAATGGAAACATTTATAGTTAAACTCTGGCCAATAATGTGATACAGTAAGAATGATAACCAAACATTAATGATTAAGCCGTGTTAGTTAGGTATCAAAGACTGGATGGAAGGCTTTTTTTAAGCAGAAGACTTAAGCAAGTCTGAATAAGCAAAAAGTATTGAAGAAATTGGTTTTTGAAAATTAAACATCGCAAGGAATCTCTATTATTTGTCTCAATAATTTAAAAGGGAATGGGATGCAGTTTCTGCTTTGGTGGATGATAGGGCCCTTTGGAACAAACAAATACATTTTAAATTCAGTGTCTTCAGCTAGAAGAACAGTCAGAATGAAGTCTTTTAGTTTACCAAATTTAAGGGAAAGTGAGTGATATAAGGAAATCTATGATTAAAACTACAGAAGAAAGAATCGACTAATTTACAGATTTGGACATACACTGGTCCCTCGCTATAACACGGT
Organism: Oreochromis niloticus; assembly: GCF_001858045.2. Lineage (NCBI taxonomy): Eukaryota > Metazoa > Chordata > Actinopteri > Cichliformes > Cichlidae > Oreochromis > Oreochromis niloticus. The sequence continues at coordinate 28,652,133 of NC_031984.2, forward strand.
TCACCTATCGCGGCCTCGCTGTTTCGCTGATATTTTTTTGTGCAATATGGCATGCTTTTTTTTTTAACAGCGCATTTTGTTCTGTGTCCTGATCGGCTGTAGAGACCATTGTTAATCAGTCTTGTGCCGTGTCTCCTGTACAGTACAGAATGCGTTCAGCTTGTCAAATTTACATAAATCTTCGATGTGTGTGACTCTGAAGTGCTGCACTGTATGTTTGTAAGTTTTCTCCCCAACAAACACAACAATGTCAACGAAACGTTTTGCACCGTCAAAGGCACCTGCGGTAGCACCCAAAAGGCACACTGTAAAATGTAATTCTAGATGTTTGTTATTTCAACATATTATTCTATATCAGTTTGACGATAGATGACTGAAGTTGTTGTTATAACATAGAATTACAAGTTAAAAACGTCCCAATTACACCAAAAAAAGCTAACTTGAAAACTCATGTCCAGCTAAATCAGCAACTTATGTGAACTTGACAATGTGGGTAAGTTGAGCACAGCAGGATTCAAAACTGCCTCACGTGACTGCTACCGAGGTGCATCATGGGGAATTGGCGGTTAACGACATGCTCACTTTACTTGGACGTTTTCTAATCGTCTTCTTTGGAATATGCTTTCAAGGTGAGTAACATTGGTTATAACTATAAGGAAAGAGAGCTACAAAAGTTGGAACATGTTTTGAATCTATGGCATGATGTGTGTTTTTCTCTTTTACCGAAATGTTTGCTTTAGCTAATGTAGCTTTAGCGGACAAGGTCCAGCTTGTATGTCATGACCAAACTTGAGCTAATAAACTGACATATGGCCTTTTTTATGGGTTTAATGTGGCACTGACCAAATCACAAGTATTGTGCCGCTAGCTTTAAGGTTGTGCACTCAACCACTGTTGCGATATTAGCAAGCTAACTCAGCTAATTAATAAAGCTTATTTCATATTGTCTCTGTACTTGTAAATTTCTTTCAAGTTCACAGGCTGTTGTATTTTGGTGGAAGTTCATTTTGGCAATATTTCCAATAACTGACTGGGTTCAAAAAGAACTTTTTGGCAGGACTCCGATGCTTGTTGTCATCTGTTTACCCCTATGTAATCACTTAAGTTGTTATGAACTGCTGCATGCTAAGCTGCAAGAGTGCACTGAGGACTGAGACAAAATATGGTCTACAAACCAGCATTATATTAGTTTTTATCAGATAGTCCTCCAGTGTGTTTAGTTTTTGCTTTAATTCTATTGTGCAGTTATTTGTTACCCTGAAATGCTTTATGCTTAACAACAGCTCACTATTTTGACTTATTTTTGAACTCTTGTGATCAGTATGACTAGTTTGTGTGAGTTTCCATACTAAAAGAGCTGTAGTGATAAAATAATTGGCATCAGAGACACTGATTTTTGGCATGGTATACTGCAGAAGTTTTTTTTTTTTTTGCATAATTTACCTTTTAATTAAACTGCATTCTCTGTATTGTAACAAAACTAACATTGTTTATATGTCAGAAAATTAGCAAACATGAATAAATGGCGAAAACAATATAATTATAACATATATTTTTATTTTACTTATTTTAGGTCTGTGAAGCCAAACTTGATGCTGGGGATTTATTTTTGTCAGTGGAGTCAAATGGTAAGTTACAATTTGTGCATTTTGTCATACTGGAAACACCACAGATTATATTGTAACTTAATAGCTCTGTAGAACAAATGATATAAAGATTGTAGTGTCAGGGTACTTCTTAAGAAGTAATATGGCACTATTGATGATCACATGCAGGTGGCATAAACTAAATATTCAGACCTGTTACCAACAAGTGATTCATTAACAAAAGCAATGGAGCAGACTGTTTAGGTTCTTGTTGTTGTAATAACATCCATAACTGCAAGTTTGTCATTAATTTATTTTCACAGGTCTAGATGATCACATCTGTCTTTGTCATTTAAATGAGGTGGACTTGCAAACTTTGCACTCTTTTGGGTAAATTGCTGTCCACTACATATACACAGAATGTGCACAGTATTTCAGATCTAAAAAGGGAGTATGTAATGGACTTGCTGGCTTTAATGTAAAAAGCCTGTTGTGTAACTTTAATGAGGCAGTTGGACTAAAACAGTATTGCTCATCAAGGTAAACATCTGAGGAATAAGGAAATTGTTACTTGTCCTTTTACTCAGTGTTCTTTTAATCGCACGTTTACTAAAGTTTTACATCACATAAGTCATTTTCACAATCATTCTACTTTAAAAGATTTCAAGACAGAGCTTATTGTTCTCTGAACTTCCTTGTTTGCTGAACGGCAGGTAAAGTGCATCTTTTTGTTTGTTTGCTTTTGTGTGTTTGTGTTTTCTCTAATGGGCCTCAGATGACTGTTTGCTTAAATTTGGGTCTCAAAGAATCTTTTTTTTTATTCTGCCTGTACTCTCCACCCCTCTTCTTCTATTGCTCAGGTTGAAGCAGAATTTGCCCGTCTTACATCTGTTGACCTGAAAGGGTTCCTTTTTGCTGTGCTTGACCATTATGGAGAGGTTCGTGGAGCTGTACAAAATCAAGAGCGGCATAGGAGGGCTAACTAGGCTCATAAAATGCTTCGGAGATGATGTAAGTGTTCAACTGCGAAATGTTCTCCTTTGTTTAAGTTTTAGGTTATCCAGTTCAACTGATGAACTCATTGAAAGAAAGCTGATAAGTAAAGTCTGTCATCATATTTCACAACTGGACATTTAGTGTGGTAACTTTTACAGAATCTATGTATATTGGTGGTAGGTTGGATATCATATTCTACTTGAATGTCCTGATAAGCCTGATTCAAAATCTCCAATGATAATCATATATTGATGGAATTATGTATCAAAAAGCTGTGAATTTGGAGCTGTCTACATGCTTCATAAACACTGTTTAAAAAGTGTTTTTGTTTTCTTTTTGACTTCTTTGACCAGAGCCCTACACAAAGGAAGAGGACAGAGGACCTCATTTTCTAAAGGAAGATCCCTCACACACTTTCAAGACTGTGAAGGTTAGCATTGTTTCTTTTAGTAAATTTAATAATGACAGCACCACAGTGGATTTTAAATGAAACATGTGGCATCTATGAAACAACAGATGCCACATGATAACATGTGTACTTTTTCCTCACCAAATGTATTATTACAAGATCTTTGACACTGGATTTGGTCTGGGTTTCAGAGAAACTAACTGGCAAGCTAGCATTGATATTATTAGTGTCTTGTGTTTATTCATGTCTTCACCAGGGTCTTTGACATTTCGCTGCTGTACTGTTCACTTCAGCTTTACGTTTGATTTCTCACATTGTATATTGTAATGGCAGAGATATTAGGATATTTAAGGGGCTGCAGTGGCTGCTACAGCTGTGGGGGGCAATACTTTGGTGAAATGTCCTGGACCCTGGAAAAGAGACTGTGTAGACTGGGTAAGCAATTAAAGGTTACTGGCCGAGAGTCATTGGGCAGCTGGGTAAAGGTGGATGTTGATATTCAGTGCCAATTATGCAACCTGTTCAGCCACGTCTATATGCTCTTTTTTCATGCTGTTAATATAGGGGGAAAAATAAACTTTAATCAATAAACTGATTAAAGAAGCATTGTCTATGGAGCCACAATCTGATCCTGTAGTGTAGCTGCAGTTTGCACATTTCATGTATTCTCAGCCAGATTTGGTTTAGAGCACAGCCAATATTTAGCATAACTAGATTTAAATTCACACACTGGTGATGGCAAGCTACATTGTAGCCACAGCCGCCCTGGGGCGCACTGACAGAGGCGAGGCTGCCAGACATTGGCACCACCGGGCCCTCTGGCCACCACCAGTAGGCAACAGGTGAAGTGTCTTGCCCAAGGACACAACGACTGAAACTGTCGGAGCCGGGGCTCGAACCGGCAACCTTCCAATTATAAGACGAACTGTCAACTCTTGAGTCACGATTCAGTCATCCACCCATGTGTGTGAATGACTGAATGTGTAAAGCACTTTGGAGTCCTTAGGGGACTAGTAAAGCGCTATACAAATACAGGCCATTTACCATTTAAATTGAAAATTTTGTTTGAATTCTGCAATTGAAGACATGCTCAGTTATTTATGAACATGGTCTTTGTTTAAAGCAAGAAATGGATTTGTAACATGGGGGTGCATATCTCATTCTGAAAAAACTTTAACAACTAATAAGTGTTACCCAAAGCCAATCACCATCATCCAAAGCATCAGTATGGCTCTTCTTTGGAAAGACATGAATTCTTAAACACAGGGGATATTGTGTAATTGTAATTGTGTAATTTTTTTTTTTTTTTTTGTCTTTGAACCCTTTTATAGCCGACAGGTATTGAAGACACGTTTTCTAAGAGGATGAAAGTTGGCATTGCGATGGTGAAAGAAGAAGACATCATCGATGTGTTGGTTGTCCTTGAGGCGGCAGTAATCCTGTCTAATCTGAGGGATGTCTCAAGTGCCATTTCCATGCTGATGGGCCTTCTTTTTGCCCTCAACATAGACTATCCAAAGGAACTTAAGGACATCTTTGAAGTCATTCAGAACATCCTAATGAACATTGGTGGAAGGCAGTGCATCTCACTAGTGCATGGTCTAAGAAACAGACTCTTGCAGAAAGCCATGCAGAACTGTAATTGTATGTTCCTTAGTGTTAAGGACAGTTTTTATTTTACTGTTTGTTTTTTTATTCTTGCAAGTTCTCATTCTCACTTTTGTATGTCACTAAATGACTACACTTTACATTCCAGATTAGACAATTACTCATTTGTTCATGGTTTAAGAAACTTATGTGAACAACAATATAATGCTGGACTTTGCAGATGCTTATCTCATGCAAGTCAGTAGTTTTTCCTTTGTTTTGCAATTGAGCAGACTCAAACTGATGTTTCTGAAATATCCATATTATCAAATGTTTCAGAAGCATGCACTCATTTTCAGAGATATTGGTTCTGTGGAATTTGTTGCAATTGTAAACGAAGACAAATACAAGAGTTTGATGTCTTACTTGTTATAAACTGATCTTTACTGTCACTTATCAAAGGTTTTGTACTATTTTAATATTTCAAGTTTTATGCTAACAGGTGTGACTGAGCACAATGAAGTTTAAAAATTTTGTAAATGTAAAGAATAACTTTTCTAAAATAGCAAGTGTCCCGTTGATACATTACATTAATGCAGACTTTATGTTGTTACTTCACAAGAATCACTACTGCTCCTAGAGTATTGGTCAGAATTTAATCTTCACCCAAACTGGGCTCAAGACCAAGTTCAAATTTATTGTTTCACAGGGAGCAGCCTTTGAGTTTTGATGGATTGTGAGCCTGATGAGCTACGTCACTGATTTTTCTGTTTCTCAGATGACTAAGATGGCACAATAAATGGTGAATGTTGGGTGCTCATGAGTAATTGTCTTGTCATGTTCTTAAAACAAACTTTCTGTATGAAATGATCAGATAGACTTTAATGGAATCTGTGGGGTTTTATTTTTTTTTCTGTAAACAACAGAAAATTAATTTAAAGGAATGTAGGTATTTAAACCTGAGCTCTAAGATGAACCTAACAGGTAGTTTTGCTGAAATGGATGTTAGAAAGCTAAAAAAACAAAACAAAACTTAAGATGTTTAATACACATTTTTCTTTACATCCAGTCAATCAACTCTGATAATTAAAATGAAAATGATTTACAAGTTCACTCAGCTACCTTAAGGAGCTCAGTTAATTAATAAACTTAAATCAACTTAGCTAACAGATTATGTTAGTTAAGCTAAAATAGATTCCTAAGTTAAAAGAACTACTAAAGTATTTGAATTAACTAAAAAACCCAAGTCAACTGAACTAGGACAAGAGTTTAAACAATAGATTATTTTAATTTAGCTGAAAGGGTTTTCCCAAGTAAAAATGACAATTAAAGGAGTTGAACTGACTAACAAATCTCAGTCAACTAAACTAAGATGAAAGTTTAGACAACATGTGATTTTTCATTAAGATAACAATTGGTTGTGTTATAAGAACAAACTCTATTTCTTGACTTAACTTAAAATTTTAAGGCAGCCCTTTACCTCATATTTTTAAGTTGAAACAACAAGTTATATTTTACAGTGCAGAGGAAGATGCTAACCATCGCACAAAAAGTTGCACTTCTGGACATGCTAAACAAAACAGTCAGCTAAGTCAAACTTTACTCAACTCATTCTTCTTGCTTCCTCCACTTCTGTACCATTGATTCATTAATGTTGAATTCTCTCGCAGCTGCTCTATTCCCATGTTCTGGACCTGAAAACAGGGTTTGATCTTTTGTTTCATTCTATAATACTGAACTTATTTTTCTATGAAGGTTTGAACTTTGAGGGTGTTTAAACAAGAGAGAAAATGTGAAAGTGTGAAAATGTTCATGCTTGTCTGAGAAAAGTGTATAAAGTGTGTAGTGAGGGGTTTTACAGCCTTAAAACATCTATAATAATTGTAAAAAATAACATTGGCTACTTCCCGGATTTCATCTATTGCGGGTTATATTTTAGAACATAACTCCCACGATAAACGAGGGACCACTGTACTTGACTAAACAGTACAATGTTGAAAATATGTAAACTTTACAAATAGATGTGACCCCTATGGACAAGAAACAGTAGAGAATGTTGCCTCACTGTCAGAAATTTGAGGTATCTGATAGATATTTTATACTCAAGTACTCAAGAAATGAGTAATAGTAAGTCAGAATCTTAGACAAGCTAATTCGGCGAACAGAACATTGGGGCTATTTCATAGAGCACCAGGAAATCTGTAGACCATTGTCGATCTCCTCCCTGCCGTCTCTCCTGTACAGTACAGAATCGCTACATCAATCGCTAGCAGTGTGACTCTGAAGTGCTGTACTGTATGTTTGTAAGTTTTCTCCCCAACAAAAACAATGTAGACGAAACGTTTTGCACTGTCATTATTCTGGTTTTCAAATTGGACAACACCTTCTTTATACTCTGTAACTTATACAGTCATAACAACCCAAATCAGGCCAAATCCATGTGCATACAATTATCTGAGAAACTTGATTTTTTTAAGTCAAAATACAAGGGAGCCCACATGATTCTTGGAGGGGATTATAATGATCCACCGGACGATCTTCTGGATAGAGTACCAATAAGAACAGACTAAAGGAAGAAATAGATAATGCAAACATTAACAGGGCTAAAGGGGCTTTTATAAGGTCCAAAGCAAAATGGCTAGAACTAGGTGAAAGAAATTCTAGTTCCTTTGTTGCTCTTGAGAAACAAAACCAAAGAAGAAACAATGTATCTGCTCTTAAGATTGATAATAACATAACCACTAATCATGTAGATATCTCAAAACATGTAGGTTCATTCTACAATAATATATACAGATCAAATTGTAATATCAATGATTGTGATAGATTCATCGAGTCAGTTAAAAGTTTTGCACCAACTATCTCAGAAAACTTTAAAACTAATTGTGAACGTCTCATAACAAAATCAGAAATTTCAGAGGCAATTCGATCAATGAAAAAGGGCAAATCTCCAGGCAATGATGGTTTATCAGGAGAATTTTATTTGCATTTCTGGGATATCATTGTTGATCCTTTATTAGAATTATTTAAGGAATGCCTTAATAGACAAGAAATGTCCACAAGCATGAAACGGGGTATTATGACTTTAATTCCTAAAACTGATAAAGATTTTCTTGTTATAGAAAATTTGAGACCATCACGCTTTTGAACATAGATTTTGAGATTATCTCATTGCTCTATGCCAAAAGATTAAAAAAAAAATCTTGATGAGATCATAGCTGAAACGCAAACCGGATTCATGACCAAGCGTCACATCAGTTCAAACATAAGGCTGTTTTTGACCTATTAGACCACTCTGACAATATAGATGATGATTATCTTATTGTGTCTCTTGATTTTAATAAAGCATTATTATTTATTTAAAGCACTCAGAACTTTTGGTTTTGGTCCAAACTTTGTGTCAACTATCGAAAGGTTTTATAAAAATATTGACAGTTGTGTTATACTATAACCAAATACTACTAAAAGATTTCCAGTCATGAGATCTGTTCGCTAGGGTTGCCCAATTTTGCCTTTTTTATTTTTGATTGTGGCTGAAGTACTTTCATTACACATTTTGAATAGCTCAGTAACTAAAGGTTTGTGTATTTTTGCTAAAGAAATCCGACTGACTCAACTAGCAGACGACACCGCTTTATTCTTAAAAAACGAAGATCAGATTGAAAATGCTATTTCGTTTATAGACGAATTCTCAACCGAAATGCATCTTGGGACTTCCTGTTTACTTTTATGTGTGGATGTGAAACGGGATTGTTGTGAAGAAGTTAAATTGTTGGTAAGAAATTGTTAAATATGCACATAACTCGTTGAAACATACTGGTAGTAGTGCAGTGGTAAAACGTCAGTATTTTAACAAGATGATGTATTTCTGACATGGATGATGCAAAGGACCTGTATGTGGGTGAGCGGCCATTTTCTGCAGTAAGGGATAAGTTGCGAGATCGTCTGTGTGCTGCAGTATTCCAAGTGAGCTGAGATTGCCGTGGAATGTAAGTGTTTATAGAAAATGTATGTAACACTTCCACATTTTTTAAAGGAGCCTTGTGTGATTTAGCTGTTTGTATTTTGTTCTGCACAGACAGAGGCCACTGCCATATTTTTGTGTTTTGTACTTTATTTCATTTCCTTTATTCCTCGTGTTGTACTGGCGCATCTATTTTTTTAATCGTTTATTCTGTTACTTTGCCACGTTACCTCTCATGTTGTCAGTGTTCAGTACAAGTCCACATGGCTGCTGTTTGACAAAAGTAAAGGTCAAAGGACATTTTTGTTTATTCAGTCGTCATTGACAATAAAAACTGCACATTAAGAACCCCAGTAATTGTGTCCTGTGTGGCTAACCATTTTCCAGGCTACACTCATCTTAATGTGGAGATTCATTTGAATATGCACTTTCTGATGTGCATTAACTCATTTCACTGTGTGTCAAACCATTTCAACATATCAGTCATTAAATTAAAGGGGAAATAAGGTGGAAAATGAGAAGCTGTAATTGTCAAATCTGTAGCATGCATGTATTAAATAATTGTTGTTTACATGTGAAGAGATCCTTTTTCAAAGGCTATTTCACTGGATCATCTTTTCTAAAGAATGTAACAGGTTAAGTTAAGATAAAATTTATAAAATGATTGTCAGCAGTAATTGAGTCTGCCATCCCACCTACCAGACAGGATTTTCTATGAATGTCCATGTAATCAGCCTCACTGTGTTTAGTTAGACTAAGTTGATGCTACTACTTTAAGCAGCATTACAAATGGATCTTTTTGGCCTGAGTGGATGAAAATGAGCATCACCTATTTCATATGGATTAATATTGCATTACAACAGCCAAACCCTGTTCTGCAACAATTCTAAACAATAGTAATAACCCATACTAAACGATAACTGGTTTATTACAGGCACTCGTATTAAGTATAAAACACAAACAACAATCCTAAACATTTTCTGATCAGGTGCTTTTCTGTGTCGGGGCATTTGAACATTTCCTCTAAACTTTAAACTTGTGAAAATGACTGTGATTGTATTTATGAGGTTTCTACACAACACTAAAACGTTTAAATCATGTGTATTATGTTTTTGTTGTTCTTTTTATTTTGTTAAAATATTTGACTTTAATCTCTGACTTTAATCCTTTTGACAAAACATGATAGTTGCAAATTCAGCAAACATGTTGATTAATCACAGAGATGAATGTTTTAGAAACAAAGTCATTTCTCTGTATTTAGCTGCCAAATCTAGTGCTACTTTCACTCATCCATTATCATTTGTTTAGCTTGTTCAAATGTTTCACGTGGCATAATTCTTTGCTTCTTTAGTTTCAGCTCAGATTTGGAATCACACCTTTATCTCAGCTTTTTGAATCCAGTGTTTTGGCAGTCAGACAGAATACATGAGTGAGAAGGATGGAGGTGGTGAAGGTGGATGAGTTTGCTGTAAATAACTGAAAGCAACCATCCAAAGAAACAAAAAGTGAATGAATGAGGTGATGAACAGAGTGCAGGCAGGGTGTAGTGGGAGGATACAACGAGTTTTAGTGGTGATCTGTGACAGAAGGACAAGAAGAGTTAAGGGGAAGGTTTACAAGATGGTGTCCTGCTGCCATTTCTTATGGGCTCATCATGACTCACTCAGGTCTATAGCTGGATGTGGTACAGCTATGACAACTTTGACATGAAGCCAGAAGTGAATTTGTGGTGTTCAATAAATTCATTGCCTCCCACCTGACACCTGAAAATCAACTTATTTCTTTTATAACTTCAGCTGTGTCTGTATCTTTCAACTGTATCTTTATATATATGTAAAATTTCCCTCTCCCCCCTGCGGGCAGTCTTTATCCTTCAAGCTCGGGTCCTCTACCAGAGGCCTGGGAGCTTGAGGGTCCTGCTCAGTATCTTTGCTGCTCCTAGGACTGTGCTCTTCTAGACAGAGATCTCTGATGTTGTTCCTGGGATCTGCTGGAGCCACTTATGAAGCTTGGGGGTCACCGCACCGAGCACTCCGATTACCATTGGGACCACTCTTACCTTCACCCTCCAGATCCTCTCCAGCTTTTCTCTGAGCCCTTGGTACTTCTCCAGCTTCTCCTGTTCCTTCTTCCTGCTGTTGCTGTCATTGGGACCTTGGGACTTCCAGGCCATTCCTCAGCACAGATGTTTCTGTATACTATACTGTATTGCCTGTTGTAGGGTGTGCTTGAAATTAAAACTGGAAAATCTCACATCAGAATATTTTTTTGGGCTATATCACGATACGTTTAAATGACTTAAAAAAACAGGAGTTATTTTCAACCATATAGTGCCTAAAATCATCAAGTATATTCGACCAGAGTTGTGGTATGACCCAGTTTGCAGGTCTCCATATAGGCTTGCTCCGCTTCCACTTCCGGAAATCCCTTTATTGTGGTGGGAATGAACTCTGTATAAGTTCCGGGTCAATCTGCTCCATGTCCCCTGCTCTCATCGCTGCTGCTGTCTGTGTGGTTAGCGTGCTTGTCAGATATGGACCATATCGATTGACAGCGTGCAATAACCCGGCCGATTTATTCAACTTTTGTTGAATAAATTTGTTGGGCCATTTTGTTTTGTTGTGATATATGCATATATTTATTTTTTGTATATCTGTCTATAAATTCCACAGCAACTTAACATAAATAATATATTTATTTTTGGGCTCTATTTCTGTTTCCTGTGTTTTATTCACACACCCAGGTTCCGTAGGCGAAGCACTTCTGATTAGCTTATTATTTATCAAGCTGCAGTGAGGCACCCTGGTCCCCTACTGTGTTACACCTATTCTATTCTACATCAGTGACCTGCATGTAAAGGAAAGATGTGTCCAGGAGAGAAGCCAGCATCACTCAGTCAGATCAAAAATGATCACGAGTGAATTATTCCCCCTGTTCCTTAAACTTATGTCCTGTTTCTACACGGGCTGATCTGCTGCTCAGAGTCCATCGCTCCCTCCTTTTAAATCCTATTTATTAGTTTTAATTCAGATGTGTCAGCCTGAGTGTGAACGCAATCTCCAGCAGCTCTGAGCTAAAGAAACAAAGTACATTAACATAAATATTATGTAATGATGTCATGTTATATTGAGCAGGCGGCTGACCACACTAAACTGTGACTATCACCAGGTAACGTGGGAGTGTTCCCTCAACAGCAGCAGGTGCGACACAACACGGAAAGTAGAATATCTAAACAAATGTAACCAGCTAACCTCAAACACCGGTTATACTTTGAGTGTCTCCAGTGTTTTTTCAGCACCGGTTTATACACACATACAGAAAGACATTACTATGACATCCACTTCAAATTGAACTACAGGGTGATGCTATGATACATGATATTGAGACACACAATTCTAATCTTATATGACATTCTTAGCAAATTTACAGCAAATAAAACAAAGCACAAATTCAGAGTTTTTTTTATTTTATATTTTTATTTTATTTTGTTTTGTGGTTTGGCGCTGTTTCTGAACTCCAAATGTCCTGTTGTAATTGGACAATTTGATTTAGGAAACAGCACCAAACTCCAACAACACTTCCCTCATGGTGGTTTATATTGTAAGGTCAAGACCCTACAATAATGCACAAAAACTCCAACCCCCTAGAGCAAGCACTTTGGCGACAGTGGGAAGGAAAAACTCTCTTTTAAAAGAGAGAAACCTCCGGCACACCCAGGCTCTGGGATGGGGTGGCCATCTGCCTCGGCCAGTTGGTGATGAGGGAAGGAAGTTGGGAGAAGAGTGTTTCTTTTTAACCACTCTGGTTTGAAAATTTAATTTAGATGCCCAATCTAAATGAATATTTTAAGCCCATTTAAGCGTTTTGTCACATAATTACATGCACGTGTCAGTTCAATTGTAGCGTGCACACGAGAAAGCCCTAAAGATGATCTCCAAAAGTTGAATCTGTTCATCTGGACGTAGCGTTTTGTGGGAGAAACGTTTCGTCACTCATCCAAGTGACCTTCAGTCTCAGCTGACTGCAGGTTTCCCCAAACCTTATAACCAGTACATTTGCATAATGACTGAAACCAGCCCACTGAGGGAACAATGGGCTGTGAGGTCAGTTCCTTCATCATAATTATGCAAATTCCATGACCATTGATCAACAATCACTGACCAAAACCCACTGATCAAAGAACACTGATCAATGGCCATGAGTACCATTCACAGAGAGTTGGGGAATGGCTGCAATCACAGCATTGTAAGATGGCGAAAGATGCACCCTTAGGCCCCCTCCTCGATTCAGAGATGGTCTTTCCCTTTTCACGTAAATGGCCTCCTTGACTCCGCGCTCAAACCAGCGTTCTTCCCTGTCCAGGATGTGTACATCCTCATCGTTGAAAGAGTGTCCACTGGCCTGTAGGTGTAAATAAACTGCAGAGTCCTGGCCTGATGAGGTTGCTCTTCTGTGTTGTGCCATCCGCTTCGCTAGAGGTTGTTTGGTTTCCCCGATGTATAAATCCTGGCAATCCTCCTGGCACTTAACAGCGTACACTATGTTACTCTGTTTGTGTCGGGGGACCCGATCCTTGGGGTGGACCAGTTTTTGGCGCAGCGTATTTTGGGGTTTAAAAGCCACAGAGACCCAGTGTTTAGAAAAAATGCGTCTCAACTGTTCCGATACTCCTGACACATATGGGATCACTACAGGTTTTCGCCTGGGCAGCGGTTGTCCTTCTCTCCTGGATCGGCTGGAGCTTTCTTTAGGTGCCTTCCCAGCTTTGACAAAAGTCCAGCTGGGATAACCACATTTACTCAGGGCCTTCTTGATGTGCTGTTCTTCTGCCTCCCTGGCCGCTGTGTCAGTGGGGATGGTGTTCGCTCTGTGTTGTAGCGTCCTGATGACACCCAGTTTGTGCTCCAGTGGATGATGAGAGTCAAACCTTAGATACTGATCCGTATGCGTAGGTTTACGGTACACGTCAGCTTTTAGATGTCCCCCATTACTGATGGAAATCTCACAGTCTAAGAAGGCTAACCTGCCACTTTTCATATCCTCCCTGGTGAATTTGATGTGTTGGTCCACCGAGTTAATGTGATCCGTGAAATGTAGTACGTCCTGAGATTTGATTTTCACCCAGGTGTCATCCACATATCTGAACCAATGGCTTGGTGGTGTTCCAGGGTAGGATAGCAATGCCCTCTTTTCCACTTCTTCCATGTACAAATTGGCCACGATGGGTGAAACTGGGGAGCCCATGGCACACCCATGTTTCTGCCTGTAGAACTGACCCTTGTATGTGAAGTAGGTGGAATGAAGACACAGTTCCAAAAGCAAACACACTTGGTCGATGCTGAGAGTGGTCCTGCTGCTGAGGTTGGTGTCATCCTGTAATCTCTTACGGACTACCTCCAACGCTTCTGTGACTGGGATGCAAGTGAAGAGAGATGTAACATCGTACGAGACCATGGTTTCATCTGCCTCCATAATGACATCTCTCACCTTCTCAACAAAATCCAGGGTGTTCTGGATGTGGTGTTCAGAGCTGCCCACCAGCGGGTTGAGGAGCGAAGCCAGAAACTTGGAGATGTTATAGGTGACCGAGTTGATCATGCAGACAATTGGTCTTAAAGGTGCACCCTGCTTATGTATTTTCGGTAAACCATACAGACTTGGTGTAGACTCCCCTGGGTACAGCCTGTGGTATGAGGTCCGGTCGATAGCCTTGTCTTGTTCTAACTGCTTCAGACAGTCTATGACCCTCTTCCTGTAGCCACTTCCTGGGTCTCGTTTCAGGGGCTCATAAGTATTTTCATCACTGAGTAGTGACAAAATCTTCTCATGATAGTCTTTCTGGTTAAGCAATACTGTGCACCTACCCTTGTCTGCCGGAAGGATGATAATGTTGTTGTCATCACTAAGTGATGTGAGTGCCTTCCTCTCCTCCACGGTGATGTTGGATGCTGGGGGCTTTGCATTGCTGAGACAGGCCGAAACTTTCGTCCGTAGTTGCTCTGCTTCCACTTCTGCAATATTGTTGTTACGAATTGCTGTTTCTGTGGCTGTGATCAGCTCCACTAGAGGGATTTGTCTCAGTGTGACGGCAAAATTTAACCCTTTAGCAAGGATGTTTTTCTCTGTTTGGGTGAGCTGTCTGTCAGACAAATTCTTCACCCACTTGTCCACATCCTCCATGTCGCATCCTTGTCTCTTCTGGCCACTGAGGACACTCTCCGTATTTTGTGGTGGTTTCCGACGTACAAAAAGTAAGTCAAACTTCCGTTGTTGCCTGGTCTTAGACTTCTTGTGCTGTGCTAGACGAGCCTTCTCAGTGAAGTCAAACACCTTTGACTTCACTGAGAACGCTACGTCCAGATGAACAGATTCAACTTTTGGAGATTTACTTTCCTGGATGATTGAGAATGCATCAAGACGTTTTAACCCTAAAGATGATGTTTTGTCTCCTCAGTTTGGCATGTTTTTTGAAGGTTGCCATGATTAGTTTGTCAACCAATGAGTTGCTTGACCTCAGTATTGAAAGAGGCCACGTTTCTTGGAGTTCAGTGTATATTGTCAGGCTGAGTTGTTCAATGTTCTCTAAGGACATTTTGTAGTTTTTGGACACAATTTTGCTCCACATCTTACTGTTAAGCCTCTGTATAGTAAACTCAACTATATCTGGATCTGCTGACTTATTTCTTTGGTTCATAGTGTGCATTACCACATCTTCAATGACATTTTTCACCACTTCCTTGTACTCTTCCCTGTTTTTAGACACACTGAGTACTCTTCTTGGTAATGCAAACAGGTGTTTGGTGAAGGCTGGGACAGTAAAGTTATCAAGCTGTTCCCTCAGATTAAAAATCAAATACTTTTCCTTGCAGTTGTGTGCTATGCAAAGATCCTTGATAATGGCCTTGTCTAGATTTTTCAGCTGTTTTGGGGACAGATCCAAATGTTTCATTGTTTCAATTTCAGGCCAGATTTTCTGAATCAGGCGATTGCTGATGCAGTCAGGAGTTAGGCGCTCTGTGAAGAGCTTGTATTTAGAGGAGACTTTCTATGGCCTGTGAAACCACCAACTGGATCAGTCTGTTCACACACAACTTATCCTCCATTTTCAGTGTTTTCTCCCATGGTGATATTTCAGCCTTTGTCTCCTGTATTTGGTTGATCTCATCTGTGCTCAGATACGTCTGGAGGATGTATCTCTCTGGGGTTACTGTTTCTACTGTCTCTGTCTTTGCCTCCTCTAATTCTTTTGTCTGCTCATCCGTTTTTTTTCCCATTTCTTTTGTGTCCTTCATCACTTTCTGCTCTTCCAGGACTTTATTTTCTTCCTCCAGGACTTTCTTCTCCTGCTCCAGATTCTCTCTGTGTGTTTTCTCATTTCATAGAGTTTCTTTCAGAGAGGCCTCATGTTTCTGAAGCTGTGCGAGCTCAGCAGACAGACTTTCCTTCTCCTGTTTGAGGATCAGGATTTCGCTGTCCCTCTGCTGAAGCTGCTGTTTCAGACGGTTCATCTCAAGGTCAAAGGTGATGATCTTTTCCTGATCTGAACAAGTCTGTTCCTCTTTTTCTTCTCCAGCTTGGATCTTATATTGTTCCAGCTTGTCACGCATCATTGAAATTTGAGCCATCCGCTGTTTGATTTGCTCTCTGACTGTCTTTGAATCCTCTTTTGAAGGTCTATTTTCAGACAGAGCTTTTAGGAAGGCTTTTCTAACCTTAATAAGGTCGTCCAGTGTACTCTTTGGCAGAGAGCACACAAATTTTGGTTTCTCGGGTGTCTGAAGCTGTGCAAGTTCGGCAGACAGACTGTCCTTCTCCTGTTTGAGGATCAGGATTTCGCTGTCCCTCTGCTGAAGCTGCTGTTTCAGACGGTTCATCTCAAGGTCAAAGGTGATGATCTTTTCCTGATCTGAACAAGTCTGTTCCTCTTTTTCTTCTCCAGCTTGGATCTTATATTGTTCCAGCTTGTCACGCATCTATTAGGAATTGGTGGGGTTTCTCTGGTGTGGTGTCACGGGGTCTGCTTCTGTTTTCAGCACAGGTAGGCGGGGTGGTGTGTCACGGGATGCTGACACACCGGCGGTACATCAGACGTCATTTGATGGAGCGTTATTTAGGAGCAGCGTGACTGATGTCTTGTGTCGGAGTATTGCCACCTCCCCGAGTGGTAACTTGTTTATTAATTCTCTGCGGTGTGCATACGGCCAACCTATGTCTTGGATTTGGTTTACTTTTCTGTTGTCCTGTATCCTCAGCTGGATCTATCACCCGCTTACCTGTCAGCTGTTTGTGAAGCCGCATTTCCGGGATCTCCACGGAGATAGATCTCAGCATTTCTTCTACTTCCCGGGAATCCTCGCCCGAGTCTGTACAGCCAGTGTGACAAGTGAGCTCTCCAACTCTCCCCATGTTTATTGCCGTTTCTTACCGGTTGTTTGGCATCCTTTCCTAAAGTTACGTTTTTCCTTTTTCCATAGATCCACCCTGCGTGTGCGGGTTACCCCTTTCCCTCAGTATGCGTGTCAGCTCCCTTCTCTGGTTTCCCTCCGTTTATTTGTCGGTGTACATATTCAATCCCGTGTAAATAAGTTGGACACTGTAAATAAAAAGCACTTCCTGCATTTTCTGCGTTTCTGTGTGTTCTGCCATAGAGTCCGTTTACTTAGCATAACAGCATCATTGAAATTTGGGCCATCCGCTGTTTGATTTGCTCTCTGGTTGTCTTTGACCCAGGCTCTGGGATGGGGTGGCCATCTGCCTCGGCCAGTTGGTGATGAGGGAAGGAAGTTGGGAGAAGAGTGTTTCTTTTTAACCACTCTGGTTTGAAAATTTAATTTAGATGCCCAATCTAAATGAATATTTTAAGCCCATTTAAGAGTTTTGTCACATAATTACATGCACGTGTCAGTTTAATTTTAGCGTGCACACGAGAAAGCCCTAAAGATGATGTTTTGTCTCCTCAGTTTGGCATGTTTTTTGAAGGTTGCCATGATTAGTTTGTCAACCAATGAGTTGCTTGACCTCAGTATTGAAGGAGGCCACGTTTCTTGGAGTTCAGTGTATATTGTCAGGCTGAGTTTTTCAATGTTCTCCAAGGACATCTTGTAGTTTTTGGACACAATTTTGCTCCACATCTTACTGTTAAGCCTCTGTATAGTAAACTCAACTATATCTGGATCTGCTGACTTATTTCTTTGGTTCATAGTGTGCATTACCACATCTTCAATGACATTTTTCACCACTTCCTTGTACTCTTCCCTGTTTTTAGACACACTGAGTACTCTTCTTGGCAATGCAAACAGGTGTTTGGTGAAGGTTGGGACAGTAAAGTTATCAAGCTGTTCCCTCAGATTAAAAATCAAATACTTTTCCTTGCAGTTGTGTGCTACGCAAAGATCCTTGATAATGGCCTTGTCTAGATTTTTCAGACGTTTTGGGGACAGATCCAAATGTTTCATTGTTTCAATTTCAGGCCAGATTTTCTGAATCAGGCGATCGCTGATGCAGTCGGGAGTTAGGCGCTCTGTGAAGAGCTTGTATTTAGAGCAGACTTTTTCTATGGCCTGTGAAACCACCAACTGGATCAGTCTGTTCACACACAACTTATCCTCCATTTTCAGTGTTTTCTCCCATGGTGATATTTCAGCCTTTGTCTCCTGTATTTGGTTGATCTCATCTGTGCTCAGATACGTCTGGAGGATGTATCTCTCTGGGGTTACCGTTTCTACTGTCTCTGTCTTTGCCTCCTCTAATTCTTTTGTCTGCTCATCCATTTTTTTCTCCATTTCTTTTGTGTCCTTCACCACTTTCTGCTCTTCCAGGACTTTCTTATTTTCTTCCTCCAGGACTTTCTTCTCCTGCTCCAGAACAAAGCTACGGTGTTACAATGAATCCGATATTGAGATAAGACTGAGGGTAGCAGAACAAAAGTTCATCCAGTAATCGCTCGTGACTGTAAGTAAGAAACGTGCGACAGTGTGCGGTTTCACCTGGCTATTTATGGGTTTGGGTTGACTTTGATGTCAGCCCATGATTCTCTTGCCTTTCATCTTTGAAACTAGCCCCGCCCACAACAACGCTCCCTATTGGCTGATTGAAAATAGGTAACGCGCACAAAGAACATTCTGTCAGAGTTTCTGACGTCATGGCCTGATGCCCTTGCCTTTCATGTTTGAAACAGGCCTTAATTTGCTTAAGCATTTGGGTCACTTCATTGAAAACAAACAAAAAAGCAGTGTGATAAATTTTACTCAGGTACTAGAAACTTAGTGTTCCCTTTTGAGACTATCTTCTTTAGGTGTTTATACCTTAGCGCCTCACAAGTTTCTAGTTAATTTTACAGACATCCAGTTTACTTTCTTCGTTCCCTTCTTCCCTAATGGCAGACGTGTATGGCGTTATTTTTGTGCCACTATTCTGAGCCCACGTAAAAAAAAATTGCAGGTGCAAGTGTTGCATTTTGAGAAGAAATTTATTTTGAGCGAAGAAAAGCTAAATTTGAGTGAACAAAATTCATTGCTGCGTGCAAAGCAGCAGTTTATCGGCAGCTGAGAGGAAGAGGTTGGATAAACTCATCAGGAAGGCCAGCTCTGTTCTGGGATGCACCCTGGACCCAGTGCAGGTGGTGGGAGACAGAAGGACTCATGCCAAAATAACATCTCTGATGGACAGAGTCTCCCACCCCATTCATGTAAATGTTGCTGAACTGCAGAGCTCCTTCAGTGACAGACTGCTGCATCCTAGATGCATGAAGGAGCGTTTCCGCAGGTCCTTCCTCCCCGCAGCTGTCAGACTGTACAATCAGAACTGCTCCCAACAAACATAGATGTTTACATCTGCGCTGTAACTGCCATAAGTTAATTAACCGATTCGCACTACAACCTGGTTTGCCTCTTATCTGTAGTTATTTTTATTTAATTTAATAACTGTATGTAAATATTACTTTTTCTGGATCACAAAATAAACTTTTAAGATATTTTCATGCGAGAATGGTGCTGTGTAAACTTCAAATGTCTGCTTAATTCATCAAGACTTCACATATTTGCAAAAGTGCTCTAATGTTTTTGGAGATGCCTGTTACCCACCAGCTAACCGCACAGCTGGACAGGCCATTGGGCATACCAAATTGCTGATTTTTCACTTTTATGTTTGTTTGTTTTTGTAAGGGTATAAACAATGAAGTGTGGTGGATTAGCCACTTGATCGTGATGAACTCTGGGCTGGACCAATTACAATACATCCGTATTGAGGTGAAAAGGAACGGGATTCGTCCCGGACTTCAGCTAGAATGAAAAAAAGACACAAAGCTTGGAGTTATTCTGTGTCTTTGCTGCACAAATGCCCTTTCTTCTCTCATTCTATCCCCCTCCCTCTCCTGTTACCACTTCAATCATGAAACTGATCAGCTGATCGGCTTTTCTGCCGTCTCTCTTGTTTATTGCCCACTTTGCGCCAGAAAGCAGAAACCAGCGGATGTTGCGCTAAACAACAGCAGCACGTTCAAGCTTGATAAGCTGTTGTTAGAATTTATTTAATATTACTTTGTAGTATCAGCTGATGTTCTTTCTGGCGCAAAGTAGCCGATAAACAAATCGCCACTCTGTGGTTGTATCCCAATTCAGGGTCTGCAGCCTTAAAGTACGCAGCCTTAACGGTCCTCAAGGGCCGCGTACCCAAAGACCGCTAAGGCCGGAAGTGCGAGGCTTGTGAAATGGGACGGTCTAGCCTCCGTCGCGCTGCCCAGGTTGCCTAGCAACCATGATACTAACCGCTGGAAACGTGTCATACAGCTTTGTTTGACAGAAATGAAGGAGAACATATCTTGTTCATTTGTTTGTTTCTACATGAGCTCTGTGTGATTTAATAAGTATCTGAGGCTGAGACCACAGGACTGTAAAACATGATTGTTGGGCTTCATTTCTGTACTGAACAGTTATTTTAAGGTTAGCTAGTAAATAACAATTAGCTAATGTTGTTCATGAGACTAAAGTCATCTCACTTTGGTAATGTAAATATAATATGGCCAATGTTATAGTTATTATATTAATCATTATTAGTTATTACAGCAGTGAACTTGAACTCTGTGTTAAATACTGAGCTTCAGTAAAGATTCAAGTTGCAGTTATTTATATTTCCTTTCACCTTAAATCTTCACTCAAAGACAAGTATCTCTGACAGTGTATCTATAGATGTATTATATATAAGAGACAATTGTTAGTTTAATATGTTGGCATTACTAAATTTGGCTCAATGCTTACATATATGTGTAAAAAGAAAATGTACGAGCTGTGATAACCGTTTCTGATAGAATGAAGATCAGACTGATATATTAAATATTCCTTTATTGGGTGAGAAAATCATACCATGTCATAACTGCTGTAAGTCGTACAGAATAGATATCAGAGCCTTAAACAGGCTGACTTCTGCTAAATGGGTCAAACTGGGCAGAAAGTATACAAACACATAACATCCTTACAGTATAGAATATGATGTAACACTATAGATCAACTTACCTCAGAATATATAAAGCATATAAACAATTACAGCAATATGATGCAACAAACACAGCAGTACTACTAATCCAAAATACTCAAAGCTTCATAGAACTGAAACAAACATGGACATTTATTTTTAGCTCCATTCTGCTGCTGATACATACTTCAGATTTCTGAATATTAAACTTGTTGCTGCCTTTCATAGTGTTTAACTTAAAGGCCCTGAGTACTTTCTCCCACACTGAAAACACTGGAATGATCAAATTATTTGAACATTACCTAATAAGACTGATTCAGGACAGACAATTAGTTATTTTAAACTTTCCTAGCAGTCCTTCACAAACAGGGAACAGTCTGTCTATACTCTCCATCTGTCAGCTGCTGCTGACTCTTCCTCTTCCTCTTCCTCACACACTGCTGAGTTTGTCCTGGTGGATCATCAGGGGTGCAAAGCCTCACAGATGATGTGCAGCAGTGGGTCCCTCAGTCTGTCCTCACTCTGGACACTTGCAGTTGTCACACATGGAAATCAAATGTGTGATAAGCTGCAGGATTCAAACACAAGTGTAACTTATAAATACATGTTCATACTTTTATTCCACAATCAGAGAGAAAGAAACAGAAAGAGTGCAGGACAGACAGACAGGTGACAGTCTCAGGTGTATACACTGCTACAAAACAGCACAAGAGAAGGAGGATTTAGTGTTTGTGTTATTACGAGTGCTAAACAAGAAGAGTTCCCAGATGGTGCAGTGGACACATGTGTGACTCCTGTGATTAAAGCATCTTTCTTTCAGCTTAACGAGTGAACCGTCACCTCGTTCAAACACACGTTAAAGTCCGTTTGGCTCGACTCCACCGAACAGAGGCAGCACACAGCTAACATGAACAGTGCAGTGAATCCTGCTTGTGCCGTGATATTCAGGACTGCAAACCGAGCAGCATCACTGACTTTCAGCTTGTTGTGTTTGTGGATATATGACTGACTTTAATTGTCCATAAAATCATCACATTCTCTGTAAAATTAAGGCTATTGAGCGGCGTATATTTTAAAGTAAAGGCTTTAAAACCAAGTTAGTACTAACATTGCTAATGTTTTAATGTTCTTCATTATTAAACATTTGCACATAAATAAGTAACATAATATTCAGTACTTACTTTTAAAGGTTTACTGTTTTGCCGCCCGGCTTCC
Source organism: Oreochromis niloticus (assembly GCF_001858045.2). Lineage (NCBI taxonomy): Eukaryota > Metazoa > Chordata > Actinopteri > Cichliformes > Cichlidae > Oreochromis > Oreochromis niloticus. The sequence goes on from NC_031984.2 coordinate 28,674,358, forward strand.
GCCGTTTTTTTCGGCAAAATTATCCACACCCACCGCCGCGCTATGAAGTCTGGGATATGTTGGGCCATGAAGTCTACACCGACCCATCCTTAAAATCCAGGGAAATGAAGGACGCATTTGAAGGCCGCATAGACCCTGTGCACGAGAAAACGCTAACTTCCTGTTTTAAGACCGGATGTAGGGTTGTACATTTCCGGTAACTTTATTTTGCGGTCAATCGCTACTGCGAAGGTGGACTCCAAAATCATGTCCAAAATACGGAAAATGGAGAGATCGCGTTAAGTTACAAAGAGCAGGAGGTGGGAACACTCATCATTGCTGTGTCATAAAAAAATCAAATGATCAGTTTTGACGTTTGAAGCGTGTAGATCGATTGGTTGTTTACATTACTCAACACAAGCAAACCTGCATTACAAAATCAGAATCATCCACATTCAGAAGCACATCTCTGTATAGTGACAGTTCTTATGATTTAAAGAGGGAAATGTCCAGTATTCAAACTACAGGTTAACAAGAGTCAAAGCCAAATATCAGCTGGTCAAGTGCACACCTCCACAGCATGTCAACAAACCGTGAAAAAAAGCCACAGGATATAAAAAATACATGAATGATTGCTGGTAAGGGTCTCTATATATTAGTATTTACGAAGGGTATGTTGTGACTTATCTTCACAATTACAGTGGTCCCTCGCTAAAACTCGCCAGAGGGAGTGTTCGCCCAGGGCGCCAAACAGGCTAGGACCACCACTGAAAGTCACCCACATTATTATAGCATTTCATGAATTAATAATTAATTGCCCAATAAAATATTCACCAGTAAATGAATTTACAAATTCATTTTAATATATTCTATTTATTAAGGCATCAGTAAAGCAATTTATTATTTGATAATTCATTGTTCAATAAAAACAGGAGGTAAATCTTTCTAAATGAAAAGCAATTTACAGCAAAAGATTGAAACACTCAATAAAAAACTAATTTAAGAAAGTATTTCCAAATTAAAATGTTAAAAACAGATTTTCCAAATTTTTACAGAATAAAATGTAAGATAGAAATAAGTAAATGAATTCCTCAATTTAATTAGGAATACAAACTTTTCTGAAATCAAAAATAATGCTTGTTTCCCTTTTCGATTCATTCTCTTTTCCTATTAGCTATTGGATTACCCTCTCCAATGAGGAAATCCCACTCTTACTTCACAGTATGTTGGACGTAAGCAATCAATGTCCAGTATGTTGCAATAACTAGCATTTAAGCTTAGGCATCAAAGGTTTGGTAAAATAATATGAGTACTAACAAGTTGTGTAGGGTCACGTTAGGATTGCACAACTCTGCTATGGCTAATTGGCGTTGTTTTATTCACAAAGACCAAAAGAGTCATGGAAAGGTTACATGGAGAAGCTAATCAAATAGATTATCCTATAATAATAAGATCATTGATTTATTGTTTAGACTCAACATACTGCTGAGGAGGTCAGGGTTTCCAAAATAGAGAAGTTAATCCAATAGCCAATCCAATAGCTAAGGAACAGAAATGGAATTAAAAATGAGGGATGGCATCATCATTTTAAATGTCAGAAAGGTTTGTCTTTCAGTTTTTAACTCCATTGACCTGTTTCTCTTATTAAATTGTATTTTTTAAACTATTTTGAAAATCTGTTTTTACATTTTTAATTTCAAGCTGTTTTTTTAATAAGTATTTCATATATTTGTCTGTAAACCCTTTTTCAGTTAGAGATATTTCATATGTATTAATAGTTTGTAGAAAATATGTATTTTTAATGTCTATTGATTGATCAAATAATGAATTACTTTGTTAATTACGGTGGCTGGGAAGTGCAAAGCGCAAGAAATTAAAAATCCGCAAGAAATTAAAAAACCGCAACAAATTAAAAATCCACAACAAAATAAAAAACCGCAACAAATTAAAAATCCACAACAAATTAAAAGAGAACATTAAAAAAGGAATTTAATAATTAATGTTTTATTGCAGATTCAATTATGAATTCATGGCATGCTTTATTTCGATGTGCGCTATGCTCCACGCTTCAAAGAAGAAACATTAAGATAAACACTCCAAACCATGCGGTGGCGCTAAAGCACAGATTCAAAGAAGAAGCGAAAATTAACGAAGAAGAAAAGGGACACTTGGGTTTTGAGTTTATTTAGCAGAAAGCGAGACAATTCAATAAAGTGAACGATATATAGACTGATTAAAAATGGCCGGGACGGCTTCAGTAGCTGGAGAAGTGTTTGTAGATGCTCTGCCATATTTCGACCAAGGTTACGATGCGGCAGGTGTGAGAGAAGCGGTGAGTAAACGGGCAGTTCAACCACAGCGTGTTAGCTAACCATGCTACATGCCACACTGCAATGTTTCAGCGGACACTATAAGTTTGATTTCTGAAGCTGGGTAATGTGCTCTGTTAACCAGACGCATGTCAGGACAGTGTCTTTATTATGTAGATTAAATGAAATCTTGAAAAACCCCTTCTTTATATTTTATTAGATAAAAAAGCGAAATAGATGTATAGATTCATTGAATAATTTCTTCCCTTTTCTCATTTTTAAGAATTGGTTCTTGACAGCTACCCTTCTACTGAGATAATTTCTCGTGAAGTGAACAGTAGATGGGTCAAATGATGGTCCAGATGTGTATCTCAGGTCCGGTGTCAGGTCTCTGCTATATTTTTCTAATTTCTGAAAGACATGACTTTCAGATACAGTAGATGGTTCTTAGGTCTGCCACTTCTTGTTTTGTTCAATTTCTTCAAATTTCACAACAGGCAGAGAAATACGAAATTTCCATTTAACAGCTCTTTGGCAATCAACTTGTTGACCCAAAACAGTATTTTATGGATTCTATCGGGGTTTTTCTTTGTATTTTTTATTTTTATTTTGTAGATTTAACAAAAGAAATGGGGGGAAAAATTAGATGTTATTGTAAGAGGCTGCTGGTGACAAAGTATCTAAAGATACAATTTAAGTTGGGTTTTCTCACTGAAAACTAGTGAGAAAGCAGCCCGTGTCCAAAGAAAACGTTTGAAAGATCTTCACAAAGCCTGAGAGCTGTTGCTTCAGACAACTTTTAAAAAAATGACCAAGAAACAAATGAGGGGTAGCTCAAGACTTTTGCACATTGATATATATTTGTGTCAGTGTTTTCAATAATTTCTTCGTAGTCATTACTAAACACTTCACTGATCAAGACATTTTCCCTGGATCCTCAGTTTGCTCTCATCACATCTAAGGTAGACAGATTACTGCCGTTTGTGTCATGCAGCTCTGCAGTCTGTAGTAAGAGCAGCTATTGCAACAGTCACACCAAAGTGGCATAACAGGAGAGCTGACAACAAAAAAGCACTCTGACACTCCCACGGCAGTGTGTGCAGCATCATTTGGCAAAAAAACAGTTACTCATTCAGCACTTGATGATTTTTCTTAAATCTGACAAAAATATGAGGGTGTTTATTGCCTATGTTTGGATTTTATCCTCTTAGTATGTGAGCGGTATTTAATGTTTTCTTGATTTGCTGTAAGTTGGAGTCCATTAGACTAGAACAGTTTTACAGCAACATTTATTTTTCTTCTCAAATTCTTCTCTCAACTTGCAGCTCAATGACTCAGTGACTGTACTTGTCCAGTCATTGATCTCCTTCATGCTCAAGAATAATATTGCATTTGTCAAAAGTTGTTGCAGTAGAATATTTTAATATGGTAGCAATGGGAATGTTTGATTTTTCACTAGTCCCAGTCTGTTATCAGAAGTTATGTGCGCTAAAGGTCTGTTTCATTTTTCCATGTTTATGAAAAAAAGAGAAGTGTACCTTTTAACCAATAAATATTGGCCCACAGTTTCTAAACTGATGAATTCCTAATTAAAAGGCTGAACCTCAAAGTGTTTCAGTGGTCGAGTAACAAGAAGTGAATTGTGCAACTCTAATGCAATTCATTTCAAGTGAATTTCCCAGTGGCTGCAAAATATTCCCCGTGCCAAACACGAATCCTGTTTCCTCCTTCAGGCAGCAGCGTTGGTCGAAGAAGAGACGAGAAGATACCGACCTACAAAAAACTACCTGAGCTACCTGCCTACTCCTGATTTCTCTGCTTTTGAGGTGATGAACTCATCAGTTTAAAACCTTCTTAGTGGTTTCAGCTGTTGACAAGGAAATAACGGCACTTCTTCTTTGTTCTCACCCCCTTCAGACAGAAATAATGAGGAATGAATTTGAGCGGTTGGCAGCTCGGCAGCCGATGGAGCTCCTGAGTATGAAGAGGTAAATCCTGCCAGCTGTAAGAGCCTGGTGGTAGCTTAGCTGCAAGTTGAGCTTTTTGCTTATTTGTCACAGAGGAAGAGAGATGAGTTCATATCGTCAACCTACTACACTGCTTCTAAGTTCTTTCTAGGCTGTTCACCCATTCACTGATTTACACTGTAAAGTTATGTTTTTAATGCAGTGTAGTCTCAGGGCCCAAAGATCACAACCATTCATTTAAAGTTTGTCAAGGACGATGCAAAATGTGGTTCTTAAATTGTTGATCTGCTGTTGTGCAGTCCTGTGAGTTTTTGTCCAAAGCTTCAGCTGTTGGTCACATTTGACTTAAGAATATTTTCGTATACAGAGGTGTTCATGGTCAGCTCAGTGACTGCAAGATGCCCAGGCCCTGTGGCTGCAAAACAAGCAAAAATCCACCGTGCTTGACAGTTGATGTGAGACACTTGTGCTGATGTGCTGTGTTTGGTTTTCTGTTCAAAAGACTTTGTTACAGAAGTGTTTTGGTTTGTTCAAATGCAACTTTTTCTAATTTTACTGTCATAAACTTTAACATTTAACATGCTAATCGAGGCCTGTAGAGTCTGAGATGTAGTCCCTGGTCATTTTGCAGTTTCTCTGAGCATTTCACGATCTGACCTTGTGTTACAAGTTGCTAGGACTGTAGCATCGTTATAACAAACTGACAAAACTTCAGCTTTTAAAGAGGTGCTCACAGGTGCTGATGATCAGTTAATAAATTACATTTGATTGGCATGATCTGGCTGCTACAGTCATAATTCATATGGAAGCAGAATGGATGTACTTAGTTTTTCACAGGATTTCATAGATTCTTGTGAAAAAAAAAAAAACTGTTTTTATATGACTTGCTTTTTCAGTAGTAGCTATATCCCTCCCCTTCTTTAATTACACAACTGTTCAAGTCACATGGCACATGATACATGATTCTGGCACCACATTAAAAAAAAAAGAAAGAAAAAAATAGAAATTCAACATTTTATGTGGCACTTAAATGATGTCCACATTTTCGGACAGGCCAGTTAACTCAGCTCTTGTTGTTGTTGTTTTTCTAAATGTACATTGTGGATAGTATTCCAACATATTTGGAATACTGCGTGGTAACTGTATTTTTCTGCTTTTTCTTCTGCCTTCATTTCTGATTTATTGGTTCGCATGTTAAAGTTTAACCCTCTGCTGTAAAAGGCTGATTGGGTATTATCGTCACCCGGACAGGCAGCGTGGACACCTAAGTTTGTGAATGCAATAACTAAAGAATAGCAGCTGCAGACGATACCATAGGTGCATCTACTAAAAAATCTCAGACGAATTCTCGGTGACCTCAACCTCAACTTCAGAGGTCAAGTTTTCTGAAAACTTTGTGAGAGCGATAATTGAAGAACACAACAATGTAGGATTTTCAAGTTGATACCATCGGCGTGTTGATATCGTGGCTCAGGGGATTGGGAAGCTCATCTGTAACCGGAAGGTTGCTGGTTCGATCCCCCTGCTCTCTCTGTCCTGGTCGTTGTGTCCTTGGGCAAGACACTTTACCCTACCGCCTACTGGTGTTGGCCAGAGGGGCCGATGGCGCGATATGGCAGCCTCGCTTCTGTCAGTCTGCCCCAGGGCAGCTGTGGCTGCAACTGTAGCTTGCCTCCACCAGTGTGTGAATGTGAGAGTGAATGAATAGTGGAATTGTAAAGCGCTTTGGGTGCCTAGAAGCGCTATGTAAATGCAATCCATTATTACTAGGCAGAGGTTTAGCACTGCTGATCACCAGTATTTTAATAAATGTTTTCCTCATTGAGGTATGAGTTGCCGGCGCCCTCATCAGGACAGAAGAATGACATTACAGCGTGGCAGGAGTGCGTGAACAACTCGATGGCCCAGCTGGAGCACCAGGCGGTCCGTATCGAGAACCTGGAACTCATGTCGCAGTATGGAACCAACGCATGGAAGGCCTACAACGAGTGCGTACAGTCTCGAGATCCAGTCTGCACAGTGTTGATGTCTGTGGGGAAATACTGCTAACACGTGTCGTGTTTGTTTTTTTTCTTCAGCAACTTGGCCTTCATGATTGAGATGGCACAAAAGGAACTTCACAAATTCAGGTGAGTTCATTGCCTCAAAACTTTTTTGTTCCAAAACACGGTGTTTAACGTGTTTTAATATTTACCTGTTTGTGTGTTTGTTCTGCCACACAGGAAGCAAATTCAGGATTTGAACTGGCAACGTAAGAACGATCAGTTGGGAGCAGGAGCCAAACTCAGAGAGCTGGAGTCTAAGTATGTAGTTGGAAGAGTTTATGTTTTTATCACTGACGCGTGGAAGTTTCCCTTCTGTTTTAACATGTGTATTTGTGTCCTCAACAGCTGGGTGTCACTGGTCAGTAAGAACTATGAGATCGAGCGGGCAATCGTTCAGCTGGAAAACGAAGTCACTCAACTCCGGCAGCAGCAGGGAGACGAAAACAAGGAGAACATCCGACAGGACTTTTAGGAGCTACTGATCTCTTGGTCAGATCCCATCTTGGCTCATGAGGCTAACAGGACTAAGAAGCAACCTTAGGACTGAAATTTTATTGCCGCGTTACCAATGCGCCCACGAATCTCAATTTGCAGCACACAGTTTACCACTGTACACCTCATTCCAGTGTAAAAACAAGACACAATACATGATCTTTTCACAAACGGAAAGTTGAACACAATAAAACAGCTTTTGTTGCCTCACTTGGTTTGATAGGACAGGCAGCTTAAATATCACATGTGACATTATTTAGTCTGTTGGCTGTAAGTGCTAATGATATTATAGTATTAGCATTTAATATTTCGTCACATGAGCTCATTTTGGAAGTTTACATCAACCTGATTCTTCAAGCTCTCTTCCAACTGAACTGTGTGTTTGGAAAAAATGTACATAGTTTGTCGTTTGAAGCCAGACTCATCTTTATGAGCTCCAGCATGACTTCAATTAATGTAATTTTTTAAAGCGGGTTTTAATAAATGAACTTTTCTTATATTGTAGTGTGAATTTGATTGAACTCTTATTAATCTTTCCCTTTCTTTTTTAAACTTGGTCTGATATCCACTCACTTATTTTGCTGATTATATTTTATTCTAATATAAAATCATAAAACACACCAGTTTCTTCTTTCCTCTAAGGCACCGCAGCCTTAGTTAGCTATATCCTCCTACAAGGGGCACTTGGTGTGCTCGTTTACACAATACTCTTACGGTTCAGTCCCTCAGTTCATGTACTGTTCAGCTGAAGCTAGTAGCTTTAGCACTTCTCCCGTTAAACTAGCTTCCATCTGATTGGCTGCCGCTCACAAACAGAAGAACATCAGGTGAGTTGAGCTGTCTGCCTCAGATGACAATTTTAAGGGGATCTCCTCTCACCAATATCACACACAGGTAATAGAAAAAAGCTGAAACTGAAATAAACGCAGTCTGAATCTGACCTTTTGGCTCTCGGGGGAATACTTGAATTCACGACAGGAAGTAATTTAATAGCTTCCCTTTTTAAACATTCAGTGTACACAAGGTTGAAGGAATATTAAACATAATGAGATTAGGCTAGTTAGTATCCATAATAACATATCAACACATGTATGTCCCTCTATATTAGATTCGTTTATTGGCTGCAGCTTTACTGAGTGCAAGATAATTACGCCTAAGTGCACAAATATCCAGTGACAGACTACTGTTGTTGGCTAACTAAATTACAGCATTATGCACAAATTAGTGGGATCCTTGACAGTGACATGGGGTGGGAAAAGGTCAAGAAACCAAATTAAATTCAGGATTTCTGCATTTGCTTTATAATATCGAGAAGCTTCTGCAAAGGCTTCACAGTGTAGTGGTTTACACATTTTCTTAAGAAGCAAACAATCTCCAGTATGCTTCCTGGAGGAGAGACAAATGTTGAGGTATCCTTTAGCAAGATATTGAACCCCCCGTATCCTCTGATGCACCCGTGTGAGCGTTACACAAAGTAAAGAGAAAAACTACGCTTGTAGTAAAAAGCTCCGAGTAGAAAGGTGATGTGTAAGTGCCCGCACATTTTCTACCCGCTGTGGCGAATAAGGGAGCATCTGTCAGCATCCTTCCTTTGTGTCTGTTAAAATTATGTCATCATTTCTCTTAATGCCATATTAATTTTAAAAAAAAGACAAAGACAAAGTGACTAATACCTTTAAACACATTACTTAATAAAAATGTCAGGAACTTACTTTGACTCATAAACCTCTAATTTGAACAGCACGTCACCCTGGATAGTACATAGCGTACTACCGGGTTCACACAGGAATAAAAAAGGTAAATCTGATTTATTATTATTTATTGCCACGTTCCTTACACACATTGTGTATAACAATCATTTCGTCTGCCCCCCCAATAATGAATCCATTCTTCGATCACAGACAGAACGAACATCAGAATAAACTCATGTCTGTGGCAAATCAAAAAGCCTGGCTGTGCAAGATTGTCTGTGTGGTAGTCATGAAAAGCCCGATGTCCAGAATAGAAAGGAGTTAGATAATGTAGTACTTAGACCACATCTGAGCAGTTTCTACATACACCAACACCAGGAATGGATGGAACCAAATCAAAATCCCAACAGAAATACTGATACTCATGCGCTTTCGCTCATCTCTTACAACATTCGCCCATCTCTCTCACACACACACACCAGCTTACAGGCACCGTTAAACTCTTTGCAAAGATGCTAGAGGGTTCTCCTTAGGAAAAGTTATCCAATGTGACTGAAATTTTGACTATGTGCAAAACTTTGTGGACAGCCACCGGTAGCAAGAGTAGCAGAAGGTATTTTTGGCCATGCTCCAGTCTATATGCTGAGAGTGTTCAGAGCTGGTACTAAAGTAACAGCGTCTGGCAGGTTTTGGTTCTGGTCCTGGCTTCCTTTACTCTGGAGGAACTTCTGTCGATGCCGCTCCTCCTGACGCTTCTTTTTCTCGAGCCGCTGCTGCTCTTTCCTCTGCTTGTTGGAGACCTTGGGGTGACCGAAAAAAACCGAAAAAGTAAGTTATGCTCATTGAGTAAAGTTTAAAACTGCTAAAGCATGACCAATGCTGCAAAAAGATATTTCACAAGTTAAGAACACCAATGTGAATCTATTTCATGTATAATGTGAAGTATAAAATATTGATTTAGCTAGACAGGCTCCTTTATAATGCAAATAATTAGCGTGAAACTTGTGTCGACAACCTTGGATTTTTGAAAGTTGCTGCCCTCTGCTGTCTGGGTGGGATCACTGCAGTGAGCGGCTGCAGCTCTGCAGGCTGAACAGGATCCAGAGGCACACTGCCCCTGGCAGGACTGGCCCACCGCAGAGCCAACAAGCCACTCAGCGTTGATTGTTGCTGCACTCAGTTGAAGTAAGTTCTCCTCATCACCTGAGGCAGAAAAGATATAAACACGCAAATACAATCAGATCTGTTTCTGTTAGTGTCATGCAAACAGTCTCAGTTCAATCCCGGGATATTTATGTGATCAATACAACAACTAGCTGTGAAAAAAATCCAAAGCATTCATGATTCTGAAGATTATGTTGCTTTCCCTCACAGAAGTCTACTTGTTCCACCAGCTAATAATTTAAATGTAACTTCTAACCCTGGATCCCTCGATTCTTGATGGAGCTCAGGATCACGTTGTCCTCCTCTGACGCTGTAGGAGAAGACTTTTTGTGCCTGTCTCTCTGACCATCCCCAAACTCACGCTGCTGTCCATGTGAATTCTGCATATTCTGGGAACAACAACGACAAGAAAAACATCAGAAACAATCTAGTAGAAGACGGTTCATTGGGTGCAGTGTTGACATATAAAGACTGTGCTAGTTGGGAGCTAACTATTCTTTAACTACTGGTCTGGTAGGACACCACACCTCTATGCGGAGCTGAGCAGGACTCTCGGAGTTGTCTCCTATCCGTCTCACGCTGTCATAATGGTCTCCATAGCGGTAGGCAATGTGTAGCTCTCGGCACACCTGCTTCTCTGAACCGTTGATCTGCAACAAAAACACAACATATAAACAGCGTGGTGTGCCACAGAGACATCATATAACAAATTATATTAGCGCACAAGATCAGGAGACATAATTTGAAAGTATCTGCTCCTACCTCCCACAGCGGAGTGTTGAGCTGATGGATAACCACTTTCACCTGTTGACTGCGAGCAAACGCCACAATGGCATCATTGCCAGCAAAAGTACCAGGCTGAGAAAGATTGGCCACTGCAAGGAAAAGAAGCACAGAGCTGTTACTGCCACAACTGCTCTCTTGAACTTTCAACACATGACTCTTAAAGTCTGTCTGTTAAAATGACTAAAGCTGTCCTATTGTATATATTAGTATTTCCACATTTTTAAACTGAAAGATTTAAACTAAGAGATTGTATATTTATTTTGTGACACCCCGTCCCTCCCACAGGCCACTTACATACATCTGTCACCCAGAAGCAATAACCACCAGAGATCACTGAACCTGTGTAACAAGTCCAATCGTGAAATTTCCTCGCTACTAAATATTCCACAGTCGGCGGATGCTGAGGTGCATAGTGCACAGAGGTTGCCAATTTTCTGCAGAGTCAAGCACTACAGACCTCCAAACTTCATGTGGCCTTCAGATTAGCTCAAGAATCATGTGTAGAGTGCTTCATGGAATGGGCTTTATTGGAATGGGCTTTCATGGCAGAGCAGCTGGATTCAAGCACAATACAAAGTGTTGGATGAAGTGGTGCAAATTGAACCACCACTGGACTGTGAACCATTGGAGACATATTCTCTGGAGTGACGAATCACACTTCTCCATCTGGAAATTTGGTGGATGAGTCTGGGTTTGGCAGTTACCATCAGAACAGTATTTGTCTGACTGCATTACGACAAGTGTAAAGTTTGTTGGAGGGGGGATTATGGTGTAGAGTTGTTTTTCAGAAGTTGGGCTTGGCTCTTTACTTTACAAGTCCACACAGACGTGGACCTTGACATGTGTTTGCCTTCTTCCACACAAGTTTGGTGTGAAAGAACTTGACTGGCCTGTACAGAGTCCTGACCTCAACCCAATAGAAAACCTTTGGGATGAATTAGAGCGGACACTGCGAGCCAGGCCTTCTCATCCAATATCAGTGTCTCACCTGACAAATGTATTTCTAGAAGAATGGTCAAAACTGCCGTAAACACTTCTAAACCTTATGGAAAGCCTTCCCAGAAGAGCTGAAGCTGTTACAGCTGTGAGGGATGTGCTGACACCATTTTAAACGCTATGGATTAAGAGTGGGATGTCAGTCAAGTTTGTATAGGTGTGAAGGCAAATACTTTTGGCAATATAGGGTAGGTACCATTATAGATTGTGAATTGCCAATTAGAGTAAGTCTAGCTAATCACATTGTTTTCTTGGCGTATGTAGCCGATGTTACCCGCTTGTTTTTTTGTGTTTTTTCTTACAGTGCTGTGCAAAGGGAACGTCATCCTCAACAAAGGGCTCAAAGTCTTGTCGATGGGATGTCATATAATCAACAGTTTCCTGGCGAAGACGCAGGTGGCCCCGGGAGTGACCCTCTAACTGGTCGCCTAGAGCTCTGAACAGACAATTCCTAAAGGACAAAAGGAAATGACAAATGACTGCCTGTGGTTGAAGGGTTTAATATACAGTCTTTAAAAGTTGTTCAAATTTTTAAATCAAAGAGAGCTGCTCCGCCTGATTTTTTTCCAAGCATTTTTGAGCCCTCATAACTGATTATATAAAGGATAAACACATGGCATTTTTAGGACAGATTTAATACATTTAAGCTCTTTTAAAAACTGCATCCAAATAAATTTAAAACAAGTCCAGGTGCTCCAATCTAAAGCCAGAATCGTGTTTCAAGATATCACCACATGGGATGTGGTGGGCCAAGTTATAGGATATGAACAATCTCCTGTTTACCTACATTGTGATAGTAGCCTCATCTACTAGACACGATTCCCTCTGAGTCAAAACTATTTTTAATACAGCAATAAGCTAATGCAACTTACAGATTCAACACTGGTGTTCACATGTTCACATAATAAGTTCACATAATATTTTGATCACTTTGAAATAAATGAAAAATCAGTTTATGCAGGACCACACAGAGAGAGCAGGTCTGATATTCTGGCTCTTACCCATCTCCAGGGACTTCTCTCAGCTTGAGCCCCAGTGCTTGCAGCTGATTGGAGAAACTGACAAACTCTGCACCTTCATCGCCATCCTGAGGGCGGTTCTTGCGGTCTTTCGCGATGGCCCGGCGTGCTGCCCTTTCATCCCTCTTGCGCTCCAATTCGCTCTTTTTATTGCTCCGCACAGATTTGTGCGTCTGTTTCCTCGACATGTTGGCCGCACTCGTGTCTGCAGGCCTACAACACCACAGTGCGTCTCCCTGTGGCAGTGAGCAGGCACTTCATGAAAGACTACCACACGTCTGCAACCTTTTTTTTTTTTAAATGACAGAGAAATAGTAGTTTGGAGATGACAGGCTAAGGAAAGACATAGTTCTGTTTTTTAAATATTTCAACCAGACGGCATATTAGACCATTCTAGATCAAATAATATGTGACAGGTGTTAATTTTTAAATTACCCTTCCGCATCCTCACTAATGAGTCCTTATGGCTTTCGCCATTCACCCATAGTATCAGTGTTGTTAGTCAAAATATGCTGATGAAAGAATAACAACATATATATATATTTTTTTTCTCCTCTTAAAATTGTGACTTTATATTCCCCAAGAATATTCTATGTTTTTACTATTAATTGTGTGAGTTTTGTTTGTCTTTGCCACTTTATATTTAGCAAATATCTGTTTTTTGGGTTTTTTTTCCTTTTCGTAAGTTTACACATTTATGCTCCTAAGTATAACCACCCAGTGCCATTTTTACCATTACCTTTATTCTTCAGCACAGTCTGAACTCCCTTTGGCAAGCTTTTTTAGTATTTTTTTTTAAGTAGTCTTCAGGAACAGTTTCTTGAAGGACATTCAAAGCTCTTCTTTGGCCAGTACATGACTGATAGTGTTCCCATGTGTGTATTTCTATTGACGTATGCTTTTACAGTGTGGCAGTTTGTTTGGGACCAAAATCTGCCGGTTCCGTTATGTGACTGACAAACTTTCAGACAGTCTGACTGTATGAAAGCAAAATAGAAAGAAATGAGGGGTGGCTCAAGACGTTTTCACAGTAGTGTACCTTTACTTCAAAAGCAGCATACACTTTTTTTTCATTTCTTTAATATATATATATAAATTTGTCAGTATTATCTCAGATAATTTACGACGTTTTTTGACTTTAATTCTGCCAAATACTATTCTGTTTTTTTCTTGAAAATTAACAATTTCAATTTCGAAACTTTCTGGATTTTTCTTTGGAGGCTATCCCCTAACCCGGCTTTGTTTTTTTTTGTTTTTTTCAATCTAATTGAATTTAATTGTTTATTTTTCTTGGCCTGTAAACATACGCCGTGATACACTTTAGAGAACGTCCAATAATTTTTTTTTTTTTTGCTTCCTTTGTTTGTACCGAAGCGAAATAATTTTACTTTGCTTTCTTAAATGTAGCCAATTCGTCAGCAGTATGGAAGTTAACTAATAAACACGTAGAAACTTAAGTGGGTACGAAGTTACTCGCTATCTACTTAGTTCGAACGAAGCGTTTTCGGCGTCAGCTTAGCTGTTAGCTAGCATTAGCGGCTAAGTGCAGAGTACTCAACAGCTGGAGAGATTACATAACAAATCATCTCTTGTCTTTATCACTACATCATGACACACCGAGTAACTTTACATGGTTATCGTGCTGACACTTACCTTTAAAAAACTCTGATTGACGAGATAAACCAGTGTTTGTTTTTATTATGTTCTAGCTCAGAAAAGGAAAGTTGTGATTGTCCGTTTTTGTTTACAACTGAGGTTCCGCGTACGTATATCCGTGTACGTCAAAACGTACGGAAGGAGAAATGGACCAAACCGTAAAGGCGATTAAAAAAGCTTGTTGTAGCAGCAAATTTGCTTCATTTAAACAAAGTAAACAAACAACAAGAAAAAAAAATCAATGGCACGACTCCAGTATCTATCTATTTCTTTCTTTCTATCTCGTGGTCTTCAAATTCACCGCCTTCTGCCTTCTTAATGTCTTCTAAGGCTACTCACAACCTACTCATTTTAATGACTCCACGCAGTTGATGAATATAAGGCGGAGGAGGAGTGGGCTGAACAGCAATAAACAGGATGTTTGCAACGTTAAGAAAAACAAAAACAGACACAGATAAAGAAAATAGCCTCGAGACATAAAACTGCATCACAAAACGAGGAAGTGGAAGCAGTAAAACTTTTTTTTATTTCCAAAAAACGAGACAAGAAAAAACATAAAGGAGCCGTACGTCTCCTGTGATATGTGGCTCTGTGTGTGGAGGGGTTATCGTGGGTAAGTGCTGGAATTGTGTGAACAGATGTAATGGCCTACAGGCTACCCGCGTGCTTGTGCGTGTGCAGCAATCAGCGCCCGTTACCTGAGTGAAACAGAGGAGCCGTCAGCCACGTGTGACTCAAAGGACAACAACTCTGTACTGTATGTGCACGAGCAGTGTGTGTGTGTGTGTGTGTGTGTCAGCAAGGCACATCGTGTTTTAAGATAAGAGTTTCTATTTTTGAGTTGATATTAGAACATCATGTGAAAGAAAGGCCATTTTCAGCTGACTTCACAATTTTAAATTTATGACTGATGGTCTTCTTTTAGAGAGCATACCATCTCTGTCAGCTTCACTGCCTTGCTCAAAGGCTTTTGTGACATGACATAAGGTTGTTTGTATGGATACCATCTGCAAACCGTGGATATGACCCACAAGCCACCGCTTCTTCTTCTTCTTCTTCTTCTTCTTCTTCTCTGTAGTTTGTTGAATTTAAAGTTGATCACCACAGGATCCACTGCTACAAAGAGGGAGCTTGATCATATTATCATTATAGTTGTGTCCTTTTATTTTAATCTAGTTGAAAGTTGATTTACTTGCCTGAAAATGGATGGGATGGCCACTTAAATATTTTTCAGTTGTAGTAAATTTGCATTCAGCTTCATGTTTGCAGCTGCACTCATAAATCAAATCAAATCAAATCACTTTTATTGTCACGTCACATGTGCAGGTACACTGGTACAGTACATGTGAGTGAAATTCTTGTGTGCGAGCTTCACAAGCAACAGAGTTGTGCAATTGTGACCATTGTGACCAATTGTGCATAATTGTGACCATTCAGGCTTCAAGTCCTTTTTTTTTTTTTTTTTACAGTTAAATGTTTACATTACCCCCATTCTACCCCCTGTAGATTTTAATTAGAGCCTGCTACTCTGGTGCCCAGCTTGGCTGCAGTTTCTTCACGAGGGGCGAGGTCGAAATGAAGTAACACTAGCAGGAGTGTGCCTGTGGGTGACAACAGCAGATGTTTTTAAAATCTGCTCCACCAGAGACGAAGGGTATGAGTACAGTGATTATTTTCTTACAGTATTTGTATTTTAGATTTTATTTGGGCATGCATAGAAAATTGGAATACTGTACAACGGTTCAGTCTATTTCACTACTTTACTTGGGATGATTGCTGTCCATGGTGCTGAAACAGCCACCCTTCCCTGGAGTGATTACTTGGTTTTTATGACACATTTTTCTGTCAGTTTGTTGTTTCTCTGGTATACCAGAGAAACAACAAACTGACAGAAATATACCTAGGTTGGCCATACAGACTATTCGGGGAAGTACTTGAGGGATACAGGAAATCTGGATATACATATTTGAGCTGCAGGCTGGGATATGACAGTTATATATTTTCTTTGATTTGATGGTTTGAATACTTGCAAGTTCCACCTCTCATGTCTGTATTCTATATAGCAACTTTAAACTTTTACCATGGAGACAATAAGAGCAGACGCTTTCAAATAATACTTTAAACAGGATATTCACTCAGTGAGCCATGGTCCAAATGTCATTCCACACTGGAACTAGTCTTTGAAACATCTGGCCTTTATTATTTCCACCAGTAGAATATTATCACTATTTTGGAGAAGTTTTGACATTTTCTGAATTTCCACACTTTCCACTGTAGCCTAAATAAGTAATCCAAATGACACCCCAAAGCAAGTTTTAACCTTAGGCTCATTTTGGAAATGTAACAAGCGGCATGTTGTGAGCAGAAATGGTGCAGAGTCAGAAACTGAGGAGCAGCAGTGTCTGGAGGAGAAGTAGAACACAAGGCAGGCGTATGTGTGTGTGTGTGTGTGTGTGTGTGTTAGGGTTGGGGGTGGGGGGGTTACTGTGGGGATAAAGCAGGTTAAATCATGATGACGAGTGCCATCGGTGCCTCTGCCGGTGTCCTGTAAATAACGAGCCTACAGGCCTTTGCCTTAAAGGCGGCTTGCAGTTCTTCCCTCTCACACCGCCCACTGTACACACACTCTCTCGCGCGCATAGACGCGCGAACGCGAAAGCGTGCGTGCGCGCATGCACTAGAGGTGGGAGTGGATGCTCGTGTAGCTGCTGGAAGCCAGGATGGGATAATCCTGGCTCCGGGCGTTGATGCAGCTGCCGTTGCTGGATACGGAGTGGACTCGGGGCGCAGGGTGGGTCTAGTTCCCGACTGGAGCTGTGTGGACCCCGTGTCGATGTTGTCAAGCGTTCCGAGAAAGACGAGGGCGATGGCCGTGAGAGGAGTTGGTGCAGCTCTTTGAAACGTCCAGGCAAAAGAAATCGACCGTCTTCTCCCATGGAGGACAGGATTCACCGGCATTAATCTGAAGCGCAGAACCGGTGTGGAATAACTTAGGAAAGGAGGGAGAGAGGATACCGGGGCACTCCGTAGAGGATATCAGGGAAACCCTTCATTCATTTTCTTTATGGTTTCTTTAAACTGGGATACAGCTAGAGACGCAAGTGAAGGAACGGATCACTTTTGCATCGGTAATTAGGAGAAGACTGCCTCCTTGGATCGAGCGGCAGCCGCATCCGACCTACCGTGGGGGGTGGGGGGAGATCAGGATACTTGGATGGAGAGGGCGCAGTGAAGGCTAGCGGCTTGCCGTGTGTAGGAGGGGACGGAGGGAGACCGGGCAGTTTGAAGGGACGGGGAGCCAGGAGCGGCGGCGGCGGCTCCATGAGCGGCTCCTGCCGGGACAGAGCGCCCAGAGCCCAGCCGGAGCGTCTCCACCGCCGCGGGTAGAACCCCGGGCAACAGGACGGCGGCCAGTTTGGAAGTTTTGATGCATATGATCACAACCACCATGATTTTTATGATTCTTGGTGCTTCAGTTGTAATGGTAAGACACCTTCACCTCCCTCGGCCACGATCTTATTTCCTCACTGGGGCTGAGAGCCTCCCGATTTGACAGAAATACCTCACAAATGTAGGCCTATCACATTTTCAAGAAACTACAGCAGGCCTATCACTGACACGAGGAAGTAGGTTAGCCTACCTATAATTACCTGCCGTCATAAATAAATAATCTAAGTCCGTTTGAGGCAAGAGTCCCCCCTCTTAGAATCGGGAGGATCTGCCAAGACTATTTTCACTCATGTCTCTGTGGTCTTTATAGCCTGCTGTTATTTATCCTAATAGCACCTAATGAAAAGAATTATTCGCTGTCTGTGGTAATAGCCTAGCCTATTGCTTGACATGTCCCAGCTGACTGGAATGGTTCTTTGCAGGCGATAGCCTGTTTAATGGACATGAACGCACTACTGGATCGCTTTCACAACTACATCTTACCGCATCTACGAGGGGAGGACCGCGTCTGTCATTGCAACTGTGGAAGGTAAATGCCATCATCCAGCACGATATTCGGGTTAAACATGGTGTGCTTCATGGTGTGTGTGCGCGCGTGTGTGTTCTCTTCTTTAGTCGTCCATTCTTAATTGCTGAAGAGGCCTCGAAGATTTCCGGCGGTGAAGCCAAACCTGTCGGCGCTCTCACAGGCTACATAGCGACTGTCAGAGCCTTTATTATTCGCTCGATCTCACGTTTGATCGCCGTGTGCTGCTTTTTTCTTTTTTCTTTTTTATACCACCGGTGGCGGTGAGGATTTCTGATTTTGCTCCATACACGAAGGTGTGTGTCGGAGCCATAAATAGGTAATGAACTACGAGCGATGTGAGGCCGTTTCAAAAACAATCTGAGCATCAAGTGCGCCGTGCTATTCACACGCAGGCCTACACGGCAAGAATATAACCTGCTGGGGCCAATTATGATCCTAAGTGCCGAAGTGAGGTGGCTATGGCTTAGGAAGTGCTACAGGGCTGAAGGAGCTGGCTGCTCACCATCCTACCTGTTTGCTGTCACGGTGAGAGCGGGGATTGAAGTGTGGAAAAACAACAGCATGACACTCATTAATGTATTAATTCGGATTTAATGAGCATTATTACGTGTTTTCCATCATCATTAAGCACTTAATATGACACAGGCTAGATATATGGGTGAGCCATGGCACAAGTGGGCCTCTGTGTTGTGTTTTTTTCTTCTTCTTCCTCTTAACTCTCCTCAGTGCCTGAGGGTATGGCAACAATATTAGAGCAGGATTTAAAGTAAGACTCCTATTTTTCAAACGGGTGCACACCTATAGTGTCCTCATGTTGGATCCTGATTGGTCTGTGCTCTGCAGACAAGCAGCTAGGAGAACACACAGAGGCTTTAGAAGGAAGAATTTTCACTATTCATGTTGGTGCAAGCTGAACAGATGCATGCTCAAAGAAAACAGCAGCCCATAGTGTTCATACTGCAGTGAGGGGGCTGATGTGTTAGCAGTTCATTAGCAGCATTAAGAGGGCAGTTCCACAGTGTGTGTGTGTGTGTTTTCTTAGCCTCTAAATCCAGAAATGGGTCATCATCAATCATAGGCAATTATATTATGCTTGTCCAAGTCAAAGTTTTGAAAGGCGTCTAATAAATGTGATGTGATATAGTTTCCTCAAAGCCAAAATGAAAAAAAAAAAAATTGCATGTTTGGGTACAGCTCTGAGATGAGATGATGCATCACTGATGGGCTTTTTTTTCCCTGGAATATTTAGACAGGCATGTCATGTTTGCTACTGCTGAGAGAGGCCAAAGGGATTTCTTTTAAAGTAATGCAAAAAGAATAATTAAAAAAAAACCCTTGTCATATAAGTATTTCCCTAATGCATATGGCAATGATCAAATAAACCTCCATGCTAATGAACAGTATGCACAGTAAAACCTCTGCTCCTCCTGCTAGTGCTCAGGTAACCACAGTGTCTTTCACTGACCTGGAAACAGTCCTGAATGAGAGCCAGTCATCTGTTTTCACACAAACAGCAGAAACGTGGGATACGTGGATGAATAGAGCAGAGCGTTGGCTTCGCCTGCCTGCCCTTCCATCCATGAGGCGTGGAGGTGTCGGGACGCCCACAGTGCTCACCTTATCAGGATTGAGGACACAGCCAGTGTCATTTTATTTGGCAGCGCTCATGCTCTGTTTTGGATGTGGTTGTAGGATCTATGATGGGCTCAAGCCTGGCCTTACAACAGCTGCATGAAGATACAGGAGTATCTTCCCTGTCATGAGTATCTTCCCTGTATCTTTTTTATAGTGGGGGAGGGGGAAAAAGGTGCACAAGAAAACTTATGTGCTACAAGAAACTTACAAGCATTAATGCAAGGTCCTTCTTCAGGGGAAAGAAATGACCCTGGATAGACATTTTCGGTTATCTTTACACATTGCTTAGCATTTCTTTTTAGATGTTTTCCTGTTAATGGACTTCAGAGGCTGCTTTGATCCCCCATGTGGTCATACTTCTTTAGCAAGATGCTTCAGGTGCTCATCTGCAAGATCTATTTGTGTTTTAAAGTGCTGTAGAGTTCCTGCAGCGCAGTGTCCAGAGATTATCTGTCAGTCACGCAGCTTGGGTGGAATTTACATTAATGAAGTTCAAATTTGTGTTTTTCTCTGTAGCTGTTCATGGTACAGAGAACAGAGTCATACCTTAACTTTTAACGCGCTTTTAACAGTCTTAACTATAGTAATGTCAGAGACAGAGAAATCTAATCAAACAGTTGCGAGCCATTCAGATTTACAGAAGTTAGAAGCTATTTTAAATTGCTGCAGCATGTCTTTAGTCTAGCAGGTCTTCACAAACCTCCTTCAGTCCATGCCTGCTATCAAAGTAATGTCCCAAAGAGTGTGAGTGCATCTGGACTCACTTCCAGCAGGTAAATCTCTCAGCTCCCGCTGCGTTCCCTCACCGTGTTTGTCAGACAGCTGCCTGTGTTGTTATATTGAAAACGCCTTCATCCCCTCCCAGGAGGCCAGGTAATACCTGTATAGTGAGGCTTTCACATCAAGTGGATCTATTTTACAGTGGCGGGGAGGGCAGTTCTGGACAATGAGGCAATGTGATAGCCACAGCTAGTTACTTACTACAGTAGTGGATGTGCAGAGCTTTATGGATGTTCTTTTATTCTTTATTCAGATCCCCACTGTTATATATGTCTATATGTACACACTCTCTCTCAATATATATATATACATATATACACTGGTATCTGTCTATCTATCTATCTCTCTCTATATATTTACTTGTAATGCAGCATGAGCTGTCCTCTTCCTCTCAGTGCATTATGGGTGGAACATTTCCATGCGTTCCCCTGTGAGATGTGAACACCTGTTTAGTAGCAATCAGGCATCCTGTGAATTTGTGGTAAAGGAATAAAATTGCCTTCTTTCTTGCTTCTCTTATTTGGAGCAAATTAAGGAGACTTTCTAACAGGAGCTGGTTTGGCTTTAAAATACACTTTTAATTCCAAAGTAAAGTGAAAAAACAATCAAACTGATGTTTACAAGATCACTCCAGAACCCCCAGTACAGTTTGCATTATATACCTGTCCTATTTGCTCAGGAAGGCTTTTATTGAGCTGGTAGAATATGGGAGTAAATGCCTTGCTTAGAGGCACTTCAACTATCGTCCCTGAGAGAGGCAGAAACCCTTCTGTGTTCAGTCCTTGAGCTGCTTCTCCAAATTCAAAAATCACAACTCAGCCGTGAATTTTTCTGCCTAAAGTGCAGCCCCGAGATACCCATGGGTTCCCTGAGAATGCTTCTGGGGTTAACAGCAAAGTGCGGATTTGTGCAATCTTATCATAATTTAGAAATCTCCAGACAACCCCCTAGTTAGAGGGGTTATATAAGATGCAAACATAGAGCATATTTAACTCTTCCACCACTTTGCCCTGTCTGCCCTCGCCCCCAGGCATCATGTCCACTATGTAATCCCATACGATGGGGACCATTCCTTGGTGGACTCTTCAGAGAACTACTTTGTGAGTGACAGTGTGACCAAGCAGGAGATGGACTTAATGCTGGGACTGCTACTGGGCTTCTGCATCAGCTGGCTGCTGCTGTGGCTGGATGGAGTCCTACACTGTGCCGTCAGGGCCTGGAGGGCGAGCCGATACTACGGTAAGACAGACGCTGCCTGCTGTTTATCTGCGACTTATACGCAAGCTCAGCAATACTTTAATATCATATAAGTTTTTATTCATTTTAGTTGAACACCCTGAGGCACAAATGCTTGAAAGACTGGAAAAAAATGTAATATGTAATGAAATAACATGTATTTTATTGCAGGGTAATAGCAAAAACGCAGAAAGATCTTTTCGTGTAACCGCCATGTATCTGCATCTCTAAGTGCTTGCCAGGTTAACACAGCAGTTGGTAGAGCTCTGGAAAATGACCTTCCCCCCCATTGCTTGGCCCACTTTTGGCTCTTCTTGCTGATTT
Organism: Oreochromis niloticus; assembly: GCF_001858045.2. Lineage (NCBI taxonomy): Eukaryota > Metazoa > Chordata > Actinopteri > Cichliformes > Cichlidae > Oreochromis > Oreochromis niloticus. The sequence continues at coordinate 28,696,416 of NC_031984.2, forward strand.
TTTTCTCAGTTTACTGCGACCTCTTGGAAAAAAATCACAGCGAAACCTTCCAACTGCGATGATTCAGACGTAGGCACATCAGACGCACCAGCTGAGCTGAAGCTAAATTTAAATGGCTGTCCTCTTCTTCTTCTATTTTTTTCTTTTTGGACAGTCTACATATCTCACACCTTATTTCACTAATAATACTTAATTTGTTTGCAGGAAACAGCAGTCATATGCTCATGTAATGGCACTGTCATTAAGTGTAATTTCTGTGCTCGGGATGTATTCAGCTCATTACTTGATAGGACGACATAAAATCACTCTTTAATGTTGTCTTTCCCAAACTGCTGACACACATTAAACTCCCTGCAGGTATGTCATTTTTAAATACATTAGTGCAATCACTTGTGTCTATCGCTGCATGCTGGTATGTTATTCAGCATCAGCCTCTGAGCCCAAATGTTGTGTTAGCATTAAGCCGAATTGAACAGCTGACATCTTCGCTTGGATTAAAGTTCACGTATTTAGGCTCAGTTTACCTGACAAGAATTAAGCCTAGTTCTACACATAGACGTTTTTTGTTTGTTTTTTTGCATTGGAAGATTTGTGTCCTTTTAGTCTAGGGCCAGGTTTACATCCAGTGTCTGGATAAATGGCTCGAAGAGAAAAGTTCTTTTTAGGGTCTGTAATAAGTTAGAGCTTTAATTATCTCATTGGGGATGCTATAAGAGCAAAATAGCAATGCAAGTGAAACATAATATTAATGGGATTTTAAATATGTAATATAGATGATACAACCTCCAATTAAAACCTCCATTCGGTTGAACTTAATTGGGACGACTAGACAAAGTGCCTTTGCAGGGTCCGACTTAGCAAATTAACAATTATGATTATGACATTCGTGGCTAGATAACTTCCTTGTTTGAAAGTTCAGCCAAGCATAAGTGTAGACTAATAATAAATAATGAACTTGCCTAACACTTTTTTCCAAAACAAGTAAACAGCGCAAGAGGAAATGAAAAACAAAACTTTGGGGAAAATGTATGGATAAGCTGAGTGTTCAGAGCGGATCTATAGGAAAATGCTAACATTGCAAGCCTGAGATGCATTGACTTTGTCCTTTAAAAGGTTCTGATCTCAACGGAGATTTTCCAAGCAGCAGTCATGGGGTTAACCAGTCACACCATATCAGTTGTTCAATTACCAGGTAGGCTCTAAATGGAGATGAGGATTTAGGTAATATGCTAGATTTGATTGATTGGCTTGAGAGCAGTGCTCTGAAACAACTGTAATATGTTGATGTCTCTTCTACAATGACTGCAGACCTAGAGCAACGTGACCTTTATGGAGGCTCCAAAAGAGAGAAAAAGAAATCTCAACTTAATAAACCCCCCTTCTTAAATCAAACTTCATCCCTTCAATAAAACTTTTAATGACAGGCCTGCATTTTTGGTTGTGTTACATGACATCATTAATATTGCTACGTGGAGATTTGTATATTGTGAGACATTTTTCTATGCTAACATTTTCATTTTGCTTTACAGTTTGGTTGAGTTACATAAAAATGGAATCTCACAGTCATACATCCCAAGACTAGCTTCTTATTACAGAACAATTAGGGACCAAGGATAGACTCTTGAGGAACTCCAGAAAAAGTAAAGACCGTTTTATCTTTTTGTGCATTTTGCACCACATCACTGGTGCTAAAAATATTCAAATAACTGGTTTAAATACTTACAAAGGTGTAAAACGCAAAGGTGTACTAAAATATCTTTAGATGTACTGACTTTCCAGAGTTTCTGCCGGTGGAGTAGTATCCACTGACAGCTTTAAAGCGGCTCCAGCATTTAACTCATTAAAGAACGACAATTAGACGCTAAAATTCAAAAGATTTTGATCACAGCTCCATAGCATATCTATAAAGGTGCATTATGCATCAACACTTCTTCTTTATGTACAAAAGTGAAGCCAACTTATCTCAGAAATAAGAGCTGCCATCTTGCACTTGTGAGTGTATCCGCTGTAGTAACTGGGGACATTGTGCCGATGCCCCACTTAACACAGGATTTAATGGAAGTTGATGTAAGCAGCACAGAAATATTTTGGCTTCACTTTTGGGAAGCTGTTGTGACCTCCATAGTGGTATTTTCTCATATAACTTTCATTTATTCCAACATGTATTATGTTTACCAATAATAATGAAAGACAGTTCATAAAATCTACATCCTACATCTGCTATTGGAACATCTTTGTGATCAAGTAGTTGTGTTTTCCCAGCTACACTGACAGCAAACATGAATCTGGGCTCTTGATTATGAGTCCTTCATAGTAGAAATATCAGCCAACGCCATCAACAGATCCTCTGTTCTGTTCATCTCTCCCACTTAGCCATGTGAGTGTGATATTAAACCAGCATGTTCATGATCAGAGCCCAGAAACCAAAGCAGCTGAAGCAAATTCAGCCATCATTATACTTCCATGTTTTTTTGGTTGTGACATATTAAAAAATTATAAAATGTAAAAAAAAAAAAAAAAAAAAAAACTTCACTGAAGGTGTTTCCAGTAATATGCTGATTAGACCTCCTCTTCAGCTGAAGGTGGGCGGAGCTGTCCTAGGATTTACGTGAGGTCACCAGACTAAATGAACTACAAAGAATGGCTGTGCTCCATTTGGCTGTGACGCTTATTAAGCAGTTGCAAGGTCGGGAAACCTTTTTAAATGGAGTCCAGGCGCGATATGAGGTGGCCGGTTCAATTTAAATCAATATCAGTCAGTTAAAGCAATCTTTTCAGAGGCAGTACCTTTTTCCACATGAATTCAGACATTCACTCACACACACACACACACACACACATGCGCACACGCACACGCACACAAACAGCAACATGAAATATGTGTTTACTGAGATGCTTTTAACACGGATACACAGACTAATCAGTTCACGTTAGCGTGTGTCATTCTGTATCTGTAATAGAGCTGCAGTGTACACCACACACTACAACACTGTGCACTCAAGAAAGCTAACAAGAGAGGCGTTTCAGTGGAAGGTGTTAGTTACTGGAAGGTGTAACTTTGTGAGTTGGATTACATGGATACTCTAATAGTCTTTCTAGCAGCAAGTTTTGCCACTTTGGAAGCAACATTGTTATTTGGAAAGTTAGTTTGAAGCATTGCCTAAATAAGCTTTAATCACAATGGTCACTAAGACATAAAAACTGCATGTATAGAGTCACTAATCCAATCTGATAAAAATGCTTATAAAGTTTCTGACTTTGCTCCAAATGATGGTTTTAAAGAGCTCTTTCCCCTTTGGAAATTATACTTCTACTACCATCCTTGCTCATCAAGTGCTATATCTCTGGCTCTCCAAGATCTTTGCTTAAAAGTATAATAATGAAGCGCGTGGGAGCATCAGCGCAGTGGATGACAAAAAGGAAAACTGTCACCGTTGATATTACACAGAATGATGCGGTGGAAGTGCTGGTAGTTAACTGTTTAATGAGGGAAATCTGACCAAACTATTTTTCATTTTAAAGCAAACATTGCTGTGGTGTGATCATCAGTGTGATACACAGTGATGGGTGAAAAATCAAAGAAAAGCCTGAATCTGTGACCCCTACAGTGAAGGGATCCAGTGTCTCTGTGATGCTCTGTTGTATCCACTTAGCACGACGGGTCACTGCAAATCAATTCAGAGATATTCCAGATTGTCAACCTTCAAGAAAGCAATCCACAGGGCAGGAGATGTTGCTAAATGGCTTCACAGGTATTAAATTGAGTCTTTAATGTCAGTTATTCTTTTAATTTGTCATCCATATGTGTAAGAAAACACACACACACACAGCAATCACCAAGACTGGTTTAAACCAGGCTTGAAAAACAGAGAGTGAGATGACTTCACTCCCACCATCTGCTGTGCTGTAGTGAATGCTACATTCCCACATATCGTGTGTTTAAATCCAACTGAGTGTGATAGTTGCCTCTTTATTTCCCATCCTCTGTCGGCACGCTCCCTCCCTGAAATATCTGTCTCATTTCTCTCCCCATCTCCTCCTGACAGATGAAGGATGCATGTTACTTTTGCAAAAGAAAGCAAACGCGGCAGATTTAATGAGACAGAACATGTGCTCTACAGCTCGCCGGCACTGTTAGGCCTGTGCGGGCTCGAGCAAAGAAAGGAAAAAGCTTTCAGTGGTGCCAAAGTTAAACAGCCATTAGACGCACGTGTGAAATCATGACATGACAGCATGAAGTCCCTCACAGCTCGTCTTGAGCAGAGAGCTGAGCTGAAACATGCGAAATACACGATTCATCTGCGTGCACCGGGGGAGATGCTCAGTGAGCTGGGTATTGATGTTACTGGATTGCAGTGCTTTAGTTTCTCGCGATCATGGTGGGTTCTCAGCCTTTTCCCACCCCGCCAGGATTGAAGTCATGTGAGGAAACGCTCATGAACATTTAGCAATTCTTTTGCTGCAGTTGAAACATGGAGAAAACTGCACTATCCTGTTGTCTCTATGCTGTAGCGGGTACAGAGCGTTTGGGGCAGGCCCCACGATGAGGAAGTGGCCTGGATCTTCAGTTTTCAGGATAAAGTAGGTGATATGTGACCTGGATACTGGGACCGCTATGGAAAAGCTCCCCAGGCGGGATGGGAAGCTGTCAAGAGCTGATCAAAGAGTGACAGTGATTTTAAAATGCACTAATATGGGGCTTTAGGGTGGAGGTTTTACCATTCGTTTGCAGCTATAATGAACAATGTGCTCGAATAGTAAAAGCTTTGATGTTTACTGGCTGCTGCTGCTTTGCACAGAGTCATGGAAGTGAGAACAATGCTGGTTTTCTGCAGTGCATTAGTACAACAGCGCAAAAATGCATCATCATAAAAAAAAACACCCAGGGAAAGGAGAACATCCATATTCATTAGCAGCACTTATAGAATGGGGAGAATAGTTTGGGCTTTTTTGGCACTTGGAGGGAATACCCCTCATTTCTCTGTATGTGCCGGTGCTAGGTCACACTCGTTTAGCCTCCCCAAGATGAGGAGTGAAGGTGAGGCTGACAGAGCGGGGAGGAGAGTGTGTGTGATGGTGGGGAGCAGGATGGAGATGCTGTCACATCCCCACCCCCACTTTATACACACACACACACACACACACACACACACACACACACACACACACACACACACACACACACACACACAAACTCCCCTCCAAAGCTAAAAATAGAACGAGTGAGAGAGCAGCTGGAATAGCAAGTGAGAAACGCGCACAAACACATGCGCGCACACGCACTCACGCATACACAGCGCACTCAGATGCACACTGTTCCCTTTTTTCCTCCTCCTAATTCCTCGTCTAGCTCCTCCCTCTCTCCCCCTCTTCTTCACTTATTGAATCTACTCCTGTCCATTTCCTTTACAGTGCTTCCTGCTGCAAATACATTTTCCTGTTAGGCGTTCACGGCAAGGCAGCAATAACTCCAAAGGCCAAACGGAAAAAACGCAGCAACGATCACACAAATTGAGAAAACGATGACTTAGCACCCCCGCCAACCCCCGCCGCTTTAAATTTAAAGCATAACAATTGTATCTCTGCTTCCCTCTTCTCCTGCCATGCATTATCATTCCTCCGGACTCCATCTCCACCTCCACCCTTTTATTCAAATGAGAGAAACCTGTCTTGGTTGCCCCTTTTCCTTTGGATACCCTTCAGAGCAGTCCTTGTGGACAGCATACCCATTCACAGCTATAAATAACTCTCTCTTTCTCTCCCTCTCCTCCTCACCTCCTCTCATCCACAGAACACAGTTCCCCCCCCCACCACCAGCTCTTGCCTAACTTCACCACCACCCCCTCTTTTCTTGCTCATCCTCTAGCAGGGCCATTTGCTATACTGGGTTTGCTGTCTGGGGCTCTCCCCTCCTCTCTCTCTGCTGTCTCTGTGGACCTCGCGCCGCCTCGCCGGCTCCAGTTTATAACCTGACAAGCACAAATGTCTGCCCCGCCACTCCCCTCCTCACATTATGCACCTCGGATTTGCAAAAAAATAAATAAATAAATAAAATAAAAAAATCCCACTTTGTTTCCCGGCACAGACACAAATTTCACGGCAGGTCGGCCTTTGAGACACGTATTATATACGTGTGATGTGCTGGCTGCTAATTGGGTGGAGTCAGATGGATCCGTTGTGTCTTAAATATGTATAATGTCATATGTGAAATCCATTTTGGTGTATGGCAGCGATGCCAGGACACAGTCACCGATGTAACAGTCGAAGCACAAATGTGAAAGCTCAAGGGCAATGCCGCGGCGCACTTGAAGACAGTGACGCCATTTACAGTTCACATGCAATATTTCAAACTTTCTTTTTTTTTTATTCTCGTCTCGGTTTCTCCGTCTTAAACAGCTCGCCTCTGCTCCACGGAATAAAACGCTACATCTGTGGTGAAGACAAAATAAAAATGTAACATCGTTGTGCAAAATTCACAGACATAAACTGACTTCTTTTATTTATTAATTTTTTTTTTATGTTTTATGTGTAATAAAATGTGATATATATACATTTCCTTTCCTTTCATTACTCATGCTTATACCAGGCGGAAGAGGAACATTACTCGTCTGATTCTCTTTTTGTTTGTTTGTTTGTTACATTAAGCTCGTCCATCTTTGAGAGTTACACACCGTAAGTTTACCCGTTTGGCCATCGAAACATTTAGCTCAGAATTTTGTCCATTTCAGAGCAGAAAAGTGACCCGTGAGCCATCACAGTTCTCGTCATCTTGTCTCCGAGGATGAAAAATAGAAACTCTTAATGGACAAATCGACGCGCAAACCTTTGCTTTTAAAGCCAGTGTGAGTCAGGCCAAAATGTATTTATATTTTCAGTCAGTTTCCACAGCACAGTTTGCTAATTTCAAGTTTTTCCCCCACAAATGTCTTTACTGAATTCATGCAATTAATGCCTAGATAAAGAGAACAAAGAAATAAACAAATAAAAAGTCGACTGAGGATCATCTTAATAAATAATTCTCCATTGCAACATGTTTATCGTGCACAACTGCTTTAGAACACGTCTGGAAATCACAAAAATCTACTAAAAGATAGATCATCAGATATCACTGACACTGACGTCACATCAATTTTAGCAGCTGGATTGTAGATAATTCAGGAAGAGCCCCAATACTCTGAAAGAGTGAATGTTTCCTCCTGATAACTTTTTGTCTTATTTAATTCTTCTAATAAGAAGGGTATTTGTCAGCAGATATTACAGTGCAAACAACACTTCGTGGAGGAGGTTGACTCACACTCATGTAAATATCCAGATAAATAAACAGATACACCAAAGACTCATCATGCAGGTTGTATTGGCAAATTTCACCAGTATAAACTAATGGCATTTACCACAAAGGGTTTTTTAATTTTTCTTTAATTTCAGTTGGTTTTGTAAGTACAGATTCTTGATTTTTTTTCTTTCTAGTTCAAAAAAGTTTAAGAAAGAAAGATCATGACATTAACGAGCTAAAAGGAGGTTCACGGGTCTGAGATCAGTCCAGCTTGTGTGTCTGGTTGCTGATATGTCTTGTATACTCTGTGACAGCCAGTGGGCTGGCCTTGTGTTTTGCTTTTGCTTTTACCTGTTTTTGCAGGTAGGTGGAGCTGACCCAATTACAGATGCAGCACACCTGAGTAGGCCAGTCCCAGTGCATATAAAAGACACTTTGACTGAACCAGCTGGCTCTCTCTTGCTCTGACTGGCTCTGTCTCTGGCTCCCGTCTTGTTCGTTTGGAAGTTTCAGTTATGGCTGTTATGTCCTTTACATTGTGTTTAAGTTACTTTACCTTATTTTCATTAAATATGTTTTACAGCCTTTAGAAGCCTGTGTGTGGTCTCCCATTTGTTTGTCACTTCCTATGAGCCGGGTTGTGACAAATGGGGGCTCGTCCGGGATATTACCCTGGTTTGGTAAGCTTTCTGACGTTTGATTGAGAGCTGGTCTGTTTGCAGCTGATTGCAGCTAGTGCTGTTTGATTTCATCTATTTGGCTGGCTTTGTCTGGTTGTGTCTTGGCTAGGCCTTGCTTTGTAGGCAGTTGTTGAGTTAATTGCTGATGCGTTTGGTTATTTGTGGTGGTTTGATGTTCTGGGTTTGCTGTGTGTTTTGTTTGGGAGGCCGTTTTGTTAGGGGGATTGAGTGGAGGCAGTCATGTTAACACTGATGTTTTCCTATAGGCTTAGGTTTGGTGGAGCTAGTGCTGATGTGCTGTCTTGAGTCAACTTTGGAGCATATGAGCTGTATTGATTGTTGAATGTGCATAAGTTAAAACCAGTGCTTTCCCTGTTAGGTTGAAGGAGTGTTTCTCTCTTGAGACTCATTCATTGACATTTCTGTTGCGGTGAACACGGTTAGAGCAGTCGTCTCGGGAGCACGTCCCCAGAATTGAGGGGGTCGCTGTTTGTGCAGTTGCCCTTCTCTTTCTGGTGGTTTTTAGTGCGTAAGTACCCACCGTAAGTAACTGCATGAAGACTAGGCTTCAGTTACGTAGATTTTGGTTAGGCAGTTAGTGGGGAAGTGCTGATTTCACTTGCATTTCAAGATCAATACTTTGCTGTTATGGCTACAGTTGATGCTTTTGTTCAGTCTCCATCGGAGGAACTCTTAAACAGTTGTACTAAAGAACAACTGTTGAAACTTGTTGAACATTATGATGTAGACGTTGGGGAAATCTGACTATCAACCTGGCAAAATGTGAATTTGCAAAAGCAACTGTGACCTATCTTGGTAAGGTTGTGGGCCAAGGTTATGTGAGGCCGGTTGATGCAAAGGTGTTGGCCATCAAAGAGTTCCCTGTTCCAGTAACCAAAAAAGAACTCATGAGATTTTTGGGTCTGGTCGGTTATTATCGTTGTTTTTGTCGAAACTTTTCAACAGTGGTTGCTCCTCTGACTGATTTGTTGAAGGCCAAAGTAAAGTTTATTTGGTCTGCAGCATGCCAGCAAGCTTTTCGGGATGTGAAAGCTTTACTGTGCTCTGAACCTGTGCTTTTAGCACCTCGTCTGGATCAGCCCTTCAAGCTGTATGTAGATGCAAGCCACATTGGTGCAGGTGCTGTTCTAGTCCAAGCTGACAAGCAAGGTACTGAACATCCAGTTAGTTTCTATTCCAAGAAGTTCAACTCCCATCAGCTGAACTATTCAGTCATTGAAAAGGAAGCTTTGGCATTAATTTTGGCCTTGCAGCATTTCAGAGTATATTTGGATTCTGCTCGGCCTATTGAGGTATTCTCTGACCATAACCCTCTCACCTTCTTGAACTCATTGCAGAACCCAAATCAGAGGCTCATGCGGTGGGCTCTCTTTTTGCAGCCTTACACTTTGGACATCCAGCACATTAAGGGCAAAGATAATGTCTTGGCAGATGCTTTGTCCCGTGCCCCTTTGTAACCAGCAGCTTCACTCCTCATATGTTTTGAAGTATGTCCTCTCCAGTATCGTTTTCCTTCCTCTTAAATTGCTCCTAGGTACCAAGGTTGCTGAGGTTGGAGATGTGCTGAAGATGAAAGGATTTTCAGCATGGAGAAAGGTGTTGCGTGGGTGTACATGGTACATGTTCTTCTAGCTGCAAATTCATAATGTAAATGATTGTGTTTGTCCACTCAGGGTAAGACCCTGTTCTATGGGGGGGAGTGTGACAGCCAGTGGGCTGGCCTTGTGTTTTGCTTTTGCTTTTACCTGTTTTTGCAGGTAGGTGGAGCTGACCCAATTACAGATGCAGCACACCTGAGTAGGCCAGTCCCAGTGCATATAAAAGACACTTTGACTGAACCAGCTGGCTCTCTCTTGCTCTGACTGGCTCTGTCTCTGGCTCCCGTCTTGTTCGTTTGGAAGTTTCAGTTATGGCTGTTATGTCCTTTACATTGTGTTTAAGTTACTTTACCTTATTTTCATTAAATATGTTTTACAGCCTTTAGAAGCCTGTGTGTGGTCTCCCATTTGTTTGTCACTTCCTATGAGCCGGGTTGTGACAACTCTAACTGGATTTAGAAGCAGAAAACCAGGCTAAGAAGGATTTTAGGATTTTACACTATTGTGTGTGTTGAGCTCATGAGTGTGTCGTCTAGCTACTCGGCTTTGGTGTCTTTAAACGCCTGCATTCAGCTGCTTACATCGACACAACTGCATGTGCGAGAGACAGTGCAGCTTAATAATATAAACCACATACTCACGTCCCCATACTTTGTGTTAACATCATCGCTGAGGCATTTTCTTTAGTCCACACATTCATCTCTGAAAGGTCCTGCTGTCTAGCAGCTCAGTCTTTTGGCTGTTTTTATATGAAATATTGACATGTTCGTGTTTTGGGGTCTTTTAAAAGACTCAAACTCTGAGTTCCTCCATCACATATAGAAACGACACAGAAAAAACAATCTGTTTTCAGATTGAATTTCTCATTCCCATAGAACATTTCCTATTTATGTTTCATATAAGGCTTGAATACTACTACTACTACTACTGCTAATAATAATAATAAATTTTATTTATAGGCGCCTTTAAGACCCTCAAGGTCACCTTACATTAGCACAGAACAGTAGCAACAATACAATATAATAAAACATGGCAAAATAAACTTTAAACATAAGGTAAATAAGAAAGAGAGGGGAAAAAACAAGCATGAAAGTATAAAAGCAGGTATAAAAGCTGAGCACGGTAAAAATGGACCAAGGTGTATAATGAGGTGTATGCAATTCTGAATAGATGGGTTTTGAAACGTGATTTAAAAGTAGAGAGACAGTTTGTAGTCTGGAGATCTGGTGGAATACTAACATGTTACATATAGGAATTCGGGGATCTATGTGTTGCTATAGTTTTACCTCGATTAGTGGTTCAGCTAAAAGTACTTTGAATTAATTTTGTTAGTATCCTACTGTACTATAATCAATGACTGGCAACTGATGCAGAACCTCAGTGTAATTTCATTAAAAGGACTGCCCTAATTCTGGCTTGAAAGCGTCACACAGTTGGTGCATATTTGTTGCCTGTACGTCCATGATTTGAATCTCCCGTTCCACCACATCACAAAGGTGCTTTATTGGATTGAGATGTAGTGACTGTGGAAGGCGTTTGAATGCAGTGAACTCATTGTCATGTTCAAGAAACCAGTTTGTGGTGATTCGAGCTTCTTGAAATGGCATTATTTTGCTGGAAAGCAGCCATCAGAAGATGGGTACACGTTCAAAAAGGGATGAAATTTGTCAGAGGCAGTACTCAGGTGTGGTGTTTAAACAATGCTCCGTTTATACTAAGGGACCCAAAGCATGCCAAGAACCCCCCCCCCCCCCCCCCCCCATGCTATTACACCGCCAGCAGCATCAACCAGTGATACAAGGCAGGATGGATCCATGCTTTGATTTTGTTCACACCAAATTCTAACCCTACTGTTAAATTTGTCGCAACAGACATCAAGACTCATCAAACCAGACGACGTTTGGTGAGGCTATGGAAATTGTAGTCTCAGTTACCTGCTCTCAGCTGACAGGTGTGGTCTTCTGCTGTTGCAGCTGGTTTGCTTCAAATTTTTATATATGTTGTGCATTCAGGGTGCATGCATGACTCCTCTACTGTATATCTTAATGGCTACAAGTGGTTATTTGAGTTACTTAAGTTTTGCTACCAGTTCAGAGCAGTCTGCCTATTCTCCTCTAACACCAAGACATTTTTGCCCAGAGAGCTACTCACTGGATATTTTCCCTTTTTCAGACCATTGTCTGTAAACCTTAGAGATGGTTGTGCAGGAAAGTCTCAATAGATCAGCAGTTTGTGAAATATTTGAACTTCAGCAAGGCGCCTTGACCATGGCTAAGTGCATTGACTAGCTGCCATGTGATTGGCTGATTAGATATGAACAATTATCAACAATCAGATGAACAAAGGGACTAGGTTATTAACGACCCCCAATGTTTTTGCTTTTTTTGTTTTCTCAGTTTGGTGGTTGAGCAGGTAAATCGGCCCATGTGATTCCATACCTTCTACACTTTTAGAAACAAATTAAATTATGATTTCCAATAAAAAAATAAATGACTTACTCAGTCACACGTAACTTATTTTCATCTTTCTTCTTCAGATACTCCATCCTGGTCATGGCTGCCCCAGTTCTGCAACCTTCGAGACCTCCGTCGCCGAGCCCAGCTCAGACAGCTGGAAGACTCCAGCGGCAACATGGTCCACATCAAGCAGAAGCTCTACCACAACGGCCACCCAAGTCCCCGCCACCTCTGACTCTAAAGCAAAACAACAAAAAAGAATAAACTAAACAAAAATAATATAGACGACCCCTGCCCCTCCCCTTGTACCCCTCTTCTCCTCCCTTCCAAAACACCTCTGACCCTTCCCAGCTGCCCCAAGGCCAACTGTTGCCTCAGAGACCCTGAAAAACTGCCCTCCCACTATTCATAACATGGCCCTCCAAAACCCCAATGACAGGACTTTCTTTTAACTAAAACCAGTCCCTGTCAGCACCTAAAAAAATTAATTTATCAATTAATTAATAAAAAGAAGTCCCAAAATGGAGCAAGATGACGATTATTTGTTGCCACTAAAATCTTGTCTTATGTCCATGTCCACCATTGTGGGAGGAAGAAGAAAAAAAAAACATTTTTAAGGGTGTTTTTTTCTGTATAGAGACATTTTCTGTGTTCATTGTTAAACTTGGCATGCTCTTTTAGAACAGGGTAAGATGTGGGTAGTGTATGGAACGGGGCGGCAAGACAGGTGTCATTATATATATATATATACACATATATATATATATATAATATAATTTTTTTTTCTCTATTGGGTGGGACCAGGATTTTGTTGGCACAGGGTAGGGTGAGTGAGACTGGCGGGTGGGTGGGTTTTTGTGACGGTTAGAATGCTGCTTCTGTAAATAGTTAGAAAAACAGGCAAGTGGGATCTGACAGTGTTTAAAAAGGGGGGGGGGTGTCGGGGGGTTCTGTGTGAGTCTTTCATCAGTAGAAAAATGAATGATGGGACTGTGGGTAAAGTTTGTAGGAATGGGAAAAGCAAGACGAGACTGTTTGGAAAACTGGATGTGAAACCATGTGATTTCTGCTAAAAACATACACACACACACACACACACACACACACACACACACACATATATTAATTAGCTTTGTTACTTAGTGAATTAACTGAATGTATTAATTTTTCCTGTAAATATGTGAGGGAGAGGGGAGCGAGCATGGTTGTGATCCGGGTTCTCTTTGCTACATTATTGTTGTTTAGTAGACACTGGAGGAGAAATAAATGCCAGCCAAGATGAGTCAGTTCAACACAGTTACGCACACATTTACACACACACACACACACACACACACACACACACACACACACGCACACACGCCTGCCCATGTTCCCCTCACTGTGGGGAGCACAGTTCAATTTTCTTTATCCAATTCCCTCTCACTTATCAGGAGCAACCAGCCTATCAGCAGAGGGAACCCTCACCCAGCCCCCCCTCCCCTCACCCTCTCTGTCCAGACATTGCTGTTGTGAGGATGAAATGTCTGTTTTATTAAAAGTGCCATTGAAGCACAACAGTGACCTCTGATGTTTGATTGTGTCATTCCAATCATATGAGCGCAGATGAGGACGCGTTCTCATAGCGAGGGGTGATTTCGGAGCACCACCAACAGACTGATTATACAGAGAGGTCCTGCTGACAACTTCAGTTTGGTTTATTATTATTCAAATAGAAATTTCTAAAGCACTGACTAACAACACTTCTGCCGTGACTAACAATGCCAGCGACACCCGGATGTAACTGAGAAAAGCCCTCCATCATTATCCAGTGGAGCATAATGACAGCTTCTGGAGGCAGCGAGGACATTTAAAAGAATACTTTGGCCCTAATGTATATGTTACCAGATACATGTCCTTCAGTCACCATCAACAGATGCTGGCTCCACGTGCACTCACAGTGTCTAATTGTGCATAAGTTGACATATTTTAACCAAATGTTTCATTTCAGTCTGCAAGCCAAAAATCTGTTTTATGAGGAGATGGAAAATCTCTTCTGAAAAGCTGGACTCAGCAAATGATTGGCTAGTTTTGTGACAAATTATTGATTATTTTGTTCCAGTGATTATTAGGCTAAATACTGTTTTAAAGTGTACACACAGTCAGACTTTGGAAACAGCACATGAGTATAAGGAAATACAGGAAGAGGGAATGCAAAAGTTGGCCTATCCCAGTTGTTCAAACATCCTACAGCCCAGAATCTAAAGATTATTTTTATCTTGTTGTTTACAGCAAATGAAATATACCATGTTGGTAACAGAATATAGAATCTCTATACTTACAGGATGTGATCAAAGATCCTCAGTGGTCATTTTGTTGGCTTTGGCTTATGAACTCTGATGTGCTGAAAGGAACTTCCCATCTTCATTGCTGGTAATCTGAGAGGCAGACTAACAGACTGTATATAAAAGATGGTTACGCCCCCACTTTGACGTCACCCATTGGTTTAGATTTAGAAAGTCCAGTATAGCCCTCAGACAAGCATGTTTTCCAGCTGCTTTTGCTCAAATGAAAGCAAATTGCCAATGCAAGGTAGCCATGTGCTAAAACATTTACAAAATGATAATGCTGTACTGAATAAGACTTGAAACTATCAACTGTATCTGTAAACTCAACAGGAAATTACTTACGGACATCAAAGAGTGGAGAGCGAGACGAGGGAGTTGGCCGATATCCCCATGTTGGTGTTGTCCCTACATCGTGTCTGACCAATCAGTTAGCGTTAGCCAAGAATTAGCTAACGCTAACTTATAAATGATCACAAACAAACCAACATGAGTAACCTAAATTTGGCTGACAGCAAACCTAACTTGATAAAAAATATTTGTTATATTGAATAAATTAATAAATAAACATGTGAAATCTTTAATATTTGCTCTGGAAGAGAGTTTTATATAAACATGGGTATTTTTTTCTTTTTCTTCCTATGACGTCACAGCAATGTGACCGGTCAGTAGCAATGCTGATCCTGGACCAACATTATTATGACGATGCAGGAACAACAGCACCAGGGGGACACCAGAGACACCTTGTCCAATAAAAGCCAGCAGAGGGGTCGTCCCCTCATGGCCATTAGACTACAGGCTTCAGGCACTTCCACACTGACCTTTTTTTTAGACCCTATCTGTTTTGAAATCCTTTTTTTTTGTGTGAACAGGTTATAGTTCTGACATCATAATCTATTTATATCAACCTTGGTTTTGGAACAACTGCTGCATTCTTAATCTCCTTCTTCTCCCCACATCTCCTCAGTGAGAGCTGCTACACCATCACCAACCTGTACTTATTATACATTCAGGCTTGTTTAAATTTGCCAATGTCTACTCATTCAAGCTCCATTGGTACAATATAATCTGCTGTACTGCCAATTGCTATATACTGTAGTCCAGCTTTAATTGCTTCTCTGTGAGTAGCAGTGGCTACTGACTCACCCCAAGAAAAATCTCCATGTTGGTGTCGTCCCTACATCATCTCTAGAGAGGACAGCATCTAAGTCCTCCTCACTGACAATGTCTCTGGACTCGGTTTCTTGCATTACGTTAGCAGCTGCCTCCCTCTCCTCACAACAGATTCTTGTATGCTGGAACCTGGGATAACCTTCAGCGTCTATAAGAGCCTCAGTGCATGCAGTATGTCCTTCAGCTCAAGTGCAACTATATCTGGACCAACAGACCAACTTAGCCTACTCAGTCAGCTCCTTCACAGGCTCAGCCGCTCTCACTATTTTGTCCTGTCAACATTTGATTCAGCTGGTTCTGTTTCATGTACGCTTGTTGTTCTAACTGTTTCTGCAGCAACAACTTTACTCTCTTTAAAGATGGAGTGGCTGCTTCCACCTGCAAACTACTTGTTGTATAGTTGGGGTTGTGTCTTAATTTTGTGCAAGTAAAGCAGCTTGTGCTTGCTCCTTAGCCATTGCCTTGCAGTGTGTAGGTCCATAAATAAACTGCAGTAATGTAGCAACGAGACACAGTTGAAAATGAATGAAATTCTGTGAGTATTAGAATGAAGCGCTCAGCGTTGAACTAGTTTCAGATTCAATGTATATAGTTAATTTGGAGTGAAAAACTGTAGTACAAAGTGTGACCAAGCAATGGGCAATGAGCAAACCATGCGTCACATGTGCTGGAGTACACTGGCCATGCCAAACCTGACACCTGCTTCCATCAGAGGTCGTTTTCTCTGAACACTGCGCTGCTTGATGGCATCATCAATGTAAAGGTAAGTCAAAACTCCATCCTTAGAAGCGCGGTCTTTGCAGGAAACACATTTGTTGCCAGGTTGGTTTTGAATTAGTGAGGCTTTCTCCTGATCACCAAGTTTTTACAATCAGACATGCTGCCTCTGTGCTTTGAAATGTCTGAACGCTACTGCCCTTTGTTCATCTAGATCAGCTTTAAATTCCTGCTGAGTTAAGCAAAAACAGTCTGCACAATAGTCACTTTTGAGCTTTAACCCTATCTGACCTTTAACTCCATCTAACCATACCTAACACTTGGTATTTTTCACAGAGCAAAGTAGTCTGCTTGTGTTGCTGGGGACTTAAACACCATTTCATAAAGGCTGTAAACATGATACTGCACCACTGTGGTTTCACGATTGAAAGCATTATACACACTACAATGCAACTTGAGCTAGCAAAGAAGTGTCTGGGGACTATTACTTTCCTTTGCGGTGGTAAATCACCTCAGCCATCCAGGACCAAGACAAGCACTAACTGTCTCTCTGCAGTTAGGGGGCCAGTGCAAATTTGCCAAGTACAGCTAAACCATTTTTTTAAAGTTTGAAATCCCATCCACGTTGCCATTAAAGGCCCAGTCATTACTATACCCAGTTTGTGACCTTTTTAGTCACAGCGGTGACCTTTTCATGGCCAACAGTGTAAACGGTAAATAAAGCACGACGCCAATGTGTCGCTTTGCTCCCGGTGCAGTACAGGAATGCACTAAGGGTGGCGTCGAGGTCCTCACTACTTCACTCCCGCAATGCAAAAATCATGATTCATAAATATATGATCAAAAAAACAGGGCATCATCACCATGCATATGGCACTGCAGCTGAACTCGCTGTGGCTCGCTTACACAAGAACGCGTCAGCTTCATCTGTGAACAGCAAGACGCTGCAGAAGAGAACATCAAAGAGAATGAGCATTAAAAACAACATTTACTTAATTAGCCAGTAAAAAATAAATAAATTTAAAAAAACATTTCCACATATAACACTGTAACAGAGTCTACCCTATTCAACCTTTTCAAGAGTCAGTATTTAACAGCTGATTCGCATGATCTAATTCATTGATTGTTAATGGAGCACATTAAAGTGCTTCCCCCTCTCCTGCTGGTGTTGGCTCGCTCAAACACCTTGTGGCAGTGACTCCATTGCTCCCCATGGGTGCCACGTCCCCACCTGTCACAGTGGCACAGTCCATGCTTGAATGGAGAGCCAGTTTCTGAGAGGAAATGGAAAAAGAGGGAAAAAATAGAACAGAACTGCACTGCCATCTTAAAGATACTAAGTAAATATTTATTTATTGTTATAAGCATAATAAATGACCTATTACATTGTTTTTATATATTTTGTATATGCAAATAATGTATGTAGGAAATATTTATTCATAATCTGTGCTTTACAGTGTTGTGATACCATCACTCCTCATGCTAACCGCTTTTTTTTTCTTCATGGAGTCAGTTTGAACTAGAAACAAAGCGCTTAGATTTACATAGATTTATCCCAGACAAAACCAAATGCAGTGTTGATCAACACTACATAAATCGAGAGTAACAAGAAACCTTTTAATTATTCAAAAGACAGACAGAGCCATACCTTTGTGAAGAGAGTTGCTTCCTGTCCAGATGCACTAGGATGTATCTTTACAGGCCTTTGTTCTGCTCACGGATTCAAGTTGTCACAGGTAATTCCTCTCGTTTCTTTCAAAGCTGCTTGTGTGAACTAGGTCAAGTTAGCTTTATTTGTGTGGTAGATTTCATACACAGGTGGACTTGGTGTGTTTTACAGTAAATGCATAAAGATGCTCAATGACAAAAAGATTTCAGCCTCCTATAACACACACATGAGAGAGAGAGACTATGGAGTACCTCAGTGAGGTATGTGTCTTCACCTCTTTTAGTTTTAATTCTCTGTACATTCAGGAACTGCGTGATGAGCTGGGTAATCTGATTTTAGCTATAGTGAGAAGGCTGGAACATCTATATATAGACTCGAGTGCAGCATTTGGTATTTTTTGTAACAGCCATCTCATGTGCTTGTGAATATGGGCTGAAAAGTACATCAGAATGATAAACCATGTTCAATAAACCACACGGCTTCTTAGCCATGAGGACCTGTTCATTTTAGCACAAATCATTTCACAATTACAGGAAAGTCTCAGGCTTTTATATTTGAACTTGCAGGATAAATACAACTTACAGAAGTGAAAAGTATTCAAACCAAGCCTGAAAATAACCATAGCTTCGCTTTTAGATATACTAAAATTAATGTAGTCATTCATTCTTAACACCACATTTCTTTTTTTTATGTTACACTCTAGAAATCCTCTCAGAGTCAGCCTGTTTGGCAGAATCTACAGGATGCACTACGACAACTGAAAGCATTTATTTTATTTTGAAATTTTGTGCACTTCCAGGTTGATGTTGGAAAACCTACAGCAAGGCTTTAGATTTTTTTAATTCAGTTTTATTTATATAGCGCCAAATCTCGACAACGCTCACCTCCAGGTGCTTAATATAAGAGAAAGACCCTAGAATAGTATAGAAAACCCCAACAATCAGACGACTGCCTTTAAGTAAGCATTTGGTGAGAGTGGAAAAGAAAAACGTCCTTTTAAGAGGAAGAAACCTCCAGCAGTGCCTGGCTCAGGAAAAAGCAGGTATCTGTCATAAACGTTTCAGAACAGTTAAAACTCTCCTTTCCTGTCTGTCATTTTAAAGACAGTTACACATTTAATCACTAAGATATTTTAATATAAGCAAAAGAAGCACAATTTCAACTGGACATCTCAGTTTTTCTACATCATAAAGAAGTGTTGTTTCAGTAAATCAAAGAAGTGGCACAAAAAACTCATATTAGTACTTTACATTATAGTACATTACTAGTAAAAAGCTAATTTATGGAGCGCAAACTCACTAAAATATCCTATTTAGCCACACATCCTGCATGTTTTTCCTAATGATCAGTGATAGTTGGATTTTATTAGCAGTACAAACTAGAAAATAAATTATTTTTTCCTTTTAAATTATGGAAATGCGAACATAATTTGATCTTAACTCTGTCTTTGATGGCAAACAGTTAACCTGGAGGTCTTTCAGTCAAAGACGATGCATTCATCACCCAGCCACAAATTCGTGCTGCCATCAGGGTCAATCAAGCAACCTACGCTAGAAAAAAAGACATTTTTGAACAAATGAAGACCACTGCCTCCCACAAACCCCTACAGTGCTCCTGTGGTGAAAGTGTGACAGAGCCTGACAGGTCAGACAGAGATTAAGCATGGCTGTGAGTTTGTCCCAGACTGAGATGAAGGCCCTGAATCGCTGCCCAAACACTGCTCCTGCAGTCCTGCCAGGAACGCAGCACAATTATCACACTGACTGCTGCCTCGATGGCAGCTCCAGTCACTGCTGCCCTGTGAGATTCCTGCTTAAAGCGCTGCTGAGTGAGATACTAGAAGATAACATAGCAGTCATTCTGAGGATTAAGGAAAGAAGAAAGTCATTTCCTCTCTCACCTCATACACTCAAGGACAGTCTGTCTGTGTTCAGCAGCTTTCAGGTACATCTGTCCTGTGATCAGATTTCTGGCTCCTGTAGAGCACAGGTTTTAGCCTCTGCTGCAACTTTTTTCTTACAGCTGCATTTTATGTTAGCTGAAAAGAAAAAAAAAGAAACAGATATTATTGAATATATGCTTTGACCACTCCTGGCATTGATCTACTATTAATTAGGGTGGATTTCTTTTGTCCTGTTCTCCTCCCCCCTCACCCCCAAACCAGTGGTGGCAGATGGCTGATACTTCCTGAACCTGGTTCTGCCACAGGTTTCTTCGTATTAAACGGGAGTTTTTCATTCCCATTGTCAAAAAGTGCTTGGTAAAAGGCGTTTTTATATAATTTTAATATAATTTAGCATGGAAAATATTTCCATGGAAACAGTTGCTCTGGTTTGGGGGTAATTTTTGTGGCTGCTTTTATTAAGGCTGTTCCTCATAGAGCTTCTCTTGTTGTCTTCCATGAATATCTTGTTGAAGTCGCTGTAAACAAGTGTGCATAGCCAGCTCCTCTCTGAATAAATAAATAATTGGTTTTGTTGTTTTGCCACTTGGGGGCAGTGGAATAACCTGTAAACACAACATATTATCTTCTTATTAAATAATGATGGTGCAAAGGAGAGCAAACAGTTCCCTGTTTGTGTGATATTTAATGGGAGCCCACCTGCTGTATGTAACCTCTGATGCAGTGTACAGTAACAACTTGAAGAAAACACATGGCACTGCTCAGTGCTCTACCATGTTTCACCAGCTAGTTAGAAAATGCGGTCGTGGTGTTGGAAATGGTGTCAGGTCTCTCCTAAAAAACACCTCCTGCTGCTAAAAACAACATAATGGAGGTTTGGTGAGACTGGCATCCCAAAAAATCCCAGCAGCAAGTTAGCTAAAACATCAGCATTGTTTTTCTTTTATCATAGACTTCACTGCAGTGTTATAACATATGAGGACTGCCCATTTAGCTGATATTTATTACTGGTCCATTTAAAGGGAAAACTGTTGCCTGAGCTCAGCCACACAGACTACCAAGTTGTGCCCTCTAGAGGTGGAACATAATGTAACCATTTACAGTCATATACATTACTTTTTGCCTTTTATACCTGGTATAAAAGGCCAAAGTGATGGATGGAAAGGAGGTCAAATTCTTGCTTGCTCACTTCCTCTCTTCTTCTTTCTTTCATGTTCCATTTTCTCCTTATTTTCTCTTCCTCTGTTGTCCTCCATCAACCTCCTTTAGATCTCCCTTACTTCCTTTTTTATCCTTCTAGTCTTGGCACTCTTTTTGTCACTATGAGTGCGACATTTTGCTTTTTTATTGAGCTATCTCGGTGAGTCATTGTTTGTTTTTTCAAGCTGTCCTTTCAGCTCTGTAGGATCTTTGTCTCCATCTGTTTCATCTTGGTCAGGTTCTTCAGCTTTATCCATACCAGCATCATTTCAGTCTTTAATACTGGTAAATGTCTCCAACATTATCCTTGGTGTTTATTAGATTTTTTTTTCATGGCCCCCATATGCTGCATGTACAAATAGGTTTTTTGGGTGAGGTTGGCCACTATAGGTTCACTATGATGACCCTCCTCAGTTTTTCGGGTCATGTGATTCAGAGGGCTGATTGTGGCCTAGAGTACACAAGGAACTACCCTGGCCACCATTTCTCTCTCTTCTCCTCTCCTCCACATGGCAGACGGGCTTCTGGGCTGATGGCCACAGGCAGTTTGCTTGCTCATTCAAGTGTACATACCACACCACTGATTTACTGAGTTTACAATTTTTATCTTTTTGTAAATAAACAGTTCATGCTTAGCGTACTTGCACAAACGATCTCTTTTGTTGCAAGCTGGAGACACTTGTAGATTCACAAGCCTCCCGAATTTGACGTCGTAAATTTTTCATGCACTTGAAGTTGCACCCAAACACTGCTCTGGTTTTAGCACAGGGGTAAAAACAGCACACAGAAAACACATCAAATGTTTAAACAGAGACGTTTTACTTTGGTTTATTAAAAATATCAGCTCAGCTCAGCAACAGAGGTACAGTTTCTCTGTAATATTGGTACAGGGACAACAAAAGGCTGGAAAAGTAAGTAGCACTAAAAAGAAACAGCTGAAGTTCAGTTTTGCAACTAAGTAGGTTAATTGGCAACAGATCAATTACACCATTGGGTGTAAAGAGCACATTAGAGCTGCAGAGTTTCTGAGGATTAAAGATGGGCAGAAGTTCATTAGTCAGCAGAAAAACAAGGTCTATTAATTATGGAAAAATTTCAGAATAATGTTCCTCAATGTAAAATTGTGGAAATGGTGAATATCTCGTCTTCTACAGTACATGGTATCATCAAAAGATCGTATCTTCTATAATCTGGAGAACGCTCTGTGAACAAGGGACAAGTGTGAAAGTGAATATTAGATGACTGTGATCTTTGAATGTCCTCAGGCAGCACTGCATTAAACACAGTTGTGATTATTTCATACAAATCCCTACATGGATACAGTTCACTTCATCAACAAGTGCAGGTTAAAGCTGCAATCATGCAAAGAAGAAGCCATATGTGAATATGATATAGAAATGCTGATGTGTTCTCTGAACTAAGACTCATTCAATATGGTTTAAGGTAAAGTGGAACACTGTTCTGTTCTCATGGACACATCTGGAAAGGTGTCATCAGTGCTGAAAGGCTTTAGGCCAAAATATAGTGCCATCCACAGGGAAGGCTTTGCATATTTCAACAAGCCAAACCACATAGTGCATGTGTTCGTAGTATAAGAGTCTGGGTGCTAAACTGGCCAGGTGAAATCCTACATCAGACAAGAACGAGACAAAATTCCTCTCTTAGATTTCCAGCAGTTCACCTGGTCTCCCCCATTCTCAAACATTTACAAACTATAAGGAAAGGAGATGATACACAGTGGTAAACATGGCCCTCCTGTCCCAACTTTAAATCTGTTGCTGATATCAAATTTAAGATGAGCTAAAATTGTACATCTTCTCTGTTTTCTCAGTTTTACTGTAAATACAATATGGGTTTATGAGATTTGTGAATCATTGCACTCTGTTTTTATTTACATTTTACACAGCATCCCAGCAATTTCAGAATTAGGGGTTTAAAAAGAAGATGCTGTCATCTTGACCCCTGTCAGTCTGCGGACAGGCAGGATGTTCCTTGAGATGCTTCATGAAACTGCAACCAGCAAAATAAACCATATAAAAGAACGTAAAACATCACCGATTAACTTACATTTTGAAAATATCTTAAAACATGTTGTCTTTATGGATATAAAAATAGTATTAATTTCCTCAAATAGCAATGATTAGGGTGTTGGGACAAAGAGAATTGATTACAATCATAAGCTAAGATAAATTACTCCAAACAACAGCCGTGCATTTTAAAGTATGTAACTGACCCTCCTTTCCAGCAAAGAGAGTTGTGAAAGAGACGTATGCTGCTTTCAGGTGCTGTCGGAAAAATATGGATGAGTAATGGATTAAACCTACACCTACGGCCCAGCTAAGTGATTAAGCAGAGTTTCATACATAATCGTTAAAATGTTGTCGTTTCATGCTTCACGTAATTCTGCACGAGCTTTAGTCAGAGCAGACTAATATGCTTGACGACTTTAAAGAATTTGGAGAGGGGACGTGAAGGCAGCAACAAAGACGTTCCCTGCGTCAAGCACGTAGGGGGCGTGGTCTCAGCTTACATCAGGAGCACAGACAGCAGCAGCAGTTCACGTAAAGTGACCGAGACTATTGTGGCTGTTAGAAATATCCAGGCAGAAACATGTCGGTGGCGTGTCTGAGTAGAAATGTTTTGGCTTTTAGGAATTCTAGTATGATGGTGGTAAGTAAAAAAACAAAAAAAACAACAAAAAATATCTAATTCGGTATTTGAAGACTTCATTGACGTAACTATTAATGGCTGTTTTTGTTGGTTCGTGCACTGTTTACTTTGTGCTAGGCTACAGGATATTATCATAAGGTGTTTATGACTATGTGTAGCATATGCTTTTTTGTATCCTATGCCTATGTGTAAATCTGACAGTACTTGACAGAGTCAGCTGTCAAGCGAAAACCGTCGGACAACTTTTTCTCCTCGTAAAGACCTCTATGTTGAGTGGTAGTGCACATAGGTTATACACTTCATAACTTCTAATAAATATATCAGTTATTAATGCATTATATTAATCTTTTATTGTCCTGAAAGAGTCAGTTAGATAACCAAAGTCCGCAAGGTGATGTAACGCTTTCAGTTCAGTTCTTTCAGGCCTCCACTAGGGGGAGACTCCATACTATCTTACACAAAAGGAGCGTACAGTAAATAACTGTGTTGTGTAAATACACAACGCGACAAAGACTGATCTGAGGGCATCTAAGTGTACTGTCTGTCATTATAACTGTAAATTAAATGCCCTTGTTGCTGTTGTTCATATGAGGGAATGCATTAGCACTGGTACTAGACTCTTGTATTCCAGGATATTTCCAGATTAGTTTTACATGACACCACCAACAGGAATGTCACATCATGAGGCGTCCCTTTGTACATATCTAATGTTTTTAATCGGACTGTGTAGTTGTACTTTTCTTATTCAGATACCTTGGGAATGTTCAGTTCAGTTCATTTGGGATTGTTTGTTTACTATCTGTGATACAGATGGTGCGTCATGCTCAGACTGCAGCTGCTCCGGCTCCTGAACCCAGGATCAAAAAGTTCCAGGTTTACCGCTGGGACCCCGACAAACCCGGAGACAAACCACGAATGCAGACGTATGAAATCGATCTCAACACGTAAGTCACGATCTGGTCATTGAACAGAAGGCTGCTGAGCAGTATGTTTACTTTTTACTGCACGTTTTATGCCAGTGTCTAATCTACTGACTTGTCCTCATTATTACAGCTGTGGGCCGATGGTTCTGGATGCCCTCATTAAGATCAAGAATGAAATAGACCCCACGCTCACATTCAGACGTTCCTGCCGTGAGGGTAAGAGAGGCCATTTGGATTCTGTTTGCACATAATAATGTGAACAATTTCTGAATGAAAGAAATCAATGACTTGGTTTCAGACTGACCGTCTGTGAATATATCAAATATCTTCAGGTATCTGCGGCTCATGTGCCATGAATATAAATGGAGGAAACACGCTGGCGTGCCTCAACAAGATCGACACCAACACTAGCAAACCCACCAAAATCTACCCGCTTCCACACATGTATGTCGTCAAAGATCTTGTGCCTGTAAGTACTGCGAGTTGAGAGAACCCATCCAAGTTTAAAAACAAGCAACGTGGAAGAAAGTATATTTTATGACATTCATCATATGTCTTTCCTTATTACCACCAGGATATGAGCAACTTCTACGCGCAGTACAAATCCATTGAGCCCTACCTGAAAAAGAAAGATGAATCTCAGGAGGGGAAGGAGCAGTATTTCCAGTCAGTGGAGGACAGACAGAAGCTGGTAAAAAAAAAAAAAGAACCTCTTCTTTTAACCTCTACGTGATTCACATGGGTAACACAAGCAACCCTGAAGCCATGTGTCAGTACTGTATAACACACTGAGAACTGATCGTGTAACCCAGAGATGTCAAACTTATTTTACATTGCTGACCACATACAGCCAACTTTTATATTATGTGGGCCAGACCAATGGAACTCCACTTTCTGTCAGTCTGCAGAAGTTTAACTACAGATTTAATCAATGGGATATCTTATAAGATGAAATAGCTTCATTTCAACAGTGTGCCTTGGTTTTTCTAGATGATAAAGAAATGCTGCTGTAGTAAAATGAAAGAAAACTGGCAGCCTGACTCTTTGGGCTTAAGTTGTAAGAAGTAAATGTGTAAAATTACAGAAATCTATAATGTAATTACTTTGCTGTATTGTGAGTTGCCATGGGGGAACTTTTTATCAGTAGGAGAAGCTGTAAAACTTGAGAAAATGCACTTCAAAGTCCAAATTTCTGTCTTTCTTCACACTGGGCTGATTCTGGCCCCCGGGCCTCATGCTTGACACCTCTGGTTTAACCATTAAAATAAATGATTAATTTGGTAGCCGAGTTTTAGGAGCTGTTGCTGCTTTGAGTAAACAGGCAGAATAAGCTGATATTTGACTGTTAAACATAACAGGATGGCCTGTACGAGTGCATCCTTTGTGCCTGCTGCAGCACCAGCTGTCCCAGCTACTGGTGGAATGGAGACAAATATCTGGGACCTGCTGTCCTCATGCAGGTGGGTAATATGTTATATTATATTATAGTGTTAGGGAAATAACTCTTTTTAAAAAACTGCTGGTGGAGATGCCATTGATACTGAATTTGGTGTCTTTATCCCACAGGCATACCGGTGGATGATTGACTCCCGTGATGAATTCACAGAGGATCGCCTGTCTAAACTTCAGGACCCCTTCTCACTGTACCGCTGCCACACTATCATGAACTGCACTAAGACTTGTCCCAAGGTGCTCCGATGTGACCAAACACACACTTCCTCACAGTTAAGACTTTCAGTTTCTCACTCTGTCTGACTCACTTCTCTACAGGGACTCAACCCGGGAAAGGCCATCGCGGAGATCAAGAAAATGATGGCGACTTACAAAGAGAAGAAAGCAGCAGCTTCATGAGCGTGTGAATATGAAACTGGTTCAAGATCCACTGAGAATACCTCAAACTAAGGAGGCCAGCTGTAAACCTTGCTTAAAACTGTACATTTTGTGCTCTTGATGAGTGTCGTATGTGTTTGAGTCCAAGTGTGTTTAAGTGAACAGGAAGATGGAAATTCTGAGAAAAGGACGCTAGAAATCCCGTACAAGTGTTGCAACATGTTGGACTACAGTTCTGCTTTTTGCATGCTGTACTACATTTGCTTGAAATTTAATCAGATTGTTAATATTTATATGATTAATCATTAAACTCGAGTAAAGCTTGATATGGAGGCTATGCTTGTATGCTGATCACCTTCGCAACTTGCAATCCAATACTGAAGGATAATGAGATGAAAACATATCAGATGTTTTGTCACAGTGAGATAATTTTCTGCTTATGGCAAAGAAGAAGAAATAACTTACACCTGTTGTCATAATGACAACAAGCGCTACCTGAATTCTAAATTTTGATGTCCTACACCTACAAGCTGCCCAACAACTACAGGGCTGCGTGTGTTATTGGTCTGTAGTAAGCTGATTTCACTGTAAACAAGTACATTTTTTTGGGACCATAAATCCAACTCATTCTTAGCAGAATGAGTAGTGGTAAAATGTAACCAGGTATTATTACACCCATGTTATGCTAAAGCCATTTACATACTGTCTCCATACCAGCCTTTGTGGGAGTGCTATGCCATACTGCACATTTTGGTATTGATCCAACACTAAGTAAATACAGGGCCAATATTGTCGATACCAGTGTGGATACTTTTAATCTTTAAAGGCAGCTTATGCCAGAGAGAGCAGTGTGTCATGAGTTTGCAGATTTTGAACACATTTTAATGACCACTAAAACACTGATTTATTTAGGTCAGCTTCTCTTGTTTAAATGTGTTGTAGGCTATAAATAAAACAGAGGTGACAGTCAACGCAAAAAGATTCAGACATTTTTAATAGATCATGTTTCAGGCATATTATTTCATTGCCGAGTAAATAATTTATTTAACACAATTCAGCGGGCTGCGTGGTGAGCTTGGATAGACGCAAAGTATTGATCCTTTCGCGCTGGTATCGATACCAATAAGAGCGTCTGTATCGCTATTTGGATTGATCCGCCCGCCTCTACTCTTGGCGATGGCTGAATACGATTGGTTGGTATTTATATTTAAGGAAACAGGTTTTCCAATATTAGTTCACAGCATTTTATTTGATATTTTTGTCCATTTAATAAAAATGTAAGCCTTCCTTTTGTATAAGGCCAAAACTAATTTGTTGGATGCCAATATTTTTCTAGGGACATGTAATTATGGCATGTTGTTTTTGTCATGATATGCCTGATCCACATGAACTGCGCCTAAAGCAGCAACTGTTCACGCATATCATGACAGTTTTATTTGGGAAAATATGAGCCGCGTGAAAGAAATGAGCAGATACTGTATTTGTGGTCCTTACCAAACCAGCAGTAAACATCACCGCTTCACGTACCACGCTCTTTAACATAATGCTATTTCTGCCGTCGTCACAATTTTGGACGAGGAGGCTATCCGTAGACATGTGTCATTGTAGTTTGGGTCGCTGCATGGTTTGAAAGAAGCTTTTATGACCGGGGGGAGGAAACTGTTTGTCATTAACATTATGATGGTATGAGAGGTATGCGGGAGCTGACGACGGGATGAACAGGCGCGGTAAGTGCGGATGCTTTAAAGGGAACGTTTCCTGCAAACATACACACTGTGTTTGCTAACTGTTAGCCACAACTCTGTTATCTCGCCGGCTAGATACTGATAAATGTTGGCCGCCGATGGCAAAAACTAACAGTCATCTTCTGTCAGCTTGCCTACTAAGGTCCCAGTTTCTTATATTTTCATTTGAGCGACTGTGTACTACGTCAGTATAGTGTCAAAAAAGGACAAAGGGCTGCTGATAAAGATAAGCATCCAGAATTAATGGAAATTCTACTCTAATGTGAAGCGAGTCACCTTTCATTTCTTTATAGTTTTGTAGGAAAATTGGAAAAGGTGCAGCGATTTATTGAAAAATGAATAAACGAAAATACAGTATATAAATGCAGCAACCTAGTTTTTACAGTTTTAGCAAGCTAGGGTATTCGTCAGCACAGTCTGAACTCTGTTAGGCATCTTTCATAAAATGTCTTTAAGTAGTCTTCAAGAATAGTTCTCCAGGCTTCTTGAAGGACATTCAGAGCTCTTCTTTGGATGTTGGCTGCTTTTTGTTCTGCTTTCTGTTCAGATGATCCCACATTGCTTCGATAATGTTCAGGTCTGGGCTGTGGGGACAGTCCAATTCATGACTAATAGTGTTCTACTCTGTGTTTTTCTATAAATGTGTGCTTTTACTGCACTGGTCATTGCCATAAACCCATTGCCAATCAGACATTTTCCATTCTATGCAATATATGGCGGATCAAAATCTGATGGTACTTCATAATTCCATCAATTTTGACAAGATCCCAACACCACTGGATGAAATGCAGACCCAACCATAACAGAGGCCCTACCCTGTAGACACTCATTGTTTACCTCTCTTCTCACCTCCTCCATACTGTCAACAGTCACTCTATAAGACCTGTTGCCACTGACTTTTCGGTTGAGTTCTTGTGAAATTTCAGCCAATAACATAATACCCTGGAGATGAATTAATGCTTATCCCTTTAGGCTGTGCAATCTAAAGACCTCACCATTGCCCAGCTTTTGCTACTTAAAAAAGCACTACAGAAACTAACATTTCCTCAGTTTACTGTTACTTATGGTATTGCTGTTGTATCTGCTGCCGCTACAAATACTAGCACTTGCGCTGTGTGTTAATAAGTTTGTATGCCCTTTTGCAGTTTCATAAAGTATTGTTTGGGCTCTGAGTCAGTAAACTTCACTATTGTTGTTTCTAAGCTGCTAAGATGTAACAGAGAAATTTACTGGCCATATCAGGATGGCCCACTTATCCTTCGGGTGTACGGGCTCTTGGTCCCGGCAGAAAAGCCCAGAATTGGGTTATTTAATTTCAAGGATTTGTTTTTGCATCCTCAGCTCAGATGACTGTCTTGTGTCTGTCTAGTCTTTTTTCGCACACAGGGCATTTCCTTTTTCAGACACTGCAGAAGTTTTACTCGTGTAAGTTCTGTTTTTTGTTGAAACTGAAAGTCTGGGCTTTCTTAAGTTTGTGCACAATGTGCTCTACAATATAAAGAGATGACACCTTAGATGGGTGACATATTTGAATGAGTTGGTGACTCTTAACCGGATGAAATCAAGCACTGGTTTTAACAAAGAAAATTGGTAGAAGCTGGTGAGTAGCAACATGTCGTTCAATGAACCGTTCCAAATAGTTGGGTACACAGAAAACCGTGGTGAATGACTTCAAAATCAAGGCCCACTGTGGTGAATGAATAGCTGATACTTTACAGGCTTCTTTTGGTTGAGTATGGCCTAGTTCGACCAACGTGAGCATGTGATTTGGTCAAATTGCCCAACTTGGGTAATCCTCCACATGACTGCACTACAGGCATGGCAGAACAGATGACTCGGTTGTTTCTTGTGGTCAGGGTAGCGTGCGTGTACGTGTGTGTGTGTGTTTATATGTAGACAAAGTGACAGTACATTATATTCTTATTATGAACATGCAGCAGTGATGGTAACACCCAATACAATCACTTATCATGCACAATGCATTGTCCTAATGATAACTTGATACGTGTGTGTGCATTTGTGTGTTTGTTGTTTTTCCAACAAGATCAGACTTGGTCTTGAAGTGAAATGAGGTAGGCAAATGTAAGTCTTTCTAGAAGCAAACCCTGGTAGTCAGGAGTCTTGTTGAAAATTATTTTGACGAAGCACTGTCTTCAGTTTAATTATAATTTTAATAGAAAGACAGAAGTTTGATATAAACCAGCTTAAAAATTGGCTGTAAAAGGCTCCCCCCCCCCCCCCTCCTTTAAAAATGTAGATTTTTACCTCCGTAGAGTTTCTCTCTTTTGTTATTATCTGCGGAAATGTAGTTAAATGTAGTTAAGGTGTACTGGGACATAAAGGGGGTAGGTGATCTGGGAAGGCGCAGATTAGCCCTCTGCTATCTTCACTTCTTTTATCTTAAGCTCACGATAAGAAAGGCAGAGAGCAATCACTGTTTCTCAGCTGGCACTGTCCACAGTGTTGCAGCAACATCCAGTGTATTTTAAGATAGCTGGTGGCGCAAACAAGCACAGAAACGTAATTGTGTTGTTGTCTATAACTGTTGCGGTGTTGTGTGTGTGCGTGGATATGAACCAGATTAACTCGTTCTTTTAGTTTTCAAAAACCAGGGAAAGCAGCAGAGTCTGTCTGTGCTATAAAACAGCTGTGAGGTATTGAATGCCCCTCATATTGTCCGGAGTCCTTTTCTGTGCCCAGGTGCAGCTTAATTACTGTGCCGTTCCCATGGTTACCTCACCCGGGGCGGTGGGCGGGCTGCAGTCTGACTGTTAGCTACCTTTTATAATAATAAAATAATATTCCCCAGTACATTTTTCTTTTAATGTTACTGCCCTGTCCGTTTGTCTGCACCCGCAGTCTTAGACATGATAAAAAAAAAAAAGATTAAAATAAATAAAAATGAACGTCCTGTCTGTAGTTATCCGGGTGACGTTTCGTGTGACGGGTTTGTTTTCAGAAGCCGGTTAAACTCGTAGGTATGAAGAGCCCGGATCAGTATACGCAGGCTACACGGAGCCGAAGCACAACTGCAAGGTGGTCTGATTGGTAACTTTCTAAAAGGGCTTAATTTTAATCGTGCTTTGACGGTAAGATTAGTTTATTCCTTAATTTTGTTTTCAAAATAAAGGAATGTGGTTTCGTTTCGATGCGAGCCAGCTGTTTAGAAGCGGAAGTCTGTTCTGAAAAAAAAACAACCTTTTGTTTTGTTTTTCGCTGTTATCGGTATGAGTTTATAGCGAGCTTTTCACCTCGCTCGCGCTGTAAAGTTAATGTTTTCGTAAAACCTCAAAGTGTTTCCAGCTTAATGAGATGCGTGTGTTGACTTCATTAAAGTTTATGGTGACTCTTGAATCTCCTAAAAATCTTTTACATTGTGATCTTATTTATTTAGAAGTACACAGATGAACAAGTTAATCACTGACATTGTTTTACCCGCACTATCCTGGGCTGGAGAGCTCTCCCTGTTCAGTTTAGACCAAATTGCAGAGGCAAACATTTTTTAATATTTGTATCTGAATTCCTGCTCAGGATGTCTCACATTAAAGAGAGTCTTCTTCAAGTTTGCGGCATGGACCGGACACAAGCTTTGCACTGTGTTTGGTTAATATTGACTTTGAAGGTGTGTGTGTATGTGTGCGCGTTATGCTGCTCGGTTCATGTTAATGTTTTAACAGAGGCAAAACTCACCCTGCACATCCTGTTCTGTAGGTAGTGTGGTGGAGCCGCAGAGCGGACTCCCCTCACCCAGTCCACGAGACCCACTGCTGAATCCTGACACACACATGGTAAGAACCTATTCAGTGTTTCTGACTGCTGTTGTGGCGTGTGTTGTTTATTATATAACCGTGAGTTAGATATAGAAAAGAAAAGGATAAACTGGGAAAACCAAATGCTGTATAAGTGAAAGTGCAGAAACTGATGACTTGATGTTGTGCCCGGCACCTGTCACCTGTAGATGCAGAACTTACATTGGTCTCTGTGGCCTTGCTATAAATAACCTCTCATTTGTGGTTTTTAGTATCACTTCCAAAGACAAAACCTGACACAATCTGGCTTCCTACAGTGGCTGTTTAACATGTAATGCCAGCAATGATAAGTTGACTAGATTTATTGAAATGAACCGCTGTGTGGATGTGAAAATGAGTCTGATTTTGAATCTGAAATCCTGTTTGGCTCTCTCTCCCACCAGGATGTTCAGGGGTATAAGTGGGTGCGCTGGCGGGTGTGGTTGTGTCGACTGGCTGCCCTGCTGTCCTTGGGGCTCCTCCTGCTTGTGTTTCACTGGCGCCCACGGTTTGGTGTCTTTGCCCGCTGCAAGTCCTGCCCTCTGGCTTTGGCGGATATTCTGCTTCTCAGAGTGAGATAATCAAACAGTTCCTATGCTGAAGTAAACTCAACCTGACTGCTGGCACTATTATCACTGCCTATCACTTTGTTCCACTTTGTCCTTGCAGGACTTAATCTAGGTTTCTTATTGCAAAAACTGGCTTGATCATAGAGTATTAGTATATGCATTATGTGTAGTTGTTTACACATTCTCCTAACAAGTGATTCCAGGAGGAAACAAAAATCCCTTTGGGGTTGCGTCAGGAATGGCATCCGGCATACTAGCGTAACTTTCCGTAACTTTTTAAAAATATATGCAATGATAGTTCCCCTCCAGTGGTGTGTATATTATTTTAATATCACTTTAGCATTCCCTTTGTAGTCTTTAAATGTCTTTTCCACATCATCAGGAAATAATTGAGAGAAAACAGAGTGTACTTATAGTTTTAAATAGGACATCCTCTCCAGCTTTGTATTCCCGGTGTCCTGCATTCACAGTTTGAAACAAGCTTTTTTAGCTCCTCTCTCATTAAGACCAGCCTCCTTTTACGCCAACTGTCTTCAGATTGACTGCCAAATGTAAAAAGATTTTAACAGCAGGTGGGTGAAGCACTGAAGCACTGAAGTACTGGAACTTTGTAGTGAAATACTCCTGCTTACACTGAGCTGAACAGTTATTACTTTACTTTATTTTGTGATGTTCTGATCACCCAGATTGAATGGCAGTTTTCTGTTAGATATTTCCTGTCTTGCTTTAAAAAAGTGTCCAATTTTCCAGCTCTAACTGGTGAATTTGTGTAACCTTTTCCTTCAGGACAGTTTTGGCCAGCAGCATGTGGTGGAGATCCTTACAGAGGAGATGGAGGAGGGAAGGTGAACTACTTGTCTATATATTTACATGACACCTTAAGCCTTTTAACTGTGTACATGTATCTAAGAGAACTGTTAAACAAAACTAATCTAACTTGATTGTTTCTTTCCAGTTTGGAGTTGCTTGGACAGTCAGAGGATACTGAATCCAGAGATACAGTTCAGCTGTACAAAGAGGAGGTAAAGCAGATGTTTCAGCAGAACCTTTTGTCCTGAACGGTACTTCTCCAAGATCTGACAGCTTTATTGTGTTGCAGAAAACACTGCTACGGTACTACCTGTTTGAAGGACTGCGTTACGTCTGGGTGGATAGGAAAGGCGCGTTCTGTCGTGTTAGGTACGGAAAAAAATGTAATGCAGTGGGATTCAACTAAACTAGACTCATGAGTTCGTGTGTCTTAAATAAAAAGAAGAACATACCCCAAAACTCGTTATTTTAATACTCTAATGCACTCGTTGTGAAAAAAAAAAAAGGATTTATTTATTTATTTGTTTTTATAGTGTCCTCAATGAGGACTGGACCTGCAATAACCTGCATAGCTTCCAAAAGGGACTGAGTCCCCTGGAGCAGAGCTTTAGGTAGGAAACACATGGACACAAACACATTCCCTAATCTCAGAGGACAATGCTGAATAATCAAATGCACGATTTCATTCAGGAGAACCATATATGGAACAAATCTTATTGATGTGCCTGTGAAGCCTTACACAAAGCTGCTGTTTGAGGAGGTGGGATGCATGATTACCTTCATACCAATTTCTTTTTCATTGGGCTTTTAAATATTTAATGTAATAATTTATTTAAAAAGCTCACATGACACATCCAGTTGTATATTTTTTAACATTTTTTCACTCTTTTTTTGTTTCTGTAGATCCTCAACCCATTCTATGTGTTCCAGATGTTCAGCATCGTCCTCTGGATGGTTGATCACTATTATATTTATGCCATATGTATATTTATTGTCTCTGTCATCTCCATCACTATCTCACTTTATGAGACCCGGAAGGTGAGCCTGTTATCAGAAACACACTGGAATTGTAACTGATTGTGTTTAAGCACAGAAACGAGAGAATAATGGTATTTATGTTTTTGTGACCAGCAAAGCATCACGCTTCGCAACATGGCCCAGCTAATCACAACCGTCACTATTCGCAGAAAGTCAGGAGGTGAGGGTTTTTTGTTTGTTTGTTTGTTTGTTTTTTAAAGCAGATGTTTTCTAATATGAATTTACTTTTTTTTCCAGAAACACAGTTATTTGTGGAATGTTTAACTGATTGATACTTAAAATAACTTTGACAGGAGTCCACTAATGTAATTCATGTGAAGATGGAAGAGCAGTCGATATGCTCATTAAATAATAAATAATATTAAAAAGTTTTAATTGTTAAAGCATGTTTGTCAGTTAAAAACACTTCGATTTGCTGATGAGATCAAAAAATAGTGTTCAAACTTAATGAAACTCATTGTAGCTGTTTTTTGTGTCGGTAACAGTTGCTAACTCTTAAACCACAGATGCACCCTATTAAACAGAATTTAAAGTCCAATCATTTGGACCAGTTGTAGTGTACAAGTAATTTGTTAAACAGTTTAACTGGCACATGTTTGTCCTCCCTTTATGGTCCTCTCTTTATGCACCTACGTGGACAAGGACCTTGACAATGTGCTTTACCGGCTGTAGTTGTGTAACTTTGTTATTCTATCTCATACACAAACATGTTCTAATAAGCATTGCTGAGTGCAAACAGAAAAACTCCACAGGGAAACTTTAAGCTGTTCCCTTGAGGCAAAAAGCAGCTGAGCTTTTTGTTTGTTTAACTAGTTTGCAAAAATATCCAGCAGCTATAGAAATGTAACAAAAAAAGGGAGAGAGTGAGAAAATATAATTTGGTTCCACATTGCCTACAAGGTTACACATGCAGAAACAGAGAAAAGTACTACATTAAGCACATTAGTGCAGGACTGGTCACGAGGACAAACATTTGCAAAGGAAGTGTGAAATTATCATGTTCTAGTAGGTTTTTGATTCTGACTAGTCACTCCAGAAGTCTTCGCATAGACATCTGTACTGGACTGTGTGTTTTCTCAGAGGAGGAGTGTGTGAGTTCGGTGGAATTGGTCCCCGGCGATTGTTTGATCATCCCTCAGGAAGGTATGCTGCTGCCCTGCGATGCTGCCCTGCTGGCTGGGGAGTGTCTTGTCAATGAGAGCATGCTCACAGGTAATTAACTGACCTCAACAGCACCTAAAGACATTTTCAAACAGCCATTTTGAACTTTTCTAAGACATCCTGCAGAGGTGCACGTGAGAGCAAATGTTTGGACATTTTATTTGCCAGTCTGTGTAATGTATGATAGCTCTGTGACCCATGCTGATGGTTTAGAACAGGTAATAGTCTGATGAATTCGTAGATCCTGCATCGTGCCTTCAGTGTGTTCTAACCAGGTAGCACCCTGGCCTAAAGCAAACTGAGTCGTTCCAGTAGAGAGAATAAATGTGAGGCAGACAATTTCCTGCTTTGTGAGAGAGGACAGTTTCTAACAATGTCCCTATGTAACTATCATAACCAGGTCCTGACCTGATTCTCTGACCTGAGTTAATGTGTGGAAAAACAAAATCGATTGGCCGTGCTGCTCGGTGGTCATGTTATTAGCTCGTCGTGCCCACAAGACTAATTTAAAAGTCTTATCAAGGCTAGAATCAAGTCACATTTCACAACCTTGAGTTTGACTGAAGCAACAAATTGGCCATCAGAAGGGATTTTCTTCACTTCCCAACTACTTTGCATGTCAGTGCTAGTTATTCAATGAATGTTTAGTATATGAGTCTGTGTAAAAGAGGGTACATAACTTACTTCAGACACATTTTTATTATTTGACCAACTAATGGTCGTGGCGCTTGGTCATAAAGGTGTGTTACTAATTCTTATTACAGCCTGACTTTGAGGAATGTGTGCAGTAATCTGCTCTTGTCATCTGTGTCCAGGCGAAAGTGTCCCAGTGCTCAAGACTCCACTGCAGGCTAGTGATAGGAAGTACAGCTCAGACACTGAGCGCAGACACACCCTGTTCTCCGGTACGCAGCTCATTCAGGCAAAGGGAGGAAGACCAGGAGGCGTTGGGGCTGTTGCTGTTGTTACAAGCACCGGTGAGTAGAGAAACCGATGATGTGACTCATTCTTTTAGTGTTTATTTTGCAAGTTGAAGGGACCCTGTGATGCTTTGACTCCATGCGGAAACATTTTTCACTGAGACAAGACGGATCAGACTTTTCTGAAGTGATTAATAAAAACGAGTATAAAGAAAATATAAAAGGGTTTACAGTTGCAAATAATTATACATTAAATATATCTTGGCACTTAAACTGTTTATACACCAAGTGAAACCACTTCTGTTTTTATGTGGATTATCCGCAGGGTTTTTCACAGCCAAAGGTGACCTGGTCAGCTCCATTTTATATCCTCAGCCAATCGACTTCCGCTTTTACCGAGATGCCGTCAAGTTCCTGCTCATCCTGGCTTTAGTTGGTAAGAGCTTTAACAGCAACCTGGTTATCATTAAGACATGAAGCCTTTTGACTCAATAACAAGTTTTTCCAATATTCCCCATCTCACTGCTGCAGCTCTCATTGGAACCATTTACATTTTTGTGGTCCTCTATAGATCAAATGTAAGTGGCATCTCTAGTGACTGCATGTTTTGCTCGCATAGTAAAATGCTATCACTGACCTGTGGTTGGATGTGTGTCCAGGTGACCTGGGCAGAGCTGGTTATTAGGAGTCTGGATATTGTGACCATTGCGGTGCCTCCCGCTCTGCCTGCTGCCATCACTACTGGCACAATCTACGCTCAGCGCAGGTTGAAGCAACATGGCATCTTCTGCATCAGTCCACCGCGCATCAACATCTGTGGCAAGGTCTCACTCTTCTGCTTTGACAAGGTGAGGAGGAAGAGTGTTACCAGAAGTGCGCTGTGTACATAGAGATGAACCACAGCTACTTTACATGTTGCCGGTGCTTTGTACATCTGTTTTCTCAGACAGGAACATTGACAGAGGAGGGTCTGGATGTGTGGGGAGTGATGGAGGCGGGGCCTGCCGGTTTTTCAGAGCTGGTGCCTGAGCCCAGGCTTTTGCCTCCGGGGCACCTGAAGTCCGGCTTGGCCTGCTGTCACACTGTTGCGCTGCTGCATGGCCAGCTCCTCGGAGACCCTTTGGAGCTTAAGATGGTCGAGTCCACTGGTTGGGTATGTTACCGTGTTACTTATTTCAAAGTGCTTAAGCTTGCATGCATCTCATTTAAAAATTTGGATTGTTTTTTTTTAAATAATTGATGAAAATGTATGCTTGGAGGCTCTTTCAGTTTCACAATCTGAAAACATTAATGGGAATTAGAGTTCCGCTTTTTCTGATTTTGCAGACTCTTCAAGAGCCAGATGGCGATGGCAGTGTGCTAAATGCAGAGTTTGGAGGCCACAAAGTTTTGGCAGTAATGAGACCACCAGATCAACAAGCTTATGGAGCAGTGAGTATCCCTGTTATCACTGATACAGGTTGATCAGTAGGATTTATTAAAGCGAATGCTTACTGACTGTAAAGTTGTTATATGGGCAGCGGTATTTTTTATTTTTTTTTCCCAAATAGTTGCCCCTGTGTTTCGGCTGCTGATAATGAAAGATGTACTTGGTTTGTGCCTCTTTTCTAATGAAAGACAGTTGGAAAGCAGATGTAGCCAGGGCAGGTAGATAAATGAAAACGCGTAAGCTTAAGCATTGTAATTTTTTTTAGTCTGCTTTGTCTGCCATTTGGAAAGATCAAGAACTTGCAGAAAGTCTTCATTTATTCTTTAATTTTGCTCTCAGTCCACAGATGAGGCGATGGCCATTGTACAAAGGTTTCCCTTCTCCTCGGCCCTGCAGAGGATGAGTGTGGTGACAGTGACCCACGGGGGGCGCTCAGCTCTTGCTTTCATCAAAGGCTCTCCAGAGATGGTGGCGAGCCTCTGTCACACTCAAACAGGTTCAAAATTGACACGAATCATAACTATAGTTTTAGTGACATTCACTCACGTTTTGTTTTTTTTGCAGTACGTTTTCCTATTTTATGACATTTGTCCAAAATGGAATGTTTGCATTTCCAGTTCCAGCACAGTTCTCCAGCAAACTGCACAGCTTCTCCAGTGAAGGCCTCAGGGTTCTCGCAGTCGCCTACAAGCCATTGGATGTGAACTCTAACTTAAGCACCATTGAGCGGTAAGAACATAGTCTATATTTCTGGCTTAATTGTGGCACAAAAAATTATCAATTTTTAAAATAATATCTAGAATAGTTTAATATGTTTGCTGATCAAGCTGTTTGTCCACAGAGGGGAAGTAGAGAAAGACATGCGCTTCCTGGGTTTGCTGATGATGAAGAACTTGGTAAAGCCTGAGAGTGCCAAAGTTATCAACATTCTGAGAAAGGCGAACGTTCGCAGCATTATGGTCACTGGTGAGGAATATTTTTGTATTCACCACTGACCGTGCAACTTATAATATTTCTTGTTATAAGATAGTAAGTTGCAGGAATCAACACAGATGGGTTTTTTAACGTTTTTTTTGTCCTATCTTGTGTGTCTTTTTAACCCTAGGGGACAATGTTCTAACAGCAGTTAATGTAGCAAAAACCTGTGGGATGGTGGGATCTGACGAGAAAGTGATATTCGTCACTGCAACCCCCCACACTGCCCAGTCCATGCCCACCCTGAGGTTCAGCCTGGAGGAGGAAGCGGCTCTTTCTGGCCAAAGTTCAGTAGAGGTCATCACTCAGGTTGGTCTTGCTTAAATGGGACATTCCACTCTGGATTGTACTCTGTTGCTAAAATGTTTGTTACATTCACACTAGCAGCTATGAAATTATGAAACGGCTACGTTGTGAAAGAGTTCCTGTTGAAGTGTTGCTCACTGATGTCACGCCTGGGTTCTGTGTTTGTGCCTGTGGTCTGCAAACATGGAAGTAAATGACCTCAGTGCTCAAGTAAAGTCGAGGCCTCATATTGTTGCCTGGTTATAGTTCATTTTTAATGGAAGCAAATTTGTGCAGCTTTGAAGGCAAATGAAATGGTATGATCTTCATCTCTCTCTCATATCAACACATTTCTTAACAGCTTGAATGCTTTCTGTTTCTATGACAGTTGTATGCATAACAAGTCCAGCCATGGCCTACTTTTTTTTCAACCGGCAGGATTCATTCGAGTTACTGTTACTGATGTCTCTCCTCCTCTCTCAGGGTTTGTATCAGGGTGGTTTTGTCTATCACTTGGCTATCAATGGCAAGTCCTTTGCTGTCCTCTGTGACCACTTCCCTGAGTATCTGCCAAAGGTAATGGAAACTGTGTAAACAGGAATACTTTGACAGTGCACCGCACTTGCATGCTAATGACTTT
Organism: Oreochromis niloticus; assembly: GCF_001858045.2. NCBI lineage: Eukaryota > Metazoa > Chordata > Actinopteri > Cichliformes > Cichlidae > Oreochromis > Oreochromis niloticus. The sequence goes on from NC_031984.2 coordinate 28,736,213, forward strand.
AACCTGCTGTCACTGCAGATTTTGATGAGAGCCACGATATTTGCACGCATGGCCCCTGACCAGAAAACCCAGCTAGTGAAGGAGCTGCAAAAACTGAAGTGAGTGCAGTTTCTGCAGTGTACACAAACTAGAAAGGAGTTGACACATAAGGAGAACAAATGGGAAATAAAACAGAGTAGAAATATACTGAAAGAAAGTCATTTTTATAATATTAACTGTGAAATACTGTTTCTGAAGCTACCGAGTGGGGATGTGTGGAGACGGGGCCAATGACTGCGGGGCACTAAGAGCTGCTGATGTCGGGGTTTCTCTTTCCGAAGCCGAGGCTTCAGTCGCTTCACCTTTTACTTCCAAAACTGAAAACATCAGCTGTGTGCCCCTGCTTATCAGGTAAAGACTGAGATTAAAAGCCTAGAAAACACAAAGCAGATGGGGGGGGAAGTCTTTTTGAAAACCAACCAAACTTCTCATTTGTGTCTGCAAAAAGAAAAAAATCTGTCCTTTTTTTTTCCTCCTCCTCTTTTTCCATTTAGAGAGGGACGATGTTCTCTGGTCACCTCCTTCAGTCTCTTTAGATACATGGCCCTCTACAGCCTCATTCAGTTCTGCTCCGTCATCATCCTCTACACAGTGAGTTTTAGCAGATCACAACTCCCTCATCTTTCTCTGCTTTGTCCCCGTAGATCACCTTAAACATAAAGCTGCAATTTATCGCCAGCTTTTCATCCATTGTAGAAATAAACCAAAACATACATTTTATGGATAAAATGACTGAAATAAACTGAAAATTTATGAAAATATGTGTATAAATAACTCATAATAAACGTTATGCATCATTCATTTCAAAATACACTTTTGAAAGGCTTATTTTCAAGGTAAAAAAAAGGCAAGTAGTAGGTAAAGTGACATTTACCACAAAGACACTTTATAATTAAATGTAATTATGAAATTATTAATTATTAAAGAGAAGCACAATGTTTACTTTGATACATGACTGCTGTCATGTCCTCTTCTTTCCCTTCCTGCCCTCAAAGCAAACAGTTAAATACTTTTACCAAATTTAGCCAGCTGCTGTTAGTACCTGTTAGATCTGGTTAGCTCTTGTTAGCATTGGCAAAAACAATCCAGAGTTCTGTGTTTTCTGTCAGGAATATTTTTAGATTCCAAATATTATGTGCCTGACTTAGCTAGCTGGTTAATTCAGTGTCACCAACAAAATGTGGACTGATAAGTTTAACTGATGTAAGCAGTCAAAGCTAATCAGGGTCTGTTTATTTACAATAGTTGTTCATGGAACACAGCTTGATTTAAGGCTTTGTAAAAATGTCTTTAAACATTGAAACTTGCTGAAACCCACTAAAATCAAGACCCTACAGTACTTGACAGACTTGTGGTCACGTGAAGAAATCACGTGACCTGTTTGACAAAGCGAAGCAGGCAAAAAGATCTCAAAAAGCAGCTTAAAAACAAATTCATCAACATCTATCAGTCTGGCAAGGGTTAAATATCTGATGGTTTGGGACTCCAGTGATCAACAGAGAGAGACATGATCCACAAATGGAGAAAACTCGGAACAGTGGTGGACCTACAGTGGCAAGTCTACCAAAAATACTCCAAGAGCTCATTGAAGACTCATCCAGGTCACTCATGCTGGAAAACCCTCCGCTTTGGCTGAATGAAAGCAGTTCTCCGAAGAAAAGTTGAGCAAAGTTCCTCCACAGCGATGTGAAACATTAATTGCAAGTTATCGCAAATGCTTGATTGGACTTCTCGCTGCCAAGGGTGAAAAAAACCCAAAACAAAACAGTACAGCCTGGTCTACAGGTAGTGAGAAACGAATGTGGCCAAAAATTTTAATAAAACGGCATGAGCGAAAGCACACTGCATTCTGTTCAGCTCTCCTCTAAAAAAGCAGTTTTAACTGTTATTCTTAGAAGCAAATGGAAATGACTGTGCATGTGGAGCTCTTCATTGATAAAACTTTAAAATTTGAAAAATGTTCTTTCACTCAATATTGAACACTAGCCCATAAGATGTGACCTGTGCAGTCTCTTAACACCAAATGCCAAACAAAACCACAGTTCGGTTGACTTGATCTGCATGAAATCAAAACAAAGTCCTAAATCACAGGTTTGTTTTTTTTTTTCTCCCCTAAATAATCATTCTTGGTGTGTGTCCAGGTGAAGACGAGCATAGCAGACCCGCAGTTCCTGTATTTTGACGTTCTCCTGGTGACTGTGCTGGCCATTGTGATGGGGAGAGGAGGCCCTAGTGAAGAGCTGTACCCTTCCAGACCCGCGGCTAGTCTGTTGGCCCTGCCCGTCCTGGGCAGCCTCTTCATCCACACCTGCATGATCGCTCTGGGCCAGTTGGCTGCGCTCTTCATCACAACCTCAGAGGAGTGGTCAGCAGAATAGCTTTTATTTCTCATCAGACTGCCCTCAAGAAAACTGTTTACGTTGACTTCTGTGTGTTCAGATGCAGATTTAGAAAAAGAGCATCCCACGTGTTCTGCACTTTAACTCTTATTTGTCTCCTCCTTCATTTTTAGGTATATTCCTCTCAATGCGACTGAGGTCGGAACAGCCAATCTGCCAAACTTGGAAAACACCTGTGTGTTTGACATATCGGGTTTCCAGTACATCATCATGTCAGTGGTACTCACCAAGAGCTACCCCCACAAGAAACCCCTCTACCACAACAGTAAGTCAACATGTTCAAATGCCACAGGAGGATGATTTCAGTTTGGGAGGTCGATGCATTTGGACAAATTTAGAACTATTCATCAAAGTCATACTGAGTTCAACATTATTAGTGAAATTTATCACTGATGCAGGACAGTTGAGTCACAAGTGTTTTTTCTCTCCTTTTCCCAGTGGTTTTCCTTATCCTGCTGTTCATCCAGTTTGGTGTGATGACCTGGCTGGTGTTGTATCCTGGGCCTGCCATTAGCTGGTTACTTCAACTGTACAACATCTCTGACATGAATTTTAAATTGCTGCTCGTTAGTCTGGCTGCTCTCAACTTCCTCATTTGTTTTGTCGTGGAGGTGAGTGATTTGTACGGAGCTTCCCAGATTCCCTGTCCTAGGACATCTGTTAAACTATGCAGCAAAATCAACGAAATCAGACATCTTTACAATGGCTGTGATAGAAAGCTCGTAACATTCTAAAGTGAACATGTTTCCTAGAATAAGGCCCTACTGTAGACTTTCATGTCTTCTTTTTTTTTTTAAACTGTAGCACATTTTAAAAGCAGCAGTGTTGAGCAACGGAGTGATGCGACCATGCTTTCTGATACCTGTTAAAAGATACACAGCAGCATTTTGGACTAACCGCACATAGTCCACTCTAGAGGTGTTGAAGGCCTGAATAAAGAAGATGGGATTTTTCCTTAGCGAATTGATGTAACTGATAGAACATTATTTAAGAACTGTGGCCACTTAGTTCTTTTAAAATAGAGAAGCATCTTAAAAAAAATAAATAATAGTGAGGGAACAATAAGAAGCAAGAGGGCACAGGCTATCAGTTAAATAATCCAGAGGGTTATGACTTCCAAATAGTCATTTCGGGTTTGTTTTTTTTACATTTTGGGTAAGAAAATTCTCTGCAGACTTTGAGATCTTGTAGACTGTTAAATGGGGTAATAGCAATAATGATGCTTTCATTGCTTTAAGTGAGATATGGTACTGTGCAAAAGTCTTCACACTCCATTTCCTTATACTTTGCTTTCAAGGAGACAGGCTTATTTTGCAAATTTGGAGAACTATTGCTCAAGACCTGACTCTGAAGATCTTTCAAAATTTTCTTTGGACACTGACTTGCTTTTTTTAAATTTTTTATAAAAGAAGTGCTGGGTCTAAAAAGTAACTTATATTAGATGAACATAAAATAAACCAATCCTGCCAAGACCTCAGACAGTAATAATTTGTCATTTTCTATTTTCTGAGCAAAATATAAAGAAAGGAATAGGGGTGCCTCAGTACTGTTGTGCAGTACTGTATATCGACAGATTCCCTGAATTATTCTACCACTTTCATGGTTTTTTTTTTTTTTCTCCCAGGTGCTGATAGACCTGGGTCTTTTGAACTGCCTTCGACTGCTGCGAGGGAAGCGTCCATCTAAGAAACAATATAAACAGCTGGACTCTCTTCTGTCAGACTCCACATCATGGCCACCCCTCAATCAAACTCTGACCCCCACAGATACAGTTTTGTACTGTAGCTAGCATCGGCTTGGCCTTCTGTGACTGTAATCTGAGCCAAACTATGCCACAGATGTCCAAACTACATCCCCAACTTGACCAACAATGCGAAGTCATGTTTACCTTCAATAATAAACTATTTTTATTTAAGCTGCAAGTGTGTTTTTAACAAGTTATTTCCAAGAGTTTGTGTTTTCCAATGCAAAGCACTGAACGTAAACCTTTTTTTTTTTTTCTCCAAATCATTTTATTAAAGTATTTACAGGCAGTTTGTGTTCGCACTTGGCTAAACCCGTCTCCTGCTCTGTCGCTAGAATTCCTGAACAAAAATCGCTTACCAGTACTGTGAACTCACCCTCAGTTTCTTGAAATACAGTAACACAACCAAAAAAAAAAAAAAAAAAAATCAGGAAGTAAAGATGTGATACAGGAGGCACAAGCTGAATTCAACCACTGTAAGAACTTTTTGTGTTTATGTCACACCATTTAATATGGCTTTGAGATCTCCTCTGTTTCAAAAAAAAAAAAAAAAATCTATTGAACACAACGGTCTTTGAAAGCCACACAGGCAACTGCTCTTCGGATTGCATCTAGCTGCTCCATTTAAGCAGTGGACCATCACTCACCATTCTTGTGACTAAAATGCTGACGGTGGAAAAAAAAACAAAACACACCCAACATTCATACACCTTGGGGCATAGACATCATTTCAGTTACATTGCAATTTATAGAGCATGGTTTCTAAGTGCCAACCCAAGCTTAAATACGGACATTAGCTGTATGAGCAATCAACCCTGCTGGAAAAATACAATCTTATTCATTCATTCAGCCTCATTCACTTGACCTGAGTTCCTACATGCTGTACTTCAGCGCGGTGTGTGAAGAAAAGAAGCACGCCGCCAACAAGGTGGAGTTAAGACAGTGAGGCTCGAGAGGTACAGCAGTAAATTCACCATCTGACCCTTCTTTAAATTGCTGCCAACATCACCTTCAAATAATGATTTTTAGGGTTTTCTTTGTTAGTTTTTGTTTTTTAAAAAAGGGCTTTTGGTTCTTTTTTAGTTAAAAATACTGCTCTGACATTGCTGCCCTCTTGTTAAAGAAAAAACTGCAGGAAAGCTACTTAAAATGGACTTAAATCCAACATCTCATCTTTTTTGCCTTTACTTTTAAATAGAAATGAAATGACAGTCTAAGGAAGACAGCCAGAAAGCTTTAAAAAAAAATCAAAAAAACAACGTAAACATACCTTGTCAGATATACAACTTCACACACATAAATCCTAACCCCCGTTTTAAGAAACAAATGGCAATTTACATATTAGGTGGTATCCTGATAAATCTAAAATCTCAGTCAAGTACTCATTAGCAGTGTGTGCATTTTAGACACCAGCTGCAGTTCCAGGTGTTTAAACCATACAAAGAACCCAACATATTGTCAGATTTTGCCACCAAATAAAGGTGAAAAACATTTCCTATTTCTTAAAAACCGCAAATGCTAAGTTTATTTTAAAAAACAAACTCAATATAAAAAGCTGCTCTAAACAGATTCTTGTGGTGTGTGTGTGTGAGAGAGACATACTTTTACCTGTTAGATATCAGAACAACCCTAGATTTGATAAAGACAAGCGAGAGAAAGATGAGATTAAAATTTAGTGAGCCAACATCTGAAAATTAAAAACACAAAAAGGTGACGTCTTATTGCTGGGAGAAAGCTGCTGCACAAGTACCAGCTCATCTCATTTTGACATGGCCCCTCATTTTTCCTCCTCTGTTTAAGTCTTTCTGTTTGTCCTTTTGGCATCCTCTGACGAAGCCACTTAGAACCGGAGGGGAGACAGATGGAGGTGAGGGGCTTTTCTTAAAGGGGAACATCACAGTGAGTCCAGAAGATGTCCATAATCACAGTGCCAAACAGATTGAAGTGGGGAGAGATGAGAGCACGTTTTCATTGGACTTCTTCCTGGAGTTCCTCGCTCCCTGTCGGTCTTAGACGGCTGTGAAAGAGGCCGACAGGGAGGATGCTTTACTTATAGCTCCCCGTGTATGTGGGAACTGAAGGAAGAAGTTTTTAAGAATACAGTACTGCATTTGCTCTCAGGGGACCCTTTATCCCTCTCCCTCAGGGGCTGGGCGGCCCTCTAGGTGCACTTATCTGTGCTGTCGGAACCCTTGGGTGCCGTCTGGGCCGGCTGGCTGCCGGACAGTGTGACTGTTTGATCTGGTGTCCTCTGAAGGCAGTGTAGAGTTATTGTGCCCTGGTCTGGCATGGAAAAAAAAGAAACAGGAATAAATTAGAGACAGCAGCCTTTTCCATATGCCAACAGCTTGACACAAACTGCACACAACTCGCTGCCAATTGGCAACGTTCTGTCATAGTTTTTGTTTCAAATGGACGTCCTCCTCCAGAACGGTCCTACTTAAAGGATTCCTCTCGTGTCACGAGAGACAAGTACCAGCACACGATTTTACAGTTTTGTCTTAAAAAAAAAAACAATCTTATGCAAATCAAACTTTTGACTTTTACACCACTGCACTTTGGTTGCATTAACACTGATTCTGGCAAAACTCAAATCAAATGAATAGAACTTCCTCTTTTTTATTCAAATAATGTCACGTTAAGTAATGCAAAGGGTTAGGAAGCTTTCTGTGATCAGTGTAAGTTTCAACCAAAACCGAAAGATATATTAATTAGCTGTAATCTTAAGAGTGGGAGGACATGAAGTCCACCCATCCTAGTAATCGTGTCCTCAAAGCTCCTGTTTATTCAAGAGTATAGATTATAACTGTCAAATCAAAACTGTAAATAAAAATAACCCCCCTGAAATTGTGATAAGAGACTGCCTTGCATTTTAGACTGAAACACAAACTTCATACTTGTGCATAGGTTGCTGTACTATCAAATGACTGCTCAGCTCCCAAAAGTAAGGGAAAAACAAAAAAACAAAGTGTTCAGCACATTGAATAAACAATTATCAGCAAGCATTTCGTTAGGCTGTGATTAAAACTCCTCAGTTATATTTGATGAGTATTACCTGTCTATGTTGGGCTTATCCTGAGGCGTCTCCTCTGGGCAAGCGCTGCCCAGTATTCTCTTCCTGGCCTCGGCATACTCTGCTTCTCTCTGGGCCAGGGATTTGACCTGCGGTGTAGGCCTGTTCTGATTCAGGCCCGAGGTCAGAGAACCGTTACTCGCAGGCCGCTTCAAAATGCGTATCTGGGGTGGAGGTGCTGCTGGTAAGGAGTCGTCCTGTATTACCATGGTTTTCTTCAGTGATCTGGAAGAATTGCTGGAATCCCTGGAAGCAAAACAACAGAGAGGCAGTCCATGTAAATTTACTTACATGATAGATGGGAAGAGGCCACTACAAATGAGTGCTAATAGGTTTAGAGGATAGAATTAAAGTCTTTTAAAAAAGTTGTATTAACAAAAGCAGGTATTGCTATAAATGGTACAGCAAGAAGCATAAGAACACAAATACCATTTTTATTCAACCTTTAAAATCCTTACTTTTCTTTCTGGCTGATCCTTAGCTTCTCTTCCAACCGTTTTTCCATTTCCTGTGTGGAAAACCAGCATGCATGAGGATACATATAAACAAATGAAATGTTCAAGATAGGAAGAAGTACAGCAGGCAATAAGTGGGAAAGTGGATTGAAGTTAGGATTCAGTTACAAGCTATTTATACATGTGCACAACAGCTGCCAAGTCATAACAGAGTGAGTGTTTCGCCTGCTAACATTAGCCGCCTGATGTTGCCAACGAAAACTAAATGTAGATGTTAGCAGAGGTACCATCAACCCACAGCAAGATACGCTAAATCAACCCGCAAGTTCAACCTGAGGAGCTTCTGAAGTTCCGACCAGCCCCAACCTAGAGCCACGTTCTTGACGTCACCAGCTAACGAGCGTTTGCCAAACTACCGTGACGACAGCTAGCTAATGTTAGCTGAGTGATACCAACTGACCAGTTTGGTGACATAACTAGATATCAAACCGGGAACTAGTTGACAACATGGCCGAAATAGTCGAGCAACAGCCTGGCCTTGGGAAGTCGGGGGGGGAAAGAACACACTGAACAATACGTCCACTTTCAATCAGGCCCCATGAAAATGAATGACAACGTAGCGGTGCCAATTTAAAGAAGCTTATATTCACTTTCTGACAAATTTCCTCCTTCTTAAATTGACAACGCTGCTTGTCGCCATCCACGGGCTGCATTGGCTCTGAGGTTACCGCGGAGATGTCATTTTTTCCAAGATAAGTTTTAAGCTTTCAAAATGTATGCCGAAATGAATATGAGGCAAATTTAGATAGGAATATGGGCTCTGGTGCTCTTGTGCGAAGTGCCTACACCTGCCGACAAATAAACTGACGTTGTTTTGACACATTTTCTACGCGAGCAGTAAATGGCTAGCTTAGCATTACATTAGCCAATTTGAACCTTAGCATTTCAATTGGAATTCCGGGGTTTAGCTCGCGTCAGAAGCCATAGTGCTTAGCTCGCCAACGTTAGCTAAAAATATAGCACATTAACGACATTCAACGCAAAATTATTCCAAACAGCTCAAGTCGTTTGCTTGGTTAAGTCCGCGTTAAGCCTGGGTTAGTATCGCGCTATCGCTACTTGTTCGCCAAGTTTCTTACAGCTAACATTAGCTTTAGCCACATTGTTGGCCCGTAAGACCCGTTAACGTTGAACAGCGTTATGGGAACTTCTTAAAGCAAACCCCGTCGTTAAAAAGAATCACCTAGAAGCATATGTGTCTTTAACCGAAGCTACATTAAGACATTTGTTATTTACCCCACTATCAGCAGCTTCTTCCCAACTTTCAGCGACCTCCTCATCCATGTTACATTTTGCTCAGACACGCTGTGGAGTTAGTTGAACCGTCCTCCTTCAGATCCGCCTCCCGGCTGCCTGCACACAGTGACATCACGATCACGGATTTCCCCAGTTTGACGCTGATTTTTTTTTAAAGTCCACACTACATTTCAGTGTAACAGAGCATTTATATTATGCGTAAAGTTATGTGAACTGTGTTCAACAAAACAGTGACTTCTTCACTGTTAACAGTTCTCGCGTACAGGCGTGGCGTTGAAGCTTTATGATAACAAAAGTCGCACCGTTTTCAGGGACAGTATAAAGACAGGTCCCAGAGGACATTTGCCTATTCTAGTGAGATTTATTAGCAAAACTCTATATGCAGATGTCAGTATTTTTAACCAGTTGTGCTACGTGAAATCTTTGTCATAAAATGACACATACTTTTTATGACCTTGTATTAACATCTGTGGTTCGTGTGTGTTTAAATTTTACATTAGAAAGCGAGGTAAAAACGTCCGTGTGGCTGCACAAATAATATGACTTGCTTAGTGAGCCTCAGAAATCATGAATTTGTTCATTATTTCTCCCTTTTCGTGCTATTATGTCTAAGAAAAAGTCATTAGTGTTCTTGAATTGAGAGAATAATTTCCTCAGCTTGGAGTCCTTTTTTGTCATATATGGCAGCAATATTTGCTGGATTAGAGTTCATGTTTATTATCAGATCTTATAAAGCATTACATGTTCAAATCTCTTTGGGTGTTTCTTTACATTATAGCATAAAAGCTAGAAGTTCAAAGCAAATATAACCAAAATATAGTATTATTTTCATGTGCATGCATATGTGATCCTATTCCAAGCATATATTTTCCCTCATTGCATAAAATAAAGAAGACTTGCTGTAATTTATATTAGAAAGTCAGACTGATTGATGACACAGCAAGCTGTTAAAGTATTGTACTTGTTATCCAGAGATCTTTATTGCTACCGGAGTTACATTTCCTTCCTCATTATCACAGTTTCGTTGATAGATAATAAAGACTTTCAAATTGCTCTTGAAGTGATTTACACCGGATTCACTGGAGCTAACCTGGACAAAAAGAACATGAACTCAATAAACTTACTAATGTGCATGTCAGCTTTAGTGGCACTATGTGCTCCATTGCAGCCAGATATATTTCTGTTTTACAATGCAACAGAAATGTGCTGCTGCTTTTACATTTTACTCATTTGTTTTTTGTAAACAACAGATTATACTGTACATATTAGGTAGAATATGTCCTACATCTCATTTCAGTGGAGACATATTTTGTAGATTAAATATTTGTAGGATATTAATATTTTTGAATAAAGACATGAAAGCGATCTCAGTGCAACACTTTGAATTAAACACAGAACTAAAAGTCAAGTGTTTGTTTGTTTTTTTTCTTTTACCTGGGATTGGCACACAGCTGTGGCTGTGAGCACAGCAGCCTTCTGTTTATGGCAGCCAATCAGCTGCCTTTAAGAAAAGATGGCCTTAAAGGGACAGGAGCTAAAACAACTTTTACACACAGTGGATGTTGTTTGGGGGCTCACTGAGGGCAACTATAGGATACATAAAGATTATTTTTAAACCATCAATCCATCAGTTTTTCTACTGTATAAATGGTAGAAATAGATGACTGTATAGAAAAGTGAATCATACAAAAGCTACCCTATAGATAAGGCAGAGTAAAAGAATAAAAATGTAGAGCGTTAAATGTGCACTTTCACATCTTTCATGTCATTTCCTATTCCAAACAGTATGTCCACTTTGTCCTCATGTTACAAAGGGGTTAATGTCAAAATGTCAGTGAAAGATTAGATGCCCCTATAGCTTAATATTTCAGGCGTAATAAAAACAAGCACATAACTAAGATAAACATCTGGAGCAGGTCTCCCAGAGGGTAATCAAAAGCATGAAATAAACAACAGACACTGTGTGAAAGTAAAAGTTGGATTTATTTGAAACAAAAAAAGTGAGTTCTTAAAGCAGAGCATTAGAAGAAGGAATGATTACAAAGGAGCTGCAGTAAAATGTCCAGCAAACTGTGTTTAGCTAGGCATTATTCAGATTCATTCAGAAATACTACATTATATCATGTTGTATTTCTAACCTAAGCATCAGTCAGGAATGCTACAGTTAGTCTTGATTAACTTAATTTCTCTTTTTAATAGCAGAATTTTATGTGCTACATGATTCTTAAAAGTCTCCATAATAAGCACAATTCATCATTGCTGCTTTTTCTGCGCAAGATAATTGTAATGCGCTAACAACTGGGAAATTAACCTCCTGTGTGGTTGTTGGTGAATGTTCGTGGGCGGTTATTCACAAACTATAACAGGTCAGCTGCTGCAGTCACTCCTTTTTAAGATGCTGTGTAATCAGCCAATCCTGCACAGTTTAACTGGTGATTGTGTTTAGATGCATTTCTGAAAAGTGGAACACTCATCTAGGTGCTGCAAATATTGTTGAATGTACAAATCAGTATGTCTTTGCTACATAATGCTGGAAAACTAATTACGGGCTGAAAAGCATAATGAAATCAGTGTACAGCAAAAAAGGAAAAGGCTGTCTGAGTTAAGAAAATGCTGTCAGTGCTTGATGTCAGTTAATAATGAATTTCCTCTGTTTGGCAAGAAACATTCAGATACAAGTGCATTTTAAAGTACAGCTGAGTGCCCAGTAATGCTATAGTTTTACAGTAGCAACAGCTATCCATCAGGACTGCAATACAGCTTTCAGCTTCTTTTTATTAAGAAGGTGGATATGAGATTTATCAGAGGCACTGAATCTCACATAAAGCCACAGATTTGTGTTTTTTTCCATAAAAATTGAAATATGAGTTGATTTGAATTCTGTTCAACACAGAATTTTTCACTTAACGTAGCATTTTATAAATTCATGGTTTGTCCATGCACTTTTATCTTGTGATGGGTTCCTTCATTCTACGGGCAGCGATGAATGTGGTATCCAGTCACATATCCTATAATGTAAACAGTCACCAGTGCAGCTACAGCTCCTGTAACCTTCACTGCTATTCCAATGTTGCCGGTGCACATTCTGTTGTAGATCCTGTGAATGGTAGAAAAGGGGAGGAAGAATCAATTATTTAATGGTTCAGGATTAAAAGGTTAAAACAATGCTTGTGGGTATATTTTTCGTATAATGCTGAGTTCGAAACTGAATTTGCAATGCCCCCCATCAAACCTATGCATTATATTTTTATGTTTTATTTTATTGGTGTAGTTCTGTTTCTATTCAGTGCATTGTAGCTTTGCTTCTCTATACCACTGGAAAATGTGCAACTTTAATGTCATGCATCATTTCATGGCTCACCTTCTCAGAACAGGCTGTGAAGCCTCCACGTTCATATTGATATTTTCCTCATTCCAGCGGTCGTATTGCACGCTGGGGGTACCGTTGGACTCCATGTGAAAATTCTACTTCCTTTCAGAGACTGATCTATTGGAATCACTGCTCACTCACTGCTTTCCTGTACAGATTCACTGCGCTCTGAAACAGCAAGTTCAGAGAGAGTTGTCTTGGTGTAAATAACACAATATCAAGTGTCCATAAAAGACTTTCAGGTCATAATCTTGGTCACAATTTTGAGATTGTGTGTAAATCTGTTTAATTATTACCACTAACTGATGTAATATTCTACGCAGGAGATTGACAAATGTTCAAAAATCAGTTTTCACTTCATATGCTCCCATTCATATAAAGATTTTGCTCACCTGTAGGAGTCTCAAACAGTCACCAGCTTGCTTAGGAATCTCTGCTCTCAGGCACTTTTAAATCCAAGCCTGAGATCAAAAGCCCCGCCTCCTGCTTGGTATGAGACCTTGGCCATAGTACATGTCAGTCTGTCATAAATTCTGCTGTAATCTTGCTCTTCTTTTTTCCACCTCATTATATGACTCTTTCTCAGTTATAAAACCTGGTGTGGTTCATTATAGTCTCCGGTTTCATCCTGCACATCCTGTGCAGATAGTAGACTACAGATGAAATAAAAATGTTAATGGTGATGGTCATAATACTCCCCTGTGCCAGTGAAAACTTGTTGTCTTTTGTTGTCTTTTCTTTGGCTGCATTGCAGAGAATGTTAGTGATCCAGCTTGATGGGGTTGGAATAACAGCACCCTCTGGTGTTTGTAGCATGAATAAATCCAGCAATCACTCATTTTGACTTTGATTATGCGTTTAAACTGCACAGTAACCAATAGGCATGTACTCCACTCTTAGAACAAAGCGTTTAATGTACTTTTCTTTGACAAATATTACATATTAACTTCTTTATGGTCTACTCTGCCATAGACCTTACATCAGCAGGGTGCCCTCAAGCCCCCTCCCCGACCCTCTGTGACTGTAGTTTGGTAAGATGCTAAGAGCTTGCATGGACGAATGGACATTATATCACACATTGGTTAACTACTTGTTATATAAAATATTATGTGTTATCTTACAATTAATAATATAATGTAATAATATAATAATTAATTAATATTACTAATTAACATTACTTAAAATAGAATAACTCCATGTCAGAATAACATGCCATTAACATTAGGGATGGATGTCTAATGTGTCCTGTTACATAAAAATAACTCAGTTTAATCAGAAATCTCTTTGTATGAGCAAAAAATGACCTGCACTCCCTTCCCTCTGACCCACTGTATGGCACTGTAAAAAGGGAAGAACGGCACACAATTTGGACTTTTAACTGTATTTTAATTAGTTTTCCAGCTTTTCCTACTGAAAAAGACCTCCCACATCGCGATTTAGTAGTAATTAAGCTATAGATAGACATTTAAATGACACAAAAGTATTATCGAAATACAACTGTAAATAGAATAGGAAAGAATAGAATAGAACAGATGTGTGTGTGTTTATGTAAACATGGCATAAACAGCATATTAAAGCAGCTCTCTTACAACTTTGTTTCTTGTGTAAAGCTTGGCATTGTGATTTTCTACTTTCTTTATTAAATAATGCTACTTTAAGTGCTTTATGATTTGGTGGACTTCCTTTATGTGATTAGGAAACTAAAACAATGTTGTACTTGTTTCTTCTTTCTCCTCATTATTTAACTTGCTTTGAAAAATCTGGTCAACATGGTTATGCCTTTGCCTCAGATTTGATAACTAAAGTGTTCACCATAAAACTACTGTATTATGTTAAAGTCTGTGATTATTCATTATGCAATTGTGCAATTCTCCCAATTTTCCCTATTTAACAAAATATTTGATTCTATTTCTATAGTACTTATTCTATTGTATATAGCATTCTTTTTTATTTTGTATAGTATGTTATTCTGTTTATCTTATTCTATTCTATTGTTTTTCTCTTAATTTTTTACTTCTCTTGTACTTGCTGCCATGACCCAAAATTTCCCACGTGTGGGACTAATAAAGGTTTATCTTCTCTTCTCTTATGAATTATTCTTAGACACTGCAATAGGTCATCCATCTATTTAAGTTGCTTTTAAAGGTAACATAGTATGCACCCAGTGAAATGAGGTCTGCAGACATGACTATAATTAACATTCTCCTTTATTACTAATTGCAAGTCACCATATGCATGACATTATGACTGGGAGCTGAGCACCACTAAAACTGAACCTAGATTCGTCTGTTATCTTTCCTCTATATTTTGATAATCCCTCTGTCTCATTGGATTCTATTCATGTGTGTTTCAGCAAGTGTCTCAACTCTGCCCTAATCTGTGTGTTTAAACCCTCAGTTTGCTTCTGTTCTTTGTCAATCCCCCCATCCCCTCAATTTGTGTGTGCTTCCATATGCCTGTCATCTTGTCATTTTCATCCAGTTTGTCCCTGCCCTGCTTTGTTATCCAATTCAATTCAATTCAATTCAATTCAATTCAATTCAATTCAATTCACTTTTATTTACAGTGGCTTGCAAAAGTATTCGGCCCCCTTAAACTTTTCCACATTTTGTCACATTACAGCCACAAACATGAATCAATTTTATTGGAATTCCACGTGAAAGACCAATACAAAGTGGAAGGTGGAACGAAAATCATACATGATTCCAAACATTTTTTACAAATAAATAACTGAAAAGTGGGGTGTGCGTAATTATTCAGCCCCCTGAGTCAATACTTTGTAGAACCACCTTTTGCTGCAATTCCAGCTGCCAGTCTTTTAGGGTATGTTTCTACCAGCTTTGCACATGTAGAGACTGAAATCCTTGCCCATTCTTCTTTGCAAAACAGCTCCAGCTCAGTCAGATTAGATGGACAGCGTTTGTGAACAGCAGTTTTCAGATCTTGCCACAGATTCTGGATTGGATTTAGATCTGGACTTTGACTGGGCCATTCTAACACATGGATATGTTTTGTTTTAAACCATTCCATTGTTGCCCTGGCTTTATGTTTAGGGTCGTTGTCCTGCTGGAAGGTGAACCTCCGCCCCAGTCTCAAGTCTTTTGCAGACTCCAAGAGGTTTCCTTCCAAGATTGCCCTGTATTTGGCTCCATCCATCCTCCCATCAACTCTGACCAGCTTCCCTGTCCCTGCTGAAGAGAAGCACCCCCAGAGCATGATGCTGCCACCACCATATTTGACAGTGGGGATGGTGTGTTCAGAGTGATGTGCAGTGTTAGTTTTCGCCACACATAGCGTTTTGCATTTTGGCCAAAAAGTTCCATTTTGGTCTCATCTGACCAGAGCACCTTCTTCCACATGTTTGCTGTGTCCCCCACATGGCTTGTGGCAAACTGCAAACGGAACTTCTTATGGTTTTCTGTTAACAATGGCTTTCTTCTTGCCACTCTTCCATAAAGGCCAACTTTGTGCAGTGCACGACTAATAGTTGTCCTACGGACAGATTCCCCCACCTGAGCTGTAGATCTCTGCAGCTCGTCCAGAGTCACCATGGGCCTCTTGGCTGCATTTCTGATCAGCGCTCTCCTTGTTCGGCCTGTGAGTTTAGGTGGACAGCCTTGTCTTGGTAGGTTTACAGTTGTGCCATACTCCTTCCATTTCTGAATGATGGCTTGAACAGTGCTCCGTGGGATGTTCAAGGCTTGGGAAATCTTTTTGTAGCCTAAGCCTGCTTTAAATTTCTCAATAACTTTATCCCTGACCTGTCTGCTGTGTTCTTTGGACTTCATGGTGTTGTTGCTCCCAATATTCTCTTAGACAACCTCTGAGGCCGTCACAGAGCAGCTGTATTTGTACTGACATTAGATTACACACAGGTGCACTCTATTTAGTCATTAGCACTCATCAGGCAACGTCTATGGGCAACTGACTGCACTCAGACCAAAGGGGGCTGAATAATTACGCACACCCCACTTTTCAGTTATTTATTTGTAAAAAATGTTTGGAATCATGTATGATTTTTGTTCCACTTCTCACGTGTACACCACTTTGTATTGGTCTTTCACGTGGAATCCCAATAAAATTGATTCATGTTTGTGGCTGTAATGTGACAAAATGTGGGAAAGTTCAAGGGGGCCAAATACTTTTGCAAGCCACTGTAGATGCATGAACTAGTTTTTCAGCGTCACTCTGAGACAGGATATTTCTAATTTTAGAGATGTTGAGCAAATGGAAGAAAGCAGTCTTACATATTTGTTTAATATGTGCATTGAAGGACATATCCTGGTCAAAAATGACTCCAAGGTTCCTCACAGTGTTACTGGAGGCCAAGGTAATGCCATCCAGAGTAAGAATCTGCTTAGATACCATATTTCTAAGATTTTCAGGGCCGAGTACAATAACCTCAGTTTTATCTGAATTAAGAAGCAGAAAGTTAGCGGCCATCCAGGTCTTTATGTCTTTAAGGCATTCCTGCAGTTTAACTAATTGGTGTGTGTTATCTGGCTTCATTGATAGATAGAGCTGGGTGTCATCTGCATAGCAGTGAAAATGTATACTGTCTTCTAATGATGCTGCCTAAGGGAAGCATGTATAATGTAAACAGAATTGGTCCTAGCACTGAACCCTGTGGAACACCATAATTGACCTTAGTGTGTGAAGAGGACTCTCCATTTACATGCACAAATTGGAGTCTATTAGATAGATATGATACAAACCACTGCAGCACAGTACCTGTAATACCTACAGCATGTTCTAATTGCTCTAATAGGATATTATGGTCAACAGTATCGAACGCTGGACTAAGGTCTGGCAGGACAAGCACAGAGACGAGTCCACTGTCAGAGGCCATAAGAAGATCATTTGTAACCTTCACTAAAGCTGTTTCTGTGCTGTGATGAGCTCTGAAACCTGACTGAAACGCTTCAAATAAGCCATTCCTCTGCAGATGATCTGTTAGCTGTTTGACAACTACTCTTTCAAGGATTTTTGATATGAAAGGAAGGTTGGAGATTGGCCTATAATTAGCTAAGACAGCTGGGTCTAGAGATGGCTTTTTAAGTAAAGGTTTAACTACAGCCAGCTTGAAGGCCTGTGGTACATAGCCGATTATTAGAGATAGGTTGATGATATTTAAGATCGAAGAGTTAATTAATGGCAGGACTTCTTTGAGCAGTTTTGTAAGAATGGGGTCTAAAAGACACGTTGATGGTTTGGAGGAAGTAATTATTGAAGTTAACTCAGAAAGATCAATTGGAGAAAAAGAGTCTAAATGAATATCAATGGTACTGAAAGTAGCTGTAGATAATGTTACATCTGTGAGACGATTATTGGTAATTTTTTCTCTAATGATAAAAATTTTATTTGTGAAGAAGTTCATGAAGTCATTACTAGTTAACGTTAAAGGGATGGTTGGCTCAGTAGAGCTCTGACTTTTTGTCAGCCTGGCTACAGTGCTGAAGAGAAACCTGGGGTTGTTCTTATTTTCTTCAATCAGTGACGAATAGTAAGATGTTCTGGCTTTGCGGAGGGCTTTCTTATAAAGCAGCAAACTATTTCTCCAGGCTAAATGATGATCCTCTAAATTTGTGACACGCCATTTCCTCTCCAGCTTACGAGTTATCTGCTTTAGGCTACGTGTTTGAGAATTATACCACGGAGTCAGGTACTTCTGGTTTGAGGCCTTATTTTATTTTTTAGTGAGGAGGTAAAATTATTAACAGGATGATCGACCTCTGTTGGCGTAGCGTTCAGGTAGCTGCTCTGCTCTGTGTTGGTACAGGCCATTGAAGATGATAACAGTGGGTGGATTATATTCTTAAACTTAGTTACAGCGCTTTCAGAAAGACATCTACTTTGATAAAGTCTACTCTCCACTGCTGTGTAATCAATTATTGTAAATGTAAATGTTATCAGGAAATGATCAGACAGCAGAGGGTTTTCAGGAAACACTATTAAATGTTCAGTTTCTATGCCATATGTTAAAACAAGATCTAGAGTGTGATTAAAGTGGTGGGTGGGTTCTTTTACATTTTGAGAGAAGCCAATTGAGTCTCATAACAGATTAAATGCCATGTTGAGGCTGTCATTTTTAGCATCTACATGGATGTTAAAATCACCCACAATAATTATTTTATCTGAGCTGAGCACTAAATCAGATAAAAAGTCTGAGTAATCAGACAGAAACTCTGTGTAAGGCCCAGGTGGACGATAGATGATAAGAAGTAAGACTGGTTTCTGAGTTTTACAGCTGGGTTGGACAAGGCTAAGCATCAGGCTTTCAAATGAATTAAAAGTCTGTCTTGGTCTTTCGTTGATTAATAGGCTGGTGTGAAAAATTGCTGCTACACCGCCCCCTCGGCCTGTGCTTCGAGGTTTCTGGTAGTTAGAATGACTCGGGGGTGTTGATTCATTTAAACTAACATACTCATCCGGCTGCAACCAGGTTTCTGTAAGGCAGAGTAAATCGATTTGTTGATCAATTATTAAGTCATGTACTAACAGAGACTTGGAGGAGAGAGACCTAATATTTAATAATCCACATTTCACTGTTTTACTCTTTGATTCGGATGTGGATACTGTATTGTTCTTTCTTTGTAATTTTTTTTGCTTAAGACTCTGCTTCCTGGTCCAAACTCTGGATGGTCATTTTGGGGGGTTTAATAAATTTGTCCATATGCCTAGAAATGAGAGCTGCTCCATCCAAAGTGGGATGGATGCCGTCTCTCCTAACAAGATCAGGTTTCCTTTCAGAAGGTTTGCCAATTATCTATGAAGCCCACATCGTTTTTTGGATACCACTCAGACAGCCAGCAATTTAAGGAGAACATGCAGCTAAACATGTCACTCCTGGTCTGATTGGGGAGCAGCAGCTGTTTCTATCATTGAGGAATACACCAGCCTGAAGAACTGGCATTTGATCACAGTCAGCTAGGAGACGGGTAGAGACCGACAGGATCAGCAGGTGAGGATATTTCAATCCTTCAAGCCACAATTTATTTGGTGCTCAGGTAATGCATTTAAATTTCTTCCAATTTCTTCCAAGATCAAATTTCTTCCCTGAAAACAAAGGTCTCTGGGCTTTAATAGCTCACATATCCACGCTCCTTTTCAGACTGATTTCTCAGCAGACTGAGCAGAAGTGAAAGCTGCTGCGAGATTTGAAGTAGCTACTCTGAAGCATCAAGGCTGGGTTTTTGGAGCAAGAGAAAATATCTGCACTCAAGTCAAACTCGGTAAGGTCATAAATGGAGTGCAGTTTCATCCTTATAAAAAAATCTTTTACACAAAGAAACAGAATGACTCTGTTCGAAAAAAACAAGCTGCCTGCACTGACAGGATCAGTAAAAGATACTGATAGTTCGATTGGAGAGATCATACATGCTACTTTCTCTATAGCTGAGAATTCACTGGACATTTATAAACACCAGTGATTCCCAAAGTGTGGGCTGGGGCCCCCTGGTGGGCTACAACAGTACTGCAGGTGGGCTGTAATAATTCTATTAGAGCTCAAAACTATATACTTATTAACTTATATTTATTTATTATCTATTAATTAATGTATTCATATAAAATGTGAATTAAAACTGGTACTAGGAAATTATTAGTTTATGATTTTACTCATTGCTCTGACCTAAATAGAAAAAGAGAGCACATTAAACTGGTTTTGTTCTCTTTACTCTGTCTTCCATTACATTTTAGAATTAGGGTTAGGGTTATCCTACCCACTCATAACCCTGTGACTGCATAGGATGAGCATTTTATAACAGCCTGTGTTGCTTTTGTTTATGTAAGGAAATACATCAGTTTCCCTTGTATTTTAAATTTGAGTGAAGATCCTAAATTGGCCCCACTCTTGACTTTGAGCAAGGCTAATCTGTGCTATCCTCACATGAGCACAGTCAGATATAATACAGGCTTTCACTCAGGAGCAGGGAGGCTAAAGGCTGTTTAATGTCTGATCTAACTGTGTCAGACATTTGCGTTCTCACGTGCATGGATAATATCTACAAAATGTCAGACTGCAGTGCATGTGTAAAAATGGTTAGAAAGCAGTGCGTTAATACGTGTTTTGTCTCTTTGCGTAGCTGCTCAGTCCATCCAGACTCCTCTCCATATCCAACAGTAATGCCGGCAACTCAAATACAAGCTCTCTCCAAGTGATTCCTTCATCATCAACATCTGCATCCACGATCCACCAGCTCAACAGCAACATCTGGCAGCTGTGTATCCAACTCGAGGGCATCGCCTGCTGTGCTCAGGCGCTGGGCCACGATTTCCGTCCCTTGTTGATGACCTCGCTGTATCCTGTGCTGGAGAAAGCTGGTGAGGAGACACTGCTGGTCAGCCAGGCGGCACTGAGCTCCATGTGGGACATCAGTAAGGCCTGTGGATACACTTCCCTCAAGGAACTGATCAATGAGAACTCTGACTACCTGCTTAATGACATATCACTCAACCTTCAGAGGCTCAGCCAGCATCCACAGGTAGTTATAACGTGTTTTTGTTTTCAACCCAAAATGGACACAGAAATAACTGCTGGAGGGTTTACTTGATTTCCTTCTTTGCCTGCTTAAGCCTGTGCTGCCCTGAGCTTGTACTGTATTTCATTATAATCCTGTCTTGTTGGCCAGGCTCCACGGGTGTTGACAGTTATGTTGACTCACTCTGACTGCAGTCTGCTGCCGCTGGTCGGGGACATCGTTCAGGATGTGCTGACTGCTCTGGATCTCAGCTACGAGCGCACAGCTGCTCTTTTCTGCTCCGTGCTGCACGCGCTCATGAAGGCACTGGGTAAGATTTCAACAGTGATGTCAGCTTGAGTCTCACATATGCTGGGAGTCAAAGAGGACAAAGAAGAAAATGTGACTCATTGCATGCACTGCCACAATTTTTTATGTTGCTTAACTTTATGTTTTCTGCAGTGCCTTTCAAAGTTTCTATCAAGGAGTACGTTTCAGGATATATAACTTTGCTCGATATGAAATTATCAGTATCTTTGGAAACATTTAATACATCGTGATTGTTTAAATGCTGAGTCGTTTTCTGTTGTAGAATTAATATTCATAATAATATTTATACAGTGGCACTATAGGTGTTTGCAGTTTTACAAGCCTTCACGGTAAAAATGTCTAAATTAAATGTCATTATTGGGCTCTTTCCAAAAACATCAGCGTCTGTGTCACACTGATTTTGATCAACTGACTTATTTTATTGTAACCAAAGCTATGTTCATATTGTTGTCTTGTTTTTCCTTTAGCGAGGTGGTTTCCTTCCACTTGTAGCAGGACCAGTACGTCTGCCAGCTCCAGGCAGAGCTCCAGTGACCAGGAAGACCTCAGCATTCGCCAATTCCTGCTGAATTACCACAAACAGAAAGAACTGACAGAGGGCATTGGAATAGAGGACGATGACACTGAAGACCGAGGTAATAGGTCTGTCTAAGGGCCAGTGGAATATAAGCTATAGTTTGTAGTGGTGGTTATTTTAGATTCAGAGTGTAGAGGAGATGGATCATTGTAATTAAGAGTCATAGAAATCTGAACCTCACTGCTAAACTGGCGGTAACCAGCATTTCATCGCTGCTGGCCAGCACTCCTGCAGAGGCTCACAGCCGATGACCCATTAGCAGTCCTCAGAGCCTTCAGGGTAAGTAAAACAAACCTGTCTTTTCATTATGTGAGTCAAAATTATTCAAGTCGTCTATAGTAACTTGTAATATTGAACTAATCAAAGATGGTGCCCAACAACAGTCTTATTTCATTCAGAAATAGTTCTATTATTTTCTTCTTTGGGTTGTAATGTGAAGACTCTTTAAACTAACATTTCTTCTATCAGCACAGAAAAATCACTGTGGATGCCTTCTTAGAGGCTGCTTTTCAAACTGTCTCAGAGAATCACAAAGTAGGACTTTGGGATAAATGAAGCTGATAGTGTTTTGTGATCTTTGGTGCAAGTGTCAGCTGATTCAACTTGTGGGTGTAAATTAGGCTACTCGTCAGCTCCTGTCATCAGCTGGAATATTTTTGAATTTGTTATTCATATTTTCATTGATGAACTGACAAATTCAGACACGTTAAGTCTGTAAACAGTTATTTATTCACTCAGAGCTGCTGCTGGGAAATTGTTTCATCAGCTTTGGGATATATACGAGTTTTGTAAATACTACAATTCATCCATGAGTACACAACGGGAAGGTTTTATTGAATTTTGACGGCTTGCTGCTTTTGTACATTACATTTTTGTACATTTCATTCCAGGTGCTGTGCGTGCTGGCTGAAACATGTGGGGACTTTCTGAGGAGGAGGGTTTCTAAAGAGGTTCTGCCCAAGCTGAGCGCCTCTCTGGCACGGCAGGCTCCGATCAGCGCCAAGGCTGGGCCTGTCTACACACACACCCTGGCCTACAAACTGCAGCTGGCTGTATTGCAGGGGCTGGGCTGACTGTGCCAGAGACTGGATCTGGGTAAGAGAATAGAGACACAGTCCTCACAAACAGCACAGTTTTACCAAGACACAACATGAGTGCATCATCCTGTAGAACTGTACCTGGGATCTGGCAATGATCAAAGCAGCCACAACATGGACAAATCAGAGCAAGACAACTATTCTTAGTATGACGCCTCACTTTATGGAGGTTGGTGCAACATGAAGCCCATTTATGTAAAACCACATTGAAGATAGATTACCTCTTTTCAGCTGTAATATTTAACTGAACACAATGAGAGCAAAGGGTAGGAGGATTTGTTTGGCCTACTGCTAAATGCCTCCTGTCCAATACTTTACTTTTTCTTTTCACTTTTTCTCTGTGATGTTTTCATCCCATATTTATTTAGGGTAAATACATTTTATCTATCTTATCGAAGCCTATTTGATCAGAGGGCTGTAACTTTCTTGTAGTAATAAACTTTATGATACTCCTAAATGAATGAGTTATAGTCAGCTTTCTTCCTGTGAGTGAGACAACAGCAATACAAGTTTGTGTCTGTACATTAGTACAGAGATGAAGACGTCTCAGTACTGAGGTTAACAAATTAGGTTGTTAGCCTAATTTGACATTAAAGCTGTGTGTGGGGAGATGAGTCGTCAGAAAAAGCCAAAAAACTCAAAGAACTCATTGAAGCTCCTTCACCACCAGGTGGCAGTCTCGTATAACAATGAAAATCAACCAGTGGTATCACAGCATAAATCAGGGCATCTCTGTTTTATTATAAAAACCTTAAAGTGTGAAACAGTTTGACATCCTAAACACGTGACGGTGATGTTGTTGCTAAAAATGCCTCTTCACTGTGGCAGCTCTGTCATTCAACATATTTTAAACATGACTTTGATGATACGGACCACAGCCAGCTGTGCCAGCAGGATGCTGCTCAGGTCCAAACTGCACACACAGCTACGACTGCAAGCAGCTCTTCTTATACCCAACTGAGAAATGTGATTGTTCAATCAGCGAATCACGAGGTGACAGCGAAGGAGGCCGTTTAATTGATAAGCTCAGAGAAGTTGTTGTTGTTGTTTTTGTTTACTTTGTGCTCGACATACTTCCATTAGCATGTTGAAAATATTCAAGTGGCCTGCAGGCTTCTGCCATTACATTACCAATTATGCAATTATGAGCTGCTTGTGTAATTTTTCATCAGTCATTAAGTTCATTAAGCGCTGATGTCCCTGTCACAACATAATGGCTGCGGATTGCTCTAAATTTCCAAAGCTGTTCAGTGTGTGTGTGTGTGTGTGTGTGTGTGCGCCCTTTAGTATTCATCCTGTCATTCATGTGTCTGAGCTATACTGAGATGATCTTACTCCTAACATGACATGTTACAGTCCGTCACCTAACAGAGAAGAGACTCCTGGTTGGAACCTGCAGCTGGTGCCTTTCAGCGTGGAGGCTAAAGTGGTCGGTGTGAATGTCAGTGTGTGTCTTCATGTTAGGCCTGTGAGAGGCTGGTGATCTGTCCAGGGTATACCCTGCCTCTCACCCTGTGATATCTGGGAAGAGGCTTCAACCCTGCATGATCCTAAACTGGATACACAGTTAAGTAAGATAGAGGGACGTAAATTTTAAAGAAACAAGAAAAACCCCCAAACTTCAATCTACAGTTGGCTGATGGGGTCCAAGTGACAAGGTGGTCTGGATATTCAAAGTGGAAATGAAATGCTCATTTTATTATTTTTTAAAGCATTATATAAATAAGTTTTCATCTACTGACAAAACTGGGATTTAATTTTCATTAGTGGTGGCCCCAGGCTGGTCACCTGCGCAGTGTGGAGGTGAACTGAGTGACACGGTGAACATCACGAATGTCACACCCTCCCACTGAGGTTCATCGCTGACAGAGGAAAAGTTACCAGCTGGTGACACGTGGTGTCACAAAGGTGACAGAGCTGTCTGCAGCCTTTCCAGAGCCAGCGTTACATCTAACAGTGACAAGGACTGCAGTGTAAAGACAGTTGTTTCATTTTGTAAGAAATCAGGTTGTTTGTGAAACTGTTCCTTTAAAATAGCTTACGGCACTTTGTGTACAGCAAACTCTCTCATAGTGTGCAGATAAACAGGCACGATACACGTTGTGTGTTTGAGATGCTCTTTGTGATTATTCTGTGAAGTCGGTTTCAGTATGTCTGTGGCTTCAGTTCACAGTGGGTGTGACAAGGATGGGTTTATAAAGGAGATTAACCAGCAGTGGTGAGGGAGAGGTGGAGTGGGCAATTTCGAGAATAAATGCTCACATGGACAGGCAGAATTAGTGTTGGTAAGCCAAACTGTACAAGCTAAAATAATTCTAAACCTAAAGATTATTTTTAGTACTTTGAATGCTTTTTAGTCAATGGTTACCTGAAGGT
Source organism: Oreochromis niloticus (assembly GCF_001858045.2). Classification (NCBI taxonomy): domain Eukaryota; kingdom Metazoa; phylum Chordata; class Actinopteri; order Cichliformes; family Cichlidae; genus Oreochromis; species Oreochromis niloticus. The sequence continues at coordinate 28,761,449 of NC_031984.2, forward strand.
TGTAGCCATCAAGAAACACCAAACTTAGGTTCCTCACTAAAGATGCTCTGACATCATTTACTGTTGCTTGTTGTGGATACTTAGCCTTCAGTTTTGTCTTCATAGGGCGACAAACCTGCTTAGCTGGGTTTAGTTTGGGTGACTGAGTCAGCCATCTGTACTTCACAGTACAGACGGAAAACAACGATTCGGCTGTCACATCAATATGTCTATCCCCTCTAGTGACTTCTTGACTTGTTAGTTTTTTGTAAGGTTTTTCTTCACCAAGAAAAGAATCCTGTGAGCATCCACTTTAGTCACCCTCCAGGATTTCCCAGTCCTTTCAGTGTTGCTCAGCTTGTCAGTGTGTTTTACATAAGTCTATTTAAAGGATGCATTAAATTGTTAATTTGTTAAGTCCATAAACACTCTGCTGTCTCTCTCTCTCACTTAGATCATTAACTCTTCGGACTGCATTTTGAGTCTTCTCTGAAATGGAAGTTCAACTCTTATAAATCATAATGAAATAATGAAAAACTCCAGATCATTTATCTGCTTATTTTGTCGTGGAATAATGAGGGAGTGGGTCTCAGGAAAAGAAATATAATCTGAGTGCTAATTTCTTAATAAATAAAATCCATGTAAATAGAGTTTTACAACCACAGTTACACCACTATCACCGAAATCATATATTTAGCTGACAGTTTGGTTTGAAATGCCTCACTGGCCTCTTGGTTTGACATTAACACTGTATTTCAAACAAAATCAGAGTACAGGCTGTACTGACTGCAAATCTAAACTGTTTCTCTGAGAGGAAAAACAGTAACTGCAAGTTTCTGTAGGTTTAATGGTTTTGGTATACACACCTGTAAAGTAAAAAACACGTGAAGTGAATAACAATTTCACAGATTAAAGATTTCATTAAAGTATACATACCTGAACTCAAATACAGTGTTAACATTGTGATGATGATTTGTTAGCCTTACCTGAAAGGCGGCAGTTTCTTACAGTGACTTGCAGAGAATAAACTATATTGGTCTCTCAGTGGCTCAGTTAGAAGGCAAAGCTCCGTTACTGTGATTACCTCCTGCTGTCTCTTTCTGCCTTGGCAGAGCTGCCAAATGTATATAACAGTAGACCGTAATTTAAAAAAAAGTCCAATCGTCTCTATTAAATAGGTTAATCGGTTGGGTGGTTGAGTCACATTAAGACAAATTATTATTGTAAATTAACTGAGAACTCTAATAGACCCTGGATAATTTTGGCAGCATTCACTTTATCCTCTGTCACAAAAGTAATTTGCTTCTCATGAACTAACTTGCTGAGAAGTCAGTAAATGTACTTTTAGGTTCTGGGCCCTACGGGTAATTCCTTCTTTTTGGTCTTTATTATACCTTCGTCATCAGATCTAATATGCAGTACTATGCAAAAGTCTTGAGCCAACCCTCATTTTGTTATATTTTGCTTCCGAGGAGCCTGATTTGGACGCTAACATTTATTAAAGTCGTCTTGAGCAATATTGTCCAGACTTTATGAGCCTATTTCAAAGTTTTTATTTGGACTTTGGCTGCTTTTTCACTTGTTTTTAGTCCAGTCCCTGTTGAAACATTAAAAATTGACCAATGACTCATTCAAGAATAGAAAAGACACTAACTCTAGGGATGAACCAGTGTTGTTTCTACACATAACTGAAAATCTTTTGCACTTTGTTACTAGCAGTGTTTGCAAAAACACTATTTGTTTCCATTTCTGTACTTGTACTGAATCTATGAAAAATTAAAACTAAAATACAGTTTGACAGCATATAATTATTTTTATAGTTCTATACATGACAATAAATAGTTTTTATTATCATGTTATTTGCATCAGCAAGGTGTTAAAGTGCTATTAGCCAAAAATCTGGCATAGGTTGGGATGCTGTGCGGTGTGTCCTTGAAAAGAAACTTGAAGTGTAGTGATGGCTGTGAGGGTCTAAAGCTGTCTGTAAAACACGGTGGAGGCTCTGTCATGGTTTGGTGCTCCGTGTCAGCAGTGGAGATCTTGTCAAAACTGATGGAATTATTAACTCATAAAAGTGCAAAATATAAAGAAATGAAGGCTGACTCCCCTCTCCATGAATTGCTACCTTATGTGGTGGGGGGGTTTGTGTGTCCCAGGGATCCCAGGGGCTATGTTGTCGGGGGGCTTTTGCCCTCTGCTAGGGTCGCCCATGGCAAACTGACTCCAGTCTTTTGCACAGTACCGTACTTTTTACTCGTTCTTTCAGGCATACTTAATCACTGTTCCTGAGTTTGATTGTAGTAGGTTTGTTTTTCTTTCTTTATTTTCTCTTTAAACCAGATATTTTTCTCTTAAAATAAAACTATTACATTGAAATGAAAGCACTGCTCACAGTTGTCTGATGGTTTTAGTGTAAAAACTGAGAGCAGTGTTTGCATATACTTTTTTAACTTCTCTCTGGCTCTGATGCTTCTGTATTTAAACCCAGTAAGATTACACCTAAATTACACCTAACAAAGGAGCCAAAATGCATTTAGGCAACAGTTAAGATAACAACCTTACATTATGTATGTTAGGTTAGACTGTAGTGCCCATACGTTCAATACTAAATAAAATAATTTTTTTATGCATGTGTGGCATTTGAATTAATCCATTTAATGTAGCGGCATACTCACATAAATTCATAATGTTTATTTTTCTTAAAGCTGGAAGAGTGTGCAAAGTTTTGAAAGACACCGCTGGACATCATTCATGTTATCATTCGTACTGAACAGTATCATCAGCTGAAATGATAAAGTTTCAGTGTGAGATGGAAACAAAATGAGCCTGATTGGATTTTAGCCATGCTAGCTGCAGGGCTCGTCAGTGCCTCCAAAACAGCTCTTACTTATCAGGACATGGGACTTCTTGGGGTGTTCTGTGGTTAAAAAAAAAATACCTTGAACTACTTTAAGATATGCAAGCTGAAGCTTTTGGATTGGCTCTTATAGTCTCTTGACCTGATAATTGAAAATCTCTGTGGAGATCTTAAGCATGCTGTGTGTGCAAGACAGTCTCAAAATGTCTCACAGCTTGAGATCTGAGGTAATTGTGTCCCAGTGACTCCTAGGTACAATTTTAACAAGGTGCTGGTCTGTGTCGGCATCACGCTAAAGCTGCAGATTGTCAGATGACCATTCATGTTATTAATCTACAGGCTTGATATCTGAGGTTCGAGTACAGTGAATGGTCATTAACATCTTTTTAGTGGAACCAGCTCGAGAAGACTTGGAGATTATTTCAAATAAGTTCTTGTTCAAAGGAACATTGAAGAATCATTAAAAGATGTGTCGGCTGTGCCCTTAAGTGAATGCTCAAGGCCAGCAATAGAATTTAAAGCATGGTGAATTAGTTTTAAGGGACAAAACGTATGCCAGGAAATTATCCCCCTCCCTCACCACCACAACAACACTGCTAGCCTCTTAGATGGCACAACTAATCCATGGATTCACTGTTTTCCTGAATCCTATGTATATTGCAGCAGGAGGAACAGAGATCTGTTAGGCTAGCTGGAATAGTTTTTTTCCACAATTTTCAATTTAATGTTTAGAGTTTGCCACTGTGGCCTCGTTTTTCTGTTGACAGTTTCTAGATGCTTTGTGAATGTTGCTGTCACATGATCGGTTGAGCAGATATTTGCACTAATGAGCAGTTGTGGCGTTATCTAATAAATTGGCCGGTGAGCATTTCAGCTCATTTGGTTGCCAAAGCAAGGCTCTGTCTGCTATGAAGAAACATGACGCCGGGCTCAGCTCTCACATGTCATAGCTGAAGTCAGGCTCTTTTTCTTGAGCCTCAGCCACGGGCAGATTTCTAGCCTCAGTTAGATTCAAGGTCTTTAGTCCTGGAGTTTCTACACACAACCACTAACAGAACACTGGGCACAAACTGTTATAGATTATGTTTAAAAATTCCCAGTGGGATTAATAAATACAGTCTCTATCTATATTTACATGCTTCCTGTCTGTGTCAATACATTCTATGGCCTTAAAAAAACAAAAGCTCTAAAGGTCACTGAAGGATTTTCTGCTTACCTTGTACTGCATTACTGGTTAGTACTATCACAGGCAACCTCTCTCAGAGGAGTAAAGCAGTGGAAGCGTGACCTCTCCTGTCTTTTTAAACCTTGTTTTTTATGAGGAAATTAATCTCTTGAGATTTAGAAATTTGAGTTTTCCTTTTGAATTTTTGCCAAAATGGACAACATTAGCCAAGCATGCTATTTGATGGCTGGACAAACCAGAACTCCTGGACACACAGAATCACACGGAGAGCACAGAAACTCCACAAAGTCTTGTTCTTGTTTTATACCCAGGGCATCTTGCTGCGAGGCAACAGTGCTGACCGCTAAGCCACCATGTTGCTTTATTACTGAGATGTACCCATGCTAAAAAGAAAAGGTCTTATTTTCCCATCAAAAAAAGGGGCTATTTTTTTCCTTTATCAATCTTGTGCTTGATTTTCATTGCTGGCACTTGATGCTGTCCTCCTTTCTATCCGACGGGGGAGAGATTTGGTGTTGGGAGATGGAAGGAATACGAAGGAGCAGCAGAGAAACAGTCAGCGGCTGCAGCCTCACTCATGTGAATACCGATTTGGCTACAGCTTACCTCTGGGACGCCTGCAGCAAGCCAATTACCAAGCCTTAGTCACAGAGAGAGAAAGACAGAAACACACATTGACTGAAACAAATAATATGTTTCAGCTCTAGCTCCAGCTTCAGCTCCAATTCCACCCTGTTACTCATTTACCGCAAAATTTACCACCACCAGGCCCTTTCCTCTTTAGTATTTCTCATTCCTCTCCTTCCATCCGAACACCTTGATTCCACAAAAGACTACAGGCCAAGAGTGTAGCCCCAGAAAGGGAGGAAGAAAGGGGATAAAAGCAGCTGCTAAATAATCCCATTTAACTCTGAAATGTGCACTGCTGCTTTTATTCTTGACACACAGCGAGCAGGCCTGGTTCAAGCCGAGTGTGGGTTGAATTGGCAAATAGAGTAAGCAGAGAGGGAGAGAGACATGTTTTGAAATGAGGCTTGAAAGGCAGCCCAGTTTGCAGCTCAGGGAGTTGCTAAATGTCTGCTGGGAAGGATGGTGAAAGAGAGAGATACAGAGTGTGAGTGAGATGGGAGGAGGAAGATGAAAGAGTGGATGGAGGGAGCAGGAGCTGGCAAGGTTACGAGAGGCGCACCAGGTGAATGGGAGGAAAGGAGAACACAGGGAGCTGGGCCACCGATAGACTCAAGACATAAAGGTGGAGGGAAGTGTAGAGGAAAAAGGGGCGCCCCCTTTTTCCCCCTTTTTCCACATACATCCACTCCTTAATGCCAGGAAGACTGGATGTCTGAAATCCTGGGATGTGCAAACAGCCTGCTGTGAAATTCTCCCTGAACCACCTCAGCAGTTTTACTGAGCTCATTAGGAGTTAGCAGAGGTAAAGTCCAGGCTTGGTCTACTTTTTATACTCTTTCATCTTTTTCCTGGTTCCTCTTCTTTCCCTCCTCCCTTCTTATCTTTATCCCATATTTTTGGAACCAGGATCATATCTTTAAAGGATTTGTTCTTTTGGATATAAAAGTGTCATTATGTGCACGCACTGGACATAATCACTAAAGAAGCACTCACAACAGTAACCATGTATGGAGCCAAGCCTGGAGCTTTCCTCACATCCTGCTGCACCACTGCCTGCTGTTTCAGCCCATCCACCACCCCAGCATCCACCTGTATGCTCCTGGAGTTTTATGAGTAACATATTTGCAGGGAGTGATCCACCCGAAGACCAGGCACCGAGCTCAAACTGTATTCTGCTGCTGTGATTAATCAGTGAAATTAACTTGGCTTTGTTCCATTTTATTCTTTTTTATTTTCTTTTACAAGTTGATTTCTGTTGTAATTTCTGGATAAAAGTTAAAAATATCAGATTTTTCTATGAATAAAATATAGTAAAAATGTCCTGTGTTTGGTTTTCTCAGCTGAAGCAGACCTAGATGTGGTTTGTGAAGCCTGTCTACCCTACCTGAGCTCCAGACAACCCATCAGACTGCAAGAAGCCTGTTTAAGGTAAGTCTTTATTAAGGACCACTGTAGTAAGTAACTAAATCTTTCATTTATACTAATGTGTTTGAGTGTTAGCACAGCTAAAAACAAAAAAGGCTCAACTCTTATCCATCATTTAATTATTTACTTGCTGTTTATGGTTTTTAGGTATTACTAATGTTTAAGCAGTATATACACATATATTTGTACTATGTGCAAGACGGTACTTTTCTTTGGGTATTGAAATTCTTGCATGTCCTGCCTGATAATAATTTAGTATGGTCTGATATTTTTACAAAAGACAAGGTGTTGCTTTTTTCTTGTTTTGTTTTTTCAAATCTGTGCTCACATGGCCCTGCAAATGAATCTTCAGTCTGTTTCTAATCAAACCACAACACACAGCTCTGATGAAGCACATTTGGAGTGTTTAACTATTAATCAGCAATAACTAATAGTGTTTTTTGCCTGATACTTTGAATGCTAGTTAATCAGAGATGAATATGTGAAGTGCAGATCTCAGAGTTTTCAGTCTTAGTTGATTTGACAACCACTGTATTACTGGTGCTAATAGCAAAGCTTTAATATAAAGGCCATACACTGTAGGGCCAGCAAATCTAACTATTGTTGTTTTTTTAGGAAGGCAATAAGTTAACCTCATCTTACTTTATATTGCAGTGGCACACCAGAGTTAGGTACACCAGTACAATACATTGAATTCTGTCTCTAATATTCAAATCCTTGAATTAAGGAGTTCTAATCACTTCAGTGGCCACAGGCTTATAAAATCAAGAATTTAGACATGCAGACAACAGCAACTCAGCCACTAAGTGGTAGGCCATGTAAAATCACAGCGTGGGGATGCTGGGCACATAGTGTGCAGGTTGCCAACTTTCTGCAGAATCAGTCACTATATAGTGGACAAAGTTCATAAAGACATCTAACTTCTGGCATCAACAAGACATTTTCATCAAGGGAACTGCAGCTCAAAGGGTATTTTCTTTTTATCAGACCATCTATATAAACAGTAAGGATGGCTCTGTTGGAAGAATCCCTGTAGATGAGCATTTTATGAAATACAGTCATACGACTTTCAGGTCACTAAAACCAAATTTCTTCCCCATTCTGATGCTTACATACAAAAATACTGCCTGTAATTGGATGATTAGATAATTGTATTTAATGTCTAACCAAGTGGCTGCTGAGTTTATAAATATTGCAGTACTTCACCTGTGGTCCAGTTACCTCATTTAGTGTTGAGTTGTGACCATGCAGACATTAATTTTTGTAAATCTAAATTTAGTCAGACACTTTAAGCTTAAATGCAGAATTTTTACTTGTTTAGTTTTTTTGTTTATTTTTATTTTTTAATTAAACTGTTGATCTATCTTAATCTTTCCCTGACACTGGACAGAATGCCATAAATGAAAACTGTACCATCCAGTTGACATCGTATTGCTATGTTGGTCATTAATAGCCATAATTTATCCATAAAATCCATAAAGTGTATGCAGAAGAAAAAGTGAAGTCTTTTTTAACCAAATTACCTGCTAAAAATAATAATTTAAATTCTACAGCTTATATCCTTTATTAAATATTAGTCTATAATATTTAGATTGGCACCATTTTTTAAGGTTTCTACCCAAAAAAGCTTCAAATAAATCACATGAAACACCAAGACTAACAGGTGAGTACATCATCTTCATAAATATTGTTTTTTCAACCAAAAGCTGAAAGCTTTAAAGTCCAGCTCATCAGTGAGACACACTGTCTCAGTGCTGGATGTCAGGCACTGGGTCAGTGTGGCTACTTCAGTGATATATTCATTACAGTGAAATTCTTTATTTGTCATCAGTCTGACACATGCTGAATGTCACAATACATGCCTAGCAGCACATCTAAAATACTGCCAATCAGGTAAACTATTCATTACTATGTACGTCACAGGAAAAACATATCATATGTTACAGAGCCTTCAGTTTTCAGGCCCCTCTTCTATGGAACCAGCTCCCAGTTTGGATTCCGGAGACAGACACTATCTCTACTTTTAAGATTAGGCTTAAAACTTTCCTTTTTGCTAAAGCATATAGTTAGGGCTGGACCAGGTGACCCTGAATCCTCCCTTAGTTATGCTACAATAGGCATAGGCTGCTGGGGGGATTCCCATGATGCATTGAGTTTTTCCTTTCTCACTCACTATGTGTTAATAGACCTCTCTGCATTGAATCATACTTGTTATTAATCTCTGGCTCTCTTCCACAGCATGTCTTTATCCTGTTTTCCTTCTCTCACCCCAACCGGTCGCAGCAGATGGCCCCGCCCCTCCCTGAGCCTGGTTCTGGTTTCTTCCTGTTAAAAGGGAGTTTTTCCTTCCCACTGTCACCAAAGTGCTTGCTCATAGGTGGTCATATGATTGTTGGGTTTTTCTCTGTATGTATTATTGTAGGGTCTACCTTACAATATAAAGCGCCTTGAGGCGACGGTTGTTGTGATTTGGTGCTGTATAAATAAAGTTGAATTGAACTGAATTGAATTACAAATATAATTTTAACAGTTTTTTGGATGACATTAAAAAAGTCCCGGCATGACAGCAGCTATGTCATAAAACTGACTGAAAATCTTTCTGTTTTTAAAGCAAAGATAATATTTAAATCCTTACCAGCAAATTTCATTATGATAGCAGTTTTATTTCCCAGATTTTCTTCTTTCTTATCACCTAGCTCTGTGTAATTAAGAGCTACTCTGTCATTTAGAAAATGTCCCTTAGTCATCACCTTGATTATCTAACCTCCTAGCTTCTGCTAGCCCATAATTAGTACTTACTGTACATTAACATTAGGTGAAAATGGAGCTCTACTGAGTTATGTTTGATTAACAAGAGAAAACAAAAACTACAGTATTGGACATTTTTTGGCTGTTCCCTTATTTTCCAGAGGAGGGAGTCTCAGCAGATGGATCTAAACACATTTTTACACCAAATGACCTTCTTGATGTAATCCTCTCATTTATCCAGGCTTGGGACCAACAGTACGAGTATACTAGCTTTGGAAGCCCTGAGGGTGGCTGTCTTCTCCACCAAGGAGCCACTAAAAAAAAAAAAAAAAAAAAAAAAATATATATATATATATATATATATGAATACGGTTACAGCTGTTGATTGATTGATTTTTCTTTTTTTTTATGCTGTACATTTGTGTCCTACTTTTTGATGGTTGTAGTAGGACAACACAGACAAAGTTTTAATTTTGGTCTGTTTTTAAATGAAATTTTCAGCAGTTAGAAAAATTTGAAGTAAAGGAAGTGCTTCAAGATCCATCCTTTGGAAACTCTATGGCAAATCTAGCTCTGGTGAGGACAGGCTGTGCCCTATTAAGGCAGAGGTTGCTTGACATAGTGACAAGGATGCTGGCCGATCTATCATTGTTATCAGTCAGAGCCCTGCAGGGTTCAAGAGATGTGTAAATGAAGGAAGCAGAATGTCTCTTCCATTATCACATCTCCTCACTGATGGGAGAGCCCGGGACCTCCCCACCTCACCGCTCCATAATGGATGTATGACGCGTCTAGTGTGGGGAAACAAGATCGCCGCATGTTTTGTATTTAGCTGGCCTGGCTTAATGTTAGCGAGTGCGGCACAGCGCCTCTTTATCTCATCCGGTGCTGTTGCTATTTATCCTGCTGCCAGTACTGACAATAGCACCATTAGTCATCAGCAGCAATAGGATGAGGGGAATCTGGCAGCACCTATTACACGCAGGCAACTGCCGAACATCGCTTCTCCTTGATGCACATGGACAGACACACACAGAGCAAGGGGCTGTAAAGGTAAACCGCAACTGGCGAAGAACAACAAAAAACACCCACTTAGGTAGAAATGTGTAGTGAATACTCAAACTCCATTGTTTCATATACAATTTATTTCATTTGATAAAGGCATACACTTAGTGAGAGACCAAACATTCTAGAAGAAATGTACATTTCCCTCGTTTTTCACCCCAACAGTGATCTCTTCTTTACAAAACATCAAATCAAATTACTGGTTGAAAAATAATTCTGCTGATCACCGCTTTAAACCATTAAACCAGCCTCCTAAAGTCTGCCCATAGTAACAGAAGCACTGTTGTCCCTCTGGAGAGTAATACACCAAAGAAGTTGAACCATTCATGGCCTTTGAAACCCAAGAATATATTTTGAGGCAGAGGATTTCAGTGTTTCACTAACATTTCCTCTTACTTTACCCCCTCACCGCCGAAGGCTTTATCCAAAGTGTTACCCATGTCCACTTTGTCCCAATTGATCCCTTCAGAGTAACCTACAGCCCAGAAAGCCTCCCCTTCACCTTTACAGACGAGGTTTCATACAAGCATCTAAGCAAAGAGATTATTCTTGAAAATGGCAGAAGTAAAACGGCCCCTCAGACCTTTTCAGACACACATGTTCAGGCTCATTATTATGTGATTACACTCATGTTTGCTGCCCTGCAAATACAGTAGTTTAAGAAACACTGCTGAAGTACTAAGATACATTAGGGGAGCCCCCCTTTCTGAGCAGCTATGGAGAGAATGTGTCATTCATCTGTCTGTACAGCACTTTTGGAAAGCAGGAAAGCAACAGAAAACTGCTTAAAAACTAAAAGATCTCATTGAAAGGACTTTAAAAGTAAAATATGGACTCGGAACAGAATGATGTTTTTTTTTTTTTTTTTTTTACAATATAAGTAAACTCAGGTAACACTGTTTTTATTGGTTGGCTGCAAAAGTCTTTTTTTTTTAAGAAAATCACTGAACATGCACTAGCTTTAATTCATATTTTACAGTCATATACACAGGGTGGGTTTAGAGGCTTGTAGTGGAGAGGATTGAGGCTTTTTTCTTTTAAAATGACTGATAAGAACTGGGCCAGAGCACTGGAATAAAAGAACTAAGCTGGGAGAGGAATACAGCCCAGCTCCTCCATAAACGGGGGAAGTTTGTTCCACGAAGATCACGATCTATTCTTTCTATGTATTTATAGTCAGGATTCAGAGGCACACCAAATCTGTTTAATTTAGAGGCATTGGGATTTGACCGTTTCATGGCTTTCCAATAGGTTGGGGTCCGCATGGAGCGATTTGATTGATTGATTTCTTTCAGCGTGAACAGCCATGAGTGGACCAAACCTGCAGCACGAAGGAGGGAAGGCAAATTTTCAGAGAGGCGTCATAAACTCAAAAGAGCTCTGTGGGGAGGATTCAGCCCATGTTGTTGTTGGTTTGATTTAAAATCTCTCCCTTTTCAAACTATCGATGTACTTGTGATTTAAGACTTGTGTCTGTGCTGGATAAGCACTGCTGCACAGGGAGAACACTTGTCGATGTGTGGCTGTATACTTATTGAATACACACAGAAGAGAAAAAAAAGATGTAATGAAGCTGAAAAAGATTTTCAGGGAAAGAAGTAGGCTGAGTTTCATTCAGAATACTCTCAGAATGAAAGGGAGGGTTTTTTTCTACTGGGGACAGACCCAGTTATAAATGTACAATATCAGCCTTTCTTTTCTGAGGGTGTATCAAGTGACAGAGTAAGGCAGTGGAAGAAGTATGAGCATGAAAGCAGAGTGTGTCTTTTACAGTATCTAAAGTACAAGAGTGGAACAGAGCACGGGTTAATAGTAAGACAGAAGTCTCTTTTTTTCTTTTTTTTAAATAATTGGTGCTGAGACCAGAACCTGTGGAGCTGCCTAGATCTACACATCAGCACCCCCCTCCCCCTTCCCACCCTTTTGCTGAATGCTGTGAAGCCAGGCTTTACAGACAGCCGAGCAGTCCAACCCAGACCCATGCACAGCGAGAAAAAGCTACATTCCCTGCACAGTTTGCGGCCCTGTGCTTAGAATAAGCCATACTGGACATTTTCTAGAGATTCTGGATTTGTGCACAGGCCTGCACTGTGTGGGAAGAGTAGCTTTTTTATGCTGTGACACACATCATATTATGCAATCCTTGTGTAATGCCATCTACAGCGCACAGCTCGGTTCGTTGGTGCAGTCATTGTGGCTACTGTGGTTACTGTCCACGTCCCTCTTCCTCAGCTCTCTGCCCGCCTTGTGTTGCTGACTGCTGCTGCTGCTGCTGCCGTGGCTGTGGTGGGCAGGTGAAGAAGAGCGCTTGCCATGCTCCTGGTGGTGCCCGTGATTCTGGTGATGGCCGTGAGCGTGCTCTTTGGTGCCACCGAGAGACTCCCCATCGTCCCCGTCAGAGAATCCCACTCCTCTCTTGGTGTCGTCCATGGCCTCGAAGTTGTTGCTGGGGTTGCCGCTGATGACGTCGCTCTCCGGCACCACCTGCAGGTAGGCTCTGACGCGGTGGTGACGCGCGCCCTCGATGTCGCTGAAGTCGATGACGCGGCACTCGTACGTGCCCTCGTCAGACGGCTTGACTCGGGAGAGGCGGAGTTTGTGGGAGATGTTGCTTCCTACAACCTTCACAACCTGATGAAGGTAGACAGACAAAAAAACAAACAAACAAATAAAAAAAATATATAATGTGGTTGGACTGTAACAAATATATCCAATATAACTTCCAATCAGAAGAGATTTTACTAATAAGTGGCCGTTTCAAGATAATGGCAACCCAACAATAAATGTAGTGAAGTAAAAACTATTAGTTTGATGAGTGAATGAATGAACTAACTGTCACTATAGCTCCTGTTCATATCAGACCAAGAAAAACCTGCAATCTATTGAGAGTACTGAATTAATTAATGTTGAGTCCCTTTAACTGGAATAGAAGGAAAATGTCATTTACTCTTTCAAAAAATGAAAAAGAGCAATTTGAAAACCCTGAAAATGATTCGACTAATATTTCAGCAAAAAGCAGCTCCTGTACTGTAGCTATCTGTGCTGTCAGATCAGCTTTGTTTGGCTTTGTTCTTGTTCTGTATATGCAGCTGAAGATGAGCCTTCAAAATAAAAAAAAACATAGGAAAAGTGCACAAAACCCCCCAAAAAGGACTTTTGCTATCTCACAGACCCCGGGATGAGTTATGTTCTTACAAAATGTGCACTCACCTTCTCACTTCAACTAAGCATGGTGTGCTTTTTACTGGCTTCAGCTATGAAGTTTTACTTTATTCATACGAGGCTGCTACAGTAGCGTATTAATGTTATTGTAGGTGAAATAGAAGAAGTTTGAGCTGGGTCAACATATACAGGGCTGTGCAAAAGTCCTTCATTTTTATATATTTTCCTTCAAAGGAGTCAAATGTTTTGTCATATTTAAGATAGTTTTGAGTTCACGGGCTTTCTGCAGGTCTGTTAGAGTTTCTCTTTAGCTGTTTTTTACTTATTTTCAGTCCAGTCCTTGTACGTGACCCTGTTCAAAGAGTTTTTGTGTTTTTCGTCTGAATATGTTTGCACATTTCAATAAATCGATGCACCTATTTCTCGTTTTCTTTGTAGCAGCACACAAAGAAATGAGTGAAGAAATAAGAGGCAGCTCAAGACTTGCAGAGTACTGCATGGTCTGTGAGATTAAAGTCATCATTTTTAATGAACCTCATGGCTACCCTTTGTAAAGTGGGAACAACCTCATTACATCACACATGTGGCCCACTTGCCTGGCCACGCAAATTACACTTCAAATCTGACTCGGCAGTAAAGATAAACTCAGTATTTTAACTGTGAATCATCATATTATCATAAGCATCTGGATATGACCCTGAATTGTGCCTGTTTAGAAGAAAATAACACACTGATCTGAATGAAATTGGCAGCACTCCTTGTTTACTTGTAGCCTCTGTCGCATGATGGTGATCCCACTTGCAAAATGAAGTGATGCGGCTCATTTACAAAAAGACAGTTTCTGAAACATTTCTCATAAATTTGTAACTTTAATCTCATTTGTTGACTGCAAACTTTCAAAATGTTATGAAATTTATCATTTTTCTTGTAAACCTGTGCAATTTTCTGAAACACCTTTAAGTTTTTCTTTTTTCTCTCTGAATTGGATAAGTGGTTAAGATGATGATAGATGGATGGCTCATCCAAATGTATCAGATTTCACAAAAAGGTTTTTTTTTCCTTTGCAGTCCTGAGCCGGTTTTCCTCAGAAGAAGAACACAACACATAGAAAATCAAGACAAAATGACATCACAGACGTGGCATTTATCTTCTCATCTAACAATCAGCGAGAATGCAAATCAGTGCATCGTTTCAAAATGTCAAATTATTACTTTGATTGTATAAGCATCCTTCTTGCATGCAAATTCAGTCAAGCCACTTAAGGCTTGCGGCTGCCTATCATACACTCGTCTGTGTTGAGAAAATGAGCTGAGTATATTTTGAAGATAGTTAAGATGCGTGAAGTGTTGGAGGTACAAAAGAAAGATCATAAGAAGAACAGAATAAATGTGTAGTGTGGCCTGAATGCACTCTGAGGCATCGCCTCCTCCGAGCCAATCACTCAGACAAAGGTGGCGCTTAATAAAATCTGTGAAAGTACGAAGAGAAGGTACCCAGGACGTCAAGCGCTTTGCAAGTTCGCAGAGCAGCAGTTGAGATGATGAGAGTCTGGGGACATCTTAAGATGTGACGCACCAAGATATAAATACAACTTCATTTATCACCCACCTTCCTCCTCGTGACGCCAGTAGATGTTGGGATGTGTGCATCGTGTGAGGCAGCAACATTTGCGCGTTTGGCTGTAAGCGTGAGCTTAATGTGTGCTGTTTGCGAGCTTGTGTCTGCATATGTGAGCATCTCATGGTGTTTTTTGCTTGACTGTATGGATGTTAGCCAGGATCCATTATATAGAGAGAGCTCATAATGATTTTGCAGCTGTGTAGCCTGCAGTGTTTTGCTCCACCCACACAAACATGCACACAGACACACAAATGCACACAGACACACACACGGTCACAAAAAACACAGCATCAGTGATTCAGCAGCAGCTAGCCTTTTGGGAGAAAGCCGAAAGGCTTTGTGTTTTTGTGTGTACATGTTTCTGCATGTTTAATGCAGCTTTATGCATCTTCAACTTCTACACACACACACACACACACACACACACACACACACACACACACACACACACACACACACACACACAGCTTTAAAACTCAAGAAAGTAGAACATTTTTTGGTTCATTTTTGTAATTATAAAGTCAGTGGAAAGAGATAAGGCTAGGGGAATAAGTTTATGTAGAGATAACATGCAGTCGGTCCTGCAGTCTGCTCACTTCTGCAGGTAATTAGAAAAAAGTCAAAATGTTGAGTTACTCTATACTGTCCTGCTTCTTTCAATAAAAGGCTCACCTATTTTCCCGTTTGCCAGGGTGAGTACCAGAGGAGATATAAAAAGATCTGCTGACTTCCCACCCTTCCTTTTTCACTGTGTTTTATTGAGATCTGGTGCTGCAGCCACAAAGATTCAGTAGTGTTTATTAAAATTTGTAACTGATGCCCTCGGGGGCCACTCCCCCATGGGGAGGACACTTAACCACCCACGAGCAGCAGCGCTGCCTGCTCTTTGCCTGACGCTGTGCTTCTGCAGAGCCATCGAGGTTTTTAGTGAATGTGTTAATGCACTGTCTGGAGCGTTCACCCGCCATGCGAGCTGCAACGACTGAAAATCACATCGCTGTGTGCAATACAGCATAAGGACAACATCTGTGGATCATGCAGAACAAGAAATTTAAATGTAATCATAAGCATTTTGAGTCTTCTAACACCAAGGCAAACATAACGGCTTTCTGGAGAAAATAACTGCAGATATTGTTCACAACTCACACTTATCTTTGTAGCATCCTTTGCCATCTCCTCCTCAGGAGCCACCTAGGAAAAGTGACAAACATTAGCAGAAGGATCTCAGTTTGATTGGCTTTCCAAACTAAAAGTGAAACACATGTACCAGAATACAGAACTGATTATGTTTCTTGTTTTTCTTACTGTGCCAGTTAGATACTGAAGCCCACATACTACAGTCAATATTTCACAAACACACAAATCAACATAAAATTCGCAAAGGTTTTTTCAAGTTCTGTATTTTTTTGGAGGAAAATGTCAGCTGTCATGGGACAAATACCATCACAATATGCAGTTTTGTGCAGGTTTTTGTTCTGTTCTGTTTTATGCACAGTTACTGTATTTGGCTCAGTCTGACTGTCATCAATTCCTACATGCATCAAGAAAAACAAACCAACTGCTTAACATAGTCAGACATCTAAAAAACAAAACATATTTAATATTGAATATAAATGTGATATCGAATCTGAGTCTAAATGAAGGCTAATGTTACTCAAAGTCTAGTAGATGTGAGAGCAGCTGGTTAACATCTAATTATGTTATTGTATTGGCTTCATGTTCTTCTGCATCGTTTTATTAATTTTCGCCCCCATGTGGCTAATAGAATAATTAAAGTTGTTTTAAAGACTTTAATACGAGCTTATGTGAAATCATAAGGGATATACACGTGTTGTGGGAGGGGGAGCTGGGTAAGATGAGAAAGTGTGTAAGTTAATACATCGCCTGAATATGAGCAACCATACCACATGCAAGTCATTTTACTCTGATTTAAGCTAGAAAGTAACTTTTTCAGCTCGCTGTAAATGACGAATCTTATGGATGAAGTAAACAACACATTTTTTTTTTAAAGAAAAAACGCTTTTGACATAACAGGTATCATCAATTTCAGGTCCAAAGCTATTATTATAGTTATAGATCACATATTGATGAAATGCCAATAAATACATCAAAACAAATAATAAAAATAAAACATGCAAAAGTGACTGCGGAGCAAAATGGGACCAAAGCTTACTGTCTGCATGTGGCAAGCCGATCCATAACGCCACTTTCTTTGACTTGAGGTTGTAATTCTCTGACTTTAGATCAAGTCAAGTTAAAAAAGAAAAAGGGCTCATATTACCTCACTCTCCCATATACTCAAAAGACAATTTCTGAAGACACCTCAGAGACAGAGAGGGTAAGTAGTTCTTTCACCTTATGAGTCCATGGGCTTAAAAACACCTGCTGTGGCAACTGCCATAAAGGTTGTTTTGAGCACTTTGGCAGGTGTTGAAATGTGTCTCTGTGGGCATATTTTAGCAATGTGATCACACAGATGTGAAACTTGACAAGTGTGTAGCTGAGGTCAAAATGAAGGCTGAGTTCCAAGATAAGTACTGGTAAAGGACACTGGAAGAAATTGAGGCAAGGGGCTCAAAACCTGTTCCCACCTTACAAACCTGCACCCACATTAGTCTGTCTTCCTTTGCATACTTATAGCTCTTTCTGTGATTTATAATCTGTCCATTTACATGTTACAAACACATTTACTACAGTGCCAACTCTAGTTAGAAGATGTGTGCATCAGCATCACTGGGCTGGTGGGATCCCATTGCAAGATCATCTATAATTCACATCTGGAGTTGATCTTTTATTTTAATTTTTCATCTTTTTGATCATTTTGGTAGCATTGTAGAAACAAGCAGTCAGACAGTAGTGATTCAACTGAGCATTTAGAACTATCCCAGGTAGGATGATCACCTGTAAACAACATCACTAAAGGTGAACATATCCTTTAAATAACCCCCCCCCCCAAAAAAGGAGTCAGGTTTTCTGTTGTGAACTTACTTCATTAGTTGTCCAGGGCTGCCTGTGGGTCCAGTCAAGATGGTTCCTGATGTACCACCACTGGATTTCCAGTGCATAGGAAGGGGTTCCTGCTCCTCTGAATGAGCAGGCCATCTCCACATCCTGACCTCTTTGGGCAGTCATATCGTGAGGCACCTCTGTGAACATGGCTGGACAGACACAGACATGGTTAACAAATGGTTCTAGTAGCTAGCTTTCAGTTCAGACAGAACAGCAAGCCTGAAGTGGATGCCCTTTGGAGCTTGCACCAAAACCGTAATGAGCTTTTTACAAGTGGATGACAATTTTCTTGACTTGAGCCTGGTAAAAGGGCATTTAATCACTATATATTTATTTTTTCTGCTCGGTTTTACTCTTGTAAGGGTAGAAAATGTTCTGATCCAACATTTAGACACACAGTGAGGTTTGATTTATACATCACAAATCCAACAATCTTTCAGAGAAGAGAGAAAGTTAGAGCTTGAGACCCTTTTCTGTCAAATTAAAATCGAGGTAGAGTGAAATCGAAGGAGGAAGTTGTTAGTGATAAGTACTCAGAAATATATTCTGAAACACTTAAATCAATTTTCAGGAAAACCCTTAAATTGCTTCAGCAAAACAGTTGATAGATCTGAGACTGGATGAGTGTAATGAGTCTGGATATTAACTGAACCAATAATACAACAGCCCTAGCATAAATCATGGAGGAAACGAGGTGAGTGCTTTCTTTGTTCCATTTTCAAGCTGCTACAGCTAAATGATAAGTGTGTGTGAAGGTGAGACTGATGAACGCGAACAGGCAGAATGAGTGGGGATGTACTGAAGAAAGACCCCGAGGGTGAGGAGAAGGAAGTGTAAGTTATATTTGAAAACTACACATAAAAAATGTTAAATTTTTTGGCGTTTATGAAACCTATGGAGAAAGAAAGGCTTTTTTTTAACTTTTTAAAAAAAAAATTTACAGCCAAAAAAGTGCAGCTGTGCTTAAACCTTTAAAATCACAACAGTATATGAAGCAGTCATGAAACTTTATAGCTTTGTAGCTGAGATTACACGAAAGGGTGAGTCTGACAATGGGTGTGGTCCAACCCATTATAGTGATCCAGTGGGCCACTTTACAGCAGTATCATCATATGATCGAATACAGTGTTTAACTGGAAGAAAGTATCTGCTGAGTGTGACTTAAGTGGTCCATGTGAAGGATGAGGTAGGTTTAGAGGCAAGTCAGAAAAAGATGTTGTTCCTGAAAATTTAAGGTCAAAGACTTGTTTTGCAAGCTGATTTTAAGAAGAATTAGTTTATTTTTTAGGAATTCTCAAGCCAGTGAGAGGAATATCTCAGTAGAGACTGAAGACACAGCGTGGTTCCTAAAATTTCTAAAAATAGAACGTGAGGCAGAGCTTTCAGCTATCAGGAGACAGACATCCTCGATACCTTTAGGATTAGGCTTCAAACTTCTCGTTAGGGCTGGATCTGGTGTCTCCAGCAGAACCAGGCTCAGGACCCCCAACCGGTTGCAGCAAATGGCTACACCTCGCTGAGCCGGAGCTTTCTTCCTGTTAAAACTGAGTTTTTACTTCCCACCATCGCCAAGCTCATAATCTGATCATTGGGGTTTTCAATCCAACAGTGAAGGGTGCAAATAAAACACAATTGATCTGAACTGAATATGTAAGACTTTCCAACACATTATAAGAATAAACAGGAGAAAATGTATACACACCCATCCATTTCCCTGCCAGCTTACCCCATATAGGATCAGGGAGGAGTTAGACCGTATCCCAGCTGTCATAGAGCAAGAGGCGGGGTACACCCTGGACAGGTGTACCCCACGTCTTGACCTCTTGACCTGAACAGTCTAACACAAGGCTGACAAAAGGAGAAAGATAACCATTCATATCTATGGGCAATTTTGAATCACCACTTAACCTATCCCCACTAAGTGTATATCTCTGGACTTGCCAGGGTACTCAGAGAGAACCCATGCAGGCACAGAGAGAACATGCAAATGTCAGGATCCTGGGTCTCTTGACCCGGCGTTTTGAGTTCCTTGTGTCTTTTGTATTATGTTTGATGTTTAAGGTTCTCTTTGTATCTTAGTTTATTCCATAGTGTCCAGTGTTCTTAGGTTTCCTGTATTCTCTGTTAAGTTTCCTGTGTATTTAATAGGTTTCCCTCTGTGTAGCTGACCCCTGTGTCTCCCTCTGTGTGTCTAAGTGGATATAGTGATGTGAGTATTGTGCTTTGCTCCTCCGTGTTCTCTATCTCCCTCCAGGCTGTCTCTGTGTACTTCCTGTTTTACTTTGAAGGTCTCTGTCTCATGTAAGTGTATTCTGCTTTGCTTCCTTGTCTCGTCATGTCTGATTTCTCTCAGCTGTCCCCCCCTCTGTGTCTCATTCCCCTCATTATTCCCCAATGTACTTAAGCCCTGTGTTTCTCTGTGTCAGTGTCGCGTCCTCCGTCATGCTGTGTGTTTCCTTGTGTGCCTCTTGATGAAGTTTAGTTTAGTTTATATTTTCCAGTTTGGTTTAGTCTTGTATTTTTTCTGTGTGTCAGCAATAAAGCTGCATTTTGAGTTATTCCCGTGTGTTGAGTTCTGCATTTTGGGTCCTCTTCCTGCCTGCACACAGCCGAATCATGACAGCAAACTCCAATCAGAAAGACCCAACGGCCAATGGATTTGCTGTGAAGCAGTGTGCTAGCCACTGTCCACAGTGAAAATCAGGCAGGAGTTATTAAACTAGGCTAGCATCCTCTTTGCTTTTTGATTGTGTGGTGTTATCATATCATACTGTAAGGCAGGGGTGTCAAACACCAGGCCCAGGGGCCAGTATTGGCCTGGCAAAGATTGGATGGCATTGGAAAATGTGAAGGAGGGAGTAAACTTTTTGACTTTTAACTGTATTTTCATAGGTTTTACAACTGTTTCTATATATAAAGACCTCCCCCATGGGTATTCATACTACTCCAAAGTAATAAGTAATATATAAACAATTAGATGACAGAATATAAAGGATAGTTAATTCACAGTTAAACTTCCTTAGACTGATGGAAAAGTGAGCTGGTCTTTGGTCTTTGGTCTAAAAATCAAAGTGCGTTGTATGTGTATGCCTGTGAGTCTGTCAGTAGATTTTAAATATCTTTGAATTATTTAAGAAAGGTAACTTAGCAATAACAAAAGTCACTACTGCTAGTTTGTCCATGAATGCGAAAACCACCAAATGCAAGAGAATTTTCTACAAAAATAAATTTTCAATACACACCCAAATTCACCTTCTGCAGGTGTTAAAGTGCATGTATCTACAATCAGGCCATGGCCCTAATTTTAAATGTGCAGGAGATGTGCCAGTAAAAAGTCTTTGCTATCCAAGAGTAACCATAGAGAAAAAAAATCATTCTGCCAATAAACACAGAAGCAAAGACAGCCCATTGTTTTAAATAATGTGCCATGCATCATATGCACCATATGAAAGGGTCGTTGAAGACAATATGAGGCCGTCTGTCCAAAAGTTCAAGCTAAACTGGAATTGAATTGATCAACATGATAATGATCTTAAGCACAGTAAATTTGCCGAGGAATGGCTCAAAAAAAGAGGATTATGGAAATAGCCAATTCAAAGCCCGGCTGAAAGCTCGGGAACCATTAAAAATATATTTCACACTGTTTAAACATTAAAACAAGGGAAAACATTCACACATGAACACAAGAAAACAAGAATCTTACATCATCTTTATTCTTCATCCTTTCCTTTCACATACTCCCACCAAAAAAATCAAAACAAAACTCAACAGGCAGCGATCAATCACACCAGAGATGTCTACTACTATGAAAGAAACCCAACACTCGTTGCTTGCGTCTACATCACTGCCGTATTTTCAGCATTGTCTACAACACTTTTCATTTATCATGCTGGAATTAGGAGTTTTCCTTCAAACTCAGTAAACTTTAAAAAATCTCCACCTTTGAAAGTGCCCCTACCAAGATTTGTCCAGCTTATTCACTCAATAAGACTGAGTGAAATCAGTGCCAACTAAGTGCCGATTTTCATCTCGGTTCATAGATTAATCTAGCCCGTTCAACCAGTGAGCCTGCGCTATGGATCCGTCTTGTATTACGAGAGCAGTACAAGCCTCGAGTCATATATCCCTCTTGTACATTGATCAAATCTGCTTGTATTTTTCATTTGTGAAACCCGAAACACACCAGGTATCGATTTGACATTACACAGCCGGAGCCAGCAACAATGCCCGTGGCCCTTCTCTTGTAGATAATATTCAAAGCTGGGACATAAAGCACGGTGGAAGATAGAGCCTTTGAATTTGCTTTCAGCAATGATAATCTATCTTTTCCCACTTAGCTGTGAAGCCCACAATGCAAAATCCTTGGGCATTGTTTTGGGGGGGGAAGGGGGCTTTAATGCTTCCCAAATTATAAAACCACATGAAAATGTGATAGTCATCAGCAGTTTATTATAATGTAAGAGAGATAATTCTCACCCAGTAATTTACAAAACCCACACAGCAGATGCTAATTTGATAGCATGATGTGCTGTTTCTCAGTCATCCTCTTCCAGTAAAATGTCTCTTTTCTTAATTGCATTATTTCCCGCACCTGTTTAAGACTTTAAAAGCAGCTTTTAAAATGTAACAAATCTGAGGAAAATCTCACATATTATCGTGCTGAATTTAATTATCTTCTGCTACTCTGCAAATCTCGACAATTCTCCTGTAATGATGATTCAAACTTGTGGCTCTCTAATGCTGTATCTCTTATTAATAGCCATTTATAATCACTGCATTGTTGAAGCCATAAAAGGCAGTGATGAGTTAGGTCTGCTCACCCCGAAGCATTATTATTATCCGCGAGATAAACGACGGAAGGCTCTCGGGCGACTGCTGCAAGTCGGTGCTTAAAAGCTACAGTACGGCTGCCAAGTCACACTCCGTGTCAGCCCTGTTACCACAGGAGGATGGAGAGATGGACAGACAAATTAACGGGGGCTGAGAAGAAAAGGCTGCGTGTGTTTGCGCAGTCATCGAGAAAACTCATCACCAGAGATCAAATTAACGAGTGATGTTTGTGAGAGTGTGGCTCTGTGTGTTTGTATATGGGAAGAATTAATATGAGATTTGCTGTGCGTGAGACAGAGGGAGAGGGACAGGAGAGGAGGAGGAGGAAGGTAGAGGACAGCGTGTGAGGCAGCAGATAGCTTGGAGTGGAGAAAGCTGCAGAGGCGCCTGCTATTGTTTATTTCTTTGAGAAGTGGAATGTGGTAATTACAGTGGTGATAAGAGGGGAGCAGGAAATGTTCCTTTGTAACGTACTTACTCCGGCCAACCTAACGTCTATCTTACACTCTTTATAAGCTTGTTTACACGGATGAGATCCGCCTAGGTGACACTTTGCAGAATAGCGAAATTTTGGAGAGAAAGGAAGGAAATTGTTTTCTGTTTTGTTGAAAGAACCATAAATATGACATTTCTTAAGTCAAGAAACTACCTTTCACACTTGCTGCTACCCTTCTGTTATAGATCACACTCATCTCCACCCTGCCTGCACTTACCTCTTCACCCCTCTTGTGCTCTGTCCATTGCTTTCCACAAGAAGGATGTAAATTCAAGGAGAACAGATACAAGAGGTTCTAAGATGAGTTATTGCAAAACATATTACATTTTCTGATTATTTACTTCCTCTCTGGACCGAATTCTTTTAGTAAATTTGGTTTGTGGCTTGTCTTGTGTATAGTATTCAGAAGAGCAGTAATCATACCCTGCAGGCGCCTGTTCATGTCAATAAAGTCATTATAAGAGTTCACAGTAGCTTCTTTTGTTTTTACTGTGGAAATGAAGAAGGAAGAAAATCTGTCAAGAGCTAAGACACTGGGACTGCGTTGGATGATGATGGTTTTTGCTTTGGAAATGCTGATTTTCTCAGTGATTGGTGCCAGCTAGCTGTTTTCAGCTCCAATACGTTCACCAATACTACCTGCCCGGCACCAAACAGGAGGCAGATAGTGTTAGATAAAACGTCCAATGTGGCAGTTCTCTGGAAGAAAATGGCTGTGTTGGTGCCAGATGTCACAGGAGAATGGCCAGACTGCTCTGAACGCACAGCACGTTGGAGCAGATGGGCTACAGCTGCAGAAGACCAAACCAGGTGCCACTCCTGTCAGCTAAGAACAGAAAACAGACTACAACTCCCACCACTTCACCAAAACTAATCAACAAAAGTCTGGAAGAATGTTGCATGGTCCGATTAGTCTTGATTTCTGCTGCGGCATTGACATGGTAGGGTCAGATCTTGACGTAACCAACAACATGGATGTATCCTTCGCTGGCGAGGTGGTGCAATGGTGTGGAAGATACTTTCTTGGCATATTTTGGGTCCCTCAGTACCAACTGATGCCTCCATCAGAATAATGTGCCCTATGTCACAAAACTCAAATCATTCTAAAATGTTTGTTTTTTTAACATGACAATGAGTTCAATGTACTCAGATGGCCACAGACCTCAATCCAACAAAGCACCTTTGGGATGATTTGCATCATGGATGTGCAGCTGACAAATTTGCAGCAGCTGTATCAATATGGATTAAAATCTCTAAGGAATGTTAAATTTATGCCATGAAGAATTAAAGAACTTTTGTGGGCAAAAGAGTCCGATCCAGTCAGTTGTATAATTTGCTACTTGACTTTTGATACTCAGTTTAGCTCTGTTACTGGTACTCCACAAAACTCATTAACGCAGTCACATCTTTTCTAGTAAACCTACGGAAATATAAAACAAGATATTGGGGTTTTATAAGCTGACAGTGCATACATTTGGGAGGCTTTAATGACCATCCAGCAGCAGGTATAGGCTCCACAACTGCACAGACTCAGATCCTGACCTACAGTGCACAGTTTAAAAAGGGACTCCTGAATCTAGCAGTGGATGTTAGGTCTAGAAAATGGTTATTTTTATCATTTGTTAATGTTTGTATACATAAATTCCCAACCTTTCTAAAAGCTCTGTGTCTAAGGCTTGCCAATGGGGAACCGTGCAGCTGCACATATG
This sequence comes from Oreochromis niloticus, assembly GCF_001858045.2. Classification (NCBI taxonomy): domain Eukaryota; kingdom Metazoa; phylum Chordata; class Actinopteri; order Cichliformes; family Cichlidae; genus Oreochromis; species Oreochromis niloticus. The sequence continues at coordinate 28,786,165 of NC_031984.2, forward strand.
CTCTGCTCCAATTATAGTTGGAGATTTGGAGGGTAAACAGACCAAAGCAGGCATAAATCTAATAACCACGGCAACAAATTCACAATTTACAGCACAGTACTGCATTTTAAAGAGATACAAGTGAAGTGAAGAACGAAAATGTAATCATTCTTAAATTTATTTATGATCTTTGTCTCAAAACAGAGGCCAAACCACAACTCTGACAAGCTCTGAGGACTACACCTGGAGTGACTGTGAATTCAAGAGCAGTCACATTTAAATCCAAGCAGAGTACACAGGTAAAACTTTTTGCTGTTCACTTCTCCTCTTCTCCACGCCTCAAAAAGAAAAAAGAAAAAAAAATCACTTTCCAAGGGCTCATATGTTATTTCACAGCTGCCTAACAAGGATATTGAGAGACCCGTCATGCATTTGCTTCTGTGCATTTCGCCCGCAGCCTTGTGTAACCCTCTCTCACTCCTCATAGCTTCCACAACGCATTGGTGCAACAGTCGAGTTTTTTTTTTAATACATAAGGGCTTTGGCAACACTGAGCCTCTCTGTGCCTTTTCTGCTCACGATCTGAATCCATCATGATCGGGCAGCTGGCGGCATCAGCCTCTGAATGTCAATGCTGCTCAGTGTGCGAGATGGCTGGTGGTGCATCGTGCCGCGTACAGTGCTCTCAAGAGCTTTTCAGCATCTTGAAATGGCTTCATAACAGTTAAGCAAGTGGTTACAATGTAATGTGGCTCACAGCCTATTAGAATGGTAATTAAACTGATGTATGTGCATCTTCCATTACACACAGAAAAAGAAGGGTTATATTTTGCCCAGCTACATTTCTGCAAAAATAGAATTCCATTTTCATTACAACACTAACTTAGTTAATAATCCCTAATAGATGCACACACATACAAATGTAAATCTATTTGTAGTTGCTAGTTTTAGTGGTGCTTTAATCTGTTGGCTAAATGGATGAAATTAAACATCACAGTGCTATTCATTTTTGCACAATGGATGCTTTTTGCTTAGCTGTAGACTGAAAGATACCCCTACAGCCAGATGACAGTGACTTGGCCTTCTGGTGGTTAAATATAGTTATTTTTATTGCTCTGTGTGGCTGTATGCCTGGTATTGCTGTCATGTTGGGAAGTGAACTTAAATAAATCAGATGTCTCTGCGATGGTATTGAATGATGGAGAAGAATTTCAAGAACTGAAGTGCATAAAAGTTTTGAAAAATATGTTATAGAGGAGACCTTTTCTTCTCCTCTTCTCAAGAGGCTCACGGGTTCAGCAAGAGCTGGTTGGAGTTAATCTTTTTCAAGGACTCTTCAAAAGACAGACGATGTCAAATCTGCTGCCATAAACTTAAAATGTGTCTTTTCATAAGACCTGCTGCTGTAACACCATGCATTCATTTTGATTTCTATTATTGGAAGCACACAAACAGCTGTACCTTCAGTATCACTTGAACACATTCCTATCTGACATTAGCAGATATTACAGTAATACAGGCTTTATATTTTGCACATGTTTTTCTTTTGATATGAAGGATAAGGTTGTAATGCCTGTTACAAAGTGCCTCCAGTAAGTCAAAATTTCCATTAAACAAAAATGTTACTTTGGATTTGATTACATAGCTGTTCCATGGGTTCCAATCTATGTGTTTCCTATTTTGTTTGGAAGTTTACCCTTTACCTGTACACTCCTTACACATTACTGTAGCAAGATAAAAAATTAAATGACCAGAGGATAGACAAGGTGGAAGAAATGGCAAATATGCAGTTATATACACTCTTCTTTTGGCTCTAGCTTGGTTTCCAATAGCCCATATTAGCAGAAAGCATTTGACTTTGTTGTTGATGTTGTCTTTCTGCCATTTGTTTACACTGAGAGCTGTGTCAACATAAACCAAAACAATGAGCTAAAAGAGGTTAAAATGAAACGATCTGCACTACACACCAGTCCTGGGATGTGCGTGCATGTGGAATTTTGTGTTGTATGCTCTTGTGTCCAAAATCTATTGTGTCTGTATTCTATATACAGCAACACTGCACAACTGCAGTGGCACACAATGCACACGTGTATTGTCTGTGTATGTGTGGACCTTCACCACCCTTGGCTTTGCCAGCTCCTCCATTTGAGATCAGTTTCCTGCTGTTTTGGCCTAAATCCCAGCTGCCGGCCCGCCTCCCCACAGCGCAGGTCAAACACTGTTTTCCCTCTTAATCAAATGAAAAAGGTTAAAAGGAGAACATGGCTTCCTGAGCCAGAGGGTTCAGCCAGAACACCAAGGACAAGTCATCGTTTTCCTGTAATTCAACACAACAAAAGGTGGCACCTCGGCACAAGAAATTATTACCACATCATCACTGAGCGATTATTTCTTCACAAAAACACAATGAGAGCAGAGAGTTCAGAATAACAACTAAGTCCTTGTATTACAAAGCAGTGTGAGATGAATGCGCTTAAAGCATCTCTTGTTTCACCACATGTCTGAGAGCAACAGCAGGCGAGTGAAGAGGCTCACTTCGATGGAGTACGAGAAATATGAATAACAATATACTGAAATACCCTGTATTGTCATTGCTAACGGGATCAGCTAGCTATGGCATTTACCATCTAGAACGGTTTGATTTAATCCAGTCATTCTGATGTCACCTCAGTCTTATTTTCACATAACATGTACCAGATACACCAGATTTAGAAGCAACTTTTCTGTCTGCAGAATTTATAGAAAAATCAACTCTCCAATTTCCTTGTTTTATCTCCATTAAGAATAACGACAATAATACAGCCACAGGAATCTGGTTCCTCATTCCGAAGATGGCTTATTTAGCTCTGGACTACATCGCTCGTCTTGCTCAGAGCCTCCGTTTGGAACAATAAGAAATTCAGGACTTGAGCTGGAGCTATTTCTGTCTTCTGTGCTATGCATAAAAACATGCAGCCTGTAAGGTGCTGTATGATTTCTCTTCTCTTCATTGGGAACCCTGAGAGGCACATCCAGCTTCAAGTCAGTTATAAATGACTGTCTCATGGACCCAGTGAAGATGGAGAGTAATGAGGTAAAAATATCTATTATAATTGATCGTGGTTGCGTACACATCCCATAAAGATAAAGTCGCCCTATTTACCTCTTTATCTGTATCTTTATCTGTATGTCTATTTGTTGTATTTTTATCTCCACTATATTTTCTGCTGCTGCGACAACTTAAATCCCCACTGGGTTTATTTATATCCATTCTTGCAAAACAATCTATCCACTGCTTACACTGTAAGCAGAGTATTTTCCAGCATGAAACTGTTATTTTACAGTTTACCAACTGTGATCTACAACAATATCCTACAAAAAACAGTTTGTAGGACATTATCTAATACATTTCTTATAGTATTCCAGTAAAGTGATGTATAATATAGAAGTATTACTTCACAATTAGGTCCATAAGTACTTTAGCTCAAAAGTATATAAGCACAATTTTTGTAATTAAGCTTGCATATACCATCACAGTGGATTGGACATGAATCAATACGTGTTTGAATGGCAGACTTTCAGCTTTAATTTAAGTTGACTTGTTAGGTATTACAACAATTTTATCTATGCAGCTTTATGGGCAGGTGAGGCCTGTTCCCTTGTTATTCCACAACAAATTAAGCACATTAAAGAAATAGAGATGACTTCAAATGTAAATTTTGACTGAAAGAGGCCAGCAGCAATAGGTTGAAAAGTCCAAATAAACCAATCAGAGACACAATAAACATTTTTCAGTTCAGCATTCTGGTTTATTCTTAAGCAAGAATGAATGCACTGGCCATCTCAGCAAAACCAAAGATCCTGAAAGATCACAGATGACAATTACAATAGATGACCAGAGCTTATTTCCTTGGTGAAGGAAAATGCCTTTCCAACATCTAGGCAAGTCAAAAACACTCAAAGAGGTAGGCGCATCACTGCCAAAGACTACAATCAAGAGACACATTCATGAAAGGAATTGGAAAGGGTTTACAAGATGCTGCAAACCACTGGTTACACTTAACAGCAGGAAGGTCAGCTAGACTTTGCCAGAAAAAGAGCCTGGCAAAAAATTATTTGGACAGATGAAATCAAGATTATGTTGACCCAGAATATGATGGGATGAAAAAGTAAGAAGGAGGCAATGTTATAGGCATGGACATGTAGGGCTGAGAGTGGAATCAGATCACTTGTGTTCATTGGTAATGTGGCTGCTCATAGAAGTAGCAGGATGAATTCTGAAGTGCACAGGTCTATACTCCGATTCAACCACTGCTGCAAAACTGGGATTCACAGAACAATGCAAAAATGGCTTTAATCCATTTTAAGCCCAGGTAATGCAACACTTCAGTCACATCTTTATTTGTTTGTACACCACCACAAACTATAAAAGTTATTTTAACTTTTTATAGTATTATTTTATTTAATTTTATTTACTTCTTCTTTTGTTTTAAGCAAGTCTGTAATGATGCTTCGTAATCATGTCAATGGACCAAATTTTTCGAGGAATGTTTCCACCACCTTGTTGAATTTATACCACACAGAAGGCAGTCATTTGACACACACACACGTGTGTGTATCAGAGAGTAACCAGTAAAGTAAGGGATTACTATTGCAAAAAAAGTAATTAGATTACTGTTACTTTCCCGGAAGCATGCTGCGTTACTAAACCGTGATTTTGTTCATGAGAGTGTCTCATGACAATGTCGTAAGCGCGTGCAACGTTCGTGGTAACAAACGTGTGCAGATCAACAATGGCTAATATATCGAGTGCAGGAGAGAGTATGACCGTGCAGAGTTTACAGCGTGGAAATACTGACATTACTTTGAGTTTGATTCCGTAAAAAATGACCAAAACATTAGAGTCCGCTGTGCACTGCTGTACACTGCGGGAGGAAAACTTCTTTTTACAGTGAAAAAAAACATCTAAACTTCTGAGCAAGTACCTAGCACGCTGCCACGGGAATGTGAAATTCACATGACATGACCGCTGCGGCACCGAGCAAACCTCCACCGGCCCCAATCCTGCTAAACAGGTGAAAATAGATTTAAGAACAACAGGAATCAGTGCTGCTGAGTCTTTCATTTTATTTATTTTTCTGCTGTGTTTTACTTGTATCTAATTGAAAGAATGAGTGTAAACAAAGAAAAAATTACTTTATTTTAAATGCTGGAATATGCAGAAAATAGGTTTAAATGTTAAATTTCTTCAAGTCAAAGACTGTGGCATATAATTTAATTTTTGATGCAATGTGCATAAAGTTAAAAGATTAAAATAAAACAAGTTTTAAAAAGAGACTTTTTCATTTGATCACATTTTATATGATGGATTATGCAGAAAAAGTAGAATTGGGCTGAAAGGTCTATTGCTTTATTATGTATTCAGGTTATGTATCATGTTTTTAAAAGTAACTAAGTAACTAAGTATTTTTGAAAATAAGTGATCGATAAAGTAATGGGATTACTTTTTGGAGAAGTAACCAGTAATTAGTTACTAATTACTTTTTTCAAGTAACTTGACCAACACTGGTGTGTATACAGTAGGAATATGCACAAATGAATGTGAGGTTGACAACAGGGATGTAGACAGATAGTCTGAGAGAAGGGGACATGCAAGAAAAAGAATCAGGGAGACCAAACAAGAAGTTTTACTTGTTTAAAATGCACAAAGGAGGAGGGAAACATTTGTTTTGAGGGGCCAGGGGATGCTCAACATGGCACATGTAATCTTAAAACTTTGTCTACAGCAATGTCATCATCACATTACTATAAATGGTTCAATGAAGAGTATGTTAGACTGACTCACCCCAACTTACACTAGGGAAATGAAAAGGCAGAAGTGTTGAAAATTTGACGAAAAGTGAAATTCTGAGAAGCTAGAAACGAAAAGAGCCCAAAATATCTTTTTCATTTTTTTTTTATTCTTTTCTACATCTTTTGACCCCTCAAAATGATCCCATTTACCCTTTTAAAATTAAATCTATCAAGTAAAACAAGCACATGGCAAACATACAGATTAAGCTTAAATTCATGTACACTCCAGTGAACTCAAATTCCCAGTGGATTAAAGCAAACAGTAAGAAAGCCTCACTCATTTGACCCCTCTGCAACACTATGTCTCTCTGCTTCTCTCTCTTTTTACTTCCATCACAGCTTGCCAGGCAGCTCCTCAGAAATAATTAGCGAGTAACGAGTCTCTCACATGGCCTCATAACAAGCTTCACGCTCTAATAATGAGCTTCTAAACAGTTCGGTGGTAAACAGCTGCCATCAGTTACACAGAGAACCTGCCGGAAGCTTTAAGCCTGAGCATAGCCGAAGACAAACCAGCCAGCCTGAGCAAGCAGAATCCACGAGATTGTTTTGTCTCTTTGGAAGATGTTAGAGTTTTTTTTCCTCTCTGTGTCTCTTTTTTTTGAAGATTCACTAATGAGAAACCACAAATGAATTCACTGCAGAAAGGCACATTTTAAATTTGCTGTGCCTATTGCCTATTCATAAGTCTACAATGCTTCACAACTTTCATCAGCAGTCCAAACAACAGAATGAAATAAAGTGTTTCCTCAGCATAATGAATGTGGAATAGTTTGGGGCTAGGGGAATTGAGAGATGAAGTTTCAAAACATTATTAAAAACAGACTCTTTTTGAAAAGAAGCAAACTTTTCCAGCGTTTTGAATGCTCATGGAAAGGCACTGAGTCCTACCCATCATGCTATTTGTCAAACTGCAACCAGCAATACTAATCAGCTATCATCAATTAGCACATATCACTTCCTGTTCACACTGAAAAAAAGAGACTACAGCTGTAAAAACATAAAATGTCAGTGTTCACACCAAGTAGCATCACTATTTCAGCTTATATGAGTTATTTCAAAGGACACATCACAGTGAGGTGTGTAATGATTTTTACAAGCCTCAGTGAAAATGCCTCGTGGCTCGTGTGTGGTCAGTTGCAGCAGGCGCTGAGCTAACTAGCCATAAAACAGTGATGGATGATAAGAAGGTTTAAGCAGCGATGAGTAAATGCCACTGTGTTTGTGAGCCATTGCTTGGTGTTTACAACGGTCTCCATACAGAGTCTAATGTTACAGAAACTTGAGGTATAGAAATTTATATATATTTGGGGTATACTGGGGTATGTGCATACTTTAAATCTATACATGTTGCAAGCTTTTGCTTTGTTATAGTGTGATCTTTAATCATTTAGAACAATGACATTTAAAATGCAGTTTGAATAAAGTTTAATTCGGACAGCTTCTCGTAGTGTTAAAACTATTTCTAACAGGATGGATTTGGCATCCCAGTCCTTGAATTTCACACCAGTCATCTTGCAACAAGTGCAGGATGTCATGTAAGATTCAACTTTTTTTTAGTCATTTGATTATATAAACATTCTGCAGTATTGTGGGATATAACAGAATACAAATACATCTAATGTGTTTTACTCATTTTAATATCACCACAGATCTGTTTTTACCACAAGATATTGTTTAAGATGTTTCTGAAAGGTGAAAGATTAATGCACTGTTACCATGTTAAACATTAAACGTTGTGTGTGCAACACAAGTGCTTAATGTATCTTGTTTGCATTAGAGATCCCCCCCCAAAAAATGTTTTAAACATAAAAATTCAAATTAATTTGTGTAATGGAGCACTTCATCCACTTCTAAATAAAACATTTTGAGCACAACTGACTAAAAGCATAAAAAAATACAACAACACACACACATAAAAATACACATTTTCAAGCTAAAGCACTATCCAGCCATTCACTGCACAGCTTTATTTATTCACCAAACACAACAGATGGACGCGCAAGATTAGCTACAACACAGGAACCTCCACTGGGTCAGATGCACCCTGATATGATTCATACTGTACTGGGAATATTTGCACCAGATTTCATAGCATTCATGAAAATCCACAAAGATATCACTGACATGCAAACTTTGAATGTATCATATTCAGTTGCAATTTTTGCCCTGGGGGCTGTGAATGATTGTGAACTATTCACAAGATGTTTTTCTGTAGATGCATTGAAATATTTGGATCAACAAATCAAAAATAAATACAAATAAACTAAAGCCAGCAGTATGGTGTGGTGACTAGCTGTTGCCTCACAGGAAGAAAGACTTGGGTTCAAATCAAAGACCTTTTGTTGTGGAGTTTACATGTTCTCTCTGTGCTCGAGTGGGTACCGTTTCCTCGCCCAGTCCAAAAGCATGCATGCTTTTCTTGAAAGCCTCAGTTCCCCTGTTTCCATCATTACAGTGTATAAAAACACAGCAATTAAAAGTGCCTCCCCAATCAATCAGTCATTGAATCTGATGTATGTGTTTCTCAGCCTGAAAGACAGAACAATCAATAAAGTCATCTCCAAGGTGAATCTATAACAGTTCCCAATAGAAAACTGTGTGCACAAGGTGTGGAGATAAAGCCACGATTTCAACAATACAACAAAACACTCAGTGCTCAGACTAACAAGCAGCCAAGAAACACCTTTTTTTCTCTCTCCCATAATGTAAAGGATAACTGTGTCTTTTATTTTGGTATGCAGAGTGCTTTCTGCAGCAATGCAGGTATGGAAAGACTAAGTTTCAAAGAAGAAGTCAGAAAAACAACCGATGAAGTCAGAGGGAGGAGAAAAGGCGAAATGAAAGAAACAGGCCTGTAGAAATCACAACGGGGCGCATCCTTCTGTCTCTGCTTCTACAAAAGCTGCTTCTACCAGCCTATTCTCCTGGGCCAGGCAGCGGCAGCGAAGAGGAGACATAGCGGGAGAGAAGCAGGAGAGATATCAGCACTCTGTATCTAATCTCCCTACCCTCTCTAATGCACCCTCGAGTATCCTCTCCAGCACCAACATGGGCAAAAAGATAGAAGTCGACAGCTGCACGAGCTAAAATGCGGCACCCGAGTTTTACAGCAAAACGTACGCTATCCCTGCTGGGCCTGACTCGGGGGGGAAGTGGGGGGTGGGGGGCTGTGTGTGGAGGAAGGCTTCTCGAAAAGACCTCAAAAAGGCTTATCAATCACTTCAATCCTAGGGGCTTCTAATTCTGTAACAAAAATAGTCCACATCAACAAGACATTTACACAAATAAACACTTCATTTCGTATTTCTTTAAAACGACAGTGAAATTCTGCCAGCAGGGTGAAATTAAGACATTTTTGCTTACAGTTCAGTTTGCAAATCTTTCAGAAATTTCTGAAGGAACGTGTCACTAGTAAAAAGATAATGCTTGTTTTTGCTTGCAGCAGGATTTTTTTTTTTAAACCATGTTGATTTGCATTGCAAGTCCCACTGAAGATTTATTTCACCAGTTAAAAGTGAGATTTTGCCCATCTCCCACAGGTTGATTCCTACATTTGAATATACTCTGTTTCCAGCAAAGGCTGAGAAACAGCTACAAAAGAAATGTGCTTTTAAAAAATCACTTTGAAAACCACAATTACAGCAGTACCAACAGTGCACAGTGGTATCAGCCTTTATTGGCCTCTACTGCCTCTGTGAAAACAAGCAAACACCTACAGTGACAAGTGTGTAGGAGGGACAGTGGCAGATGAGACATTTTCTAAATTACAGCAAGCAACCAAACCTGGAAGAAACGCAGAACTGCTACTACATTTGGCTCTCTGTCACTTGATGAAATATTTGATTGATAAGATTGGACTCATTTCTCCAAAGGTTAAGCCAAACTTAATATTCCAACACAGTATTCCAACAAATGTTTTTAAATGTACTGTGATGGTGTATAAAACCCCGTAGTCTAACAGTAAAGTGAAAATGTATGCTGAACCTGCAAAATTGCAGAAATTCCATACATGCTATTAAATGCATTACCTTACAGAAAGAATATGTTTCCAAAAATAAAATGTTAGGTGAGTACAAGACAGTAAAAAATAAAGTTAATAGGAAGAAGAGCTATGAAAGAAGCATTACAAATGCATTTTTGGGGCATTTAGAGTAAATAAGTGTTTCATTAGCCACGGTAGTGGCTCTGTGAGGATGTACATCTACACACATATTACATAAATTTTATGCACTGATTTGCATTTCATTGGCTGAAATAAGTATTTGATCTCCAAGCAAAACATGACTTAGTACTTTGTAGAGAAACTCTTGTTAGCAAGCACAGCAGTAAGACACCTCTTGTATTTGGTCACCAGGTTTGATCACATAACAGGAGAGATTTTTGCCCACTCGTCTTTATAGAAACCCTCCTAATTGTTTAGGCTTCTTGGCTAGAGCTTTACAGCCTGAAGCTTCAGCTTTCTTTACAGTTTTTCTATAGGACTGAAGTCTGGAGACTGGCTAGGCCACTTCATGACCTTCTTTAGCCACTTCTTTATTGCCCTGCAGTATGTTCTGGGCCACTGTCAAGCTTGAAAACCCATCCCATGCACGGGGAATTAGCAGAAAAAAGCCCCAAACCATAACACTTCCACCTCCATGCTTGACTGTGCGGATGGTATTCTTGTGGTTGGCGGGTCGAGTCGATGCCAAATGAGCCAGATTTTGGCTTCATTTGACCACACCACTTTCTCCCAAGTCTTCCCATTTAGTTTCTTGGAGATGAGTGCAACATGTTCCCTGGCAAACTTAAGATGGGCCTGTACATGTGCCTTATTAAGCAAAGGAACTTTGTGGATGCTGCAAGATTTTAACCCAATACGGTGTAGTGTGTTACCAATGATGTTCTTGGTGACCATGGCCCTAACCGCCTTCGGACCATTAACAAAGTTGCATGGAGCTCCAGACCATGGGCAACTGATGGTTAATTAATATTTCTTCAGTTTCCAAATAAGCCATCACCTTTTCACCAAGCATCTTGCTGATCGTCTTATACCCCATTCCAGTCTTATGCATGTCTACAGTCTTGTTGCTGTTGTCCTTTGACAGCTCTTTGGTGTTACCTATGGTGAAATGGAAAATGATTCAGTAATTGATTGACTGATTGTAATCTGTGTGCCACTTGGACACCGGATGGACATCATTGGTTGCCAGAATTCTGGCTGGGTCTAGGAGATGTAAATCAATATATAACTTTTATGTAATGTGTTTTTCTAGAGGTCTTGTTGATATTCTGCTTCTGTCAATTAAAATGAAACCACAAGTGTTCATTTCTTTGTAAATTAGCAAATGTTTAAATTTAGCAAATAATTATTTCCCCACTGTATATTAAAACGACCCCACGGACAATATTAGCTGCTACTTTTATCATGTTTACCATTTTAAATTAGCAATGTAGCACAGCGACGTCTGTTCACTGGACACAAAATACGATGCAGGCTTAATGGCATGAACAGTTCTGTAATGTGTTGTGTCTGCTGGAAAGAAACCACCATCAAATAATCTATCATCACAATGTCCAACAGAAAACCTGCCATTAATGCGTCTTCACTTCTGCGGAGCAATCCTCTGTTTTCTGCACATTAATGTCTGGTTTGATCAGCCACCAAATGTGGCAGCTTACAAACAGTGAAACGTGTTGGTAGCCTGACTACAGTCCAGTTCAGAACTTAAGGCGATTAAATCACTCACACTTTACTGCTCCTTTCCCACAGCCAATATGCAGTGCCAACAAAACCAGTGTACACCAGTAAAGTTGACTTTGATGACACGTGGAAGGAAGTTATTATATAAGCAAAGCCTAAGGCAAGGAGAGCATTTCAACATAATGTAACATAAAGAAGTCCCTGTGATAATATCTCTGTAATACCTTTGTGTCTTGCCACAGGTGGAACTGCATGAAATGTTTAGCTGCAGTTAAAATAGCATTTCATAAACAGAGTTACAGTTTGAATCTATATTCAGTAAACTGCAATAGGGGACATTTGTGGAGTATGAAGTGGATGGTGTGTCACAAATGGACCTCTATGTCTTCCTCACACATGAAGAAGCTTTCTTTAATTGGACTGAAAGCGCACTATTGGTTATATGGAGCTGCTGCAAAGAGCCAAAAGTGCCTCCCATTATCTCCACTCTGCTAAAAGCCAGAGCTGAGAAAGCCTTTGAGTCCACAGCTCGAGGCATACAGGCACCAACAGGGAGAAGGGGGGGTGAGGTTGGAGGTGGGGTGTTGGTAGACAGGACAGCTGGAACTGAGCCTCAGTGTCTGGCAGGGAGTGGTGAAATTCCCTTCCACTCAATTCACACCTCCTTCTTCCCCTCCTTCCATGCTTCCTTGTGCTTTTCCTCCTCACTCACCCTCTCCTCTCTGCAGGTTACTGTTGTGCGAGTAAGGCTCTCATGGGGCAAGCTGACAGCACGCATAAATAAGTGAACGGGCTTATTGGATGTGCACACACACACCTTTCCACACTGAGAGGTACACTCTTACACTAGCTTTCCAACACTCATTAAGTGAAAGCAGATAATCCTGCGGACATATAACATAAAATGAGCTTTTTGAGAGGACGCACATAGTCGAAGGAGGTTCGATTTAACAAACACACACAGTTTCTCTCTCTCTCTCTCAGACACACACAAACACACACATCAGCAGATGTATAGCCAGTCACAGGAGGTTTACCAACAGCCAGGGCTCCCTTCCTTTTCCTCTTTGCCTCTATTAAGGCTGACATTGATGAATGACAGAGATTACAGGACAGACTGCAGCGTAGCTTCATCAGAGAATGAATGTAATCAAACACAGAGAGTATCGGGGGAACTTTACACCCTGCAAGATGGAGGCGGGAGAGGTAACAAAACAGACAATTGTGAATGTGCTCGAGGAAGAAGGGGTTTACTTTGTTACATTTTTAAAAAACAATGTTCATTCAAAGATGCATGTTCATCACCCTAGCTGGACTGGAAATTTAAAGAGTGGCGCATGGTTGGTCCAGATTTTATGTGTTTTATCACCTTCATTATTGCACCATTACACCAGTGCCTACTTACAACTTCTAGGATTATCTCGGAGATCGAGGTCAACGTGATTTAGGAATTCACGACTAAAATAAGGTCAATTCTTTCCCTAAATGAGAAAGTGAAGTTTTCGTTAGCTTGCGCTGCTTGACAAGTGCTTTTCTTCAACAGAGGGTTTTCTGTCACAACCAGCAGTTTTGATAAGAATTAATCAAATTTGATTGCTCTTACACTGCCTTGAATAATGTGCTGATTAGCTACTCCCACACTCAGTGTGATGTCGATGAAAATCAAGCGACAGACAGACAGACGGATAGATAGACAGATAGATGCCGTTTTGGTTCAGGGTGCCTCTCACTCTGTACAAGTCACCGACCTTGGATCCAGTAAAAACAGCCCCAGATCATCACACTTCCTCCTCCATGTTTGACAGTTAATGCCACACACTGTGGAACCATCCTTCTGCCTACACGACGACTTACAAAGATCCTGCGTGATGAACTGAAGTTTTGATTCATCAGTCCATAAAACCTTCTTCCAGTCTTCTGTAGTCCAGTGGCGGTGTTTCATGGCCCAGTCAAGCCTCTTTGTCTTATTCTGACTTCTTAGCAATGGCTTTCTTGCTGCAACATGTCCTGTCAGACCTGCAGCTCAAAGTCTTCCCTTCACAGTTCAAACTGAGACTCGCTTACTGCAACCACTATTAAGCTGTGCTTGAAGCTGTTGTCCTGTGAGGCACCTATCAAACAAGCTGTTAACTCTCAGAAACCTGTCCTCTGATTCAGTTGTGGCTTTGAGTCTGCCAGACCTCTTCCTGTCAGAGTTTGCTTGAGAGAATTTTGATGGTGAAGGAAACTGTACTCACTGACACCTTGACTTTCTTTGCAATTTCTCTGTAGGAAAGACCTACATTTTTAATTGTTATGATGGTCTGTCTCTCTTCCATCGTAATTGCCTTTTTCTTGCCATTTCTGTAGCAAGACACTACTTTCTGCACTACAATACTGTTCAACTGATGCTTTTGAGGGTATGTTACCCCAGTGTGTTCCAACACTGCTTTTATGCAGACAGAGAGGGTTGCAAGTAATCCAGAAAAGTTGGAACACCTGTAGGAATTAGTAGCACCAGCTTTAACGGCTTGATCAACGTCCATTGCTGCAGAACAGCTTTAAATTGTTAACCCATTTTGTGTTCCCTCAAAAAGGCCTTTTTGTATAATTCTGAAATGTACATTATTTTTCAGTTTTGGGTAACCTTACCTTTTTTTTAAAAAAAAAACCTCTGGCAGTTCACCATTTACCTTTGTACCATTTCAAACTATTCATTCATTGGACTTGAGCGACCTGAATTTAAATAAATGACTGGAAATTCGGGCGTTCTAAAGCTTTTGACCGATAGTGTATATATATGATTTTTTCCACCCCTCATGGTCTAAAGCTGCATTATTAAGAGTATTCAGTGCCCATAATTACAACATCACTTCTGTCTGTGCACACCGCTATCCAACCATAGCAGAGGGACCACGCAGTGATACTTTTGTTTGTCTATAAACAAAAGAGGCTTTAACAACTGAGGTAAAACATAATGTGCGGATTAGCATGTTGACTATTCCAATAAACAGAGATTAGAATGAATGATTTCCAAACAACTCCGAAATGACATCAAGGGAAGACAACAAATGGGGGTGGGATTTGTATGGATCAACACAATGACAAGAAACTGCTGTATGCAGAGTTCATTTAAATGGATGTCTCAGCTAAAAAAAAAATCTGCAATGTCAGAAAGTTCACTAAGATTACTGACCTATGCTGTGTAAAAATACTTCTTACATTGTTGAATCTGACAAAAAAAACAAACTACAGCAGTGGATAAGGTTTTATTGTTTCGATAGAATGGAACAATATAAAAAAACCAGGCTGCAGTCTGAAGCTGTCAACTTTAAGATAAAAGGCTGGAGACAGATACTGCAGTTCAGACTTATCTTGCTCAAACAAATTCTGATAGTGCTGAGATTAATTTACTTGCACTGCAGCTTTTACCCTTTTTTGGTATTTTAATGTCATAAGAACTTATTTTTCACTTAAAATAAAACCTCCCAACAATCTTATGTACACACGAAACTGAATCATCCCTTTAACAGATTTTTCTTTTCCTCTGTATCGCCACTAAACTATATTTAGACACTCTTGAATGATAGGATAACACTGGCCATTTTTGTTCTGTGGAAGAAACACCAGAGACATAATGAGACCGCGAGTCTGCAAAGAGTCTGTGGTTCTTTAACTTAAGCTCATTATGGTTGTCCAAACAGAAGCTAAGACTAATTTGGACTCATACTGAGTTATACAGTCCTGCATCATGTGCTCATTATACGCTGGCTGCAAATCAGCATTTTGCTAAATGCCATCCTCATCCTTCTGTCCCGTCTTTGCTCTCTTTCTCCACACTATAGCATCCAATAAACAAGAAATGCCATATGTGTTCTAAAGAGATGCAGAAGAAAAGATTTTTTTATTTTTATTTGAAGAAAATGTTTTACATGGGTTTTTTTTTCATGTGAGTATGGTTGTTAATATGTTAAAAACACAATATCAGCCAGTTAAGATGTTCAAATCAAACATGTTTAACAAAAGTATTGCATTAACTGCTTGGGAATTACACCCATCTTTATATAGCCATTTTCAGAGGCTCAAAAGTTAACACTCAGTTGACTAACAAGTAGTTTCATGTCAGGGTGAGACCTGTTCCCTCATTATTCCAGGAAAAATTAAGCTTAAAAAATTGAACATTTGGTAGCTTTTAACTAACCCAAAAGATATGTCGACGCAAGTGAAGGTTTATTTTGGTTTTTCAGCCTGTGTGTGTGCGTCTGTGTTTCGTACCTGTACAGTTCAAGGATCCAGTCTTACAAGCACGAGATGATAATTTACCGCCCCACAGTCTCATCTAAATATGGTCATTTTTGGATGCAAAAAAACCCCTAAATCAGTGTTTTCTGGTGACCCTCGAAACCATTTCACACCATTTCTATAATGTGATATCTATAATTCAGTCATAGATTTATGAGCTTATTGAATGCCCAAACATTTCACATTGTAAAAACTTAAAAGGAAACATTTTGAGGCACTTTTCAAATCTAGAAAAATGTCACTGCAACAATTATTTGACTGCTACCAAAACTTCCAGGTAAACAGGAGAAATACCCTATTTACTGTTCTACTTTGCAGAAAAATTGTGGGCTTATTCAAATGGATGGATCAGCTGCAGTTTTATTTACCATAGTGCTTTTGCCTGTCTGTACTCTGCTTTATTACACTTGGAAAATAGAAGACTGGATTCATATTTACACATCATTTGGGATTACGCTGTATGTGTATTTGTTCTTCAGCAAGACATTTTAGCAAAAGGTGCTAGCTCCCAGTGTTAGGCAGTCTCACAAAAAACTCAAGGTGATATACTGAAGAGGTTGGACAGAGGACAGACAGCGGCTGTGTGAATGCAATACGAGGATTGTTAGAGCCCTGGCAGGGCTTCAATTTATTGCAGTGTTCTGATAGCAAAGCTGAACATAAATAATACTCCACTTCACTCCTATGTGAACAGCTGAACTGTTGGGTCTCTGATTCACTATAAATACCAAGCAATACATTTTCTTTAACAATCTTTTGTTAAAACCACATTTTTGAGACAAACAAGTTGCACAAACCAGGAATGTTCAAATAACTTTGCAGTCTCTCTGGCGGTGCAAGGCCCTGAGGTCAAGAGGAAATGGCTAGATATAGCTGGGGTTGCCTCAAGACACTGCTTGGGCTCTGGAACCAATGTGAAGTTGCCCCTAGTGAGAGAAAACGGACAGGGGTGGGTATACTTGTGTCCCTCAGGGGTGTCTGTGATGGGGTTTTCCCTGTGGATGAGAGGATTGCTTTCCTGCAGCTTTAAGTAAGGGAATGTGTCCTGACTGTTCTTATGTGCAAAATGACAGGTCAGTGTACCCAAGAGTTCCTGGGACTGGGTGCTTGAGGGTGGCCCTGTTAGGGACTACATTGTCCTGCTCGGGGACATCTATACACATGCGGGCAATGACAGTGTGACCTGGAGGGGTGTGACTGGGAGGAATTCGCTGCCTGATCTGAATCTGTGAAGTATTTCGTTGCTCCTGGCCTCGGGAAGATCCAGGACATGAAGAGATCTTGTCTGTCAGATGACTTGGGAATAGCTTGCTGTCCCCCTGGATGAGCTGGAGGTGGCGGCTGTGGAGGAGGTCTGAGCATATGGATGGATGGATGGAAGGATGTGCAGTCTCACTTCAATGCAGCTCATTACATTAAAAAAAACATAAAAGAGTGCCTCGGGACTCAAGACAGCAGCACAAGTAGCTGAGGGGAGGAAATAGGTACTTGGCCTACTTTTCGAAAGTTGCTTAGAATTTTAAAGAAAATCACATTTGATTAATCAGAGGTGAAAAAACACACCGCCTGTGATAGGCGAGTGCCTGCCCTGCCTGCATCAGGACCGGGTCTTTTCATCTTCTCTGCAGCTGCCACATCAGTGACACCTCCGCCACATTAACATGTGCAGAAAGGGAGGAAAGTAAGAGAGAAAAAGTGGGGGTGAGACAAGTGTGAGACACAGCCAAAAAAGATTGAAAGAAAGACAAAAAAAAACAAAAGAGAGAGCATGACTTTGACACAGCAGATTAAAAAAGAATAACAGGCGCGAAAAGTGTCACATCTAATAGGGACACGACACATCAGGCCTCCTCCGAGACGCCGAGCTGTCACACAGGAACAACTCTCTCTAAAAACAGAACGAGCGGCGTCGTTGCGGTGCTAATCAGAGGCGACGTTGGGAATACAACTCCTCAGTTGTAATCTATTTGCAGCAGCGACGCCGAGCTTCATTTGGAGCAGATTTCATTTGCAGTGTTTGTCTTCCTGGAACTACAATTTGGTTGAGCTAATGAGTTTGATGTATCGCACATCTCAGGACAAAAGCAAGACATCACAGCTTATCAGGGGTTCACTGTTACAGGCACAATAATGTTTAATCCAAAAAGTTGTGAATTAGTTATTTGATAAGCTCTTTATCCATGTTTGAAATATGGGAAGACGTTATAGTAATTTGACATGGGTAATATGGATCTCATCTGCATTTGGCCGTAGAACTTCCAATAAAAAATATGTTTTGGATCTGTCCATTTAGGATCTTTGGAACTCAGGAATTAGTCATAATAGGCAGAAATGATATCTCCACTGACTGTTAATTCTCTTATTAAATTCATATCACATCTTTCATAATGAACAAAAGCTATTCTCACATACACTTCCTGGTTCAGTCTTTCGCTTCATTCTACATCAGCAAATTGATTTATACTAGGAAGCAGTTTCACTCTAACTCATAAAAGCAGCGGATTCAGTTTCAACTTGAACAAAAGACTCAACTCAGTGTCCACTTTAGTCACTTGTTTTGATTCTTTGAGTTCTATTTTCCCATCCTCATAAGAAAACTGTTAAATATTCAATATTTGTGAACAAGATGTTCTAGATGCACATGTCTTTTTAAGAATAACCCCTTCCTTCTGATTAAGGCAACGTGGCAGAAAGATTGAAAGTGGACTTGGAACTGACAATGATAACAGAAGTAGCTGCTTGCATGCAAAAGCCCCCAGTTTAAGACTGGAAGGGGACGAATCCAGTCTTGGCTGATCACAGGGTACTGTATTCCTTGTGCCACTTGAAGTCTGAATGAATGGGAGGGTTATGTCAGAAAGGGTATATGGTGTAAAAATGAAATCAAATATGTAAGTCCAAATGCATGGCAACTCCTTGGAAATATGGGAGAGGCGGAGAGTACTATTTAGGATAAGTTCACAAGCTCTGGGCAGTGACTGAAAGAATGAGATCATGAATACAAGCAGTGAAAATAATTTTCCATCAAAGAGTGGTTGGGCTCTCTCTTAGAGGGTGAGGAGCTTCGGTCATTTGAGGCTGACTAGCAGTAGAGCCACTGCGTCTGCATCAAAAGGAGCCAATTTAGGTTTAGGCATCTGACTAGGATGACACATAGACGCCTCCTAGGAGAGGACTTGAGGTAATATTTATACTTGTTAACAATTATTTTGGTTATTCTGGTGGTTCGTTTTAAACCTGACATGTGTTTCTTACTCAGCCTGATTTCTGACATCACCTTTGGACTGGCATTTGGATTATTTGGAGGGACAATGAATGAACAAAAGCGTTGTTTGTGTTAAGTATCTACCGTTATACAACCTCACCATTTATGTAAGAAAGCAGGTGTCAACCATGGGAAATTGACTGGATAACTGAGGCTTTTTACCATTTGCTTTAGTATTTTGTTTGTTTGTTTTACAGTAGCTCCACTAAAAAACGAACAAAGAAAAACGCAGGACATTTTCTATGGACTAACACAAAATTTCAGTCTTTTATCACAAGACAAAGTCTCAGTAATGAGCTGCCAGTGCTTTTTCTTTAATTTTATTTCTTCACAGGTTTTTTCAATTTACTAAATTTACTACAGAAGCATTTCTATATAATAAAAATTAAATATATTGTTGAAACTTGGTTCAGTTTCCCCATGATGTCTCAGAGTGTTTAATATCAGATAATAGATACATTAACAGGTTATTAGGCAGTAGTTTTATTGCTACAGTCCTCTTAACAGCCAGTTGGATATATGTGGCCTACAAGGTATGAAATGATTACAGTGCATTTCTTGATTACCAATTACAAAACCACTAAAACATGCTATGCTAAAGCTATTTTAACACATGGCTAAACTGGGGCTTTTTTCTACTTTTATATGAAAGCAAAACATTCGTCTACGTAGGCAATAACACTGAATAGACACGTCCCTGAAAATGCCAAATAAATCATCAATAAAACGACAACAATTACAACTGATGACAGCACAGCATCACTGCCACTGTACAGGCTGGGATAATGGCCAAAAGTACAAAAGTATAAAATACAAAAACTATTGTTTACACCTCAAAGTTGTATTTTCACAAAGTACAAAATACAACAGTTGGGCACATTGTAACTTCCATTGTAATTTTGTATACTCTGCATAGTCTCCCCTCTCATATTTAAAGAACAACCCTGTTTCTGTGTGTTTAGTTTGTGATAATTACCACCCTGAGTCAAAAGTCTAAACGATCCAACAATCCAAACGATTGCCACAAACAGAGAAATCAGCGTTTAGCATGTTCACACCTCCATGAACACATTTCAATTATTTTATGAGTCACATAAGCTGATCTATCAGTGCAACACAGAAAAGACGCCCATTGTTTAAAGAAAACTGTGCTAATTAAAGCTTGTTAAATCAATTATATATTACATGTTGCACTTGTGATTTACTAAATGTTCTGGTACAAACGGATTGTCTACACATTGGAAAATAATGGATACATTTATATGATACAAATTCATTTATATATGTATATATTATATTTATATATTATTGCATTTATATTATATTATATACATTTATATTACATTTAGATAATATAAACCAAAGCCTTGTAAATATAAGTATAGTGTATAAAATAATATACAACATTTCTGTCTGCTAGAGGCCAAATCAGGTTTTCTGGCCACTGTGACGTTGGTGCCGTTTACTTTAAAGCATGCACACCCACACCATTTTTAAATCCCGAAGACATTTACTCGGAAATGTACTGGAACAAAAGAATAAAATGGCCACTCCAGAACTGCACTGAAAGAATTCTATCAGAGGAAACAGGGGCATTTCCAAATGTACTGCTAAGAACCATCATCTCTGGCCAAAGCATCCCTCCAGTCAAAAGGTGATTTGATATGCAACATATTCTCATCACTAATCCCTTGTCTGCAGTTTGAGCTTCAGCAGCGAGCAGTTTCATGGCTAAAGCATCCCTCTAGTAGCAATTCAGCTGGATATGCAGCATGCTCTCATCATTGGTAGCGTGTCATGTTTAGGGCAATGTAGCTCCAGTATGGAGCAGCATCCTCTCTAGCCAAACTGTTCCTTTCTGAGCTGCACAGCCAGATGCTGACAGAAATCCACCCAGGGGACAGTTAAGCACAGCTCTGAGCGGCCTCATCCACAGCCTTTGTGTTGTGGCAGAATATTCTCAGCATGTCTCGGCTGGAAAACACTCCAAATTCTTTCACTATTGAGGTGCTTTGCCCCTCGTTCTAGTAGATGCCTGTTGACTTTATTTTCATATAGTGCTGGCTTTCTTGCTGAGACTCTTAGGAGAATAAGGGTTTGCTTAATTTAGCAAAAACATTAGGAGCAGGAGAAAACAGCTTGGCTATTAAATAAACAAACAAAGGTCTAAACAAGCTCCTTATAAGCTAATCATTTTTTTTTCTTGATTTTTGCTAGTTGGAGAGAGTTGATTTCTCTTGGTAGGTGACCTGGACTAACCATACTCTGCTTCCATTAATTATAGTTCTGTTCATCTTACTCTCATCAAGAAGGCTTAATTGTTCTATACAGAGTTTCAATACAAAAATGCTTTGGTATATACACACATATTAAAGATAAAAACATGAACATGCATTAAAGTTTGCCAGGAAAGTTGACAATTCACACTTAAGTGACCAAATAACAACTTCTCCTTTATTCTTCTTCTTAGCAAAGGCTAGTAATGCTTAATGCTGAAATAATTAGCAGTTCAATTCAGTTCAGCTAATTTATTTACAAAGCACTAATGTTCAATGACAAATACCAAATTTATTGCATTACTCTTTCATGTCACTTAAAATCATAAATTAAATTCTTTGGATTTGGAGAAACGGTCAGACAAAAGACTTAATTTAAGGCTAGGATATCAGGTATTATATTAAATAGCATGAACTGATTACTTGTTAATTAATTAAACAGAAACATTTTAGCTGTAACACTAACAGTAAAAAAAGATTTAAAAAAAAGAAAAAAGAAAAGCAAACTGCAGGCAGGTCTAGAGCTGGTATCTGCCATGCAACCAGCCATTACAAACCACACTGAGAAAATACATTTTCTCTTATGCACTTCTTCCACACCAAGCTGAGTGAAATGCTATTAGTGTGTTTGTGTACGTGTGCTTTTTCATGTCTCATTCTACACTGCCCACAGGTATCAAGCTGTCCAACTCAGCAGCCCTTTGTAAATACCATGCAGGGCCTCGGAGATGGCCAAGAGCTTATTAGTTGGACATGAAAGACAGAATTTGTGAATCACTGGCAGTCGGCGAAAGGAGGGAAAGAGCATGATTGGATTCAACAAGAGTGTCCCTGTCAGTGTGTGTGTGTGTGTGTGTAAACCCAGAACAATATTTTAAACAACTACGCACGTGCGCCGGTTAATTTAGCTTGAGTTTTGGTAATTGCAAAACCAACCACCAGCAGTCGAGTCCATTCACAGGCAGCAGTCACACACAAATGTCCACACTTTGTCTGTGTCCGTATACATTCACACCTGCTGTGTAAGGGAGAGGCTCTCTACAGCAGTGTAATTAGGCCTGGTCACTGCAGAAACATTTTAATGGATAACCCTGCTTGAGAATGGCCAGGGGCAGCACACGTAATTGAGCATGGTGTGTATATGTGCTGGCTTGCGTGTATGTGTGTAATTCACAAAGGGAGGGCTATAAAAAGGGCAATTCTTGCTGCTTGCTTTGTTTTGTTTCAGCTTTCTTGATTATGTGTGCAGTAGCACCTAATGAATGTGGATTTCAAAGCACTGTGTCTTTGCACTACTTGCAGGAAATTGAGTGTCTTTGCGATCACACAGATACTCAAGGATCTGAGAAGAGATCTGGTGGGGGAAGCCAGTGATGCTTTCATTGTTTTTTCTCTCAGCTGAGTCGGGGTAGGGGGTCGGGGCGAGTGTTACTAGATTTGACATGTGGGAGTTGACCTCTGAAATTAAAGGTATGCTCTCTTCCTTGTCATTTGTTTATTTGTGGCTACCTAAAAACCTGTTCAGAGGTGTAACCAGGATGTGCGCTGAGTAGCAAGACTTGAGGAACTTTAGTTGATGTCATTAAGCTGTCTGGTTTACACAGCTACAGGAAGTTTTTTATGGGACTCCATGAAAATTGCATCCCATATTTGGTAGCTTCCAGAACCACCTTCACCAGCAACAACTAGAAGAAACAGTAACAGTTATGACTTCATCAGTTTCTTATATCACTGTTGAGGAATTTTGGTACACTCTTATTTACAGCGCTGCTTCAGTTCATTATTTTTGGGCATTCGTTAGTGCACAGCTCTATGAAGTTCCTGCTACAACATTTCACTCAAGTTGAGATCTGGACTTTGATTGGGCCATTGCAGCACCTTGATTCTTTCTTCTTCTTCTTTTTTCAGCCATTCTGTTGTAAATTTTCCAGTGTGATTGGGATTTTTGTCCTGTTGCATGACCCAAGTTTTGCCAAGCTTTAGCTGTCGGACAGATGGTCTGGCATTTGATTCTAGAATACTTTGGATTTTGCCAAACGTGGCTCTGTGCATTACAGCCAAACATCTACACTTTGGTCTCATCTGTCGGGACATTGTTCCAGAAGTCTTGTGGTTTGTTCAGATGCAGCTGTCCAAACCTAATCTATGCTTTCATGTTCTTTTCACAGAGAAGAGGGTTTCTCCTGGCAACACTTCCAAACCAGCCACACTGTTTCAGTCTTTAGTTCAGTTCTTTAATTGAACTCGAACTTGCTAACTGAGGTCTGTAGAGTCTGAGATGACTAGAAAGGTGCTGAGTAGCAAGACTTGGAACCACAGAACTGCAAAGATTCCTGTGAAAACCAACTAATTTCTGACTATTAGCCAATGGACAAACTTTCACTAGTGACTTTTGGGTAGTAGTTACTTTCACAGAAGCTACAGGACGCTTATATCAAGAGCAACATACAGTATTTAAACCCAGCAATGTTTTTAATGACTGCACGCTTAAATCAAGCAGAAGCATTTGGTGACTTCTTCATCGTACAATTTTCCAATTTCCCAAATTAACTCTGACACCTCAGCAGGGCAGGGCAAAGCTCATTGTTGGGCCTGAAAGGGTTTAATATTAAAGGCAATGCTGACTGAATAATGTAACCTTTCCATGCTGCTCTTGAAACAGTGCTTCAAAATGTACTGTAAATGCTTGGTTCGATATCAGCCACATGAAAGAAGCAAACACATTAAAGCAGTCTTCAAAGTCAGCTCCCCCCCTATATGATTGAAGTCACGGGAAGCTGCCTGCTGATTATGTGATGGGTTGATTTCAAAGGACTGACACGGGGCCCCATAACATCACAGCATATAGAACAGCAGGAGTCACTGTACTTTCTTGAGAGCCTCAAGTCCTTAAGAGGCAGTTGCTATGGTGAGGAATGGGTGTGTGAAACAATCAAAGCAACTTGCATTTGAGAAGTAGAAGCTAATGAAGCTCACATGCAGAAGGATAACTGCAGCCTGCATAAGCAAGGAGACCAAAGCTGACTGCTGCTGACAGATTTTATCAGCTACACCAGGTGTTTTACATATCCAGCTGATTGGTTTTCTAAAAGGGACTCCTCCAAAAAGCCATGTTAAATAGGAATTTGATATGGATGTGATACTTCCCCTTACAAAAGTCTGTGGGATATAACTGAAAGGTCTGGAAAATTCACAAAGACTGGACCTTTATGTGAGCGCCTCAGGACTGTAGGATAATAAATCCCATGATACAGCATATTGATGCATCTTAGTTGAATTATTCATCAAAAAATTATTTACATGAAGTAATTTTGTTATTGCAGAAGTCAAACAGGTGTCAATGTGACTGACATTGTGCTTCTTGTTGTAGCAGCCAAAGCTACAGAGTTAGAATATGCATCTACTGCACATACCTGCTGCAACTGAGGACATCACGAGCAGCCCCTTCTGGCCTTCAGCAGAGCAGCTCATATAATGAATATTACATGGTAGCTCAATGGACTTGGATGATTGTTTTCATAAGTCTAAACCGTAGCGCTAGATGATGAGTTCACTGCAAATGAGTGATGCGACAGCCTTGCAACCACACCCAAAGGTGGTGTGGTTGATTCGTTCAAAGCTCAACAAAAATGAAAACCCAGCTTTTCATTTTATTTATTCCTTCACAATTCTTTTCTTTTCTTCTTTGCAAATAAAGCTTTGTGTGGTGCCACAGTGCCATACAGCACCAGGATTTCATTCTTTCTTTTTCAGTTCATGATGTACAGCTTGGCCTAAAAGACTAAAAACAGTTCAGTTTTCCGAAATGAGTCATAAGGAATCAACATTGAGCTAACTTGTAATACAGCTGCCTACTCTGGGAAAAAAGCAGCAGAAATCAGAGGGACTCTTCAGAGAACAATGGTACTTCACTAAATTATGTGGCACCCCGCTGAAGGCTGAGGAGCTCTTTCAGGCTGCAAATGACTGATCCTGGACCATGGATACATAACGTTCCCCTCTTCGCCTGCCTCCTTCCTCCTCCTCCTCTTCCTCCTTCAGTGAGACTGCCAACAGATGAATCCTGCCAAGTGCCTCCCCAGGAGAAGTGTGTGTGTGTTTGTGTGTCACTCTCTCTGAGTCTGAGAGTCTTTGTGTATGTGTGTATGTCTCTACTTTGATGGCAACGTTGGCAGTAATGTGTCTAATGGAAGATAAGCAACACTCTCTCAGACAAGACTTCACAGCCTAGCACTTCGCTCAACATCATCATGCTGAGAGGGAATACTCTATCCCCCCTCTCCATCACTTGGCACGTATACACACACGCACACACAACTCAATAGTGTACATCCATGCAAAGCGCACACACTGAGACACAGAACACAGAGGGTTTGGATCATCTCTGTCAAAGCTGCCTTTATCATTTCTCACACAACATCCACAGGGCTTCGCACACGTGCACAAGCAGCACACATCCACGGGTCGAATGATGAGTTCCCGGAGATGAGTTTCTGTCATAGAGGGACACCTCAGAGAAAGTGTAGTTTTGGAAGCTGTCTGCAATCATTTCCCCTCCCAAAGTGTCCACCCCCACCCACGCACACACAAAACCATAAAGTCTTTGCAAGAGAGCGAAGGACGAACACGGCAGAAGGTACTTGCACAGAAAGACAGAGGGAGAGTCCTTGACTGCCGGGTGACCCCCGCAGCTTGTTTGTGCCGATTTTGAAGAGAGTTCCGATCAAGGGAGAGGAGAGGTCTCGTAGTGTAGTACACACAACACGACGAGCAGTGACAGCCGAGGAAAGGGAGGAAGAGGTAAGAATGATGGAGGACACAGAAGGTCTGAGACCACATTGTCTAGCAACGAGCAAAACACCTGAACCGGTGCCATGCTTCCATACAGGTTAGCCACGTTTATCGGCTTCAGTGACTCTGTGTTGTTTTGTCACATAATATCTTTCCTGGTCGCAAAACAACTATAAAATAGCAGGAGTGACATTTAAATGCTCTGGGCATTTTCTTTTTTTTTTTCTTTTTTTTTAACTGGTCATTTTCTCTTAAAATCCATTATTTATTTAATTCACTTTCTACATGAATATAAAACAAACTGTGTGGAGCCACAGAAAAGCAGTTTCACTTCAAAACCTGCAAGGTTAACCTTATGTTTATTCACATCAGTCCAAGTACAGTAATGGCCTATGACAGCGGCAAGACTGCATAAGCCAGACTTTCCCTAAAGTCAGTCATTGTGTTATAATTTCATTAACTGCAATTTTGTTAGAGTTAATCGACTAAACTGATAAAATCCTTAAAGAGCAACTCACCAAAAAATGTATTCAAGAACACTATGAGCATTTAATTTTCACCACATAAAGACCGCCTGGGGTGCTCATGCAGCTGTTACTGTCAGGAAATAAGTGACAATGTCTGTGACTAATCATATGAGTTTCTAAGACACTGTTAAATAATTACAATACTATCACAGCCCACCTCTGTTTGCCATACACTGGCTTTATTTCAAAAGGCTACCCAGAGAAATTGTGGCTGGCTACTCAGGTTAAGAGAGTGCTCTGGCCATTCATCCTGGTCGCTTCACACGCCACCGCAATATCCTCACACACTCATTTCTATTTATGCTTGCTGTTAAGGCTACTGCAGTATTCTCCTGAAGAACAGGCGTCACCACTAAGACAATACACCCACATCAGCTCTGATAAAGGAAGGGTCAAAACTGGAAGCAAAGACATTGCTGTGTTTTTTCCAAAGAGGTTCATGTTTTCAGACTGCTGCAACATCCCCCTCTGTATAGCTGTGAGTATCTGAGCTTCAGGACTGAAATATCATTAGAATGGAAGTAAAAACCGACACTATCGTAGACTCGTGTCTTAATGCTCCAGGTTAGAAAAATCGAAAGGTACACGACCGGCCAAAGCATCGCTGTGAAACGACAGTGAACGCCAACAGATGTGACATCATTTTTGGCGCATGCCACTGTGCGACAGGGGGTAAGCAGCGAGCATAAAAGCAGTCTTTACCCCATTGTCTTGCACTGCCGCTGGTGGCTGTAGCTTTTGTTTGTCTCTGTTTCTCTTAGCGAGCAACCTGTAGCAGGTGGAGAACTGGTTCATGTGTCACTATGCACACCAAGGCTACAGAGAACAGGGACTACCTTTACCAGCTGCAGACATCTGAGAGGCCGAAGCTTATGGATCTATTCTGTGAAGGTTCTCAGTCATCCAGGTCATCGTATTTCTAAGGAGCTTGGAAAGAAAAGCGTCTGGACATCTTTAGGTTTCTTGAAGACGTTTCACCTCTCATCCGAGAAGCTTCTTCAGTTCTAAACTGAAGTGAGCATAAATAAAATCTAAATCACCGCACAGTCATCATGTAGCTATAACTTGACTATGCTTAGATAAACAGCTAAAGTAACAAAAATCGCATTAGTGTCCAAAACTATATTGAAGTAACGTTATTATGGACGGTCCCATCTAAGACTCTTTGCTGGCTTGGTTTAAGCTCAGGATACTTTAAGGAAAGCAATTTCAATCTGACCGTGAAACAAATAAACAAATCAAAAACTTGAGCAGTCGTGCTGTGCTGAGACTAACAATACCAAAGTAGCTACCCACCGAGTTGCTGATCATTACCAACCTGACCCTCCGAAACACCACTTTCAGCTAGTCTTTAATTGTGTTAATTAAAGCAGCACTCAAGGTTTTGAGAGTTTGTTTTCAGAAATGCCAAATATTTTCACTCTCAGCAGTGCCTAGGTGTTTATTTGCTTTTGGTAACTGAAGGAGCTTTTGGGTTAATTATGCCACCCCTAGGAAGAAGCATGACCCATCAAACTGATTACGTCTATGACTATGACTAAGAGATTTCACATTTTATTTTATTACTTCAAAATAAAAAATAATAATCTAGAGTTTCCACTACAATGTGGCAGTGCTTAAAATTAAACAGCTATCATGAAGATGTAGCTATCAGCGAATGGCGAAGAGCAGGAAGAACCAGCGCCTCTTAATGTGAAAATATCACGGATTACCATTCTGAGTACACTTTGCTCACGAAAAGATGTGCAGGCAAAGTCGGGAAGACATGAAAAAGATTGATTTTTAACTCCTGAGAAAACTAAGCTGTGTATTTTGCGGAGGGAAGGTGCAGCTACAGTGGTAATTTCTCTCCTTTGTGTAGTTTATCCTAGGCTGCCCTCCAGCACTTGTCTCCTCAGTGAGGAGTATATACTGAGGTCAGGACCTAAATGCATTGGCTCTACCTACTGCTGAGCACCAACAAGCTTTAAAACTGTCAGCCTGTCCCTCTCCCTCACCCGTCCTTCCTGTTTGTTCTGACACAGGCCTTCTTTTTCTATTTTTGAATCACTTTCTGTGCAGCACATTCACTGACAGTAGCAGAGAGACAGAAAGACTATACGCCTGAAGGAAAGTCAGGCTACAAAACCTATCAGGAACAAAAACAACAACCCAACACATATTGTCAAATTAGCCACCTTATTTACACAGTCTAATCATTTGAGAGGCAGAATAAACAGAGGCTTGTATATAGTGGTGCATCAAAGGAATGCTGATAGTTTCATTTCCAAATAATTAGATTTTTAGTGATTAATTGTTAAGTGTCTGTGAGAAAACACAAATTTCCACAGCTTTTCAAAAGCTATTGTTTTTTTCCCCCATCAACACTAACAAAAAAAACATATCCTATTTATGATGGCACCAAAGAGAAAAGCCAGCAACATCAGATGCTTAGCATTTTTAAATAAATAATTCAAATAAATGTTTATCAAACCTGCACTCACTTCATCTGTTAGTTGCCAAATCAATCAGTGTTGGGTTGGGGGTACAGCGCACTATACCCTCTGTCCTGAATCCTATTTATTATCATCTTTAATTTGTTAAACAAAACTTTAACAGATCTTTAAACTGTAGATCACAGTTTTTGTTAAATATTGTAAAACTTAAGATATGCCTTGCTCTTGAATCCAATATTCACCTTCTATGTATTAAACCCAGAAAACCATCTTTTCCCTGGTGTTAGCAAAGCAGCCTGAGACATAAAAAAAACATTGTTGCAATCAGCTGAAGTTTGTTGCTTAGCTCTGTTAAGAGTGGTTATTTCTGTATGAGTTGCAGCTGTGTACAACTCATCCACAAAGTTGCCATTTCCTCACGGCAGCTAGTTATGGTGGCTACATCTTACTGATGTTCCTAATCCCAGCTACAAAGCTCTGGTTGATTGACTGGAAACAGGAATCAATGTGCTCAGCTACTGATCTATTCTCCACCCACTCAAAGGAAGGATATGGCTAGTAATTCAGGGGATGATGTCGAGAATCACATTAAGTTTCCAAATGCTTTATCAATGTTTCCCCATTAAACTACGTTGTTATAATCATAGGGCTGGCTTATAAGCCGTAAATTTAGCACCAAACAGTAACATGTGCAGCGCATTTATTTTGCTTCTACAGAATTTATTCTGTGTTCTCTTGGAAAGGCTAGTAAATGCATGGCCCACGGTCACGAGGCCAAAGATGAAGTATGACTCGCTATCAGACGGCAGATGTGAAAACTGAAACACTGCTCTCATTTTCTTCATTACCTTTTATTTAACTGAATATTGTTACAAAATCTCTCTGAGATGAAGCAGCTGTTTTGGTAATTATTCCCGAAAAAGCAAATACGACGCATTGTTTACTCAGTGCTACTTGGATAACTGCCCATATTAGCTGACCCAGTTCAGTCTTCTATATTAGTAACAGTAAATCAGTGCACCTGACTGGCTTGTTTTTTTTTTTTTACGACAGCCATTCTTCTTTGTAGTCACTGCAGTGATGATGTATGGAGCCTCAGTATCATGTACTGATGCACCGCCATCACGTGTGAACCGCGAGTGCGGCGATGAGCAGACATCGACATTTGGTGTGCGATTCCATAGAAGACAGGAGTAAACCCTGCAAGCTGCTGCACAGTGTTTGCCAGTGATACTGTGTTGGCTGCTGTTAAATTTTTAATAGTCTAACAGTATTGTGATGTCATTAATTGGTGCTCCAGTTTGCCTTCAGTGGAAGTCCCACCTGCACCTCCTATATTTATAATTCTACAAATCCTCAAAAAGGACGTTTCAGTTGGTAAGAACAGTTGTAAAGGAGGTGTAACCATCACAGTCTGCGGCTGCATGTGTGCCAGATTGTTCGGGGCGGGGGGGTATGCTCGTGCGCCCATTTACTATCTTCTTCTCAAATAACTGTCACTTTGTGGAGGGGCAGCCATGCCTGAAGCCTTTTAAGACAGTGCAGCAGCCATAAAACATTCTTCCTTCATTGAATGGAGCGTAATTCACTTGTTGAACAGAGAAAAATGGTTAATCCAATCTAATAATGGGAAAGTGGTGCTGGTTTCTCTGGTGGCAAAGGTCAACTTTTGTGAAGATAAATGAATGGTGTTAAGTGAAGGCTCACAAACATCTATTCTTTAACATGACCTGTTTTACCTCGGAAAATGGTTTTGTGCTGAATAAAAGGGGTTAAAGATGATACACAGACAGCTCTGGTAATGTTATTCAAACTTGAGTGCTGTTTTCTTATTTCTTACTTTCTTTCTTTTTTTAGTTTTACATTGTTATTTTGCCCCAATGGCTCATTTACCCTCACTGATTGGAAACCAATTGATTGGTTGGAATAATGGCTTCACATCCTCCTAATTAGGAGT
The DNA here is from genome assembly GCF_001858045.2 of Oreochromis niloticus. Taxonomy (NCBI): domain Eukaryota; kingdom Metazoa; phylum Chordata; class Actinopteri; order Cichliformes; family Cichlidae; genus Oreochromis; species Oreochromis niloticus. Next base: position 28,817,194 of record NC_031984.2, read on the forward strand.
TAATTGAAAAGTATCAAAGACTAAAACAGCGTCTGGGCAGATGCAGACAGGAAATCCTTGCTCGATTTTCATAAAGTTCCAAGCTGTTTTTCTTTCGACACTTTTATTTGCTTCTCTTCGTTCCCACTTTTTTGTATACAGCTCATGCAGGAAAGGAAAAGCGAGGATGAATTATGACCCCCAGAGGCTCAGAAACCACAAATACGAGCCAAATGGGAAAGAAAATGAAGGTCTCTCGATTTCCCTCATCTGACCCTGTCGTGCCATTTGTTGGATATGACTCACGGTGGTGCAGCTCATGCTGTGAACTCACCTCATAACTATGGATGTCATGGCAAAATTGTCTTCTGCAAATACAAAGGTGTTAACTGAGTACAGCTGGGTTTATCCCCATCAAAATCGCTGAACCTTCATCGCTCCTACCCTCCTCACTCATTATAAAAAAACAATCCATTTGAAAATCCTATTAGACTTAACTCCATACCACAGTATTATGCACAGTGCTTTACTAATTATTACATTGCAAGGCCATTTAGTATTTCAATTAGGAACTAGACTACATGAATCTGGTAATGCACTTGCTTCTGCAGGAGTTTTAAATCTCTTGTTGCCCTCCTCTTTTCTCTCATTTTTACCCCCAGGACAAAACAAAAACAAGTGTATCTGCACACACTCATTTCCATAAAAATCCTGCACACACACTGTCCTAAAATATGTCTTCCCACAGGCACGTTATTCAGCTTGAAGAAAGGAGTCAGAGTCCTTATTTTACAGATGCACCGCGACCTGTCATGAAGTAGTTTTCATGTTGGTCCATATGGAACAAAATGATAAATATTTTAAGCTGAAATACAGAGAAAGTGTTTCGCTAGGATGTGACTACAAAGGGGGTGAGGGATCTAATGAATGGTGTATATAATGAGAATCCAGCTCAGACTTTACACCAGGTTGGATGCTGCTAAATCATGTTGCCAGAGGGAGTCCCTGTGGTGACCACAAAGCATCCAATATATTTGGATCCCTGCAGGTACAACCTTATATATAGTGAGGTTGTGATGATCCCAGACAAATATCTTAAAAATATGTGGATACGGACAGCCTCATCCATCTGTAAACGTTAAACAAAAACATGTGACATGGTTGACTGTTGAGGGGTCAAAGGTTTTTCCTCCATAAATGAGCACCTGTTAAGATGTGACTACGGTATATATAAAACCACATTAAGGAGGTGTTCAGCTCAGCTTGTTACAGAACCACGTTCATCAAATTTAATTAAAAAAAATTTGAATATGCTGACTTTTAAAGATGCAGTATGTTGAACACGTTAATCTAGAAGGGGGTGCTGTTGCTTCTAAAAGAAAAAGCAGTGGCTGTTCCAGACCCTAAGAAGGGCAACTTTTATGTCTTAGCCCAACTTAGTTTCATCTCTACTGGACGTGGACATCTGCAACCAATGTTCATGTCTAGCAACAAATCACCCAACAGTAAACCTGCATTGTGATCTGCTGGTGGAGCTACACAATCTTTTTTGCTACTGGAAGTAAGCCTCCAGACTTCTGCACGGACTGATGCTGATGGCCGGGGTGTCAGTGAGGGGTGGTAAGTGCTGTAAGCAGAGTGTAAGGAGACATACCTGCAGCCATTAGTGCTAGGTTAAAAAAATCTCTCCAGTGGCTCCTCACCAGAAGATACAGCATCTGCTGGCTTTTCTACTTTATTCATCATTGATCTGCCCTTCAATATGATTGACAAGTAGCCAGAATTATTGAGAAAAGAATGTGATCTCTGCTGCTTATTTCTTCTTATCTTGGACAGAAGAATTAGATTATGCTAGGTTCACAGCAGCATTATACCTCGGACCAACACTAGCGGGTTAGCGTGCTTACACACTGAAGCCTGGATCGGTTGCGAGCACGGACAGCTACAGATCTGCAGGCTGAATAGTCATTCCTGTTATACTTCTTTGAAGTCCACTGCCTGAGCACATGCGTATTTGGTGCACTATAATGTGAATTCTCTGCGGACTAGTTCCTCGCACTTACTTACATATTTATGCCACAGGGACCCAATTGGACCCTATCAGACTTGTAGACACGGGAAGTATAAAATCCTTTTCACAATACGTCTTTAGACGTCTTTGATTGTTAATTTTTTTACATTTAGTTGAAACTGGCACTTCATTTTTAACATTTTAATCTAATAATCTTACATATTACACCTTTCAAATGTGAAATTTGTAGGAGTATTATAGATATTTAGGATTATTTCCTGTTTTTGTTTTTTTGTCAAAAATATCAACATTTTCACAGCTCTGGTTTCAGCCACTTCTGCATTATTTTATATTTATGCCTTCGTTTAAGAGACCTTGCATCTCATTTTTGATGTAGTCATGTTTTAAGGTGCATTTTTACAGTACGAACGGCGTGCCTTAGAGTCTGAGTGCACATTTACCACCGAAAGTAAAGTGCACTTCTTCTTTTTTCGACCCAGACAAACACAAGCCTGCCAAGCACATCTGCCAAGCTGGCAGCATGACACCTGTGGAGATTGGCAGGCTCAGCCAAAGTTGCCAGGATAAACTGGGGAGCTGTGGCATTCACTGTGTGTTTGACTTTATGACGTAACCGAGCGTAAACCCTGGAGGCCATTTAGGAAAGCTCCTGCTGAGAGAGAAGGGGGGCTGATCCGAACCAGATCAAAGGTTCCTCAGTAAAGATTTTACTCGGATATGACAAGAGAATATTAACATCCACCTGTCAGATGGCATCACCTCTCCTCTGGCGGGATGAATCACGCACCGATCAGGAGGCAGGAGGATGAGCAGAACTGGTGGAAAGCCACAGCACTCAGAGAAAACAAAATCATGCCAGTCATGAGGGCTGGCTGGCTCGCCATGCATCACAAGATCACAACTCATTAAAAATGGTGATCACATGAATCAGATTTCACTGGAAATGGTCTAAATTTAAATGATAAAGCTTGCTGTCTGACTGGTTGATGAACACATTTTGTATTTCCAATTTTATGCATGAACGCAAAAAACAACAACAACAACAAACAGAAGCACTTTTAGTAACCTAAACACACACAAAGAAAACACATTTGCATTAGTTGGCATCATCATCGGCACCAGCCTCAAGCCCATGCACTGCTCTTTTGTTTAATTCCACCTCTGCATATGAGCAGATGGCATCACCTGTGCCACCCTCTCCACAGTCCGAAGCGGAGCTTACACCTACCGTTCCCAGAGATGTGATTCTCTATCTCGCCGTGTCCAGCTTGCCTCGTGGAGACACTAAGTTGCATGTAGAGTCCCATGTAATGTAAACTCCCCAACAGCACCCTGAACGCTCCCATTTCGCTTGTTTTGTCTCGCGCTCTTTTTCACATCGAGTGGAGTGCACGTCGAAAACAAATTTTTTTTCTCTTTTTTTCTTTCTTTTGTTGTTGTTTAATCCGGAAGGATTGTTCTGGCGACGAACGGAGTGTGATACCTGCGAGAAATAACGAGGAAGTCGCCGCAGCCTCCTCCTGTGCCAGCTGACTGACTGACTGAGTGAATGTGGCTCTGCTTCCGCTCACTCGGTCCTACATGCGGCGGAGGGAGACTTTTCCCCCATTAGAAAGTGCCGCGGCTTGCAGTGGGGAATATCAATTATGAGAGGAGTGATATTACAAGCATTCAGCAAACTTAATGACGCTGAATTTGTCATTAACGAAATCCACTTTTATGAAGCGGCGCGAGGCCACTAAAAGCTGAAAACCCTTATTAAGCTAGTATTCAAACTAATTAGTATTTTAGTATTATAATGTTTTCATAATATGAGTTAATGTCGTCACGGAGGTGTTTTTTTCACCAGACAAGCGTGCAAGGGAGGTATCAAAAATTAGCATTGGGCAAATAAAGTGTTGCTTTCACTACATTTAATATTTAAATGTAGTGAGAGACAGTGGCTTGTTTCATCACTGTACACACACACTGTTAAACTCTGAAACAACTGAGCCCACAGTGGGCATCACAACCACGTATGGCTAACTGCTTTTTTTCTGTCCTCGCCAATGTTTCCTGTGCACCCAAATCCAGTGGCGCTGTTTGGGGGTCTCATAGCTCACCTCTTGCGTCCAATGTGAACTACAGCAGCATTACTCCTGCTCGACGTCTGAGTGGTGTGAAATAAATGTTTCTTTTGATGTAGCTTACAGTCTGCTCACTGATTCATTGCATTGTTTAGACTAGCAGAGCCACAGTAATGAGCTTCATCGCTGATTTGGCGCTGGAGTGTGGTTTGTTTGCCTGAGAGACTGATGTCAGGGGCACGCTGCCTGTGTGCTGTGTAGCTATCCGTGGTGCTGAAATGTAGCCTCACTGCTGTCCGCATGAGCAGTATAGAGATCAGATTTCTAGTGACAAATGTATGCAAGTGATTTGTAATCCTTACTGGGCCTAAGGACCTTTCTCAATACAGAGCAGCCCAGCTAAGAGCATCAGTTTTGTCCACCTTGTTACCAAAATAACATAAAACTGGGTGTTTTTTTGTTTTTTGTTTTTTTATCAGTTCTGCTAACTGGATTTTTGCCTTAAATGCGTCAAAATTATACAAAAAGGAAATTAAAACTTAAGACACATATGTAACTTATAATATGTTTTATTATATTTTGTTTAATGTTTCTGTCTATTTCATAACTTTGAATTACTCAGCTTAAGATATGTATTTGTGTTATTTTCCAGTGATGGGTCTGTTTCACACAAGGCACAGCTGAAATATTGAATCAAGTCGCCACAGGGGCAGCTGCCCCTCCAGTCTTAGGTCAGTATGCAGTAGCATTGCACTCTCTATCAAATATTGCCCGTTCAACATAATTTGTCCAGTGTTTTGTTCCAATAACCTTGTGAAAGCTATGCGTTCTTTGTTTTTGAGGCAGGAAACAATTTTTCATAGTATTTTTTTTCTTCCTGTCCATTACCATCATTCTTTCAGTTTTTACTGTTTTCACCTCAATCATAGGTGCTTGTAGGATGTTGAACAGAACATGAGCAAGTGCATAACTCTTCCACAGACCCATAAAATTCTTCTAGAGGTCTTTGCAGTGACCTGCTGAAGATCCTTTTCCAAAAAGAAAGAGCTTCATTCATAGGTCCAGCCTAAAGCACTGCTTCAGATAAAACATGAAAAAAGAGCTGATTTTTAGGGAAATGGTGTAAAGAGTTTAGAACGGAAAAGGAGGACACTTTTGTTGATGTTTTGCTTGTCATTCTGGTTGAAATACCTGATGGTCACTTTACAGGGTTGCCATTAGGGCACACTTACAGTTGTATGTGTGTTAGTAATATTTTGCCAGGTCTCACTGAAACACTATTTTCACAGTAGGGAGTGAGAGTGGATACTCTGGTGGAAACATCTTATGCAGCAATGAGCTCAGCCCCTATGCTGAGTTCTGGTGCAGAGCGGCAGTTGGACTACAGGAGCAATTAACTTTTTTCAAGCCTGCGAGTTTTAGTGCTGGTAGCTTTATGTATGCGAACCAGACTGCTAATGAGGATGTAAGGCAAAGTTGATGATGCTGAGAACTTAAGAAAAAATCAGTTTCAGTTGTGTGAACTCACAGCCACATGTACCCCACCAATATCGATCGACCAGTCGGGGCAGTTAAGGCACTGTACTGGCAGACTGAATTCAAAACCAATAAGAGACGGTTGTCATTAGACCAAATCTCACCTGTCTGCTTCAGGTTTTCTGCTGTCTCTTCCTTTACCTTAGACAGCCATTGATATAGGTAGAGGGTGTTAAACAGCCAGCCTGCCTCTTTCCCTGTCACCACCGGTATGCTTACTCAGTGTCTGCTGTCTACATGGGCGAGCTCATGACTAAATATGTCAACTCCCGGCCTGCTAGATGTGTTTAGCAAAAGTCACATACAGTGATTTTGCCTGGCAGTGGACACAGATTGTTGCCATCCTTCCCTCCTTATCACACTGCTTTCAGCCTGCTTTTGTTATTTCTCGCCAAGTTTACTGAGGGTCAAAATACACAGCTTTTATTATGCCAACATTTCAAACCTAAATATTATTTATTGCTAATACAAATAAGACTTTCGATTTTTGACTATAGCTACAGAGCTATATTTAGCATTACATGTTAGCTTTACAGATTTTATCTGGTGTGTGTGTATATACATATATAGATCTATTTCTCTATCTCTCTCTATATATATCAAAGCATTAAGGTGGCTGTTTTGCAAACTTTACCAATCCCTCTGCTCACTCTCAATAACAGAATACCTTCTTCCTCCCTACTAAAAAGAGAAAAGCCCAAAACCACAGTGGTGCACAGTGTTTGCACTCAGTCATTCGGAAAATACAATTATTCTCCCTCCCCTCGGCTGTGAAATTGCTGTACAACCGCTGTTAAACACGCTGCAGTCATAATCACTGATAGGAGATGCATGGGGCTGGGCCTCCTCTGCCAATAGGGTATGCAAACGACGCCCCGCCGCTCTACCCATCTTGTTACTGAGTGATATTAGACTTTGTAAAGGCACTTAGGAAATGCAGCAGATGTGGCAGCTGTCAGTGAGTATCCCACCCAGTCCCTCCCACCACTGCTGCCTCCTGTCAGCAGTCATGGTCAAGGATCTGGAGAGGACATGGTGTACTTAAATGGGTGATTGATAATGTAAGCCTGTTTCTAACAAAAGTTGGGATATAGTGTAATAAAAACCAAAAGCCATTAATTTAAAAAAAAATCTAACCCAGGCTGAATCTTTAAAAGTGGAAAAGCACTTTCCGTGCTCCACAGTCAAATAATTTAAATTCAGGATCTGCAAATAATCTTAATATTTAATCGTCATCATCTATGGTTCAGATGCACAGAAATCTTTACCTGTGATAAGCACAGGGTCTGATCTTTGAGCCCTGTGTGAGTGTTTTGACAGAAACCTGACATAACTGCGTCATAGAAATCCCTTAATAGGCTCAGATGGACTTCGGCACAACCATATGGAACGGTATTATTGTTCTAAATAAATTTGGCTCTGAGCTTTACTGCTCTTTGTAGATTTAACCAACTTAATTCAACAAGATATAACTAGACGCAACATCTGCTTCTCAACATCTATCAAGTATAAAGCTAGTATGAAGGTGGAATTTTAGATTTAAGAATCCGCTGAAATCTAAGTGTCCTGCACAAGTCTTCCACAGTTCATCACTTAAACTTCTGCCTCTGCACCTATGAAGAAAAAAAAAAAACTGTGCAGTATTTGCAGTCAATTTTTCAATAACACAAAATTATTATATTTAATTTTATTTTCAATCACATATCACCCCAATGAGCACTTCACTCTCAGACTCCTGCCTTACTTGTGGTTCCTAACATATTCGAAAGAAGAAAGAGGAAAAGCTTTCAGGCCGCTCTTCTGTGAAACCAGCTCCCAGTTTGGATTCAGGAGACAGACACCCTTTCTGCTTTTAAGATTAGGCTTAAAACTTTCCTTTTTGATGAAACTTAATAATTAGGGTGACCCTGTATCCTCCTTTAGTGATGCTGCAATAGGCCTAGGTTGCTGGGGGATTCCCATGTGTTTATACACCACTCTGCATTAATTCATTAATTATTATTAATCTCTGACTATATTCCACAGTGTGTTTTTTGTCCTGCCTCCTTCCCCTCATCCCCAACCAGTGGCAGGCTGATGGATGCCTATCCCGGAGCCTGGCTCTGTTAAAATTGAGTTTTTCCTTCCCATTGTCGCCAAAAGCGTAAATTCAGTCTTTATATAGAAATTACTCTTATCAGATAGTGATACTAGGCTGAGGCTGATATTCTCTCTCAGTTAACATGTAATTCATAATGGTTTTTTTTCCCTCCCAAACAAAGATGCAGCCTGGCGGACAAGACAGAGACAATAATGCAGTAGGTCCGTTTGTGTACACAGCTGTACTGTAATCCACCTCCTCACTGATGTGCGTGAACAGCATCAGCGTCAAAGAAAAACAGCAGTGGGCTGAGAGCTCCGGGAGGCTGCTGCGATCCATCCGTGGGTGGGTTTAGACAAGTAAAGAAGAAGCAGGTCTGCTTTCCGCAAGGATTCTAATATTGCGAACGAGGCTGCAGATATAGGCTTGCTGTCTCCATCTGCGCGTCCGTGCAACAGTAACCAAGTGGGGGCATAATGAGATTCATGTGCACACACTGTTATCAGCTTGCTGTGCCAATCCCACGCTGTAAAACATGACATTTAATCAAAATCAAAATCAAACAGGCCATCAGAGTTCCATTACCAAATGTTTTTTATTAGAAAATATTTTACACCTAAATCCATAAAAAACAAAAACAGAAACAAAACAGACCAAACAAAAACTCGCCAGGTAAAAAGCTTTGAGGGGGGAATTTCTGAGTTTAAAATCTGTGTCCATGATTATCCTGCAGCGTCCAACACCAGAGTACAGAAAATAAACAGCACTGTTGCTGAGAGTAGTCTTGCTGGCTGGGTGTTTCAGTCAAGATACAATTTTCTGCCCTCCAAACTCAACTCCCACTGTGTCTGCAGTAAACCTCTTCATTGGAACTGAACCAATTCTCTGACACAAGACTTAGACAATTAGACAAAAAGGATATTATTAACTTAGGGATCTAATTTTAAATTCTTTCTCACATGACCCCCCCCCCGAATGCTTTTAGCTGTTTCTGTTCATTTAATCATTAATTTTCTGGGCTTGATGATCACCGAGGTTCTTCGTGTTTGAGGGTGGGAAAGCGTGAGCGTCTGCAAGAGAAGAAGTGAGCTTAGAAGTTGTCTGCAAGGTCCATGATCCTCTTCCGCTCGGCCTCTTTGAATTCATCGCTCTTTCCATCTCCGATGCTCTCGGCGTACTCTGCAATAGATAAAGAAAAATCAGAGGATTAGTTGGCTTGACAGCACAGGCGTGGACCTTCTGACTTTTGTGGTTAAACAGAACATCCTTGGAGCCAGAAATTGACAGAATTGGTCCTCCGGCACTGAACAGGAGGTGAAAGAGGGAAGAAAAACAAGGTACACTTCAGGTTTAGGAATTTTCCTAACAAGTTTAATTAGAGTAATGTAGGTTCAATAATTCATTTGTTCAGTAAAACGGCCACAAAAAATGCAAAGATATTCACAGAAAAACAAAAATTTATGAGATGGGTTTTTGTCAAAGCAACCAAAAACTAACCAGTGCTCTGGTCCTTAAACACCACCTCACTTCAGCTTTACTTACTGATTTATTGAAAACTGACTGAATACAAATATACTTTGAATTATGCATGCAAGCTGATTTGAGAAACTGACCATCAAGGGCCCTGGGGCAAGTCTGCAGTTCAGTTAGAAATTTCTGGCAATGACGCCTGCTTCCTGCACTTAAAATGCTGAATAATTAGAAAGAAGCAGAGTACAGCGATGCTGTAACTTCAAGAGGAAGAGTGAAAGCTATTCTCTGTATACAGTGGCTTGCAAAAGTATTCGGCCCCCTTGAACTTCTCCGCATTTTGTCACATTACAGTTATTTATTTGTAAAAAATGTTTGGAATCATGTATGATTTTCGTTCCACTTCTCACGTGTACACCACTTTGTATTGGTCTTTCACGTGGAATTCCAATAAAATTGATTCATGTTTGTGGCTGTAATGTGACAAAATGTGGAAAAGTTCAAGGGGGCCGAATACTTTTGCAAGCCACTGTATTAAAAGGACTAAGCTAAAGGGAACTATGCATTAAAAGGCTTTTGTTATTAAATAGCCTTTCACTCTAGTCTAGACATTCTTCAGTCTGTACATCGCTTTTCAACAAAAAGTCAAATTATAGGATGTTTGCTGTGGAAAGAAAGAAAGGAAAAAAAAAAAAGCTTTTCTATAATAAGTCGCCCTGCAGCAGTGGCTGCACTGAAATCTACCCTGTTTCCTCAGTAACTGGTCCAGGTGTATTGTGCAGTGCTTGTACTTAAGTGTGGACTGCTCTACATTTGACTGTTTTCTTTATTGTCTGCCTCTCACAGGAGCCCTCTGAGACAGCGCGACGGTCGATTTGTGAGTCTAATGTGCAGAAAGTTGCAGCTGCCGCAGCCCCAGCAGAGTCCGTGCATCCGGCATCTCTCTCACACAGCCTCTGAGGCAGGGATTACACATTAAACCCAGGGATGTCGAGACAGAAAGATGGAATAAAAAAAATAAATAAATAATAAAAAAAAGACTATTTTTCTCTGGGAGACACTTCAGAGAGAAGAGAATGAAGGAGGGCTTTCCTCACAAGAGCCCGCAGGGTTTAGGAGGATAAAGAATGGCTGCCAAAGACACAGAGAAGATTTTGCTTTTGAGGGTGGAAGGATGTTTTTATGTTATTAGATTGTACATAAAGGATAGTGACAGATATAATGGGGCTGAGGACAAACCTCAAGAGATACTGTAAAAGAATACTACTTGTCTACAGATGTTCTGGAGGAACAGGCAAAATTATTTATTATGTTAATTCTGGTTTTATAAGGACCTGTTTCTTATTTTTTCATCGTTCTGACAAAAACAAAAGAAATCAGTTTAGACTTTTAAAAAATGTGTTGGTGCTCAAAAAGCAGGAGTTGGATATACAAAATTTTTAAAGTGTTTCCAAGTGTCAAGAACTGGAGTGAGAAGTATCAACAATAAACTCAAAGAGAGCCATGCAGCACAGAACAAGCCTGGCAGAGGTAGGAAGGGAATCATTTCAAGGACTCTGGAAAGAAAACAAGTGAGAGATGTTTCTAAAGACCCCAGAACTAATGCAGAGGCACAAGTGACCTTAGCCCTGTTGGGAAATGTAGTCCCAAAGAAGATAATCACTAGAACCCTGCAAGGAATGGACCATGAGGTTGCAGACCAAGAAAAGAGACATTCAAGCCAGACTAAAGCACGCTAATGATAACCAGGAGAAAGATTATGTAGACTTCTTTGGAGAAAGAAGGGAGAGGTGTACAACCCAAAGATCACAGTGTATCTGGAACTGTGAATCTCATGATTCGATGGAATCATGAAGAAAGAAGGATATACGATTATTTTGAAAGATAAACTTGGTCTGGGTCATGGTTTTTATCTTCCAGAACAACAAAAAAATCAAAAAATAAACTGTTTCTGTAAGAAACATTATGAACATGGCCTGCACAAAGCCCTGATGTGACTTCTACTGAAAATCTGTGGGGCAAACTGAAGATCAAGGTCCATCCCAGAAGACCATCTAATGTTAAAAAGCTTGAGAGATTCTCCAAAGAATAGGCTAACATGCAGACATGCCTCGCATACCTGCTGGCCACTGTACGGCTACATCCTACAAATCTGTATCTATCAGAGTAGTATGGGAGAGCATTAATAGCTACCATGTTTCATGGTTCTTAAATGGCATGGTAATTGGTTTTAACTTGTTATTTAAAAGCAGCACCACTTTTAAACTCCTTAGCTGACCAAGTGCATAAAGTTGTCTTTGTCTACAGTGATTAATACATTCCTTTCTCCAACTCTTATTCAACAGGAAAGCTATTAACAACAACACTTTCTATGTTTCCTCACCACAACAAATAACACTGAAATGCAGCGTGATGCATTCTTCTTCATTAGGAATTTTAACTTTGTAATGCCACTCATGGAAAGTAATGTCAACCTTTGTAGGTCAAAATATGTATGTATGAAAATAGAATTCAGAAATTCTAAAAGAAGAAAAATATTTCACATGATTTTAACACCATGCTTTAGTAGGAGAAAGCATTTATCATGCTTTAAAGCTCACAGTACAGCAAAAGTATAGATGAGTAGACTGTAGTCAGTAAAAGCAGAATTTCAAGTCCCTGCAAAGTTGTAATGAACGGGGTAATTAGCATAGTTTGGCCACTGTAATAATCATTTTCAGCTAGTCGAGGGACTGCAGTCTCTGGCACTTCCATGTTAGTTTCATTTTTTAGGTCACTGCTTATTTCAGTAAGAGGAAGTCTGAGGTAAATCTGAGAGTAAATAAATGAAAAATGCCAAGCTGTGCGTACAGTTGAGTCTGACATTTATTGTCAGCTCTATGCAAGAAACTCATGCCAAGTTTTGATTTTCTCTTCTAAACAGCTTGAGCTAACAGAGATTTTTTGAAAAATGCATAATTCATTGACTGTTCTGTACAGTGCAACTTGTAGAGAGACAATGATTATACCTAATAGCTAAAACTATTAAAACTATTTAAGAAAAAGAAAAAACTGGCTCTTTAAAGCACTAAGCTGACAATGAGCTTAAATACCTAAACCCACACTTCTGCCAAGCTGAATTCTTGCCTTTTCTTACCTGCTGACACAAAGCCTGATAATACGAGTATATTTATTTAAATGTTGAGTAGAGATGAATGTTACAGTGAGATTACAGGAGACGCCCTAGTGTAAAAAGAGATTTTCAGATTGTTATGGTAAATGGACCAGTTCTTATGTAGTGGTTTTCTACTCTAAGCACTTTACACAACTTGGCTCATTCATCCATTCACACAAGCACTTTTTTCTATAGTCTTTCTATGCAAGTACTCCTATCTAACATTTACACATTCGCAACTTGGGGTTAAGTACTTTCTTCAAGGATATTTGGCATGCAAACTGGAGCAGATCTTATTTTACCACAAAAAAAAATTACTGAAGCAAGACTGCAGACATGTATTTAAGTTTGAGCAACTTTAGAAAGAAGTTAGGAGTAAAGGCAGCCTAGCACACTACAAGAAGTGCTTCTAGAAGTACAAATATTGAGTTCAGGTCAGAAGATGCTCAGGATGACAGTAATCCGCTCGGGACTACAGAGGTTACTCCATCATTGAGTATTCAGGGGAGAGCTAAGTTACAGCAGGTCACAGCACTGGACGTAAAGTTAAGAAAGTGTAAAGTTAGCCCAGCATCTGCAGACATGGGGATGCATATTTGTCCACAGTGCAAATACAAAAGCCTTGAATGTCAGAACCAGGGATTTTAATTTGATCCGCAGAGGTTTGGATGCGAATGAGACTTACTTAAAAAGGCACAATTTTAAGGGTGACTGAGAAAAGCAGGTAAGGGGCAACTCAGAGAAAGCAACTCAACAAAAACATGATAATCTATGGCCTCTATTACTGCCAGCCTGTCATTGTGACCGAGTGCCCGTGTCTCCATGTCTATAAATGGTGTTGCAGTCAGCCACACAGACAGAGAGGTCAGAGATTCCGTGACTCTTCAACTCTCTGCAGAACCTTTTCTTTGGCATGCTGGTACCCTCTCCTTCTGTCACCACGGCAACACGGCAGAGGACAATACAGTAGTGAGCATCGCCATTACTCAGGTCAGTGACTGGGACGGATCTGCCATGAATACAAGGAGAATCATTTCCAGGAGCAGCCTCTGCAACGGCAGCCAAGGATAGGGACACGCTGTAGGACTTTCAGTGTGATTACAGCTGCAGCTGGAGCACCATAAGTCATTTAAAACACTGCTAAACCAGTCTCAAGCCACTGTGATCCCACTGAACAAAGGACAGCTGGTACAGAATATGCCCACAGTGGGGTAACCTACTGTCTATAATCATCATGCAGTTTGCCTTTTAACAAACAAACAAAGAAAGTGGGGAAAAAAAGATACTGCAAAAGCTCTCTAAAATCTGGATACCATGACAACATTTAGCAAGACATGTGCTTCAAAAAATAATTGCAAATGTTTGTTTTCTTCTCATAAATCAGTTTCATCAGTGGATCTAACAAATGCAAATTAATTTTATCTATGACTATATTTTTGAATTTTTTAGAGAAAGTCTGTGTAAGGTGGACTTTGCTACTTAGATTATATACAATCGTTTGTATTTTTGAGTCTTGTTAGTTCTTTCTTTAGTAGATGTTCTTACCCACATGATACTGTGGGAGCAATAATTTCTAGTCCCTGGAATAAGGGCTTGACATTACTTAACTGTCCTGTTTTGTGATGGGAGGGTGAGCAAGGGTTTCAATATTTTCTGTCAACTAGGGCTGTGTGATATGACCAAAATCTCATATCCCCATACAAGACATCTATTGTCCCGATAACAATATAAATCACAAAAATTTAACATGTTCTGTCAATTCTGTGAATCTCGGGCAGCTCGACTTGCGTGAAGTGTTTCCAGCTGGGCGTCGTGTACCTGGAGTCGAGTGTTTTAACCGATGAATGAAACGATACATTTTTAGACATGCGTTGTAACGGCCGCCGTTTTCTTTGTGAGTATTTATTACACAGAGTGCTGCGGGGAAAAGCCTGTTCTAATGTTCTGAGGTTTATTTTTTAGCACCTGACGGCTCTTTTTTGCTTCTCATCCGTAAACACTCTGCATACTCTTTCACATGATTCAGTTTATTTTGAAAAGTTTCAACAGGATCTTGAGCTTTATTGTGAAAGGTTTATGTGGAAAATAAACAAGCGGACACGCGATGGTTTTACCGTCGTTGTTGCTAACGACAACGCATAAAAACAGGCGCTTGTCTGTCTGTAGTGTGGTTATATTAAATATAAGAGAAAGAGAGAACTTTAAGAAATTAATATAGCCACTACAGTGACCATCAAAACCAATGACTGTAGAAAACAGCTACAGTCATTGATCAAAACGATCAAAAAAATATTGCCCTAAACAGTTTATTTTGCGACACCACGAAACAAACGATAGCGTAAAATGAAACGATAGACGTTTTCATATCGTCATCCGATACATATCGTTATATCGAACAGCCCTACTGTCAACTTCCACCTTTAGCTTAAATACAGTGTAATAACTCCTTTTTCAGTCTGTACCTCTTGAAGGCCTAAGGAGTAAACCTTGAAGCTCTTTTTTTGAACTGAGCAGTTCCTGTTATATTTCAGGTCTGCTTCTTATAGAACAAAATAACAGAGTTTGCATCAGCAGTTAGTGAGGTGGTCTCTGATTTAAAAGCCCAGAAACTATTCTAACATCTTTATTGATATAAAGATTCAGGCCACAAGAATTTGCTGCAGGAAATAACCCAACTTCTCAATCGACACAGTCGCTATAAACCATTTTAGTCAACGGTATAGTTCAATGGCACAAAGGCTGGTTTTCATTGTGTTAAAATAATTTGAAGTGCAGACTTTCAGTTTTATTTGAAGGGGTTTACCAAAGGTATTACATTGAATATTTAAGAATTGCAGTCATTTTTGTCCACTGTAGGCTTAAAACTACTAGTAACATAACTTTAAGTGTAAGAATTAGCTTTAATACTTGGGTAAAAATCCAAGTATTATTATATAAAGTTATCACAACTGAAACATTTAACAAAAAGGCGAATCATAAACCTCAGAATTCAAACCAAAAACTTCACAACATAAGCAAAATTGTTCCTCTGGAGCAGTTTTTTTTTTCTTCAGTAAGCTAAAGCCGTTAAGGTCAAGATAGCAGAGCAGGCGACACACACTGCATGTGCTTAACCTTTTCCCGTGGTTTAACATTGACCGGGTGGGGCACTTGAAATGGGAGATGGCTCCACACACTGTGGCCTAATAAAAAGGGCGAGGTCACTGAACCACACGCACGCAGATGAATTATGATAGACATATGCAATGGCTCTAAGCTGTTATGTATGCAGATGCACAGTTATTTGCAGAACACATAAACACAATATAGTTTATGAAAAATAAGTCACATCAAGATCATGCAAGGAAACCTAACATGCACATTAATATGTAGGAAACATTCAAGGGCAGGCACGGGTACAGAATGCAAACTGAATCACAAATGAAGTAAACATCTGCAAGGATTTCCTCTCAAAGGTTTGTTAATATGTAAAAGATATGCACATAAAAGCAAGCAAGGACGTGCGTACAAATAAATATGGAGACATGCTAATGGCAATCACACACACACAAAAAAACTCTGTAAGTAAGCAAAAACATAGTGTGGACAAGCACGATGTGCGTGTATGCAAATATGCAGATGAAAACAAAAGTCACAGCCACATTTAGGATACAAATTCCTGCACGCACACACACGCGTGCACGCACACACACACACACACGGGGAGGACTGGAGAAATGCCACACTTGCTGGCAGTGCCATGTGTGACGGATGGCTCTATCTACAGTGTTACATGCCACAGAGAGCCAGAGGGTGTGTGAACGGAGCCACGTCCTCGAGCTTTATCCGACAATGATACGGGAAGGATGGATGTCGCGCCGCGAAGGAAATAACACAACCTGCTAGGTCTTTGACAGCAGAAAACAAATATAGCACGAGGAGAAATCTGTGGCTAAGTGAAAAAAGCGAATAAAGGACAGACAGACTGTCTCTGCTCCCCAATATGATCGGGCCAGATTTGCAAGCCAGACTCAATTTCATCATATTGTTTTACCATCTGCACAAAGGTAATACAATTAACAAAAACAAAACAAAAGATCACATCTGCCTGGATATTT
Organism: Oreochromis niloticus; assembly: GCF_001858045.2. Lineage (NCBI taxonomy): Eukaryota > Metazoa > Chordata > Actinopteri > Cichliformes > Cichlidae > Oreochromis > Oreochromis niloticus. The sequence goes on from NC_031984.2 coordinate 28,833,608, forward strand.
GAGATGCTCGACTTTATCGTGTTTATTTTTCCATCTGAATTTTCTATATCATAATCTTCAGGACAGTCTAAATATTAAAAAAAACCCCTCTCATACAAGGTCCCAAGTGTGACCTCTGCTAGTGCAAACGCAAAGGAAGAATATAGTAAACAAAGGTCAGACTGACAGGGTCTCCCAGGCCCAGTTCTTTGTTCAAGAGAAGCAGGAGCATATGACATTATTTGTGGTATTTTATTATATTCCAACCTAACCACTTTGGCAGGCAAACAGCACAGGCTTGCTATCAAACAATAACCAGAGCCAAAGAACAGCGATTATACCAACATTTTCCCCTGAAATGCTGTTTCCTTGCCAGGCTGAGAAGCACTTGGAAACAGGATTTTACAAAATGTGTCAATAAAATGCACTTCTGAAAGTAATATAAATCTCTGTGGGTGTAAGAGCAGCTTTTGAAGGCACTACTTTGCCCTTTCAAAATGCGCCGTTTTTCTACTTTTATCCTTGTTCACTCTAAGGTGAAGGATTTGCGCTTTTGGGCAAGGTCCCAGATCAACCTGTAGATTCGGTATAAAGTCACGGGAAAGGCCTGTGCTGAGAAATGTGTCACTACAGATTATTTTCCCATTTGTTGAGTATGACGATAAGGAGAAAATTATGTCACATTTTCAATTTGATAGATGAGGACTATCAAAATGGAAGTTTTTGTCAGAATTCTTCCAGCTTCTTTTTTTTTAACCGAGCAAGGAATTTATAACATAGCATTTCTAAACATACAATAACATAATTATTTCAGAAAAAAAAAAAGATTATTTGCCTTCTAAAAAACAGACTTTTTTTATTAAGCCATAGCACAAACCACTATTGTGCAATGATGTGTTTTACCTTTTTCTACTGTCATACTCAAAGTTTGTAAAATCAAGTTAAAACTGAGGATTTTCTTCCACAATATTAAAAACTTCAGCGAGGGTTTGAGCTGTCGCCTGTGAAAGCATCATGCCAAAAGACGACAAAACTCAGTTTGGACTTGAGAAAATGAAGGATATCTAAAGATTTCAACAGTCAGAAGCCAAACTGGATCTAGGTCTTCATTTTGTCCTCCAACATAAACACAACTCAAAACATGCGTAGCTCCTTGTAAGGAACTACCTCCGTCAAATTTGGAGAAGCTTGAGAGATTCGCCAAAGAAGAATGGCCTGGGGAGAAGGCGTGTTATACACTCGCTGTAAAGCACAACAAACGACTGCAGGCTGTTATCCAGCAAAAAGGATACACAACTGATTGATTTTAACCCAGGCTGGTTTTGGTTTTTCTAAATAATTTTGTCTGTTTGCAAAGTAAAATAACATAAACATCCAAAATAAAAAGCTATGTTAAAATTTTTTTACTCATGTTAACAGCACTTAAAAAAATACTAATAACTTTTTGTGTACTGATCAAATATTGATAAAACGCATTTACTTTGTTAATGCCCTCCCCATATGTTTCACAGAAAACAGTGTTTGTGTGTTTATGTGCAGTAGAGTAGCAGAGAGAGTAAGGACATATTGAGAAGATAAAGTTACTCACCTCTCATGATGTGGCGCACTACCTTGACAGAACCTCCTCTTAGGTTAAGAATTTGATGGACCCTCTGTTGTAGCTACATGCAGACAAAAAAGAAAAGAAAATAGAATTCCTATTATCTAAGGCTGTACCATTGTTGTTTGTTTTGATGCATCTTATTACTTGGTCTGTATTTTAGCGATGAAGAACTAAAGGTAACATCGTAGCTAAAAAGACAGTTTCCACTTTGAGTTAATGCTAGTTTGCTTAGCTTAAAATGTTCAACTTTAAGCTAATTGTTTGCTCCATATGTTTATTCTTGGACTCTACTATAGTGGCTTTTATGTTATACTAGGCCTTTTAAACACTAGTGCTGGGAAATATAGCCTCAAATCTTTATCACAATATTTCATTCATATTTTTTATAATATAGAAAACAATGCAGTGGTTGCAGCTTGCAGGCAGTAGAATTTAGCCCAAACCCTGTCAAAAGGTGTCATCAGCAGTATTATAGTGTAACAGTAGTGACACAGCGTTATAGACTGTGACACAATGCAAGTCAAATGCAAACACTTTACATAACTGTAACACTTTAACAAACTGCACCCATTAAAAGCTATTTGACCTCCATCTGTTTTCATAGTTTGTTTGATCAGACGTCTTAAGAACAACTAATCTGAAAGGAAATTGGTAAGCCAGGACCAGTATTTGTGTGTGTGTGTGTGTGTGTGTGTGTGTGTGTGTGTGTGTGTGTGTGTGTGTACCTGCGAGATTCCTGAGTTGCTGATCTCCACCATAATGTAGCAGATCAACTGAAGAACAAATAGCCCGGCGTCCAGACGGCGAAGGTAAAACTCATCCTCCATGCTGTCGTCCAAGATCTCCCCACGACGGACCATCTCCTGCACACACACAGATAGAAAAGGCTTGTAAAACGAGAAATGTTTTCAAGCACAAAGCAGAGAGTTTTCTGTTGTTTGTGTCACACTTATAAAAGATTCAACAAACAGAAAAAAATCAGAGACCAAGTTTAATTTAGGTGTTGTTTTTCAGCCTCTTCCACAAATCCATTTTCTTATTGACCAGACAAACAAATCAATCGATTTCACAGCTCTAGTGCTGGCTCTCACACACTTACACATACGTACACACAGTTGCATAGTTATCCATCTTAACGGTCCTGTCAGTATGCCAATAACACAGTGGTGCCAATAAGCACACAGCCTACATTAATCATCATTAGAGATCAAGAAGCAGACCTGAGGGGAGAGGGGAATCTGAAGCGTAAGCCACTAGAGTGGCACAGAAATACAAACAGTGTGTATAGCGCATTGCAGCCTCTAAGATTTGCATCTAAACGTCATCAGTAAAGTCACTATTTATTGTGAATGATGCAATTGGCCCTGTAATAAAAACACTGCAATATTCATGTATTTGCAGAATGACAAACTGAGTGTCTTTGGTGACATTCACAGGAAACATGCTTTATTAAGCTGCTGATTAAACCATTTTCTAATGATACACCTTCATATTGAAGCATATAAATGGTAATACTAACTTTTCAATGAGGCAGCCGACTTTCACTTTTACCAAGCAGCTAAAAATCAGATTCTTGCTGCCAGATGGAATGATGGAAAAGGGAAAATTATTGCCTGGCCTCTATTATTTAAAAAGAATTTCAGGGTTGACAAAGTATACCGGTATTGGCAAAACAAAAAACTAAACAAAACATGGATTTCAGCATCAAGCTAATGGGTATCCCCATGACCTTCAGACCCAATGGATTTAATCTCTAAGGACCTCTCCTTTAAGATCAATCACATCGAGAAGCTGCCTCTTCTGAGGACTACATTACAAGACTATTTTGGGGAAGCCCTTTTAAACCATGTAGCAAAGCTGGGAAACAAAATAGCATGTCAGTGTTAGAGACATTGTGATTGAACAGGATGGCGCCCCGCTTTATTGATTTCATTCCTAAGAGAAGACAGCCCAGTACACATTTACAACAAAGCCCTGGTATATAATGCAGCTTGTTAAACATGCAAGACAATGCAGATAATTAAAGCAAGAACCGTTAATAAAGCCATTAAATGTAGGGCATTTTTTGTCTTCTGTGTCCTCTGAGTAAAACCGTGGCCTAGAATTCTGTTTTATTACAAAGAGGAGTGTTATCGCATTGTAAAATAGAGCCCCAGAGCTCAGTCTTGTTGCTGTCAAACAGACCTATTAAAGATGCACAAAAGTTGAAACAAAGTTATTTGAATGTAAACTGCGTTGCCTTTCCTTTCTGTAGGAGAAAAAAAAAAGATTATCTCTGTTTCCAGGACAACTCGGCTCATTATTAGGAGGGGATACAGTAAATCTCACAATCCAACTTCATCAAAGACACAAAACGAATTCTGAGACAAGGTAAGCCTCAAGCACCAAGAAAAACACTGGTAAAGATTATTATGCAGACTTCAAAACTACAATCCACGTCTCCATCAGTGATTCTCAACTAGAGGCATCCCTGCTCAGGGAGTACTTCTTTGTAACTGGGTTTTTTTTGTGTTTTAAATACAAGCATATTTGCATTTAGATAGAAAATGAATTTAAAGGAATGTGATGCTGAATGTTAGGACATTTATTGCTATTGAGACTAGTAACACACTGAGTCCTAACCAACAAGATGACTGCATACTATAAACCCTGTGCATTAACCCTGAGATCGCATAGAATATTTATGTAGATTTCATATTAGCAATCACTAGAGAACATTTGAAATAATTATACAAAAATAAATTTTCTATTAAATTGTTGATCGACCAGAAGAGCTTTGATGAACCGTGAGACGGATTCTCCAAAGTCTTTGGAAGTCTGCTGGTGAGAGAGAAAGCCATTGTTCCAAAACATAATTCCTTAGTTGGCGTTTTGATGATGTTTGCGGAGAGTGCCGTCTGTCAAGAGGGTTTAAAATCTCCCATATGTGTTCAGTTTGAGTAAGACGTGGTGAATCAGGCAAATGTTTTGATGAGTATTAGTTGTTTAGTTGGCTTTACAGTACTATGGAAACAAATCTTGCGTCAATCTTCATTTCTTTCTTTCCTTCAAAGTTTGTAAAAGTCTAACAAGCTTGAAGGTCAGTGTTTGGTATGCCTACTTTATTCTGCAAACAGCCTGAAGTTTCTTAGGCAAGCTTTTTTAAATTAGTCTTCAGGAATATTTCTCCAGGCTTCTTAAAGGACACTCGAAGCTCTTCTTTGGATGTTGGCAGATTTTTGTTCTGTTCTCTGTTAAGGTCCCACGTTGCTTCAATAATGATGACATCCGGGCTCTGAGCAGGCCCGTCCATGATCAACAGCATTCCATTTTATGTTTTTATTTTTCTTCTAGTTTTTTATGATTATACTTTTCTTTCTTTTCATCACCATAACAGAACCTCCACTGTGTTTTACAAATGGGTGTACCTCTCTTCATAAGCCTTGTCACCGATTTTCTTGTGTAATCTGGCATACCTCAGCCTCTTCTCCCCATTTCCCTTCTTGAAGAATGGCTTCTTGACGGCCATCCTTCCACTGACATCACTTCTGCTGAGGAGCTGATGAACAGTAGATAAATCAACTAGAGGTCCAGATGCATCTCACAGGTCCTCTGGCAGGTCTTTATTGGATCTTTAGGTTTGCCCACTTCTTCTTTTGTCCTCCACTTGACCAATTAAGGTAAGCATGCTCAGATACACCAAGTTTTTGGTTCTTCTTAGTAATCACCTTGTTGGCCCACAAATATTATTTTATGCCTCCCAAACTGTGTTAGCATTGACATTTCTTTTTAATTCAGCTAAAGAAATAGGAACACATAATATGTTTTGCAACATTTGCAGCCAGCTACTAGTAACAAAGTGCCTAAAGACACAACACTGACACACAACACTAGTTCATCCCTCGAGTTAGGAGCCTTTTTCATGCCTGAATGATTCATAGGTGAGTGTTAAGTGGTTTATTAGACAGACATTCCTCTGAAAATGGTAGAAAAGCAACCAATCAAAAATGCTGAAAGTCCTTGGAAAGGCCTATTTCTCAAGACCACTTTGAACAAATTACAAGGACATGTGGCTCCTTGGAAGTGAAATATAAAGAAGGGTAGCTCAACACTTTTGCACACTACTAAAAAAAAGTACTGAGAGAGAAAAAAATCAAGACTGGGTAAACATATAGTAATTATAAAGAAGTTATAAAACTATTCTACTTGTACTAAAGCACACCTACCTGGAATGATTCAGAGAGCAGAACTGAAACATGACAGGTGATGTTGATTAAAAAATAGTTGATTTGGAGTGCTGCCATGTATGCTGCAAACTGCTTATTAAATCAGTGTACAGGTATTGTATGGTGCATGACTGACTTAATTAGTGAATCCAAAAAAAACTAACAGGTTACACATGGTTTCCCCTGGTTTAGCCTTCATTAATTACAAGAATAGGGGGGGAAAAAAGACCCAAGTCAAAGACCTGATGTGTTTTATATTCAGCGTAAAAAATCTCAGCTAAACTACTGTCAGCTAATGTCCCTGACACTTTAATATCATACTTGTGCAAAATGTTTTTTTTTTTAAATGGCAGTGAAGTATCAGATTTGCATCATTTTTATTTGATTCCACAGTCAGATGCTCAGTTTAATTTATTTAGTGCTGAGAAACTGTGCCAAGGAGAGAGAGGTGTTTTTCAAAATGACAGAAGAGGAGGAAGAGGGAAATGCTCAGAAAACTCCTCCTCAGTATGATCCTGGCAGCTACTAATATTAATTTTAAGAACTTTATCACCTCTAATAGAAAAAGAATATAGCCAGACTCAAAATACATTTAGTGTATAATCTTTGAGTGTAAATATGGCCTGTCAAGGCAAGAGAAGTCATGATGTCACCAATGGAGGATGACAAAAGGAAAGAAAATAACAGTTAGGCTTATGACGTCACAGAAAAATGTGTGCATGGTTTTCTTTGCCGACGTAAGACAGCTAAGATCAGCACACTCTGGTATGTTAATCTATCAAAACACATATGACTAAGAATAATTTCACTCATCAAAACTGAAGAACAACCTTCATGGATGGGCTCTATGACACTGAAAGCAATATTATTTGTCAGATAATTCCATTAAATGAGTTGCGCCTGGTTAGTACTTGGATGAGAGACCACCTGGGAGTACCAGGAGCTGTACACTTTTGGTTAGCTGTAGCTCAGGTAGAGCAGGTCGTCTACTAATCGGAAGGTTGGTGGTTCAAACTCAGGTTTCTTCAGTCTGCACAACAAATGTCCTTGATACTAACCCCAAGTCGCTCTCTGATGCATCCATCAGAGTATGAAGGTGTATGAATGTAGATAGAAAGTATCTAGTGCATGTATGAATGGGTGAATAAGGCAAGTTGTATACAGCACATTGAGTATTAAGAGTAGAAAAGCACAATATAAGAACCAGTCCATTTACCATTTACAAGGAATTTATTTTTTTTTTTAAAATGTCACTTTAACATGAACATTTAAGGGGGTTGCAACGCTTTCAGAGCCAGCCTCAAGTGGCCAATAGAGAATTGCAATTTTTGGCGCATTTCTCAGCTCCAGAAGTTGATGCCTGATAATGAGCTGTCTGAAAAATCTACCTTGAAAACCAGAGGAACCAGCTTCCAATTTGAATTAAAACTGAAAGCTTTTCTATTTCTATATGACCCCCCCCCCTTTTGGTTTTAAGGTCTAGAAGCAGTTTTTAACCAGAAGCCTTAAACTCTATAACTGTAACTCACCTAACATAATTAATGTGCAATGTTTACTTCTGAAGGCATTTGCCATAACCCATGATCCACAATCCATTTAGTTACTCTTTAGCAGCAACGAGCCTCGTCAACAAGAAAAAGTAATAAAAATTTCGTAAAAGTCACCTGCAACACTTTAGTGTAACAGTAAGAAAAGCTCAACAGATCAAGAAAGACCTACGAACGTGTGCAGAGAGTGGAAGTTCTTTTTGAAGCATGACGTGCATTTACAATTTATTATCGAGAGCAGTGGAAGTGGACATTTGGGATATTAAAAGCTGAACCGGCGTAGGCACTGTGGCAGGATTCATTACAGCGGCAGAGTTTTGTTCACTCGTAAGTTTTGACAATGTGGCCAATATCTTTTGTGTGTCAGCTTGGTCCCTCTGGCAAACACCGGACTGAAGAAGCGGAGGAAGAAAAACGTGTTGAAAGGAGGGACTGGACAAGTCAATTACTGCAACCTCAGGGGAGCCTGGCAGCTAGGCTACAGTACAGACAAAGTAATAAGCAGTGATTTTCAGTCTCGGTCCCTTTACTGTAACTCAGCTGCACTGTGCTTGGGTTTGTGTGACGGCATGTGTATGATTTATGAAACAGTGTGCGTGCTTTTCTGCATACTTTTGGAAACCACATAGGTTTGTTTGCGTTTTTGTTTGACATGTTCATAAGCGTACATATCTCTGAACAAGAGGATTTATCTAGCGTGTTCCTTAATGAGTGTGTGTGTATGAGTGTGAGTGTGTGTGAGTGTGTGTGTGTCTGTGTGCGCGTGTAGATGTGTGTCTGCTTGTTATTCCGGTGCTCTCTTTTCTGCTGGCATGCTTCGATGCAGAATTAAAGTGATTTCTTTGTCAGCAATTTACAAAAACCCACTGTGGCTGTGTGTGTAGGAACTAATGGTTTTTGATGAAGCTTAAGCAAACTCTAGAAGGAGGGGTTAGATAGCCTCATTATGAAACAGAGATGCAGAGGTTCATAAGGAAAAATCTGAGCCAAACACTGCTTTGTGAGAACACACGACGACATGCTGATTTCTAGTTGTGATGGAGAGAGCCAAAGAAGAGCCGTCTGCTTCTGGGCTCGTATCAGTTATCGTTTGCTCACAAAGTGGGGAAACGCAAAACAGCAGTGTTCCAGGAGGATGGGGTGGGGTGGGGGCTATTTGCTACCAAAAACAACACATTCGGAGCGTGCTGAGCTCTGATCAAATGTTGAAAAGGTGGACGATGAAACACAGTTTGTCCGTGTTCAGTCTCAAGCAGCTTTGTGTTCTCGATCTTTGACAGCTTCCTTCAATGTTTCTCTTATGAACAGGTCTACACTTCACCTGTAATTTATCTTTTAAGTTGTGATATCAGAGTTAGTCCTGACTGGATGACTCAGTCAAAGACTCAGGAAAGCAGCGGCACACTGCTTTTAGCCAGAGTTGGGGAAGTAAAGCAAACATCGTAACAAAGACAGTAACAAAAGAATAAAAGGAAAACCAACAAAAGGTATTTTTCTAAGGCCACCATTTTCTTCTAGAACCAAACATATTCCCTTATTTGGTGTTGTGATGCTGAAAATAGAGAAAGAAATCTAACACATTAGCCCAAACTGTCCAATAAGTGTCCAACAGAGTGCTTGTGAAGGCTATAGCACCTGATACATCAGGGCTCCAAAACAGCTTGGACCCATCAGGGCATGAACACAGACCTCCTGAGGTATGCTGTAGAAATCTGGCACTGGAATGTTGGCAGCAGGTCCTTTTGGTCCTGACAGTTGCATGGAGGGTCTCTGTGGATCAGCCTTGGTTCAGGGCATCTATGGATGCTTGATTGGACTGGGATCTGGGGAGTTTGCAGGCCAGGTCAACACCTCAGGCTCTCTGTCATGTTCTTCAATCCAATACTGAGGAGTTTTCACAGTGTAGCAGGGGGGAGTAACTTAGTCTGGAGCAATGTTTAGTTGGGTGCTATATGTCACATCCACTTGAATGTCAGGACCCGAGGTTTCTCAGCTGAAAAGTGCACTGTAATGAGATTATCTGTGTTTTCCACTTTAAAGCTACGTAATGGCTCCCCCCCCCCACCTGGTGTAATACTACACCAAATATGAAGACAAACTGGTTAATGTGGCAAATCGAATATCTAGTTAACAGCCCAACCTCCTATTAAAAATGTAATGCTACACAGGCATTTCCTTAACCTATTTATGGGTCCTTCAGGGACTGCCTCGCAGTGTATGAGACTGGTCCAACTGGACTTTTACCTACACTTGTTTTTGTCTCGAAAACAGATACAAACAACTGATGGTTACAATATATCAAGAGTATTTACACTTGGTAAAACAACTATTTCCAATATTAGGTTGTTTACTGCAATAGGTATTATTTAGGCATGATTAGAATATTACACTTTGGTAGTATTTTCAGCTTAGGTGATACATTCTCGCCGTTAATCACATGGCAGCAAACTCATTGATTCAGGCATGTAGATATGGTCAAGATGACCTGCTGAAGATCAAACCAACCATCAACATGAGGAAGAAAGATGATTTAAGTGACTCTGAATTTGACATGGTTGTTTGCACCACACAGGCTCGTTTGAGTTTTCCAGAAACTGCTGATCTACTGGGAGTGTTCCCAGTAGATGATCACCATATCTATGGTTTAAGGGGAATGGTCTGAAAAAGAGAAAATGCCCAATGAGTGGCCAAAATGCCTTCTTGATACTAGAGGTCAGAGTAGAATAGCTAGACTAATCCAGGAAGGCAGGAGTAACTCAGACACTTGTTACAGCCAACGTACGCAGAAGAGCAACTATGAATGCACAACCTTGTCGAACCTTGAAGACATTTAGGATAAGGAAGCAGAATACCACACTGGGTGTCAAGTTGTACAATAGATGATTGGAAAACACTGGCTGACCTGATGAGAGTGTCTTTTGGAACATTCTGGTGGTTAGGTCAGAATTTTTCATAAGCAGCATTAAAAAAACTACAACAAAAAAACCAAAAATGTTTCTGTCTTTGTAAGAATCAGGCTAATGGTATGGCAGATACTTTCTTGGGGCCCATTAGTACCAACTGAGCATTGTTTACATGCCACAGCCTGCCCAAGTATAGTTGCTGACCGTGTCCATGCCTTTATGATCACAGCGTATCCATCTCTGGGTGTCTGCTTTCAGCAGGATAATATAGCACATCACAAAGCTCAAGTCATCTTAAACTGTTTTCCTTAACATGACAATGATTCAGTGTACTCAGCTAATCTCCCCAGTCACCAGATCTCAATCAAACAGAGCACCTTTGGGATGTGGTGGAATGGGAGATTTGGATTATGGCTGTGCAGCTGAAAATCTGCTACTACTGCATGATGCTATGATATCAATAAAGACTAAAATCTTAGAGAAATATTTCATGTTTCATCGCAGTGAACAAATAAGGTACTTCTGAAGGCAGAAAAAAAAATTAACTGTGTGCAAGCAAGGAGTAAATAGTGAAGTGGCCACTGAGTGTATATCTTTAATAAAAGAAGCTTTTATTGCTGCATTAGGCCATATTCAGTGCTAGACCTAATTAAGTGCATCATGATACACCAGTATTGGTAGTACCCACTATATATTAAAACAATTAAACATGGGCATCACGTCATAATGTGTTTTTTTAAAAAGCGCACATGAACAGAAGAGTTATGGTTCGACTCACTCGCCAATTTAACACGGCTCTGCACTGCTGCAGCCTGAACTTACCCACTCGCCTCATGGCTGATTGAACTAAGGTGACTATAGCTATCGGCATTCATCTCTCACATACTGACTGAAACTTCCCACAACAAACTTGCTAATTTTGACTGAGTCACTCACATAGGTGCAGATTTGCTTTAGCGAATTATTATTTAATTACTAGTTTACTGTCTGCTCTTTCTGCTACTTCTTCATCCCTGTTTTCTTTCTATCGCTGATCTGTTCACTCCATCACCATGTCCTTGACTCAGAGGTGTTTTTGGATGGCCTGAGTGAGTCACTGCAGTTTTTTGTTGTATTTTCACCTCATGACATTATGTGTAGAGACTGAATGCTCCACATTTCTTTCTACCAGTTTAACCACATCATATTTTAAATATTTACATTTGGGGAATTATTTTATTTTTTTTAAAGTTATCGTGGTCATATCTTTGCTATTGTCTACAATAATCATGTAGTGAAAATCAGTGATTGTGACACTTCTATACCACATAAATGTGTTGGTTAAAATAAATTGGATCACTGGGTAAAAGAAAGAGATTTTAACAGGGAGATGCAAAAATTGATCTCTGTGTATTTGACACTTGACTCTAAGTTTACACCTTGGTAAAATAATACCACAATACTTCCACCTGTGAAGTGCAACATTACCTGTAAATACAATGGCATTTTTTCCCTTTAAAATGTATTAGCCTTTAGAAATTATTTTTATATGAACACAGTAGATGAAGAAATGAGAGACATGTCTTTTTGAATTAAGACTGAAAAGTTAATACCTGTTAACATGAAATAATTCAGAGGAGCTGGGCACACTCTGGTTAAAGGTAATTTTTAGTCCTAGATCTCTGAGGACTCAACAGTCAAATTTATGAATGGAGGGTGACTTTTAAAGGGAAAGAATAACAGATGAGGATAAAAAAAAAGCTGAGAGGAGAAAGAGAAATGATGACAGGAAGATAAACAAGCTGTGACACAAACAAAATTTCACTGAAGAATCGTGTATGAATCAGGAAACGGATAGAGGGAAAGCGAGTGAGGGAAAACATTTATTCTTGGAGAACGTTTAAGAAAACTAAATATATCACATCCAGGTGCAAAACCAATTCCAACTTAACACAGACTTTCTTTGAAAATGTCTACTGTCAGCAAAGCTAAACTAGCTCATTTCTGCTGTACTTGCCACAGACCAGTAAAGGAAACCCACACTCTCTCTCACACACATGCACACACACAACACCGCCAGCAACTGAGTTCTTAGGAGCTAGGAAAGTGCACTCAGGCATTTTACAGTATTGAGGTCGGCCTCAGCCATGTTTTGCTGAGCTTCATCAATCTCAAAGAGCTGTTACCAACAAGCTGAGAGCAAAGGGAAGGTTTGGAAAGCAGGAAAACTGAAAGCAGTGGCATTAGGGAGAGAAGGAAAGGAGAACTGAGGGAAATAAGAAGGATGGAAAGAAGGAAGGAAAGAGAGGGAGGTGCTGTGATATAGCAACAGAAACTGAGGATGAAGGAGAAAAGATGCACAACAAAAAATAAATTCTATAAATAAGCTGCTCACAAGCAAGTAAAGGAAGAAGGAGAGGTAGAAGAAAAAGGGGGGTATGGAAATGAAGTAGAATAATAATATTAGAGGCACGTAAAAAGGCAATTTAATAGAGAAAAAGGAAAATTGGAAATATGATAGAATGAAAAACAGCTTTAAGAAAAAGGAGGAGAGAATCAGTGGGATAGAAAGAAAAGAGAAAGAGATACCAAGGTGGAAAGAAAATAAGCAGCTTATTAGAAAGGGACTGGGCTGGAGATGCAGAGAAAAGGCAGCAGCAGCTTTTCCTCTGCTATCCTCCTGAGAAATCTGTGGATAATATGTTGCAGAGGAAAAACATTTTGCTTACCGCCCCTTAAAAACAGGCTTAACTAGGGAAAACCAAAAAGCACGGCGGAGAGAGATAAAACGCTGCTGCTGCTGACGGCAGCCGATTCCGACGAGGCGCTGGACAGAACTGGGTTGGCGTCTTTATCGCCTTATTTAAAGTAACGTGGCATTTGGATTCACACAGACTTAAAATATCACTCGGGTGTTTTCAGGACTGGATGTCGGACCAGCGGGAAGGAAACCACTGCAACCGCAGTATCGTTTATTGTCCAACATTAAGGAAAAGAAGAGATCAAATCAGAAAACACTAATGGAATTTCGATGCTTTGTGAATTAAAATGACATGTCAAAAGGAGCTGGAGAGAACAATCATGGCCTCATGGGTACACGTGAGACCATAAATTACACACGGCAAAACTTCCTCGCTGATGTCAGAGGAGAACAGCTAGACTGCTAGAAGAAGAAAAGCATAGATCTATACAGTATCAATGGATGTAATGTATGATGTAATGCTGTGGGGGATCATTTCTTTGCACACTTTTGGCCCCTTAGCACCAACCGTACATCATTTAAACACCCATCCTACCTGAGTATATATGCCCTGTTTTTTCCTTTTAACGAGTGTTACCACTGCAAATGTGACAAAAAGCACTTCAGTCTTTAAATGTCTGTGGACCCACAGAAAGCAGCGAGGTCACCACCTCACCGTAAAGTACTTCATATCCCTGCTACATGCTAGAGGCTTCAGGCTACAATATGCATGCCAATATACAGCTCTACACCAGGAGTGTCCCACTCCAGGCCTCGAGGGCCAGTGTCCTGCAGGTTTAAATCTCACCCTGGGTCAACACACCTGCATCAAATGATTAGTTCATTACCAGGCATCTGGAGAACTTCAAGACACGTTGAGGAGGTCATTTAGCCATTTTAACCAGCTGTGTTGGATCAAGGACACATCTAAAACCTGCAGGACACCAGCCCTCGAGGCCTGGAGTTGGATACCTCTGCTCTACACCATTAAACACTTATATTCATATAACTATAAGTCTATAAATGGTACAAGTGCTCCTTTGCAAGCAAAAATAAAAGGTGAATAATGCTCACCAACACGGAAACTAAAACAGTGCTCTGATTCAACCTGAAAAATGTGCACTCAAATAAAGAAATGCATCTTATCAATGTGATTTACTTGAACTCATGACTACTAGTTGAGCAGAAAAAAATTCCAGTCAGAGCCTAGATATTTTAATTATTCTCTTTTTCAGTGTAAAATGAAGAGAATACTGTTGCTGTGCGACAACCTGGCTCACAGTATGAAGTCTGAACTGGCTGAAGCAAAACCATGTGGCTTCAAAGATAGCTGCACACGCAGACATGTTTCTTATCACCATGTTATCGCAGTCATACTTCCACCATCCCGGAAGAAGAGGCGAGAGAATGATAGAGGGAGACAGGGAGAGAGAAGAGAAAAGGAGAAAGAGAGATGGAGAGAAAATGTCAAACTGTCTGGCCTTTTCTTGGCAATCCCACCAAAGATGTCTGTCTGAGAAATTAATCTTCTGTCATCTTTAGATAGGAATCTCACACTTATCTGTCTCCAGCCACACCCCCGTTCCCCTTGTCATTCTCACTTTCACTCAAACCTCACTCTTTCTCCTTGCATTTATGACACCATCTCCTCTTATTTTGACTATATATCTGTTGAGATATTTAAAGTATAACTATGTCTTTTCTTATCTTCCAATCTTTTTGAGGCTCTTTCTCTCTCCGTTAAAGCCATTATCCCCTGCTTGGTCACTTATCTTCTATCTGTAGCCCTCTATCGTTCCGTCTAGCCCACAGCTCAATGCGCTGACATATACACACGCAGACAGCTCAATAGGCCGCTTTCACACAGCTATCAAACTTTCCATTCTTCTGTAAACTGTCATATTGTTATCAGCAGGACTGTGATTGTATTTTAGGTCTCTTCCCTCATGGCTTTGGATGTGACACTGTGTGGAACCGCACATCTTATCTACCCCCCCTCAAAAACCCCCCCCAAAAAGACTGTATTTTTGATCGCAAAGACCACTCCTTTCAAACACGAAATGCAGCTGAAATCTGAACATCTATATTGCAGTGTGATTTAGCTGGTGGACAATACAAAACCATGTCTGTCTGATATTGCGCTGCAGTCCACATTTTTTTCGCCCGTCCGTGGACAATTCCAACTCAGAGTTTATCTTGTGTTGTTGCGATGACCTGCTGCAGACTGCTCAAGTAACTCACAAACCTGTCTCTTAACTTCCTTCTCTTCCTCTCTCTCTAAATGTATTCAACCTGACAATGCTTCTGTACGTGTCCTTTAAAAGAGTGTCGACACAACACTACAGATAAACCACCTGATAAATGAGCTGTTACTGACAATACATTTCCCTCTTCCCATTTTCTGACACTCTGAATAGGCCACCTGTCCAGGGGGGTACCCCGCCTCGTGCCATATGACAGCTGAGATAGACTCCAGCACCAGCATGACCCTGAATTGGACAAGTGGTTAAGAAAATGAAGGAATGGATGGACGGACTTTTATAAAACATTAAACTAAATTAGGCTGTTCATCACTTATAAAAAGGGCCATAAATCTTGAGTAAATGGTCCCAAAGGTTTCTCTATCTATAGCCTTTAATACACACACACACAAACTCTTCCAGGCCTGGAAAGGGAATGCAGGAATGGTAAGTTCTGGGCAACTTCTCTGGGTGCATTCAGTACAGACTATTCACTGTGCCGTCCACAAACGCAGGACAAAGCTTAATCATGCAAAGAAGAAGCCATATTTGAACAAGATCCAGAAATGTTGCCATCTTCTCTGTTCTGTGGTCAGATGAATTTACATTTCTGTTTAGAAAACATGGACAGGGTGTCCTCCAGCCTAAAGAGGAGGATCATCCAATATGTCATCAGTCCTCAATGCCAAGGTCTGCACCTCGGATGGTATGGAGGTACATTAGTTCTTATGGAACAGGCAGCTTGCACAGCTGGAAATGTACCATCAGTGGTGAAAGATCTATTCAAGTTTTACAGCAACATAAGCTCCCATCCAGACTTTGTCTTTTTCAGGGAGGGCCTTGCATATTTCAGCAAGGCAACGCAAAACTGCATACTGCAGCTTTTACGATAGAATCCTCTATCAGACAAGAACGGGAGCAGCTGCTCTCCTCAGTTCCCAGACATTTACAGACTGTTGTTAGAAGAAGAGGGGATGGCCTTAACCCATGTTGATGCCATCAAATTAAAAATAACTCTAGTTTCGCCTGAAATGGTACATTTCTTCTGTTTTAACATCCAATATGTTTTTTTTAATCCATTGTGACTAAGACATAGGTTAATGGGATTTGGAAATCACTGCATTCTGTTCTTAGTTATATTTTACAGAGCTTTTTTTGGAATTTGTCTTGTCCTACAAAACAAACAAATCAAAAAGATCAAACCAACCCAAAAAGGAAAAACGCCTGTATAGCAATTTTACTCCCAATAATGTCTCAGAGACTCATTGGTGGCTTTTGTTTGTGATCAGTAATGAAATACTGGAAACATGAATGCATAATGTAAATTCATCATCAAATCAAAAAGCCTCATTGACAGACTGAGAGGGTAAGAGGGAGGGATGGGGAAAAAGGAATAAAAGGAGAGATGCTTACATGTTTCTCTCCTTCAATCCTTTTGTCAGCCTGTTGAACAGCCTCGAGGTACTTAAAATGCAACTCCATCAGTCGATCAACCTGGAGAGAGAATGAAATAGAGCGAAGTAGAAAAAAAGTGAGAGATGCAAAGTGGAAAAAAGCAACATAAAGAGGACAGTACAAAGCAGAGCAAGAGCACCATGAAGCTCTGCGAGCATATATGGAAATATTCTAACTGGGACAAACAAATTCCACCTTCTTAAACTGAAGTAACAATAGAAAAATACATTTCCAATTTCATATTTCTTTTTATATGTTAGTATGTCACTGATCATCCCCTCATTCATTTGGCTACAGATCTTTTGCAGGGAGGAACCTATGAAGTGGCAAACAAAGAGAAGAAAACACAAGCTTCCCTTATTGCCTTAACATATCGCCAGACGCGGGATACAAACCTTAAAAGCTGATTGAATTGAGACTCTAGGTTGCCTCAGTAGTGAGAAAGCTATCGACATTTGATTTGCATCACAGGCATTTTCAAAAAAAGCCATGCATCCTATTAAAATGGCCTTGAGCCACAGGCTGAATATGACACATTTGGGCACATGTGAGTAGGATCGTGGGAGTTGAGGTGGGTGGTGGGAGAGTGTGCAGCATGTCGAGCTGTCAGGTTTGACATCATAACTACTTTCTCACATTCTGCAACATATGGGAGACGGTATACACAGGTACAGAGTGACTCGATGACCTTGGTGTATTTAACCTCCCTTGTAACATCTTAGAAGTGGTTTCTGGAAAAAATAGAACTACTGCAGACTGATTCAGGTAAAGGTGTTCCCTAAGTGTGTGGAAGCTGAATGGCCTTGTAATGTGAGTATGTTATGAAAACAAGAGCTGTGGCAAAGCCAAATTGTGGATACGCTGAATATTCAGGCTTTCACCTTTAATCACTTTTGCTTTATTCGTTTCCATGTATGCTAACATTTTAAGCTGTAGTATTTCTACCAGTTTCAAAACAGATTTATTTTTTTGTTTGGTTTTTGAAAGAAACATCTTTCTTAGGTTTGCAGGAAGTCTATCTATGATTAGAATTTATACATTTATTTATACATGTTCAACATTCTTGTCATGAAGTTAAACAGTTAGGCAGGCAGTGTCTTTTTTTTTTTTTTTTTTTTTGACCACACAACTTTAATACTTTTATAAATGAGATGTCACTGAACTTGCCTTTTCTTTTCGTTTGATCCTCTATAGTTGCTGTAAAACATTTTGCATTGCAAAGACCGCTCAAAGTTAAGACTGGGCTTAAGTTTTGTTGATGCAGCTCACATTAACTTAAACTAAAGACTAGTTTGAACAAAAATTAAAGATATTAGGAAAAGGCTTGGGGGAAATCAGCTGATGTGACTGCCGTGTGAATTTTCTGACTAATAGTTAAAAGCTTCTTTTGGCTGCTCCCTTAATCACAAGGGTCGCCACAGCGGATGGATCTGCATGTTTGATTAGGCACAGATGCCCTCCTGATGTAATCCTCCCATTTAAGTGGGCTTGGGGCCGGCATGAGGAGTACACTAACTTGTGGCCCCATGAGGCTGGGTTTGTATCTCCTCCCAGTCCTGAACCAAGCATCTTCTGTGTGTAAAGACAATATGTAAACCACTACACCAGCAGGCCCCAACCCCCGGGTCATGGACCGTTGTTTTAGTACCGGGCCACGAGAGTGGAGGCTCGGGTGTGAAATTTATGGTTTTCAGGGATTTTATCGTTAACTCGGTTTCCCTGGGTATTTCCCCGTGTTGTAGTTGTGTGTCTTATTTTGAATGAAATATTTACGTGTTACCATAACGACCAGAGAGCATTAAGGGGCAGAGAGGAGGATGTTACTCTCAATGTTGTTGGCGGATTTCAGGATGCTGCTGCTAATACAGTTACACAATTACACAGTGAATTCGCGTTCATTATTATATTTACAAAATACCACAGTTTTTGTCTTGGTCGTATAATTTTATTTTGTTGTATTTATCCGCGACACCTTAATGGCCGGTCCGTGAAAATATTGCCTGACATCAAACCGGTCCGTGGCGCAAAAAACGTTGGGGACCGCTGCACTACATCATCGAGCACAGAGAAATACGCACCTACCAGTGTCCAAAAGGGACATACTGATCAACTTTTCCCAGTTTCAGGACCCAAAGATTATGTCACAAAATTCGGAACCAAATAAAATAAATTTAAAAAAATACCCCCAAGAATATACATTTAGTAAATTAATAAATGAAAACAGTACCAGGATAAAGAAAATAAAAGATTAAAAAAATGTGATTATGCTTTTCATCTGATATTTTTTCACTAGTCTCATTTCAGCTTAGAGTAGGGTCACTGCATGCTGCTCTCATCCAGGGGTAAACATTATATAAGATCAGTTATTAGCAAGTGTGGATAAATGACAGAAAGAGAATCCAACATGGAAAGCTTCGTTGCCTGTAAGTTTCATTCTAGTATTTGGGTAAAAACCTGTTGCAAACATATGACAAAGTGTAAAATAACCCTTGCTGTAAGGTTACTTAAGCTCAGTCATGCTGTAGTAGTATTCACAGCCTGCTCTCACCGATACCCAGTCCAGCACTTTGAGTCAGGACTGGACCTTTATCTACTCCTAATATTGATCAGTGCATTTCTATTGCACAGAGTACATAGCAATTTTAGAAAATATATTTTTAAGGCATTTAAATTCATGAAACACAGCACACCTGCTCTGAATGAAAAACACAACTGGCAATGAAGACAACAAAAGTCTGATGAAGCACTCAAAAACATGAGATGCAAAACAAAACGGGGGGCAAGGCAAGAAGAATAATGAAGAAACCAGCAAGATGACGATGATACAAACCTTCTCACAGTCGTTCTCCGTGAACTTGCTGAGGAGCCTGCTTCTCTGCTGGGACTTGAGATTTCTCAGCATGGAGGCGATGATGGAGCAGACGTGTTCTGAGGAAGAGTAAAGAGAGAAGAGTAAAGCTCATCAGCGACACAAAATATCTCTCAAATATCTCCAGCACGGCATCGCTTCACTAAAGACCTCACAGGGGTTTACAGTAAGCTTGAAACCCAACAGGTGCATGATCTTTCACCACAGGTACAGTCAAAACAAACAGTCTCAAACTCTTACGATAAAAGAACCGATTACTGCAAAGCTCATTCTCACCCACATCCACAGAAAGGACAAATCGATTAGCACTTGATAATTTGCAATTAGAGCACGCAGCTGGCTAAGCCTGGATACTCTTACAGAGAGTGCACAGAATGAGAGGAGGGAAAAATGTTAATGAAATTTAGAAATCAATTTTCATTTTAGGGCATGCTGGAACATGCTAAATGGTTTCGGCTGTGGCTGAATTACATTTATCGGGGTGATAGAAATTTGTCTGTGGCAGCTCTGGGGCCATTTAGCAAGCAGGAGGTCTAGAAACATGTTAATTGACTGAATTAGCAACAAACACCAGTTAGTCACATTGAGTGCCCTTGTTAACCAAATTCATGCTATGTAAGACGTGTTATCTCATTCAAAGACCTTCTTAGTCACAAAGCGGCACGAAAAGGCAACAATCATAGCATAATATTGCTCCATGATATTGAATGGGAAATACAGTGTACACACAAGGGGGGAAGAGAATATGACATTGTAAAATCTCTGGATATACAGAGTGGAGGGGGAAAAAAATGTAATTGGACTTTATCAACAAGAGGTCAATATTCTCTCTCAACGAGGCTTTGCAGTTGCTAAGCAACAAGAGTGCAGGAATCAATCCCATTTCTACTTTTTAAAAGGGGTCGTATTTGCTGTCAGCTCCCTTTGTGCAATCCCCTATGACCCGCAGGCTCTCTACCCACAAGAAGTGAAGGCTGGGAACACTTAAGGCTCTAACACCTGCCAGATGTAGCCTTTTCAGAATATAGAAATATCCATCAAAAGCAGAGGAAAAAAAAAAAGAAAAGAAAAAAAACGTGTGAAAATGAACCAGCGTACAATGCAAAATAAACTGGAGTTGCAGTGTTTCAGGATGGCAATTCAGAGGAAATGTAATATGTAGCAAAAGCTAAAATTAAACAATAAATGTTTATTCCTGCTAAATCTGCAAGCCAAATATTTGGTTATTTCAACACTTCTATTCGCGTCTATTGCTCTTCTATCAAACTAAATCCCTGCAATGTTTTACATCAAACTTCTATTAATTTACTCCATATTTCTGTTGTAATTAAAGTCCCTGAAGCTATAGCTTTGTGCTTTAATTAAGCCTCTAAGCAACCAAATATTCTTGAATAAAAAACAGCTTTTAGTTATTTGTTGACACAGAGAAAAGGTAATGTTGGTGATAAGCCCTATATGGGCATGGCTTAAACAGGTGTGATATATGGTGATGGCAAAATAACAACAACACCACGATTATATTTTGATTGAAATATTATTAAACTCTGATTCATTAAAATTTGAGGATTACTTAAATATGTAAAACTTTCAAGGCACTCTGATGGCATTATCCATATTTCAACAGTCACTGCATGAATGCCCATGTCTAAAGTAGACCAATTTTTGATTTATACTGCTGTGATTTGTTTGCTTACAGGAGTAAATTAAGGATTAATTAACCATACATCACCTCAGCATTTCTATTAAAATCCTTTATATCATCATGACACATCAGAAGAAAGAAAAAAATAAACTATATCTGACTGGTTCAGAGGTATCACAGGTATCTGCTCAGGCTGCACATCAGGACGGTTCAGTCCAAAGATCCCTTATTTTAATGTAGACAGCCTTATTTCCTGTACACAAAGACAAGGAGGCTAAATGCCATTTCCAAAAGGACACTACTTTATCAACTTGATCCAAGTGGTAATTGATGTCACCACCTCCACGCCCTGCCGGGGAGGCTATTGATCGCTGGCTGCGGAATGTTCTTTCCAAAGAGTTTAAAACTAAGCAGAGACTGCTCCTTTGAGATTTGTGAAGGAGGTGGGAGCGGGATTACATTGTGGCTTCCAGATAAAGGGCAAAGCTGAGTAAAAATAAGCTTCCTCATCTGTCTTTAGAAAAGTGTACAATCAATACCTCATTTAAATGTTCTCTTTCAAACCTCCTTCGGTATTTCACTATGGGAAGCGTCCTCTGGCGTGACCAATCACGGAAGCGCCACTACCACCACGCCTGTCCAAGACAGACCAATCACTTCAAGGACAAGGGGCCCCCCAACCCCCTTTATAAGAGCCCCTGGCCCCCACACTAGGCATTCTCACTTTCTTCCCTGTAAAGATCATAAGAGCTCCTCAGCGATCCTGAACCAGGATAATTAATTTAATCTGTTCATTGACGCAGTCGTTAAGGTTGTTCAAGAACGTGGGTTTTTCTAGTTTTCAGGAACATCTATTATGCTGTAGCTATGCATTTTCATTGAGGAAATAATAGCAGTTGTCGCGTTACTGCTATCTGCGTGTTACAAAACTAGCTTGGCGGCATCCAGATACATCCTGTGCCTTTGGTAGCATTGCGGGTATGTATGGACTTGTTTTATTTTTTTATGAAGCCAGACATAAAGCCAAGAGCGCAGTGTGACTGGACCTTGATTTCTGAACTTCCGTCCCCAGGGCCAATTAGCTGCCAGGGTGGAGGAATGGCAAGCATGCGCAGTCTATTCATGAGTGTTAACAACTGTTGCCAGGGGCTACAGGCTACAGCTCGCAATAAAACCAACCATTTACAATGGCATGGTGGGTTCAATGGCTACAGGACAAGCCTTTTTTCTGTCTTCATTTATTTATTTGTACTATTTCTATTAATATGTTCTATTTCTATTGTATATATTAATCAGCATCTGTGGGTGGACAGCAAAGAAAGAATTTCATTGCACAGAGAAATGCCTTTTTCTCTTGTGACACATGACAATAAACACTTTGAATCTTAAATCTTGAATCTTGAAAAAGGCTTTAGAGAGCAAATTCTCCTCTCGCTTAAGCTGAGGAGTGGTACAAATTGGACCAGAAAAGGAAATCAATCTAGGCTTTTATTCCAGATATTTCCAAATTCCGAAAAGGGGGGGATCATTTGGTCCCATTCTGAAATTAACACTCCCTCAATTCTCACCTCAGAAAATACAAATTCAGAATGTTGACACAAAACGTGTTGTTTCAATCTATTCACATCGATAGATCTACAGGACACTCATTTCCACATTCGCATTTATCCAGCACAGGAAATGCTTTAGGTTTGCGTTCCAGGGCATAGCCTACAAATATCAAACGCTCTGTTTTGCAACAGAAAGCTGGTCTCATTAACAGCTTGCTTGCGTTTAATGGGGCTGATGGTTTCAGTGATTTCTGTCATCTCCCCAGGGGCTGTCCTCGCTGCAGCTGAATGTGAGACGTCATCTCAGTCGTATGGCCAAAATTTCTCCTTGAATGTCTACTGGCTCTCGGTCACTGGAGGGACCCCAAACTGTTTACTGCTGGTGCCCCTTTGAGTACCGTTACTATGAGGAAAACTGACAATGGATGCTTCATTAACAGGATGGGGGTATGTTTTCGAGGGGTCCACCATAAATGGCACCTCGCTAAAAACTACCTGGAGCTGGCAGCAGTTTTTCCAGTGTTGAAGTGTTTTTTGCCACTTCTGAAAAGTTGTCATGTCTTAGTTAAAACAAACATAACAGCAGTGCTGTATATAAACCATCATGAGGCACTCGCTCTGTGACTTTGCACAGACTGACTCACAGCCTGATTACGTGGAGCAGCAAACACCTCCCGTCATTACGCACGACGCACATTCCCAGTGTGTTGAACACCATGGCAGATCTGCTCTCCAGAGGGAATCAACTCTACCAGGAGTTTAGACACAATTCAGAAATAGTGCACCAGCTGTGGGAGAGGTTCGGACAGATCTGTTTGCATTACGCAAAAATGCAAAATGTCCTCTTGTTCTTTTCGTTAAGAAACAAAGGTATGTCATTAAGGATTAAGGATGCACCCATGGCCAAAGGTCCCACCTGTCCTATTGCTGGCTTTGGCATCAGCAAAAATGATGAGTGATTTGCATGCTATGAATGAGTTATCTATGTCCTGTTCCTGTCTGCAGTTTCCCCCACCTTATAATAATTATATAAGTTGGCTCTGCATCCTTGCCTTCATGCCTAAAGTTAGGGAGTCTACCTATAGCTGGCCCAGGACCTATCAGCTTTTCCTCCACCATTTGCTGCTGAGAGCCAGAGGTGGCTTAACTCACTTTGTCCTGTGTGATCATTATGCATTTATCTAGACAGAACTAAGGGGTTTAGGAAAAGCAACCAGCTCTTTGTGTCCTGGGCTACCTCTCATAGAGGAAAGCCTATGTCACGCCAGTGGTTATCACACTGGGTGGTAGAGGCTACTGTGATGGCATATGAGTGCCAGGGGCTGCAGCCTCCTGTACACCTGCATGCACATTGTACCAGAGGAATGGCTACCTCAGGGACCCTTTCCAGGGGTGTGTCTGTGGGGGGGACACCTGTGCAGCTACTAGTTGGGCATCCCTACACACATATGTTAGGTTTTATTGCCTTGATGTGACTGCACACTTACTAGCACATTCAGTATTTAGTGTGAGCTCTTAAAAACATGCAGACCCTTTAGATTAGGTGTGATGTGTTGATCTGCCTGGGCCAGGGAGGCACAGGCTTCAGAGCATGCAATCTGGGAGTAGGCTACATCTCCCATAGTGAGATACCACACTTGGTTTTCAGAGAATCGAGGTTATCCAAGTAACCAAACACTGTGCTTTACTTTTGAATAATGAGTGTAACAACTGGGGGGGGGAGAGACTACAATGTAGTCTGAAAAGTCTACCTCACCGCTTTAGAGTTGCATCATTGCCGACAATAAGACAAAGCGAGACTGCTGTTAGTGTTTGCACTTCCAAAAAGTAATGCACAAAACCCTCCAGTAAACTTAAACTACTTCACAGCAGTGAACAAGGTCCCTGTCAAATATTCTTAGAAATATTTGCACTCACATTACCCCATGCATAATATTCCAATTGCAAATATTCACTCATCCTCCATCAATCATTCATCATTTGCATTTGCTTTGCCCCAGGGGATCCATAACACCAAGTTAACATGCAAATAACCCTGAGGGGCCTGGATTCATTTATTGATTGACAGTTAAAGGAAGCATGGTGTAGTTCTGAATGACAGAAGAACAGATAGTTGGTAGCTAAATGATAGACGGATTGAGTCTGGATTAAGAGCACCCTAGGGAGAGCAATCAGCCTCTCAACACCACAGGATAGACTGTCAGGAGGTACCTGAAGGAGCATGAATGAATTGTGGTTTCGTTTGTTTCATTTATATCATTGCTATCAATTTGCTATCATTAGTTTGGCTAAGTTTAAAAACTAAATCTACATATTGCCCCTAGGAAACGCATAATACATCTTGTTCCGATACCTGTTGGTGGGCACACGGTCTGATAATTTGGGAACTATAAGGGTGGAAATGTGCAGTCCTGGATGTTTTCAGCTGCCACAGTAACTAATGCTTCTGTCCTATTTTTGTCATAATTGAAGCAGTCATCTGTTTAATTAGCATCTTCACGGTTCCTCAGATGAGTACATAAACAGGTATCTGAGAGCATGTTCTTGGAAGCAGATACGGATTTGTGGGCAGAGATGACAAAAATTAAAGTTAATTTATGCTCCTGTTGACAAAATGCAGGCCATCCTGATGACTTAACACACATGACATGTAAAATCTGTTTGAATATTTTGTGAGTTAAAATTATTTTTCTTAATACAGATGTTCACACCAACCACGTAATTTCCATAGAAGAATTTGCTGCATTTGTTTTTCTTTTAACCAAGCTTGAATTTTCAGATGCGAATAAACAGATCTGACCAATCAGACCACTGTATTTGGGAACAAGTGTGCTTGCAGCTCAAAATGCGCACAGGTACTGGATATACAAATAGTAAAATAATACTATTTTACCTGAGACACAGATAGATGCTGCTCTGGCTCAATTGACTCTCTGACATTGTTTTTCTGCCTCAAATGTGGTCCCAACTCTAACAACAAAAGCTCAGACTGCCCAGCTGAGATCCTGAAATATGTACGAAAGCGGCCATGATAGAGCTTGAAATCCTGGATCAAACCATGAAATTCTCCGTGCTGCTTGCTTGTCTTGAGAATTGGATGAACCCAGAATCTCCATTTCTTCTTTTTTCTGTGCAGAAACACCAGGTCCAGCTTGTCATCACTAAATTTCAACTTTTCTTCACAGTGTGGTTGTGGCAGATGAATTTTCCACAAAAATGCAAGTTCATATCCAAAAAATCCAGAATTTAGCGCCACTTTTTTGCAATGGACTTGGTGAGTAAAAGGCCTTTAGAAGTTCCTCTGGAGGAAAAGGTCTGGAGAAAGAGACCAAAGGCCACATCTTCGGATTCATTCATTATGTTTCTCAGTAAGATTCTCAGACTTTGTAACACAGTATACAGCACAGTTTTACTTTATGGGAGCGGTTTTTGTATACAAAGTATATATAGTTCTAGTCTATATTTGTCAGAATAGTCATGATCACAGATGAACTGTGGTAAGTTGTATGTAATTTGTATGGGACATCTAATGTTGTCCTTTCTGATATGTAGCAAACAATAAGAGGTCATTTACTAATGGAATTAACCAAGGACGCTGCCTGGTTGGAATGTGTGGTGGGACACTTGACGTCTGCTCAGCATGCATTTTTCAGACTATTTCTTTCAACGAAAAAAAAAAAAAAAGTAGCTGTCAGGTTAAATCAATATCTGACTGTGCTGGACACACACAGACAGCTCCACCAGGTAAGGTATGAGAGAATTTAAGGTTGCAGTTTTATTGCTTCTAAACAGCTGTTAAAGTGGAACGGAACAATCCAGAATGGGAAATCCAGTTAATTAGTAGTCTAATCTGATAGTTTTCTTTAGGATACTGCCTATCAAGAAAGTTATTTACCTCTGTGTTGCAACTTGGAATTGCTCACAGCTGACGAAATGAAGATGCATGTTCAGTACTAAGAAAATAATGTCATCCCACAGTCAACTTATATCTTCAACACATCCTTTTTTCTTGTAATCACTGTGACGTATTCATGCTTCAGATATCAATAAAGTTGCCTGGCTAAGACTACAGAAGACCAGTAGGGAAGGAAAAATGTTAATGTGTGATAATTCATTTTCAGAGACAGAGAAATGTGTTAAAAAAGAGGACCGTAGAAGAAGCTGTGAGATTATTTTCAGAGGCAAGGACTGCTCAGTGAAATCTGAAACACTAAAAATCTAAAGGTTAGGTAAAGTTCTAAATTTAGAGATTTTTTACAATAGCTACAGGATTTATTGATGATCTGTTGCTGAATTTATGTATTTTTTTCATATAGTGAAAAACAAAAACAAAATGTACAACAGTTTTGTTGCATCAAAATACACTTTCGTGCAGGCTAAACTGGTTATTTTGCAGTATTCTGATGAAGACTGCAATAAAGGACTGGTACAGGGCTCTGCTGTTCTTGGTAAATGTTAGATTATATCAAGAGTAGCAGACATTAATTTAAATCTTGTTAAACTATCTAATTTACAAAGTGCAATAAAACCTAAAGGAGCAACAGCAGCACGGGTCAGCTGGTCACAACCTGTATGCAAAGAAAATAAACGTCCTGGAGCTCATGATGCAATTTATGTGTCTTATTTCTAAGTGATTTTTTTTCCCTTGCTGGATTGTTACACCAGAGAACAGGGTTCACAGCTACCTGCCAAATCCCACTTTAACCCATGCTAATAACCCATTTCTAACAAACAGTATATGACTGCAGAGCAATCATTTTCTAAACACTACATTGGAAACGGCTGTGTTTATTACTTGCTACTACTACTACTACTGAGTAATACATTTCGCCTAAATGTTGTCCAAGTCCCTTTCTGATCAGTCTGTTGAAATAAACCGTTTATATACAGTACATGTAAATATACCACAGCACATTTCATTAAAGTTTACAGAGATAAAACATGATCCCCCCACAGAGGAAAGACCAAATATGAAGAAGATGTTAATTAGATATGTCTTTACACAAGGCTCAAACAGCAAATCTCTCCCTCTGAAATACACTAATAATAGGATTAACACAGCACGACTCCGACAACACAGTTTGCAATCATACTTGTAAAATGTTACTGATACCAATCTATGCCTAAAACGTCTGTGCTGGGAGAAGGACGAATAAAGGAGATTTCTATTTGATTCTGGGCTTTTTTCCCGAAATATACAAGTTTCATCTTAGAATCTAGATAACCAAGTTTTTCCATTATAGTCACTTATCTAATGTCATATATTTTACTATGCATTCATGCTTTAAGAAAAAAAAATCTCATTTGTTAATATCAGAGAAGAGATGCTTGTGATAAAGTAATAAGATGATAGAGTTTGATGTTTCTTCTTTGTAATGAAATCTCTTATTGAGGAGGAAGAGGAGGAGTGGAGTTCCTTTCATAAAGGCATGCAGTTTCCATCAAATGGCCTATTCCATCTTTTATACCCACAATGTGTATATCTTGCAGACCTGCAGAGCCATAAAACATGACGGTGCTTCTAATACAGGTCTCTTTCTGGCAGCATGTCTCACTCATTACCTATAGTAGTGCAGTCATTAGAAAATAAGGGTTGCGATACGGCCGTTCGCAGCACTAGAAGGTGTTTGTGTGGCATTCAAAATGTATCATGCACAAAGGCCTCTGTTCCCTCTCTCGCCACCAAACAAACACGCACATGCACACAAGTGCACACACACACACAAAAAAACACTTTTCTGAGTTGGAGCCACAGAAAGAGCTAGGACTATTGTGCCTCGCCATGTAAATTAGTTGTTTACTTCTGTTCCCTCCCGCACTCGCTCGCATCATTAGCCACCTAAATATAACAACCGGCTGCCACCAATTTCCATCATACAATCTCATTTCACTGGTAATGACAGAGTACATACACCAATAAACCGAGACCCTAAAACAAGGTGAATGGCAGTGTCGAGACAAGAATACTTATGAGCACAGAAATGTAATTTGTTGTTTGGGTTTTTCTTTTTTTCGCATCTTTTCAGTGTTTTCTCGCCACTTGCGATGTCTCTATTAATTACGCCATTCTGTGTGCTAACTTGGTCTGGCAATCCCTGGTCATTTGGGCTGTGCTAATTTCACAAAGGATTTCACGGGGATCAGTCTTCACAAAAAGGTTTATGATAGAGAGAGCAATAGAGTGAATGTAACAGAGGGGACTGTGGATAGAAGGACAGCGAGGTGCATACCTCCTAATTACTTCTGTTTGAAGCGCGTGATAGTTAATTAATCTACACTGTTATTATGTTATTCCAGAGAACCACTTGAGTCACAGCATATTCAATTAGAAGTCTTACGGAGAAGGAGGGTTCACTCTTATATTGTGACAGGCAACTCATTACATCTATTGCTGTTTGACGAATCAATACAGACGTGATAGGGAAAGTTACGCAGGTCCCATTTGTAACCACAGAGAATAATAACAGTAATCATGTGCCAAATATCAAACTAGGAGCGCTATATTGATTCTATGAAGTTATTTTGAGTCCCCCTCCCCGCCATACCAATGATTATGTTTGCATTTGAAAAACTAAATAAATAAATAAAATAGTAGAGATGCACAAAATCAGAATTAGTCTGCTTCATGCACAGTGGTGGAGGCAAACAGCTGTCCACACAAGTTCAACAAAGTAAATATAAGTAAAGTAAAAACGTAGCTAAAGCAACTGGTGTGCCACACACCAGTTGCAGGAAATGTGTGCAGTATTTTGGTCTTGCTGGTATAACCTTTTCCTCTTTATCATTAATAGAACTGTTGAACTGTTAAGAGAAATGTAGAAATTTGTTCGAGTGAACCATCCTCTTTGTAGCTTTGGATAAAAACATGGAAGATTAAGTTAGATTAACTGGTGCTTCTAGAGTGCTTTTCCACGCTGAGCTTTGAAATGTTCTTTACTAGAAGCAACATTCACTGATTCATACACACATTTAATACAGCACTTTGATCTATGTGTTTAAGCACTCTATAGCTACCACTCCAAGCGATGCTTTCGAAACTGAAGGAGCCAGGGATCAAACCACTCACGTTTGCATTAGTGGATGGCTTGCGACACCTCCTGAGACATAGCCACCCATTTAATTAAAAGACCCCACATTCCATAGGAGGGAAAATATTTTAGCTCTCCAAATCTAAAAATGTAATACTTTGAACATTTTTGCAGCTTGCAGTTTACAAGAGAAGTTGAAAATCTTGACGTTTAAGAGAAATGCATTTAGAGCATATGTAATAAATTCCACCTTCAGTAGGAACTGTTCTGCATTTATGCTTATTAAAAAAAATAATAATGTCATGTAATGATGCCTATAAAAAGGACCAGTAGTAATTCCCCAGTTTTTCCCTTGAAGACCACAAAACAGCCCAACTGAGTGTTTGATTTGGCCTAAAAACATCATTTTGGGATTCTGATCTTGACCTCTTTAATCATTACTCCATATCACACTGTTGATCTCCAAACACAGCTTATGTTGTCAAATACTAACCCATGAAGACCACATTTGTCAAAATTCAAGGGCTGGGAGAAGCTTGGGGATGGATTTCCACATTAGTCTTTTAAGAGTATGTCTGCCCTGCCAGAGGCTTCAACACACTGAGGGGGGGCTTTATTATCTTGGTCCTGCTCTTCAAGGGGGTCAAAGGTTAATTTATCGAGTCCCTGGGTGAAAACGGGACACAATGGAAGACAATTTGTTCTTCTCTGCAGAGCTAGCAAGCCCCAGCTGACATATGAAACCTAATTAATACGAACAGAAGGAGAGGAAGGATTTTACGTCTCGGACGTTGATAATCAAACAAAGGGCAGAGAGATGGACAAGCTGTCTACCTCTTCTTCTTTCAGTCTCCTCTCCATTTTTACTCGCTTGTCGTGTATGACACGAACCTACGTCTCTCTCGCTGTCTCTCGTTTGCGCTTCCTATCTCTCACTCAGAGACAAGAGAGGTTCGAGAGCACAGGCAGGAAAATCAATCAAGATTGGATTGATAGTGTAAACTGACAGGCCGAAGAGGTAGCAAACCATGATACATGAGCAGATTAGGACTGAGTGTGCCTGCAGGAAATGAGTGTGACTAGACGTTGCAGAAAACTAGAAAACAGGAGCAGAAACAAGTGACCTTGGCTTGATTACTATAATCATTTCAATTAGCATGGTCAGCAAAATGTTTTGTTTTTTTTAATTTGACAAATAACCAAAATTATGAAGACTGTTAGGCAAAGTAGCCCCAACACTTTTGATCATCATGTAGACGATCTTGAACAAATTTAGATTGTAATGCAAAATAAGTACAAGCTATGTAACATTTCTGCCTTGCAAATGACTTTTTGCACTTGTGTAAATGGGCACTGTCAGCCTTTGTTCTGTAATGTTGCTGTCAATTTCTTGATATTTATTTATAATCACATCTGTCAACCTTGAATATTTATTACTCGGTGACTTGTATATATTGTGCTATTCCTCATATCTTAACATACTGTGTTGATAAATAGTCTAGTTTGTTTTTGTTGATGCTACTGTACTGGAGCAACTGTAACCCACATAATTTCCCTAGAGATTAATAAAGTATTCTGATTCTGAAGAGTCACCATAACTTTAAAAAGAGAGCTGCTGCCCCTCATACAAAGGTTTAAAGAGGGACATGTCTTTTCTGGTATGGTCACAATAAAAAATGAACCACAGTTTGTTTAGTTCTGTGAGCAGCCGAGTTCATCAAAGCTACAGTGTTTTATCATTTAGTCCCAGTGCCCACTTAAAGCCTAGAATCACAATAAAGCAATTCAGTTATGTTCAACTTTATTCAAAACAATTATCTTTAAAACATCACAATATCTGTTTAACTCAAAGAAGAAAAAAATTGCAAAAAGTTTATGAGACTAACATTAACCAATTTCAAGGCTGGATCAATTTAATGCCTTTTCCCTGCTCTCAAACACTGTGCCTTGTAGTCTTTTGAAAAGTGCCACCACGAGGAGTCATGAAGTACTGACACAGTGGAAAAGTCAATACATTGGCACCAGTCTATTGATAATGTCTCAGAGAAAATAAAACCAAAAACAGTCCAATCAATATTTTGTCCCCCTAGATTTTACGCAATTTAGAAATGTTGCAATAATTTCTTTTTCATTGCTTGAACCAATATGTCACTCTACTCCAAGAGGTCAAAACAAGGTAACAAGATTACAGCTGAGCACAGCCTCGCTGACCTGCTGTAATTAGTAACTGACCTTCATGCTCCCTCTCTGAAACACCAGTTTTTCTCATCTTCTTGGGAGTTTTCATGAAAAGCGGGAAGATTGTTCGCAACCCCAAGATGTCCACAAATTTATGGCAGTTATCGGTTCCCTCTGGTCCAATCATTCCATGATCCAGGACCTTCAGAGCACTGGTCCGGGACATCTTCTTTTCTCTGCAGGATAAAGAAGAAACACTGAATAATACAGAACACAGGCTTTTTTATTTTGTCCTGGAAAAGTCTAGCTAACAGTATCGAGACACCGATAACAGACGTGCCATTTTTTAAATGCATTTATATCTACATGAAATTTCAGCCTTGAGGTGCATGTTCTCATTTCTAACAGAAAAACAATATATATTTATTCATTTATTTATTTACATTATCACTAGAATTAACAGATACAAAAAACAAGGCATTTGACAATAATGCTGCTGGAAATTTTAAGCACTTAAAATAAAAAGTGGACTGCATGAAGAATCACTTGTGCAAACACTTTTGTTATCGAGCACCACATAACAGTGATTTCAGCACTTTCTTCTGGCTTTTGGAATTTTCTCTTATCTGCAAACAAAACATACAAGTGATCCAGACCTAAAATAAAAGAATACTTTTTTCGCTGTTCCCCTCAGCATGAGGCTTTCCAATTTACTGACAAATACTTGGCGTTTTTGCGTGGCAACTTTAAACTTCTGTAGTGGTTCAGAAAATTCCTCAAACAGCTGCCTGACAATCCTTGCAGCACTGTTAAAACAAACTTTCTTTATGGTAGCTGTAGGTGTTGTTGACGTTTTCGCAGTGCATAAACATATAATATTCTCTTTCAGTATCTATATGACTGTCACATCCCTCTCTCTTCAAAGCCAGGGCTTGGTCTAAACAACTTAGCATTTCATAGCATTTTACAGACTAAAAATCATATCTGACAAACACACAGCTGCTTTATATTTGATTCACAACAAATAAGTGCAGCTTTAAAGAGCTGATTTGTACAACTTGTAAAACAACACACAGTATTAAGCATGAGAGATTTGAGACGTTCAGGAACGTGCAAGCTTGCTAAGCAATAATGAAATGTTGCCTATATTCTCCAGTCACATCATTTATTAAGTTGTATATCACTAAAGGCTGTCGGCCCAATGTAATGCATGAAAACTCATATATGCTTTTACTAATAAAAGAATAAGAGTAAACATGACAAGATGAATTGTCATCTGTTTTTCATCATCAATTTATTGTAGTAATAACGAGGATATGCTGTTCTCTTCTCTTTGCATCAACCCTGTCGGCTCTACACACTTCTTGTAGGAAATGTAGCTGTCTATCAAAGTGTCACTTCCTCCATTCCCACCAATGACAGATGACAGTGTTTATCTCACAGGAGGGACACATATTTCAGGCAGTTGTGTCTGGTTCTGCAGACAGACACATTATATATGATGGACGGCAGTGAAGGGCAAGGGGGAGCGATATGCAGTGTACTTTCAGAAGGAAACCTTCTGAAGGGAAGCCAATTCAGCTAGCAGACAGCTGACTTAACTCAAAGTCCTGGTGTCATGAACTACTCTGCTGTCACATAAAAAATGGATTGTGGGTTGTATCTAGTGGATACAAGCATGACAGCAGCAGTATGTTTTCGATTTCAGTCAGATTCTAGATTAGACTAAACTGAAGAACAAAGTCAAAGAACCTGGAAAAGAGTTTATTAACCTGAGCAAGACAGTTACGAGGATTGATCAGAAAATGGCTACATCCCACTGGAAAAGACAGGGAACTACATTAAAGAACTTGTATGAATGCTGATGCATTTAAAAGTCTTACTGTGTGTTTGTAAAACAGCTCTGATAAAACACAGTTTCAGTGGCGGGTCTAACAAATATTAAGCTCTGCCAGGAATTCATCAAGACACCAGGTGTCAAATCTTTTATGTTATATGAGGCTGAAGAGGTCTGAAATTGAGTTTTTGATCGAAGCGTCACAGTGAGTAGAGTAGCTTTTCATTGTTTTTTTATTCTCTTTATCTTGATTACTTTGTAACTCAAAGATCAAAAACACTACATTTTGTATGATGTGGGGTTATTTTGTTAGGCGTGTTGGCAGTTTATCATAAATATAAGGAAAATATAAGTGATCTGGTGTTTAAAGTGGATCTTTATTCTAATTTAATTCTCTCTTTTAAACCACACCTAGCTTTTTTATGATTCACAGTTTAAAATTATTCTTATTCATCTTATACTGGACCTTAGTGCAAAGCCTGACGGTTAATCTAACAGAGGTCCAGCATTGCTCTGTGAGGAGAGGAAACCTTCCAGAACGCCAACCATTTCTGCAGCACTCCACTAATCACTTTTCAAAATAAGGCACATGACAGCCCAGCCGGAGTTCACCAAAAGGCACAAAGGACGCGCTGACCATGATAAACAAAATTCTCTGGTCTGATGAAACAAAGACTAAACCTGTTGGCCTCAATGCCAAGCGGCATGCCTTGAGGAAACCAGGCACCACTCATCACCTGGTCACTGTGATGCATGGTGCAGACAGCATCACGCTGTGGGGATCTTTTTTGGCAGCAGGAACTGCAAGACGAGTCATGTTAGGGAAAAACACAGAAACATCTTTGGTAATAACCTTCTCCAGAGCACTCTGGTTAATCTTCCAACTAACCTAAGCACACAGCCATGATAACAAAGGGGTATCTTCCGCACCATTCTGAATGTCCTTGAGTGACTTTGCCAGATCGCAGATTTGAACCCTATTAAACATCTCTGGAGAGATTTAAAAATGGCTATGCGCCAACGTGCCCCATCCATCCAAAAAAGTAAAATGGGAGAAACTGCCCACTACTTGTAGTTTTGGAATAAAGCTATAACATGACAAATTATGTAACAAGTGAACCACTAAGAATACTTCTTATTTCCTATACTGGGTCTTTTTTTGACCTAGAAGTGTCAGCTGGAAGTCAAGACAGTGAAAAGTTAATGAAGTTATGTTAAAATTATTGAAGCATTGCTCTATAAAGCAATGTGTTCATCTTCAGTAAGGAGCAGATGAGACAAATGTTTCCATCATCCCGCTGCTGCAGACGTGTGTGTGTCTCTATATCTGTCTGTCTGTCTGTCGATAGATATGAATGAATGAACAAAAGAACATGAATGTGATTATTGAGAGGTACATATTCAATGCAGGCCAACAGCTTGACTATGATATTGACATGTTGTTAGGGAGGTAATGAAAACATGAAGACTGAGGGCTGCAGCAGGATTATTTAATATGATAAAATGGAAGTTTTCTCTGTACAAAGTTAGTGTCAAATAAAGGTCATCCTTGCACAATGAAGTGCTCATAAGTGAAAAATTACAAAACTCGTTTCTTTCTAAAGAAGACATTTACAACATACCCAGAGTTATATATTCTGCTCCATCATATGTTGTTGTAATTACTGCGCCATCTCCTTTTCTGACTCTCTCTCCCTTCCCCTGGTAGATGATTTACCAGAAAAGGGGTTCTGCATTCCAATAATGAGATATTGATCGAAGCATTAAATCTGCGTGACCAGTGATGTGATTATTAGCACAATAATGCAGAAGCTGTGAAGGTTTCATAAAGGCGTGTAATGCGTCTTTATGAGTCTTTAAGGTCACATCTCTGCGGTGCTGCACTCGACCAGCTGTTGATTGATTGGACTGGCAGAAACGGCAGGCATAGAGTAGAGGCACGCAAGGAAAGCTGTGCCAGAAGGGCCCCATTCTATACAAAGACATTTAATGTTTACTTTTATATCATTGAAGAAGTCATTTAAAGTTTCACTTATAGTACTTCTGTACGTTACTACACTGAGAACAAAATTCATACACCAAGTTCTGTTTCTGGATTTGTGGAAGTTATACTGTTCATTGGTACTTAATATTGCAACAAACATGTTCATGTACGATATCTATGATGCAGATGAAACTAAACTGTCGCCAGGTATATGGCAAGTAGCGTCACTAAGTTTTATCTATTCACATTTAATTAGTTCTCATGTAGCAATCACTGCATTTGCAGTAATTCACCCATATATCAATTTTTATGGCAGAGCACTAAACCAGTCTAATTATTAAAACGAGTGCCCCGTCTCAACTGCACAGGACTGATGACTCTGCTTTATGCCTCAGTCACACTAGAGCAGGGGTGCCCAATCCTAGTCCTCGAGAGCTACTGTCCTGCAGCTTTTAGATGCATCCCTACTCCAACACAGCTGAATCAAATGGTTTGATGACCTCTTCAGCATGTCATCAAGTTTGGCAAAGGCCTGATAACAAGACATTCATTTGATTCAGGTGTGTTGGAACAAGGATGAATCTAAAAGCTGCAGGAAAGTAGCTCTCGAGGACTAGGATTGGGCACCCCTGCACTAGAGTAACAATAGGACAGCAACTTACTTGCAGCTTGGGGAGGTGGGGGTTCCATTAAAACTGTTTGCATTCAGCAACCAGTTGCAAGTAGCTGGTTTCCCAGAAGCTGAGTGAGACACATCTATCAGTCTGAATTAGGGGAAACAACTCAGCTATTGCCATTTGGTTATATTCCTATAATGAAAGCAATGCTGCTGTGTCTGTCATTTTGCAGTTAAACTGTGTTCCTACAGCACCTACATAACTATTTTGTGTTTCTGTTTCAGATTTATGCGGTTCCGATTGGTTTCTGAATGTAAGCAGTTTGAATTTCTGTGTATGTAGACAACAGCAGACTTGCAATTTCACAAATTTATCACAGTTAATTGCTGTATTATCCTAAAGAGACTGCATTTAATTGCCACCTTGACCACCTATCACAAACTGATAGCAGAATGACTCCATCTTTTTTGCTTTTTCATTGCCATTTTGAAACACCAAGCTGCTTTCAGAACAGTAACTGACTGCAGAGTGGTCGCAGTCAGAGCAATTCTTTCAAAATGCGACAAGACTTTAAGTTCATTACACATGGGTCTTGCTGTAGTCTCTAACAACTGTTTTACCTAGTGAGACTGTAGCATAAGCTACAGAAAACAGTATAAGATGTAGATTACAGTATAATCTAAAATTGAAAGCCGTCATAGCACAAAGGTTGAGATTTTGCAGCAAACATTTAGAGCTCTAAAGTCCAAGGTTTTCTAAACCTCACAAATACATGAAGGAGTTCTCTTACAATTTCTTGTTCCTTAAATGTTTTCTTTTTCTCTCTGTGCGAGCTATAAGTTCTGCACTAGTAATTATTTAAAAAATGTGGCTTTTCAAATATTTCCATCTTTCCTTTCAATATAACCATGGTTACAAGTACTACTACTACTAAAAAGCTTAAAATCATTTACTCAAAACTGTGGTAGAAAAAACTAAACCGCAAAAATTTGCATTATTATGCTAATCCTATGTGAAGAATATTCTAATGATGATAATAATAATAATAATAATAATAATAATAATAATAATAATAATGAAAACAATAATACTGACTGCATGATATAATGATAACACTACTACTACTAATAATAATAAGGATAAGAATAGTTGTAGATTTTTACTGTTATGATACCCTGTTGCCAGGCAAGGACAAAATTTAATAAATAGAACCTTGAATTGCCTGAACTCTGTTTTACTTTGGAATTTGACTTTTCTAAAAGGTTGTATGAATGATGGACAAAACAATAAGCACCAAGTTTTTAGAAGTTGCATCCATATGTTGTTGTAAAGAGAAGCTAGTATGGCAAAATCAAGTTCCAGAAATATCACAGTTTCCACTGTAAGATTAAAAATGCTTTGCAAGCAGTAGTTATTATCACGGCAGTAAATGATAGCACTACCTTGCCAAACAAAAACACTAACTGGGCAGATGCTGTGAACAGCAACAGTTAACATGAATGAACTGTCAAAGAGGCCCACCAGCAAGCACTCAATTTGTAGAGAAACTGGGAAGTAAAACATCGTAGTGACATCTGCAACAGCAGGAGAGTGAAAGCTGATTTCTGTAGAGGGTTAACAAGACTGAACCTAAATTACACTTGGTTTTAGCGTGCAATCTGTAGCTGAGTATCATAAGAAAAAAAGTGTGTTAATGTGAGATGCAGACATTGTGGGTGGCTCTCAGCCAGGTGAAAACTAAGCATCTACAGCATGAAGCCATCAGGGAACGTTCCACTTCTACATTTCTACAACTTCTCACGTAGCCTCACCTCAGCATGAGATTCATCAGCTGAAGCCCTTCACCTCTGAGGAAGCGGTCACGATTGGAGGGCAGCATGAGGCAGGAACACAGAGCGTCAAACAGGTTCTCCATCATCTCCTGCTCTTCAGCTGTGGACGGGTTGTGACGCTTGAACACCTGGAGAAGGTAGGCGGGAGAACAAAGGAAGCATTTTGAAAGGATACATAGTATTGCACATTTCTAAAAATTTACCACGGATTTATGCTTCAGCAGGAATTCTACACCAGGGCTCCGGTGTAACCTCAAACCCCTCTGGTGTAAACTAATGTGCACCTCCCTAAAAACTACACATCGAGTCAACGCAGCACTCAACTATTGTGCTTGGGCTGTTCAGTACTGTCGATAATTATTGTTTCAGTATAACAATTACCGTAATAATCATAACATCAAAAGCAGGACTCACAAATGTCAGCGATGACGTTAGGCGCTTACACAGGTTACATTATAGGCTCTACAAAGATTTACACAGCAGTCTAAATCAGGGCTACTATATTTGACATTCTGATATGGTTTTTTAAAAACATTAGCCGTCCTCTAGAAGGATCAAAATGAGGCATTCATGTGGACCTGTATAGTACTGTGTGGTGGAGCTCTAGTTAATTCTTGGATCTGGAGAAGCTCATATTAGAGAAATACTAAAGCTTCACCCGTGTATGCCTCAAAGGGCTGTTGGGAAAATATGAAGGGTAGTGCACAGAAGAAACTAAAAATAGAAGGAAAAAAAAAAAGCAAAACTCTTACAGATAGTTGCTGCAGTAACACATCAATGCCATCCATCTCACCCAGTAGTTCTCTGGTATCTGTGAAGGAGAAAAATAAAAAGGAAAAGACAGCAGGGAGATCATGTCGAGATGGTGGCAAAAAAAGACATTTAGTGAGCAGCAGGGAGGACAGAAAGCAGGAAAAAGCATGTTTAAGTGGACAGAGAGAGAGGAAAACAAGAGAAATGTGGGGACGACAGAAGTGCTTCAGAGGCATAAATACTGAGGAACACAACGGCTACGAGGGACCTCCAGAGAGTCAGCAAATGAGGAAAAATGAGGGCATTGAAAAATACACATCCTCACAAGTTATTCCATGTAGACCTGAGCATTACACAACACACCTCTGCTTCTCAGCAGACCCAACTGGCGCACACTAACACGTCCTATAAATTCACATTAGAAAGTGGCACACATAACACTAATAATATTTTGTGCTATGACTTTTTTCCCCCTTTACCTTTCTTTGTTAACTTTACAATAAACAGCTGAATGAGCTGGAGAACATGATCAATTTTCATGCTATTTATGGACTGGGATGGGACGCTGAATTTTAAAATGCACTCTTTCGGAGTCCAGTTTTAAATCCAACTCAACATTAAAATTAGCACATCAAGGCTCTTTCCAAACTGGCATTTTCTTAGCAGCTGTGTGATTTGCCTTATTCTTACTTCAAATAAGGTACATCATTTCTGGCAGCATTTCTCGAAAGAAAAAAAAAAATGTTCTTTTGTAAAAGAACATTTTTTTTTTTTTTTTAAATTTACATTATATTATGTGTCTGAAAGATAAGTGGAATAGGATGGAGGCAGCACGAGTGAATGAGAAGGGTGGTGAGCTTAAAATGAGACAACTCCAGCTGAATGTCAATGTAACTTGTACCATTAACGATTACTTGTTTAAGGACCAGATAGTTCTGTGGCTATGTGAGGCTCTACTGGCTTTTTAGTGTTAGCGGGAAAGACGGCAAATGCACAATGAGAACGAGAAACATTAAAAGGTAACATGAAGTCATAAAGTGGTGGAAGGAAAAAGAAAGGGAGAGAAAAGAAAAGGTAACACAGGAGAAATATGCAGGGAGGGAAAAGGGAGCACGGAAAGGGCACAATAAGATAAGGCTGCGACAGACCATGACTAAGCCTAAACGCGCAGAAAAAAGGAATGAAAAGAATGGAAATAGGTTGGCAAAAATATGAAAGATAAACTAATATCATTTGGAATCCACAAACCATTTAGTGAGACACACTTACTGTCATTGTTCTGAAGCAAGATGGCCAGGATTTCACTGCAGTAAAGCTTGTTAGCATCAAAAGGCATCTTTGCCTTAGAGGGAGAGGGAAAGAGACCAAAATCTAATTACTACTCATCTTGAGAAGCTGTGCTTAGTTTTCGGGTGGAGGCTTGTGGTTTTTATGAGAATTTGGAAATCAAAACATATTCTATAACAAACTTGTTTGTTTCTTTCTTTAAACTGAAATTTTTGCTTGTATTTTCTGGTTTACAGAAACTCCAAATAAAAAAAATTAACAACAACAACAACAAAAAAACACTCAGAGAACACAAACCTCCACCAAGGCAGCTGACTCTCTGGGCAGTATTTGTATTACATTTCATGTATATTCATTTTGTTTTCTTTGTTCTTTTTAAACCTACTTTAAGAAGTTTGTAGTAAAAAGGGCAGCACGACACATGATAGCTTTACACCAACATTTTGTAGGAGTAGGTAATGATAACAGGCATTGATTTGTAAATAACTGGACATGAATAACTTCATCTT
This sequence comes from Oreochromis niloticus, assembly GCF_001858045.2. Classification (NCBI taxonomy): domain Eukaryota; kingdom Metazoa; phylum Chordata; class Actinopteri; order Cichliformes; family Cichlidae; genus Oreochromis; species Oreochromis niloticus. The sequence goes on from NC_031984.2 coordinate 28,874,345, forward strand.
ATTATATAATATTTTCCTACGGTACATTTCTAACTAACTCTGCAGCTCATTCTCTTTCTCTTGACAACACGCCCTTTAAAGATATGACATATTTTGAGGTCAACTTGAAAGAAAGGCAGATGTGAAGTTTAAAAGTGACATCAGAGGTAAAACATGACTTGATATTTGCAAACTATGACATGATATATACAGTCGATCTATACCAGTATCATTTCCTAAATGTTGCCAATCTAAACAAAGGCAGTAGGACTTCAAGCACAGTTTTAAAGAATAAAGGCATTTTATGGAGGTTTGACCTTATCTGACCGTGAAGAAGAAATCAGAGAGCTAAAGTAGCGTAGATCATAACGTAGATCATTCCCTATATGTCATCAAAACAACAATGGCAGTAAGAAATATAGTTTTAAAATAGCTCTTTGGATTATTATCACTTTCACCTTCAGATCAATCAACTGACCCTGAAGGAGAGGTCAGAGGTCATATGTGACAATATGTTACACTGTACTTTCTGTGTGTTGACAATACACACCACACTCCATTAAATAATTAAGTTGACCTCGAAGACCTTGGTGGATCTAAGCCTAATTTTAACAGTTCACATGAGCTCACTATACACAACAATTTCTATGAGAATTAATTCAAACCTAACACCTTTAGGAACAAGATAGCTTAATACCACGTGAAGGTTTGAAGTAAAGGAAACTAAAGGCAAATGCTAACTCTACATCGAAATATTGGTAAAGAAACTCCAAAACACAGAAGTCAAGATGATGCCATATTTTATCCTCAAAATATTTAGTTTTAGCTTGGGTCTAAAAATCGAGAAGGACGCTGAAAACTCTCGATTAGTTTTTGATATTTGCTTAAGAACCTGATGATGACATCATTTAATGTGATATGTATTTAGTCTCAATATCTTGCAACAACAAATAATCATTAAAAAGAAATGTATTAATTCAGATAGACTCCACCGTTACAAACTTCTAAGCTGACCTCCTGGTGGAAGGAATTTAAAAAATGAATCAAATCATGCTAACAACCTGACAAACCAATCACGTACCCTTTTTGGGGCAACTTAAAACAATATTCCCATTCTTACCTTGATTCTCTTGAGCAGCCACTGCATGAGTCCCTGCTGGGCAGCCTCTGTGCACATGCCTGGTCTGAACTCTGCCATGTTCTCAATGATGGCTGCAACACACAACACCATAATTCAGCCTTTATTGTTAATATCAGCCCTTCCTTCTAAGTAAGTTTCTAAAAGGATTTCTGATAGAGATCAAAATCTGCCAGATTGATATCGAAACCAATGCCAATCTTATTCAATGGATTAAGAATTGCCCGGATGTGACTAATCCACTTTCTTCCCCATTATAAAAACATGTCTTAACATTTATGTTTAATCTGTGTTGCTCTGGGTTCCTTTGCATGCAATGTTGTTTTAGTACAGTGGTTTTATTTCTAAGCCTAATATCAAAATCAACTATTAGTCAAACATCATTGCATGCAGTTTAATAGAGGGTTAATCTGTTTTCTGTTCCAGCTTCTTCTTTAATGTTATCATCAGAAAGACTTGATGTCTCCATCAGAGCAGACTAAGTGCAGAGGAGGTCGGAGAGAGCAAAAGACATTGTGGGGTGTTCAGGACACCAGGGGGAAAGAGGAAGATTAACAGGAAGGAGGGCAGAGGAAAAGCAGAAGGGAGGGAAAAGGGGATGGGAAGACAGTGTCAGGGATGAAGGATGGAAAACAGAGTGAATGAGGAGATAACAAGATGACAAAGGGAAGAGAGTTTTGCGAGAGCATAAAAACTGAAATAAAGCAAAAACATCTGGAGAGAACAGCTGCAGATGACAGAGAAATGATTGAAAGAGTGAAACAGGGGATGAAGTGACAGGGTGCTGAGGGAGAGATGGGCCTTTATCAGTGATTCAAACAGAGCAGACAGACAGCATCCTGGAGGACAGCCGGCTCAGAGCAGAGAGCAGCCAAGGCAGACAAAAGGCTTATTCAAGCTTGGAGAGCTCCCTTGATAACTCGCACACACAAACTTGAGCAGAGGATGCACAAGCACTGCCCCCACGATATAACCCTCATACACAGAGCCAAGCACACACACCTAAACAGCCCTCTTGACACTCGGCCTCAATCTGGCAACAAAGAGGAAAAAAATCGTCTCAGTAGACTCATTCTACACAAAAAGAGCTGAGAGGCAGAAAAGTCTGATTCATGTG